>NC_092343.1:117275000-117901250 GCF_046630445.1 Rutidosis leptorrhynchoides | reverse complement strand
AAGGTGTGCGTCTTTGTAAATTGTAGGCCAATAGAATCCAGCTTCATAAACTTTTCTTGCTGTTAGTTGAGGCCCATAATGCCCTCCTGTTGGTCCTGTGTGACAATGGTTTAATATTTTACTAGCTTCATCTCCAAATACACATCGGCGTATTATTCCATCGGGACAACTTTTAAACAGATGTGGATCTTCCCAAAAATAGTGTTTTATATCACTGAAGAATTTCTTTCGTCTTTGGTACGTTAATCCTTTTTCAAGGAATCCACAAACTAAGTAGTTTGCATAGTCTGCAAACCATGGGATTTCTTTATAATCTATCTTCAATAGATATTCATCAGGAAAGTTGTCTTGTATGGCCGATTCATTTAGAACTTCTAACTCAGGATTTTCAAGACGAGAAAGATGATCAGCGGCGAGATTTTCTGCTCCTCTTTTATCTCGGATTTCAATATCAAACTCTTGTAAGAGTAAGATCCAACGGATTAATCTTGGTTTAGCATCTTGTTTTGAAAATAGGTATCTAAGAGCAGAATGGTCGGTATAGACCACCGTTTTTGCTAGAACGAGATATGATCGAAATTTGTCAAAAGCAAATACAATAGCAAGGAGTTCTTTTTTAGTAGTTGTATAGTTCGTTTGTGCTCCTTGTAACGTCTTACTAGCATAATATATAGGTTGAAATCGTTTTTCAATCCTTTGTCCTAAAACGGCTCCCATTGCAAAATCACTTGCATCGCACATTAGTTCAAATGGTAGATTCCAATTTGGTGTTATCATGATCGGCGCATTAGTGAGTTTCTCTTTAAGAATATTAAAAGATTTGATACACTCATCTGAAAAGATGAATGGAGCATCCTTTTCTAGGAGTTTATTCATAGGAGTGGCAATTTTAGAAAAATCTTTTATGAAACGTCGGTAAAAACCAGCATGCCCTCGAAAACTCCTAACTCCTCTAACATTGGTGGGATGTGGAAGTTTAGCAATTACATCTACTTTAGCTCTATCCACTTCAATTCCTTCTTTTGAAATTTTATGTCCAAGAACGATGCCTTCTTTAACCATGAAATGGCATTTCTCCCAATTAAGTACTAGATTTGATTGTTCGCATCTAAGAAGCATTCGTTCAAGATTAGCTAGACATGATTCAAATGTATCACCGAAGACTGAAAAGTCATCCATGAAAACTTCCATGCATTCTTCTATCATGTCGTGAAAAATCGCCATCATACACCTTTGAAAGGTTGCAGGGGCGTTGCAAAGTCCAAATGGCATGCGTTTGTAAGCAAAAGTACCATAAGGGCACGTGAATGTGGTTTTCTCTTGATCTTCGGGTGCTATTGGAATTTGAAAATATCCGGAAAATCCATCTAGAAAACAATAGTAACTATTTCCGGCTAATCTTCCCAACATTTGATCTATGAAAGGTAAGGGAAAGTGATCTTTTCTGGTGGCGTCATTTAATTTTCTATAATCAATACATACACGCCATCCTGTTACAGTCCTAGTAGGAATAAGCTCATTTTTCTCATTTGTAATGACAGTCATGCCACCCTTCTTAGGCACGCATTGAACTGGGCTTACCCATGGACTATCAGAGATTGGATAAATTAGACCTGCGTCTAGCAGTTTAATAACCTCTTTCTTAACTACATCTTGCATATTAGGATTTAGTCTTCGTTGGCGTTGCACATATGTTTTATGACCTTCTTTCATAAGGATTTTATGTGTGCAATACGAAGGACTTATTCCTTTAATATCATGAATCTTCCATGCAATGGCTAGTTTATGAGCTTTCAACACAGAAATGAGTTGTGATTTCTCATTTTCAGTAAGAGAAGATGATATTATTACAGGTAATTTAGATTCACCATGTAAATAAGCGTATTCCAAATGGTTTGGAAGTGGCTTTAACTCTAATTTTGGAGGTTCTTCTATCGATGATTTGTATCGATATCTGTCTTCTTCTTTTAGCATTTGAATTTCTTCTGTTGTTGGTTCATATCCATTAGCTATAAGTGTAGCTAACATTTCAGCTTCATCAATTGGTTCATTACCTTCTCCTAAAGAACCTTGTAATTCTGAAAATTCTTCTAATAATTCTGCATGTGCATCTATAGTTTGAATATAATAACATGTATCATCTGCAGATTGTGGTTGTTACATTGCTCTATCAACTGAAAAGGTAACACTCTCATCCTCTATACTTAGGGTCAATTTCTTACCGAACACGTCTATCATTGCTTTAGCCGTGTTTAAGAATGGTCTTCCTAATATGAGAGGAACTTGAGAATCTTCTTCCATGTCCAAAACAACAAAATCTACTGGAAATACTAAATTACCAACTTTAACTAGCATGTTCTCCATTATCCCTCTAGGATATTTTATTGATCTATCGGCTAGTTGTATGCTTATTCTGGTTGGTTTCAATTCTCCAAGGTCTAGTTTAGTGTATAGTGAATACGGCATTAAATTTATACTAGCTCCTAAGTCTGCCAATGCTTCTATTGAACTAAGACTACCCAGAAAACATGGAATTGTGAAACTTCCTGGATCAGATAATTTTTCTGGTATCTTATTCAACAGCACTGCTGAACATTTAGCATTCATAGTAACAGCCGAGAGTTCTTCCATTTTCTTCCTATTTGAAATTAGATCTTTCAAGAATTTAGCATATCTAGGCATTCCTGAAATCACATCAATGAAAGGAAGATTTACATTTATCTGTTTAAACATATCCAAGAATTTGGATTGCTCGGCTTCAAGTTTCTCTTTCTTCATTTTACTCGGGTAAGGAAGTGATGGTTGGTATGGTTTAACATAAGGTTTATCCTTAACTGTGTTATTTTCATTAACCTTTTCAACTACCGGTTCTTTTTCCTTATCTTGATCAGGTTGTGGTTCTTGTAGAGTAGGAATGGCTTCATCAGAAGTTACAGGTATTTCAGGTGGTTTAAGTGTTGTACCACTTCTTGTGGTAATGGCTTTAGCTGTTTCACTCCGGGGGTTAGCATTTGTATCACTAGGTAGACTTCCCGGTTTTCTTTCACCTATTAACCTTGCTAGGTTACTCACTTCTTGTTTCAGATTTTGAATAGAAGCTTGTTGATTTCTAAATGCTTGAGCATTTTGTTCATTGGTTTGTTTCTGAGATGTGAAAAACTGCGTTTGAGTTTCAACTAGCTTCGTCATCATATCTTCTAAATTCGGCTTTTTATCATCGGTTTGTTGTGGTGGTTTGTTTTGAAAATTAGGTCTTTGCTGATTGTAAGTATTATTGGATACTTGTTGATTGCTAGGACCTTGTTGGTTGTTGTATGGAATATTTCGGTTATAATTCTGGTTTTGATTGTAAATCGGTCTTGGCGGTTGATAATTATTCTGATAATTATTTCCAGGCCTTTGGTTTATGTATGAAATATTCTCTCTTTGTTCCATTGTTAATTCAATACTGAGACAATCTTTTGTCAAATGTGGTCCTCCACACTGCTCACAACTAATTCGTATTGAGTGAATATCCTTAGTCATCTTTTCCATTCGTCTCTCCACAGCATCTATCTTTGCGGAAATGGAATCTAAGTCATGGCTAGAATCGGCTCTAGCTGCTTTAGATGATCTAACGATGTCTTTTTCTTGGTGCCACTCATGTGAGTGGGAAGCAGTATTATCAATAATTTTGTAAGCATCAGTTTCGGTTTTCTTCATAATAGAACCACCAGCTGCTATATCTATGTCTTTCCTTGTAGTGATGTCGCATCCTTGGTAGAATATTTATACTATTTGACAGGTGTCTAAACCATGTTGCGGACATCCTCTTAACAACTTTCCATCTCTAGTCCACGCCTCATATAGAGTTTCATTTGGTTTCTGTGTAAACGTAACAATTTCTGCTTGAAGTCTTACGGCTTTAGATGCAGGAAAGAATTGTTTAAGAAATTTGTCAACTAAAACGTCCCATGTATCGATCGCCCCTTCAGGTAACGATTCCAACCAATCTTTGGCTTCTCCCTTTAAAGTCCAGGGAAATAACATGAGATATATCTGTTCATCCTCCACTTCTCGGATTTTAAATAGTGTGCAGATCCTATTAAAGGTACATAGATGTTCATTTGGATCTTCCTTCAGCGCACCACTAAATTGGCATTGATTAGTCACCATGTGTAGAATTTGTCCTTTGATTTCATAATCTGGCGCATTAATGTCTGGATGAGTCATTGCGTGACCTTGGCCAGTGCGTTTAGCTCTCATTCGGTCTTCCATACTTAAAGGTTCCAGATTCTCCATAATTGAATTTGTTGAATCGGTATCACTAGATGATTCTGATTTAATGGTTCGTTCCTCAACAATCTCTGTTTGAATGATTGGTGGCTCCGGAGGAAAGTTTAGTGGTTCAGGATCTACGAACCGTTCCTGAATATTCTCCGGATTCTCAATTGTGAGGTCAGGTTCAAAAAATGGATTATCGAAAATTTGAACTGAAGTACTTGGTCGACTGGATGACGATTCTAAAGAAAAATCAACGGCGGTTATATTTGCTAAATGTCTTGATCTAGTTACAGGTGGTGAACGTACAAAAGGTGGTGAACGTCTTGCTCGGTGCATTCACTGAATATCCTATTAGTTTTAAAAAGGAAAGAAAAATTATAATAAGTTATCCAATTAATAGACTTTTCTGATTTTGCCCACGTTTCGAATAGCCAAAAGATGCAGCAGAGGGGCAGGATTCGTTTGGTCTCAATATAATTGAGGACTGTTTGGCTCCAATAACCCGGTCCACGTACAAATCCAACTATTACTACGAACCAGAAAATTTTGATGTCTATCAATTTAACCACTTAAAATAAATTTTCGTAATTTTAAGAAATTTAGAGAAGAAGTAGAAAAAAAATCTATGTCCTAAAACTAGAATAGCGAGAAATAAGAAAGAAAAAGAGTTCGTCGAAAAAGGTCGAAAAAGAAAAATGGTTGAAAAATAAAAGGTGAAGAAAAAAATAAAAGAAACTTATAAAACTTAAAAATACTTGACTAACCTAACCTTATTACTACAACTAACTTAAAATTATAATCGCAAATTGAAATTACTAATTGGAATGATAATTGATACATAGGTAAAAGTCGTCTAAAAATATTAAAGCTTACAAGAAAAACTAAATCCCAAATGGAAATAACTTAAAAAGAAACTAAAACTTAAAAAGGCGTCGCAAAATTCTAAAGCACCTAAATCTTAGTCTAAAGAAAAAGCACTTAAGGAATTCTACGGCAAAGCCTAAAAATCTAGGAGTAAAAATAACTATGGCAAAAACTAAGTTTAAAACTAAATATGAGCTAAAAATACAAAAGTTACGCTAAAGCGATTAAAAAGGGACAAAATATAAAAATATACAAAAAGTTGTAAAAATCACAATTTTTATAAAAATATTATTTTTATATTATTTATTTAATAAAACTACTAATTTTACAAATTAATTAAACTAATTTAAACAAAATATACAAAATAATAATAAAAACTAAAAACTAATTAAAAACTAAAAACATAATTAGGGTTTTAATTAATAAATAATAATAATAATAACTCCGTAATTAATGCCTGATTAGGGCTTCTGTCGCGTGTCAGAATACCTCCGCGAGTTGCGGTATTTAATGCATCAAACCCCGCGAGTCGCGGGGTTTAGAATTTCAACTGACAGGTTTAATTTCAACGCGTTTTTATTTATTTATTTATTTATTTTATTTTTTGTTTTTAAATATGTGTATTAATAAAACTTTATATTTAAAACTTAAATAAAAATAGAATAACTTTATAATTTTATAAATAAAAATCTTAAAACTAGATTTATATATATATATTTTTTTTATATTTATATGTTTTTAAATAAAAACAAAATACTTAAATAAAACTTATGTTTTTATAAAAACAAAGAAACTTTGTAAAACTTAAATATTTATCAAACTCCTAAAAATATTTATATTTTTGTTTTTCTTTTTATATTTTCGAATATTTAAAACGTTTTTTTTTTATTTACAAAAACGAATTTTAATAAAAGTAAACTAAAAATCTTTTTTTTTTCTTCTTTATATTAGCGTTGCGCTTCCGACTTTTAAGAGAGTTTCCCGGCAGCGGCGCCAAAAATACTTGATGCGGTAGCGGAGTGGTATAAAATACTATTAAATTTTTGCAGGAAATACTATTAAATACGATACAATTTTACACAAGATATTTATTTATTTATAGAATGGATATACTTAAACCTTGCTACAACACTTATAGGCAGTGTACCTAATCGTACAGTAGTGTAGTTTTTAGTAAGTCCGGTTCGTTCCACAGGGAAAATCTTTAAACAAAGCTTAACGCTATATTAGTTTACTTTTATAAAAATACAAATATATATATATATATATATATATATATATATATATATATATATATATATATATATATATATATATAAGTAATACTATTATTATAAAGGGGGGTTTTTACCGTTTAATGACCGGTTTGTCGATTTTAAAACTTTAGTCGCAGTTAAAACCAAATGTAAAATATTAAAAATGAATACAAGACTTAAATTAAAGCATAAAGTAAATAACGATAATGAAATTGCGAATAATAAAAGTGCGATAAAATAAACTTGCGATAATTAAAAAGTACGATAATTAAAAGTGCAATTAAATACAATAATAATAAAAATGCGATATTTAGAAGTGCAATTAAATATAAAATAAAAGAATTATGCTTATTTAAACTTCCGTAATCATGATGTTTGACGTGTTGATTTTAGTTTTATGCCCATGGGTTAATTGTCCTTTGTCCTGGATTATTTAATATGTCCGTCTGGTTTTTGTCCATAACAGTCCATCAATCATAAATATAAAGTGCGAGTGTCCTCGTCAAATTATCCTTATACCCGAAGTTAAATATTCCAACTAATTGGGGATTTAAACTGTAACAAGATTTTAATACTTTGTTTAATAATTACACCAGGATGTCGACTGAGTGTAACCCAAGGTTTTAATATTTTGTTATCAATTATACCAAATGTCCTTGTACATAATTTCACCCCTGTTTTAATTATTCTAGTGGCTATTAATCCATTCCCGTGTCCGGTTAAATGAACGATTATTCGTACATATAAATATCCCGCCTATCGTGTCCGATCGAGTGTATATGGTAATTTATAGGGACGCCCAATTGTAAATCTTTATATTAACATTAACAAACTATCATTTAGTTAAACAAATATAAAGCCCATTAATAGCCCATAGTCTAATTTCCACAAGTGTCGTTCTTTTGTCCAAACCCCAATTATGGTACAAAGCCCAATTACCCAATTTTAGTAATTAGCCCAACATCATGATTACTTCGTTTTAAATAAGCATAATAATAACTTAGCTACGAGACATTAATGTAAAAAGGTTGAACATAACTTACAATGATTAAAAATAGCGTAGCGTTACACGGACATAATTTCGACTTACCCCCTTACAATATTCGCTAACATACCCTTATTATTAGAATTATAATTAAAATTAAAATTAAAATATAAATTATAAATATATATATATATTTTACGTATGAGAAGAAGAAGAAAAAGATGATATTTTACGATCAGAATGCGCGAGCTTTATAGGGGGTTTCTGAATTTGGGGCTCCGCGACTCGCGGCCTTTTTGGCCTTCAAACTCCGCGAGTCGCGGAGTTTACTTTTACAGCTCAGAGGAGTTTGGCTCTTTGTTTACAAACGGTTTAAATATAAATATAATATATTAAATAATTATAAGAATTATTTAAATATTATATTATATTTATGTGCATAGTTGACTTGTAATTTTTAGTCCGTTGCGTCGAGCGTTGAGAGTTGACTCTGGTCCCGGTTCCGGATTTTCGAACGTCCTTGCGTACAATTTAATATCTTGTACTTTGCGTTTGGAATCTTGTACTCTTGTAATTTCGAGACGTTTCATATCAATAATTGGAACCTCTTTGATTGTCTTTTGTACTTTTGAGCTTTTTGGTCGTTTGCGTCTTCAATTCGTCGAATCTGTCTTTTGTCTTCACCTTTTATTATTTAAACGAATATCACTTGTAAATAGAACAATTGCAACTAAAAGCTTGTCTTTCTTGAGGAATAATGCTATGAAATATATGTTCGTTTTTAGCATTATCATACACTCTCGCAAACAAACAACATCCGCGTGTCTCGATGTGAGACAATCGAAATCGACACTCCTCACCTCACAATCATTCATAAAGCGGCATAATCCACTGACAATTTCCACGATCACATTTCCCGACAGGGAAAATACAGTGTCCTTCGCGATAACAAACTCGTACCCATTCAATGATACTGTCCGAGTTTCACGACAACCCATATTTTCACTACGAGAGCACCCGCAATGACAGCTTCATTCTCTCACTCCGGGATCTCAAACTTTGCATTTGGTCTCATACCGCATATTGGTACTACACGACCACCTTACATAAGAATACTTACACTTCCTTCGATCCCATCATCACAATCTTTACGCATAACATTCTGGAATTGTAACTCACAATCGTAATGCACGATCTCGAGTTGACATCAACAACCCGTCACTCTTCCTCGTTAGGAACTCCGAATACCTATTGAGGCTTAGCATGGTACACTCTGACACTTCACTATACATAACACCACCGAAGCTTCCTCGGGCGGAAGTAAAAACTCCCCCACTTAGAATTCAGCTCCACATTCTCACTGCCAAGATGATATAATCCTACGGAATTATCATTCCACGAAACACATGACCATTCTCATTGTTGGTCATATACTCCAAATCACCACGAATTCACTTTAGGCTCTCAGATCCGACATATACATTCACTTGAGATATCGTACAGGCGACAACCCCACGCCCACAAATCACAACTAACAGCCCTTTATCGTTCGCAAAGCGAACTCTACCAAAATCCTATGTACGCCTCTAAGCCTAGACATACGCCACTCCACTAAATCAGTCGTGCATCTCATTCGAGATCACCCAACCTTCCCCGCAACGAACCTTTATCAACAATTGCTCACTCTAATGGAGGAGAGTGACCAACCCGACACAATATTTGCATCGACTGCAATATCAACACTTCATCATAACCTTCGGCCTAACCGACCGTTAAGTCCATCGTCAGCTCATCGGTCATCTTTACCCATCTATCACTTAAGAGAAACAAGATTCGCTCATCCGTCACTTCATAAGAAGTATTTACCACAATGCTCTTAAACTTCGATGTTCGCAACCGTCAAATTATTATCACCCATCGATCACTATTGTAATCTCCGCTGCTTCCAAGGGCATCTCACAGGCACCCTAAGTACAAAGTGATCACACCATCATCGGAGTTGAACATTACACCAGTAGGTATAAGGGGGCACCTGCCGCAGTGTCATGCAGACTCCCACCACACTCTGTCGATATTTAGAAACTCGATCCTCGGGTTCCATACAACCGATGTCACTCGTCTCTCCACAGTAATGACCCAAAGTCATACTTACCCGACAAACCTTACGGTTTATTGTCTTATCAAAAGTTCCTAGCGATCACACGCTACCCACAATTTCAAAAGGCCAAACGATATAGCCTAATGAAGCCCTTCATCTAGCACTAAGGAGATGCTCGAGAACACCAAGTCTTACACCCTTCCACATATCGGAACGACCACAACTGCATGGGATATTCTGTTAGGAATGTTCCCTTATAATCCACAACACACTAACACACTAACGCAACCGTTGTCATATAGGTCCCACTCCCATGAGTTTAACGACCCGAAGATTCCTCGATTCGCCAATTTCAAGGCGAGTTACAACTAGAATCCTTACACGATCCTCTAACCACACACTCTACCGAGTGTAACCAAGTTCTACAATCATTAGACTTGCTACGTTCCATTATGGGATGTAAGTTGATGTTAAAGCTAAGGGGTATAAAATACTTATTAATTTTAGAAGAAATACTATTAAATACGATACAATTTAAACAAGATATTTATTTATTTAGAGAATGGATATACTTAAACCTTGCTACAACACTTATAGGCAGTGTACCTAATCGTACAGTAGTGTAGTTTTTAGTAAGTCCGGTTCGTTCCACAGGGAATCTTTTTAAACAAAGCTTAACGCTATATTAGTTACTTTTATAAAAATACAAATATATATATATATATATATATATATATATATATATATATATATATATATATATATATATATATATATATATATATATATATATAATATTATTATTATAAAGGGGGGGTTTTTACCGTTTAATGACCGGTTTGTCGATTTTAAAACTTTAGTCACAGTTAAAACCAAATGTAAAATATTAAAAATAAATACAAGACTTAAATTAAAGCGTAAAGTAAATAACGATAATGAAATTGCGAATAATAAAAGTGCGATAAAATAAACTTGCGATAATTAAAAAATACGATAATTAAAAGTGCAAATAAATAAAATAACAATAAAAATGCGATAATTAGAAGTGCAATTAAATATAAAATAAAGGAGATTAAATATGAAATAAAAGAATTATGCTTATTTAAACTTCCGTAATCATGATGTTTGACGTGTTGATTTTAGTTTTATGCCCATGGGTTAATTGTCCTTTGTCCTGGATTATTTAATATGTCCATACGGATTTGTCCATAATAGTCCATCAGTCATAAATATAAAGAGCGAAAGCCTTCGTCAAATTATTCTTATTTCCGAAGTCAAATATTCCAACTAATTGGGGATTCGAATTGTAACAAGGTTTTAATACTTTGTTTAATGAATACACCAGGTTATCGACTGCGTGTAAACCAAGGTTTTGCTACTTTGTTAACAATTACACCAATTACCCTTGAATGTAATTCACCCCTGTTTCAACAAGTCTATTAACTATTAATCCAGTTCCGTGTCCGGTAAAATGAATAATTATTGGTATTTATAGATATCCCGCCCACCGTACCCAGTCAAGCGTATGTGGTTATATATAAATACGTCGAATTATAAGTTTGTATATTAAATTAACAAGGTATTGTTTAGTTAATATAAAACCCATTAATAGCCCATAGTCTAATTTCTACAAGTGTCGTTCTTTTATCCAAACCCCAATTATGGTACAAAGTCCAATTACCCAATTTTAGTAATTAGCCCAACATCATGATTACTTCGGATTAAATAAGCATAATAATAACTTAGCTACGAGACATTAATGTAAAAAGGTTGAACATAACTTACAATGATTAAAAATAGCGTAGCGTTACACGGACAGAATTTCGACTTACACCCTTACAACATTCGCTAACATACCCTTATTATTATGATTAAAATTAAAATTAAAATTAAAATTAAATTATATATATATATTACGTATATATTGAGAGAAGAAGGAAAAAAAGATGATTAAAAATGCTCAGAATTCGGTTGATTTTATAGAGAGTTTCAAAACTTGGGGCTCCGCGACTCGCAGCATTTTTGGCCTTCAAACTCCGCGAGTCGCGGAGTTTGAAATTACAGCTCACCCATTTTGGAGTCTCTCTTGCCGACGGTTTTTATTTATTTATATAATATATAAATAATTATAAGAATTATTTAAATATTATATTATATTTATGTGCATAGTTTCCTTGTAATTTTTAGTCCGTTGCGTCGAGCGTTGAGAGTTGACTCTGGTCCTGGTTCCGGATTTTTGAACGTCCTTGCGTACAATTTAATATCTTGTACTTTGCATTTTGAATCTTGTACTCTTGTAATTTCGAGACGTTTCTTATCAATAATTGGAACCTCTTTGATTGTCTTTTGTACTTTTGAGCTTTTTGGTCGTTTGCATCTTCAATTCGTCGAATCTGTCTTTTGTCTTCACCTTTTATTATTTAAACGAATATTACTTGTAAATAGAACAATTGCAACTAAAAGCTTGTCTTTCTTGAGGAATAATGCTATGAAATATATGTTCGTTTTTAGCATTATCATAAGTCCTCGTCACACACACATACACACTAATCGGTTATCCTAGTTACAAAGGGGAACTACAACCAATGACAATCTCAATAGTGCACCCACTACTTAGGGTGACTAAGCACGCACCAAACTCGTGAGTTTGCTCACTCACCTTAGCTAACCGAAACCACCGTAACAATTCCAGACTTACAACGAATTCGATGTGACAACAAGCACATCACCCGAGACCACTATATCCTAGGAACCTCTAAAAGATTCCTAACTCGTCCCGATTCTACCCCAACCATGCCACGTTTCCTCTGTTCTGAAATGTCCCGTTCATATTGATTATAAACGTTCCATATTAATTGATTTCGTCGTGAGGTTTTGACCTCTATATGAGACGTTTTTCAAAAACTGCATTCGATTTTAAAACAAACCATAACCTTTAAAATATTACGACGATTATCAAATAATGATAATCTAAAATATAGCGTTTTTCACACGACCATTACATAATGGTTTACAATAATATTACACATCAACATAAGTCTTCGAATGCAGTTTTTAAACAATATTATACAAGCATGGACTCCAAATCTTGTCCTTAATTTAGTTTGCAACAGCGAAAGCTCTTAATAATCACCTGAGAATAAACATGCTTAAAACGTCAACAAAATTGTTGGTGAGTTATAGGTTTAACCTACATAATATTAAATCATAATAATAGACCACAAGATTTTATTTTTATAACACATCTCATATCAGGCATTTCGCAAACTGCATAGAGATAAAAATCATTCATATGTTGAACACCTGGTAACCGACCTTAATAAGATGCATTTAGAATATCCCCATCATTCCGGGACTCCCATCGGATATGATAAATCGAAGTACTAAAGCATCCGTAACTCGGATGAGGCTTGTTGAGCCAAATAGATCTATCTTTAGGATTCACATCAATTAGGGGCCATTTCCCTAATTCTTAGGCTACCAAGCTAAAAAGGGGCATATTCGGTTCGATAATCCAACATGGAAAGTAGTTTTGATTACTTGTGTCTATTTTGTAAAACATTTATAAACTGCATGTATTCTCATCCCAAAATAATAGATTTTAAAAGTGGGACTATAACTCACTTTCACAGATTTTTACTTCGTCGAAAAGTAAGACTTGGCCACTGATCGATTCACAAACCTATAACAAATATGTACATATATATCAAAATATGTTCAAAATATATCTACAACATTTTAAATACGTTTTAATGTTTTAAGTTTATTAAGTCAGCTGTCCTCGTTAGTAACCTACAACTAGTTGTCCAGAGTTAGATGTACAGAAATAAATCGATATATATATTATCTTGAATCAATCCACGACCCAGTGTATACAAGTCTCAGGCTAGATCACAACTCAAAGTATATATATTTTTGGAATCAACCTCAACTCTGTATAGCTAACTCCAACATTACTGCATATAGAGTGTCTATGGTTGTTCTAAATAATATATATACATGGGTCGATATGATATGTCAAAACATTTGCATACGTGTCTATGGTATCCCAAGATTACATAATATATTAGAATACATGTAATACAATATGAGTTAGCTAGGATATGATTAATATAGATTTGTTACCAATTTTCATGTAGCTACAACAAGAAAAATTATCCAATCTTGTTTTTGTAAGAGGTAGTCATTTCAGTTGAAAGAACGACGTCTAGATGACCATTTTGGAAAACATACTTCCACTTTGAGTTTAACCATGATTTTTGAATATAGTTTCATGTTCATAAGAAAAATCATTTTCCCAGAAGAACAACTTTTAAATCAAAGTTTATCATAGTTTTTAATTAACTAACCCAAAACAGCCCGCGGTGTTACTACGACGGCGTATATCCGGTTTTACGGTATTTTTCTTGTTTTCCGATTTTAAATCATTAAGTTAGCATATCATATAGATATAGAACATGTGTTTAGTTGATTTTAAAAGGTAAGTCAAAAGGATTAACTTTTGTTTGTGAACAAGTTTAGAATTAACTAAACTATGCTCTAGTGATTTCAAGTTTAAACCTTCGAATAAGGTAGTTTTATATATATGAATCGAATGATGTTATGAACATCATTACTACCTAAAGTTTAGTAGGTAAATGTACTGGAAGTGACAAGAAATGATCTAGCTTCAAAGGATCTTGGATGGCTTGAAAGTTCTTGAAGTAGAATCATGACACGAAAACAAGTTCAAGTAAGATTATCACTCGAATTAAGATAGTTATAGTTATAGGAATTGAATCAAAGTTTGTATATGAGTATTACCTTGATTTAGAATGATATCTTACTGTAAACAACAAGGATTTCTTGAGGTTGGATGATCACTTTACAAGATTGGAAGTGAGCTAGTAAACTTGGAAGTATTCTTGATTTTATGAAACTAGAACTTGTAGAATTTATGAAGAACACTTAGACCTTGAAGATAGAACTTGAGAGAGATCACTTAGATGAAGAAAATTGAAGAATGAAAGTGTTTGTAGGTGTTTTTGGTCGTTGGTATATGGATTAGATATAAAGGATGTTTAATTTTGTTTACATGTAAATAAGTCATGAATGATTACTAATATTTTTGTAATTTTATGAGATATTTCATACTAGTTGCCATATGTGTTAGGTGACTCACATGGACTACTAAGAGCTGATCATTGGAGTGTATATACCAATAGTATATACATCTAAAAGCTGTGTATTGTACGAGTACGAATACGGGTGCATACGAGTAGAATTGTTGATGAAACTGAACGAGGATGTAATTGTAAGCATTTTTGTTAAGTAGAAGTATTTTGATAAGTGTATTGAAGTCTTTCAAAAGTGTATGAATACATATTAAAACACTACATGTATATACATTTTAACTGAGTCGTTAAGTCATCGTTAGTCGTTACATGTAAATGTTGTTTTGAAACCTTTAGGTTAACGATCTTGTTAAATGTCATTAACCCATTGTTTATTATATCTAAAGAGATGTTAAATTATTACATTATCATGATATTATGATATATAATATATCTTAGTATGATATATATACAGTTAAATATCGTTACAACGATAATCGTTACATATATGTCTTGTTTCGAAATCATTAAGTTAGTAGTCTTATTTTTACATATGTAGTTCATTGTTAATACACTTAATGACATGTTTACTTATAATTTATTATGATTAAACATAGTATATCAATATCTTAATATAATTCATATGTATTTAGTAAGACGTTGTTATAACGATAATCGTTATATATATCGTTTCGAGTTTCTTAATTCAATAAACTCAATTTTATGTATATAACTCATTGTTAAAATAACTAATGAGATACTTACTTATCATAATATCATGTTAACTATATATATAATCATATATATGTCATCATATAGTTTTTACAAGTTTTAACGTTCGTGAATCACCGGTCAACTTGGGTGGTCAATTGTCTATATGAAACCTATTTCAATTAATCAAGTCTTAACAAGTTTGATTGCTTAACATGTTGAAAACATTTGATCATGTAAATATACCAATTTCATTTAATATATATAAACATGGAAAAGTTCGGGTCACTACAGTACCTACCCGTTAAATAAATTTCGTCCCGAAATTTTAAGCTGTTGAAGGTGTTGACGAATCTTCTAGAAATAGGTACGGGTATTTCAGCTTCATTTGATCTTCACACTCCCAGGTGAACTCGGGTCCCCTATGAGCATTACATCGAACCTTGATGATCGGTATCTTATTTTTCTTGAGCGTTTTAACCTCACGATCCATTATCTCGACGGGTTCTTCAATGAATTGTAGTTTTTCATTGATTTTAATTTCGTCTAAAGGAATAGTGAGATCTTCTTTGGCTAAGCACTTCTTTAGATTCGAGACGTGAAAGGTATTATGTACATTGGTGAGTTGTTGAGGTAATTCAAGTCGGTAGGCTACTGGTCCGACACGATCTAAAATCTTGAATGGTCCAATGTATCTTTGATTTAGTTTCCCCCGTTTACCAAATCGAACAACGCCTTTTCAAGGCGAAACCTTAAGCATGACCATCTCCCCAATTTCAAATTCTATATCTTTCCTTTTAAGGTCCGCGTAGCTCCTTTGTCGACTCTGAGCAGTTTTCAACCGTTGTTGAATTTGGATGATTTTCTCTGTAGTTTCTTGGATTATTTCCGGACCCGTAATCTGTCTATCCCCCAATCCATTCCAACAAATTGGAGATCTACACTTTCTACCATAAAGTGCTTCGAACGGTGCCATTTCGATACTCGAGTGGTAACTGTTGTTATAGGAAAATTCAGCTAATGGTAGATGTCGATCCCAACCGTTTCTAAAATCAATAACACATGCTCGTAGCATGTCTTCAAGAGTCTATATCGTTCTTTCGCTCTGCCCATCGGTTTGTGGATGATAGGTAGTACTCATGTCTAGACGAGTTCCCAATGCTTGTTGTAATGTCTGCCAAAACCTTGAAACAAATCTGCCATCTCTATCAGAGATAATAGAGATTGGTATTCCATGTCTAGAGACAACTTCCTTCAAGTATAATCTCGTCAACTTCTCCATTTTATCATCTTCACTCATTGGTAGAAATTGTGCTGACTTGGTGAGACGATCGACTATTACCCAAATAGTATCATAACCACTTGTAGTCCTTGGCAATTTAGTAATGAAATCCATGGTAATGTTTTCCCATTTCCATTATGGGATTTCGGGTTGTTGAAGTAGACCTGGTGGTTTTTGATGTTTAGCTTTGACATTAGAACACGTCAAACATTCTCCTACGTATCTAGCAATATCGGCTTTCATACCCGGCCACCAAAAGTTTTTCTTAAGATCTTTGTACATCTTCCCCGCTCCGGGATGTATTGAATATCTAGTTTTATGTGCTTCCTTAAGTACATTTTCTCTCACATCTCCAAACTTTGGTACCTAAATTCTTTCAGCCCTATACCGGGTTCCGTCTTCCTGAATATTAAGATGTTTCTCCGATCTTTTAGGTATTTCATTCTTCAACTTTCCTTCTTTTACAACTCCCTGTTGCGCCTCCTTTATTTGAGTAGTAAGGTTAGTACGAATAATTATATTCAGAGCTTTTACCCGCATTGGTTCTCTGTCCTTTCTACTTAAAGCGTCGGCTACCACATTTTCCTTCCCCATGTGGTAACGAATCTCGAAATCGTAATCATTCAATAACTCAATCCACCTACGCTGCCTCATGTTCAGTTGTTTCTGATTAAATATATGTTGGAGACTTTTATGGTGTGTATATATGATACTTTTAACCCCATATAAGTAGTGCCTCCAAGTCTTTAATGCAAAATCATCATTCCCTTCAGGCAATGACAATATAGGTGCCGTAGTTAACTTTTTCTTCAACAATTGAAACGCTTTTTCTTGTTCATCCTTCCATTCAAATTTCCTCCCTTTATGCGTTAATGCAGTCAAGGGTTTTGCTATTTTGGAAAAATCTTGGATGAACCTTCTGGAGTAACCAGCTAGTCCTAAAAATTGGCGTATATGCTTCGGAGTTTTCGGAGTTTTCCACTTTTTAATGGTTTAAATCTTTGTCGGATCCACTTGAATACCTTTTTTGTTCACTATATGACCGAGGAATTGAACTTCTTCCAACCAAACTGCACACTTTGAAAACTTAGCGTATAGTTTTTCTTTCCTCAACAACTCTAGCACTTTTCTCAAATGTTCTTCTTGCTCTTGATCATTCTTTGAGTAAATAAGTATGTCATCGATAAAAACAATGACAAACTTGTCAAGGTATGGTCCACACACTCGGTTCATGAGATCCATGAACACAGCTGGTGCGTTAGTCAACCCAAACGGCATAACCATAAACTCGTAATGACCGTAACGCGTCCTAAAAGCAGTCTTTGGAATATCATCCTCCTTCACCCTCATTTGATGATACCCAGAACGTAAATCAATCTTCGAATAAACCGACAAGCCTTGTAGTTGATCAAATAAGTCATCGATTCTCGATAGTGGGTAGCGGTTCTTGATGGTAAGTTTCTTTAACTCTCGGTAGTCGAAACACAACCTGAATGTACCATCCTTCTTTTTGACAAACAAAACAGGAGCTCCCCATGGTGATGTACTTGGTCGTATAAAACCACGCTCTAAAAGTTCTTTTAGTTGGCTTTGAAGTTCTTTCATTTCACTGGGTGCAAGTCTGTATGGAACACGAGCTATTGGTGCAGCTCCTGGTACGAGATCTATTTGAAATTCAACAGATCGATGTGGAGGTAGTCCCGATAATTCTTTCAAAAATACATCAGTAAATTCTTTTGCGACGGGAACATCATTGATGTTCTTTTCTTCGGGTTTGACTTCTTCGATGTGTGCTAGAACGGCATAGCAACCTTTTCTTATTCGTTTTTGCACCTTCAAATTACTAATAAGATTTAGCTTCGCGTTGCTCTTTTCTCCGTACACCATTATAGGTTTTCCTTTTTCTCGTACAATGCGAATTGAATTTTTGTAACATACGATTTCCGCTCTCTCCTTTTTCAACCAGTCCATGCCGATTATCACATCAAAACTCCCTAACTCTACTGGTATCAAATTGATCTTAAATGTTTCGCTAGCCAGTTTAATTTCTCGATTTCGACATATTTTATCTGCCGAAATTAATTTACCGTTTGCTAATTCGAGTAAAAATTTATTATTCATAGGCGTCAATGGACCACTTAATTTAGCAAAAAAATCTCTACTCATATAACTTCTATCCGCACCCGAATCAAATAAAACATAAGCAGGTTTTTCATCGATAAGAAACGTACCCGTAACAAGCTCCGGGTCTTCCTGCGCTTCTTCCGCATTAATGTTAAAAACTCTCCCACGGCTTTGCCCATTATTATTTCCCTGGTTTGGACACGCAGTTTTGTAGTGGCCCTTCTTCCCGTATCCAAAACAAATTATGTGGGCATTACTTGTTCCTTTACCCGATGGTCCATAAATTTCACACTTCGTTGTATCATGACCCTTTCTATTACATTTAGTACATGTTGCTGGAAAAAAAGTAGTTGGATGGTACCCTTCACACCTCAGACACGGAATTTTCTGATTTTGATTACCAATGTTGTTATTGAGATTGTTGTTGGGATTTTTGTTACTGCGGTTGGTATTATTGTTGGGATGATTGTTGTAGTTGTTGTTGTTGGAATGATTTTTGTTGCGTTTGTTGTTGCGAAAAATGGTGCGATTGTGGTTATGATTGTTGAAATTGTGACTCTTGTAACTGGGTTCTTCCCACTTTCTCTTGACTTGTTTCATTTTGGCCTTCTCGGCCGCCTGCTCTTTAATCCTTCCCTCAATTTGGTTTATAAGTTTGTGAGCCATTCGAATTGCCTTTTGCATTGAAGTGGGCGTGCTTGAACTCACATCCTCCTGAATTCTCTCTGGTAACCCCTTTACAAACGCATCGATCTGCTCTTCTTCATCTTCGAACACCCTTGGGCACAATAAACGCAACTCGGTGAATCGTCGTTCGTTTGTAGTGATATCGAATCCCTTTGTTCGTAATTCTCTAAGCTCTGTCTTGAGCTTATTGGCTTCATTTCTAGGACGGTATTGCTCGTTCATCAAGTGTTTGAATGCTGACCACGGTAGTGCGTAAGCAGCATCTTGTCCCACTTGTTCGAGATAGGTATTCCACCATGTTAACGCAGTACCTGTGAAGGTATGCGTGGCGTACTTTACCTTATCTTCCTCAGCACATTTGCTTATAGCAAACACAGATTCAACCTTTTCGGTCCATCATTTCAGTCCGACTGGTCCTTCAGTTCTATCGAATTCCAGAAGTTTACAGGCAGTGAAAGCCTTTAGGAGCATCCTACACGGTTCCCTGTGGAGTTAACTCCACTGCTAGACCCTGAGTTATTGTTGTTTTGCATTGCAGCCTGTACTGTGGCTATATTTGCTGCAAGGAAAGCACGGAAGTCTTCCTCACTCATGTTCAAGTTCTGACGAGTAGTCGGTGCCATTTCCTTCAAAAATAGCCAAAAGAATTAAGTTAATTATATAGAATATTAAGAGTAGTCAATAGTATTCCGTAGCATAATATGAACTCATTTATAAAAGCTTTTTCTTCATATTAGGGTTTTATAAGTTTTAATTCGGGTAATACCTACCCGTTAAGTTCATACTTAGTAGCTAACATACAATTCAACTACTATAATTCTATATGAAAACTGATTATAATAATATTTCACATTCAAACTTTTATACAATATTTTGCAAACTTACAATACCGCTATTTTACATATAGCATGAAATATAGCACATAAAAATTCTGATACAAAACAGTTGCGAAGACAATTCTAGTTAATACGCAACTCGTTCAACAAAGGCAACAAAGACACGTAATTCATACGTCCAGAAACAAGTCATGCATTCTGGTTTTACTAAGACTACTTCCCATCCTTGGACTTGTGGAACATAATTGTTGTGACTGTTGACAAGACAGCATGTTGTAATGTCGTCAAAAGACGAGGGTTTCGTAATGTCCAACAGCCCCATAATAATATAAAAACCTTGTTTCTCACCCCAACTACTGAATCCGTCACTTGTGGGAAGGTTTTATTTAAAAGTTGCAATTCGATGTTCTTTTTCTCACTTTGGTAAGAAGCGAACATCACTAACTCGTAAGCATAACATGCTTCTTTATGTTGCATGTTAGAAGCTCTTTCTAATTCACGAAAACCTATGTTGGGATATGTTGAGTCAAAATAGGTTCTTAACCCGTAGCGTAAAATTGCATTTGGGTTCCCCGCATTTAACACTTTAAAGAAAACACGGCGTAACTTACGGTCCCCCCAATGTGATATACCCCACCTATCAAAGGAAAGCCTTTTATAAACTAAGGCATTTCTGGAAAGTCTTTCAAATGTTTGACAAGTTAATTTCACCATAACTAAATGTGCTGATGAATTCTGACCGACTCTAGACAAGATTTCCTCAATCATATCCTCTGGTAGGTCTTCTAAAATATTCGGTGGTCTACCCTTAACGTCCATTTTGTTTTTATACTGTAAAATTGATAATGCTAAAAATGAACATATATTTCATAGCATTATTTCTCCATAAAGACAAGCTTTTAGTTGCAATTGTCCTATTTACAAGTGATATTCGTTTAAATAACAAAAGGTGAAGACAAAAGGCAGATTCGACGAATTGAAGACGCAAACGACCAAAAAGCTCAAAAGTACAAAAGACAATCAAAGAGGTTCCAATTATTGATAAGAAACGTCTCAAAATTACAAGAGTACAAGATTCAAAACGCAAAGTACAAGATATAAATTGTACGCAAGGATGTTCGAAAATTCGGAACTGGGACCAGAGTCAACTCTCAACGCTTGACGCAACGGACTAAAAATTACAAGTCAACTATGCACATAAATATAATATAATATTTAAATAATTCTTATAATTATTTATATATTATATATTATATTATTAAAAACCGTCGGCAAAAAAAACAAAGGCATGTGAGCCTCTCCAGCTGGCCATGCGATCGCATGGCCTTGAAGGATAAAGCTCATTTGATCGCATGAGCCACTTTTCCAGCCCACATGCCTATAAAATTCGCAGCTTGGTGAACATCAAAAAACATCTTTTTCTTCTCCTCATTCAACGTATAATATTTATATTTATAAAATTTTAATTTTAATTTCTAATAATAAGGGTATGTTAGCGAATGTTGTAAGGGTGTAAGTCGAAATTCTGTCCGTGTAATGCTACGCTATTTTTAATCATTGTAAGTTATGTTCAACCTTTTTAATTTAATGTCTCGTAGCTAAGTTATTATTATGCTTATTTAAAATGAAGTAATCATGATGTTTGGCTAATTACTAAAATTGGGTAATTGGGCTTTGTACCATAATTGGGGTTTGGACAAAAGAACGACACTTGTGGAAATTAGACTATGGGCTATTAATGGGCTTTATATTTATTTAACTAAATGATAATTTGTTAATTTTAATATAAAGATTTACAATTGGACGTCCCTATAAATAACCATATACACTCCATCGGATACGATGGGCAGGGTATTTATATGTACGAATAATCGTTCATTTAACCGGAAACGGGAATTGATTAATAGTCACTAGAATTATTAAAACAGGGGTGAAATTATGTACAAGGACACTTGGCATAATTGATAACAAAGTATTAAAACCTTGGGTTACATTCAGTCGACATCCTGGTGTAATTATTAAACAAAGTATTAAAATCTTGTTACAGTTTAAGTCCCCAATTAGTTGGAATATTTAACTTCGGGTATAAGGATAATTTGACGAGGACACTCGCACTTTATATTTATGACTGATGGACTGTTATGGACAAAAACCAGACAGACATATTAAATAATCTATGACAAAGGACAATTAACCCATGGACATAAAACTAAAATCAACACGTCAAACATCATGATTACGGAAGTTTAAATAAGCATAATTCTTTTATTTCATATTTAATTTCCTTTATTTTATATTTAATTGCACTTCTAATTATCGCACTTTTATTTATTGTTATTGTATTTAATTGCACTTTTAATTATCGTACTTTTTAATTATCGCAAGTTTATTTTATCGCACTTTTATTTATCGCAATTTCATTATCGTTATTTACTTTACGTTTTAAATTAAGTCTTTTATTTATTTAATATTTTACATTTTGTTTTAACTGCGACTAAAGTTTTTAAAATCGACAAACCGGTCATTAAACGGTAAAAACCCCCATTTATAATAATAATATTACTTATATATATATATATATTTGTATTTTTATAAATTTAAACTAATATAGCGTTAAGCTTTGTGAAAAAGATTCCCTGTGGAACGAACCGGACTTACTAAAAACTACACTACTGTACGATTAGGTACACTGCCTATAAGTGTTGTAGCAAGATTTAAGTATATCCATTCAATAAATAAATAAATATCTTGAGTAAAATTGTATCGTATTTAATAGTATCTCCTAGTAAAATTTAAGCTATTTTATATACCCCTTAGCTTTAACTATCAAAAATAGACAAGGATTTGATTCGTAAAAGATAATTACTAAATAATACAAACAATTTTTACATAGAACATAAAAGTACAAGCACACTATATTACATATATTACACAAAATGATTACAACTCTTTAATCCGACTCACTCGTTTCTTCTTCTTCGGACTTGGTTCGTTTTGCTAATTTCCTAGGGATATATGATGCTCCCCTAATACGAGCTGTCATTTTTCACAATGGTTTAGAAAAATCTGGTGGTTTAGAGGTTCCCGGGTCATTGTTACATTTTAGGAAATACGGATGTTGCCGATACATATAAAGTTCATCGGGGTTGGAATCGGGTTTCTCTATTTTTATACCTTTTCCCTTATTATTTTCTTTTGCTTTATTAAATTGGGTCGAGGTAATTTCTATAACATCATCAGAATCCTTATCGGGATCCGATTCATCGGAAAATTGATAATCTTCCCAATATTTTGTTTCCTCGGCGAAAACACCATTGACCATTATTAACTTTGGTCCGTTGGTTGAGGATTTTCTTTTATTTAATCGATTTACTATAGGTATCAATATTTCTTCTTCCGGAACCTCTTCTTCTTCCGGTTCCTCCTCTTCTGATTCCTCTTCTTTCGGTTCCTCTTCTTCCGGTTCTTCTTCTTCGGGAATTTGTGAATCTTCTCAAAGTATATTCGACTCTTCATTATTATTAGGTGAGTCGATGGGATTTGTACTAGTGGTAGACATCTATCACACAATATCAAACACATTAAGAGATTAATATATCACATAATATTTACTTGTTAATAATATATAGTTTCCAACAAAAGTGTTAAGCAATCGTTTTTAAAGAAAACACGGTCGAAGTCCAGACTCACTAATACATCCTAACAAACTCGATAAGACACACTAATGTAAATTTCTGGTTCTCTAAGACCAACGCTCGGATACCAACTGAAATGTCCCGTTCATATTGATTATAAACGTTCCATATTAATTGATTTTGTCGCGAGGTTTTGACCTCTATATGAGACGTTTTTCAAAGACTGTATTCGATTTTAAAACAAACCATAACCTTTAAAATATTACGACGATTATCAAATAATGATAATCTAAAATATAGCATTTTTCACACGACCATTACATAATTGTCTATATGAAACCTATTTCAATTAATCAAGTCTTAACAAGTTTGATTGCTTAACATGTTGAAAACATTTAATCATGTACATATACCAATTTCATTTAATATATATAAACATGGAAAAGTTCGGGTCACTACACGTTCGGTACTCGTCATGTCATGCTTGGTGTCAAGATACACTTTCGTAATAAAGGTGATCAGTCATTATTACAATTTCGTACCTTACCATTTTCCACATGGTCACGCAAAGTACTTTACCCGAACTGACGCAACATTCACACAAAATAACACGGGATAACTCCTTGTACCCGAATGACCAAAGTCCTTACCGTGAACTTGATCACTGAAAACCGCCAAACATCCGAATCTCTCCAATAGATTCGTCTCTAGGACACCACACCAACAGATACATGTATATACACCTATATACAATATAATAATAAATATACGCACGTACACCGCAACAACAAGTCAACCTACAACCTAGGTGACTATCACTAAAACGACGTCCAGGTTCGCCTACTTACATTAGGTACTAGCTATCTAAGGTACCAATTTACACACGAAATAAGGCCCCACATAATCATACTTTGGACAAACACAAGTCCTAGTTAGTCACCTACTCTAAGGCACTAACAAATCTCAATCCGACCCGTACTCCTACAAGTCCCGCAAATAACGCACAACCGTCAATAAGTCTAAGACTAGGCACCTATTCCAAGGTCACCTAATTCCCTTAGACTATGCTCTGATACCACTTGTAATGATCCCAAAACATTATACGAGAAAATACGCTATATTTTTTTAAAAAAAAATAGTAAATATTCTGGAATGACAGAAATGCGCGGTGGACATATGGGTGCGCGGCGCGCGCTAAAGTGCAAAACAAATCAAGAACTTGTGTCTGGCACCAGGTACCTGATTTTGACCGTATGCACGGCGCGCATAGGTTTGCGCGGTGCGCTTTACTGCACAACAGGCCCCTGCCCGGTTTACATGTACACGACCCATTTCCTCAAACACAAAATCTTCAATTTTAGAATCGTTAAACGACCATCATAATTTGTACATCTCACAAAAACAAGTTTTACAAAAGGGTACGATGATCCATTCAACCAAACGGTGTAATTTCAACCCAAATATACATTTAGACGAGTTAGGACTCTATAACCCAACCCGATACCAAGAGCATAATCCCTGGGACTACCAAATCCCCAATCCGCATTCAAATATCCAAAAGCTACCCCATTGAGCCCAAACGCTCCTACGCATCTAGTCTTACGACTAGCTAGCTTCATAATCACAATACCTGTAAAAAGGTAAACAACGAGAAGGGTAAGCATAAAGTTTAGTGAATGCAACAATTATATATATACATATACAATTTACCTACTTACACCCACTTACTCAAACACGCATAAATCCAGCATATCAATGCATACAAGCTAGCATTTTCAAACGTATAAACTAGCACCATCATTAGCATATAATCTCAACAATATAAATGCAAAAAAATAAACAACACACAAACCATTGATGTTCACAACATCTGTTAGTATTCAATACTAGCCCCGCGAATGGTATCGTCAACATCAAACTTAAATCCCATCCGCCCTACTTATTGTGGTATCGTCAATATCGAACTTAAAACCCACATATGAGGTAACGTCACCATCGAACTTTAAACCCTCATCACACATCACTACAATAGTGGTATGGCATCGTCAACATCGAACCTTAAATCCATACATGAGGTATCGTCACCATCGAACTTTAAACCCTCATCACACATCACTACAATAGTGGTATGGCATCGTCAACATCGAACTTTAAATCCATACATGAGGTATCGTCACCATCGAACTTTAAACCCTCATCACACATCACTACAATAGTGGTGTGGCATCGTCAACATCGAACTTTAAATCCATACATTAGGTATCGTCACCATCGAACTTTAAACCCTCATCCAACAATATCACACGCAAGGATATGGTATCGTCACACCGAACTTTAAACCCATATCCTACAAGTAAATAAACCGTATACATACATACATAATTATACATACATACATGCGCGAAATCTCCACCAAACGCAACCGAGCAAGCTTTTAACTACAATACGCATATATGTATACACACAATCAACATACATTCTCTACAAGAGAATTTGACACCAACGCCCTTAACCAAGGGGTTTCGTCTAGCTCACAACCACCCGCCGATTTAGACTCCTAAAATGGACTTTACCAACTACCACTAAGGGTGGTAATTTCGACCCATTCAAACAAGTACAAGCTAACACTTATTGCACTTGATCATACAAACCAACCCATAAGTGCAACTTGACCCAAATTGCACTAAACCACCAAGACAAGTCAAGTTTGACCCATAATCATCATTTTAACACTTAACACGAGAGTTTAACTTCTAACTGACCAAATTAGGTTTAACAACTAGTGAATGTGTCTCAAAATCATCATTTGACAGCAAAAATCAAGAACATTTGACCCATTTCAACACAAAACTCATTTTGACCTAAATTAAGGTTTACACCCAAAATCAAGTCCACACAACACCAAAATCACTAGTACACAAGTGTTCTAAGGTTTAAACCAACACATGCAAGACCCAAACTTACAATTTCATCAATCAAAACCCTAAGTCGCCAATTTAGGTTTACTTACATGAATCTTACCCAAAACCCCCCAAATTTAACAATAAGTGGGGTTTATAACCCTAGCTAGCACAAACCCTAAACTCAACAAGAATATTAAACAATCAAGTTCGGATTCGAGACTTACCACTACAACCAAAACGTAGCTAGCAACGAAAGGAATAACTTTAATGCTTGAGCTTTGTTGAGAATCACTCTTCTTCTCCAAGTTATCGAGCTTTCTCTCTCTAAGAGAGCTTTCTCTCTCTAAAAGGTTGAGAGTGTTTGGAGAGGATGAGGATGAGGTGAAATGAAGATGTGGATGACGTTTGGCCAGATTTGTGGTCTCAAAACCGTCCACAAGTGAAAGGACCAAAGTGTCCTCTTTAATTTCTCAAAATTGCCAACCCACCCAATTCTGTCAGCACGATTTGCGCGGTGCGCATAACTTTCAAACCGTAACTCCGTTTTTTATGAATCAAATATCGTTGGAAACTAATAAGGTCTACTTTCCAATGGTAAGGTTTTAAAACATCAACTCCATCTTTATTTGGGGTCAAAAATATATGATTACAGGCCTCGTAATTCAAATGACATCCAAAATAATGCATAACTGAAAAATGGGATGTTACATAAACATATTATTAAATAAAAGCATATAACGATATACAACAAACTTAAGGGCATATGCGTCATGTTATGTCAAGCGCAATCATCAATCTGTTACAAGAATAAAAGTATGATTGTTGAAGGTATGTCAGCTCGTAGAAAGGCTTAGTTTATCTGGGTTTGGTATTGTTAAGTTTGCGCAGGATTAAAAATGAAGAAGAAAGTACATCTTAATAATGAGTTTTGAGTCATGAACGAAGAGATAGCACAACGTTGAAATCCACTCAATGAAGGGCTAGCACCAAGTTGAACTAGCTCAACAAGCACCAACTCAAAGAACACAGCTCATGATTTACTTTGCAAGTATATCTTTGACCTCTTTAATCAGCTTTGAAAGTTACTAAGAAGCAGCTTTACTAGAAGTTAGTTCGACCAGCAGACGAACCAGTAAAAGATGTTAGTTCAACCAGCAGAAGATGTTAGTTTAACCAACAGAAGAACCAACGGAAGATGTTAGTTTAACTAGCAAAATTTGTTAGTTCAACCAGCAGAAGAACCTTAATTTTCCCAGCACAATAGATCATTAGTCAACTCATCACAAGGGAGTCTTAGTTCAGTCAGCACGGGTTGTACTTTGTCTACAACGTAGTCCACTCGGTATGGCTGAACCTAGTTTACTCAGCTCTTATAATTAAAACGAGACCAACCTTGATCTTTGATGCTCAATCAACTTTGGAAGTTAATCACATATCTCTGAATGTTCAGGCCAACCAGCTCGAGACGTTGAAGTTCAACCATCTTTTAATGATAAAGATCAGCTAACTTCACGATCTTTCGCGAGCACTGGTAGTTGAAAACGTTTGGAACTATTTAATTTCAATAACCAGTTCAAGTCATCTGCTCAACACATGTGTGTGGCTATTCTAGAATGTTGTGTTATCCAAGAAAGATTTTCATCTCTCATTAGCTACATTTTATTATGGGAATAGCACTACAAAATGAAAAGTTTTTGCAGATTGTATCCTTTATTCTTATCGACTGATTTGTGGGTGTTTATCCTTTTTGTCTCTTTTTCATTTTTATGTTTTTGCCTTCTTTAGAACTAGTTGTTGTGTTTTCTCTATAAAAAGAGGCTCTTTATCATTGTAAAACTTAGTTGATGAATGAATGAAAGTTTAATAGAGCTTATGTATTTACTAAAATCTCTGCGTCTTTACGAATCTTTGATTTGGGTGACTAGGGGTGGTTTCTTTATCAGTGTTTGTGGTGTTGCTTTATCAAACATTATGATGAAATTTCAAATCTTCATATCTGATTTTATAGTTGTGTTGGAATCTTTATCAGCTTCAATTGGGAAGTAGGAGTGTTTCTTGATCTCTGATTGTGGTAGTATCTTTATAAATCAGAAGTTTAGATTCTTAAATCTTCTTCTCATTCTCTATAATATTGGTGGAAGCTTTAGCAGTCGTGAAGGTGACTTGGAGTTTTTCCTTAATTCTAATTGTGGTGGCTTCGCCTTTATTAGTTAGCTTGTGTTTCTATATATTGGTTATTTGTTCTTGAGTGTCTACACTTGATTTTTCCGAGCTTTGCTGTTCGATTTGGGGAAAAGAAAGCTTTCTTCGAAAATGCATTTTTAAAAGTCAGAATTGCTCATAAATTAACTTAAGATAAAGTGTTACTCTTTACTTATATATGATTATCATCCCAAAACATATGATTAAATATTATCAAAGTTAATTTCGTGAGATATTAAAACGGGTCAATTTGTAATATTATAATGTAAATTTCTTTGTGTAACCAAAAAATTTACGGATCACTAAACTAAAATAAGTATCTATCTATAGTTAATATTAAAATGCTATAATGATGACATCATAAATAGTCATTTTCCTTCATTGAAAAAAATCTAACCCACTTGGATGACATCATAAATCAATTTAATTTACAATTAAAATTTAATCTTTACAATTAATTATAATTAAGATATAAATTAACAAAAGATGCAGCCTTTATTCCTTTTGTAATTTACGAGTATTTGTTTTTTTATATGGTAAATAAAATTACCCCCGTGCTCCGCAATATATTCGCTAAATCAAAAAGCATATACGGATACAAATCACCGTCCTTAAAATATCTTCCTTTTCCCAAATCAAATTAAACCCTATAAAACTCAAACGAATTGCACGCCTTTAATTACTCTCTTTTACAAAGAATTCAAATTTATCTCCTCAAAAAATAGTTTCATTCATCTTCTACACCATCTTTTAATGGATCTTTTTATCTACTCTAAACTTCATCACTAGTCTTTTCAGGTGAATCAATCTTCTGATTGAAGAGTATCAATTAGATTATCTTTGTTTAATTATTGGTTATGAGTTTATGGCTCATACCATTTATTGGTTCATGATATTTTTGAATTTGGATGAATGTATTTCATCATAATTTTTTTATAGTTTTTTACTTATCTTAATTTATTGGATGCATACCACATATTCGATAAAATGACGGGAATGAATTTGAATTTTGTTAACATGAGTTGCTCTTCGTACGGTTATGAATCCAGAATATACAGTGATGTGCAATAGTAGAACACTGACTGTATAATGAGATGTTTGTGTTCATGGTTAGCATTTAAAGTTCTGTTTAGTATCTCCAATTTATTGAATTTTTATATTTATTTTTCATTTATGTATGTGTGAAGGTATAGGTACCAAAATGTAAGAATTTTTAAGTTTCAACTTTGATGAAAAACTACCAAAGTTTCTAATTGTACATCTATTGAGTTTCTAATTATTAAAAAAAAAAGTTTCAACTTTAATGAAAGACCACCAAAGTTGCATCTGGATCTTAGATTTGTTGAAGAAAATTGCTGAGGAAATTAGCAAGGTTAACCTATTTGGTATTCAACAATTACGAAGGTATATTTTGTTGCTTACTGTTGTATGTTAAACTTTTCGTTGTTTCTTAATTTGATAAAATTAGCACTTATATTGTGTTCATATACGGAGGAAAGGTTGAAGGGTTTCTCGATTTTGAACATTTGAAGTTGAGGAATACAAACTTTATTATAATTATTATTATAATTATTATTATTATAATATTAATATTCAAATATGGATTCTCTTTACAGGATTAATTACGTTACATATGTATGCGAAAATACATGTCTCTATATGTTGGTAAAAACAACGTCAAGTTTTTTAGTCAGGATCTGTGGTTTTACGGGTCATTAAACTAAACGACTTTAGCATTTACATTCACTTAGGGGGTGTTTGGATTAGCGTTTTGAAAATTGATTATGCATTTTAAATAATCAGAATCAGATAATCAGCTGTATTAAAACGTGATTTTGTTTAATAGTGTTGGATTAGATTATGCTGTTTGATATCGCAATAATCAAAAAAATCAGTTTTGTGAGTGTTTGGGAAACTTTTATTATTGGATAACTTAACATGTAAAATACCAAAAGGTACTTCCTTTTAAAAAATAATATACATAAATTTAATATATAATACTACACTTTTTCAAGAAATGTAAAAACTATTATCAAATATATGCATAGATCTTAATATACATAGATTTAATATATATATTATCATTGATTATATAAATATATAATAATAAATATAATATATAATATAATATAATGTAAATTGTCAAAGAAGAAGTAGGAGTATATATTTTAATGGTACACAAGTAGCTCATGAGTATATATTACTGTATTATGGTACAGAATTAGGAGTATACAATCTGATGTTATGCGAGGTGTATATAAAATAGGTATATATTTTAGCAGGAAATACTATTAAATACGATACAATTTTACACAAGATATTTATTTATTTAGAGAATGGATATACTTAAACCTTGCTACAACACTTATAGGCAGTGTACCTAATCGTACAGTAGTGTAGTTTTTAGTAAGTCCGGTTCGTTCCACAGGGAAAATCTTTAAACAAAGCTTAACGCTATATTAGTTTACTTTTATAAAAATACAAATATATATATAAGTAATATTATTATTATAAAGGGGGGTTTTTACCGTTTAATGACCGGTTTGTCAATTTTTAAAACTTTAGTGGCAGTTAAAACCAAATGTAAAATATTAAAAATAAATACAAGACTTAAATTAAAGCGTAAAGCAAATAACGATAATGAAATTTCTAATAATAAAAGAGCGATAAAATAAACTTGCGATAATTAAAAAGTACGATAATTAAAAGTGCAATTAAATACAATAACAATAAATAAAAATGCGATATTAGAAGTGCAATTAAATATAAAATAAAGGAAATAAAATATGAAATAAAATAATTATGCTTATTTAAACTTCCGTAATCATGATGTTTGACGTGTTGATTTTAGTTTTATGCCCATGGGTTAATTGTCCTTTGTCCTGGATTATTTAATATGTCCATACGGATTTGTCCATAATAGTCCATCAGTCATAAATATAAAGAGCGAAAGCCTTCGTCAAATTATTCTTATTCCCGAAGTCAAATATTCCAACTAATTGGGGATTCGAATTGTAACAAGGTTTTAATACTTTGTTTAATGAATACACCAGGTTATCGACTGCGTGTAAACCAAGGTTTTACTACTTTGTTAACAATTACACCAATTACCCTTGAATGTAATTCACCCCTGTTTCAACAAGTCTATTGACTATTAATCCAGTTCCGTATCCGGTAAAATGAATAATTATTGGTATTTATAGATATCCCTCCCACCGTACTCAGTCAAGCGTATGTGGTTATATATAAATACATCGAATTATAAGTTTGTATATTAAATTAACAAGGTATTGTTTAGTTAATATAAAACCCATTAATAACCCATAGTCTAATTTCCACAAGTGTCGTTCTTTTATCCAAACCCCAATTATGGTACAAAACCCAATTACCCAATTTTAGTAATTAGCCCAACATCATGATTACTTCGTTTTAAATAAGCATAATAATAACTTAGCTACGAGACATTAAATTAAAAAGGTTGAACATAACTTACAATGATTAAAAATAGCGTAGCGTTACACGGATAGAATTTCGACTTACACCCTTACAACATTCGCTAACATACCCTTATTATTAGAATTATAATTAAAATTAAAATTAAAATATAAATTATAAATATAAATATTACGTATTATGAGAGAAGAAGAAAAAGGATGATAAAAATGATCAGAATTCGGTTGGCTTTATAGGGAATTGAGTTCAGGGGCACTCCGCGACTCGCGGCCCTTTTTGCCTTCAAACTCCGCGAGTCGCGGAGTTTGCTTTTACAGCTCACACAAGTTTGGAGCCTTTCTTGCCGACGGTTTATAATATATTATATAATATATTAATAATTATAAGAATTATTTAAATATTATATTATATTTATGTGCATAGTTGACTTGTAATTTTTAGTCCGTTGCGTCGAGCATTGAGAGTTGACTCATGTCCCGGTTCCGGATTTTCGAACGTCCTTGCGTACAATTTTATATTTTGTACTTTGCGTTTTGAATCTTGTACTCTTGTAATTTCGAGACGTTTCTTATCAATAATTGGAACCGCTTTGATTGTCTTTTGTACTTTTGAGCTTTTTGGTCATTTGCGTCTTCAATTCGTCGAATCTGTCTTTTGTCTTCACCTTTTATTATTTAAACGAATATCACTTGTAAATAGAACAATTGCAACTAAAAGCTTGTCTTTCTTGAGGAATAATGCTATGAAATATATGTTCGTTTTTAGCATTATCAAATATTCCCACGCTTAAGCGTTGCTTGTCCTCAAGCAATATCGTCTTGAAATACTAGAATCACTTCTTTATTCTTCACACTTTGTACATCAGTGATTTCTACACGGCGGTATAAACAATGGTAGTAACGATATGGTTTACAATCCCACATGACTATAAAAATTTAGATCCATTAAGGAAATTGGATCTTTATGAAAATATTTGATCTTTTGAAAATTAAATCTAGTTTTTACCCTAGATAAGTTTTCCGGAATAACCCTTCACCGGTATTTGCAAAATATTTTTGTGGGCTTGGTGGGTTTCAGATTTGAAAATTTTAGCTCAAAACTTGCGGTTTTGTGTCACCCACTTGCTAACCTTGTATTAGGAAAGCAACACGTCCAGTTTACTTGTCCCGTATATTACCTTTCGGTAAACTACCGTCCGGTTGTAAAGGAAAGCATTGAACAAGCAACTGTTAAGGCAATGTCCCCTGACATGCTTTTAATTATGGTCTATAACGTGTCGGACGCAATTACTATCCTTGGTAGGAGCAATAGTAAAGCTCACCCTTATAATTTTTCGGTCTGGCACAAGGTCCTGTCTTTGACCACTATGCAACCACCGTTCTTACGGTTGACACCCGATTTAGTTCAGGTGACCTAATGAATTCCAGGTGAATTCCTAGGATTTTACGTTCAATGGTAATGAACGCATTGAAAATAGGGTTTTCAGAAAACAAATCGGTTTGTAATTTTATCAAAATATTTTCTCGTTCAAGCTCGAGTTTAGATATCATTGAATTCCATGAGTTTGAATTCTCAATCTTTAAGGTCAATCTCTAGGATTGAGTAATATCAGGCTTAAAAGCTGATTTTTGATCTTTTAAGGAGATTATCCTTTCTTGGGATCTGATTGATTAGTCTTATCCAGCTAATTTGCATGGTGCCCGCCATTTTACGAGATAAATCCTTCTCATGGTTAGGATAAATCTGGCCACTTGGCGACCCTGTTTAATGCTGAGGTCCGTGGATTTCCTGCTGATTTTAGAGATGACTTTTCTAGATTTTTCGTCAACCTACAGCTGGTCTGGACGACAACTTCATGACCTAAATCAAGAAGCGCGTTTCTTTTTCGGAAGACTTTACTTCCTTTTAATGATGGAATTTATTCATCGTGTAGATCCATCTCTTCTTTTCTTTCATCGGGTAAAACAGTTTAGTTTAGTACAAAGCAAAAGTATTTTCAGTTATTTGTTACAGATATATGTGACATATGTTTAAGATAACTTGGTAAATTTTCCCACACTTGGCTTTTATTTTCCTTTTTATTGTCCTCTATTCCATTTTAAATGAATTTTAACATTTTGGTTTGTTTCTCAATTTATGTCCTTTCCGAGGTAACAATAATTTCGGTGTTAAAGTCTAGTTTTATCGTTCATAAATATGTATAAACATGATTTTGAGTTCATTTAATTGAAAATTTTGAAAATTTTTACTAGAATTGGGTAGTCAGTATATAAGATTAGGGCTGTTCTTTATTATCAGAGAGCACTAGATTCTAATACAACTACTGCTTTACTAGTATTTTTAATGGTAACCAATTGTTTAAGATAAAAATTATAAAATCCGAAAGAATTTAATCCCTTCCCACACTTAAGATCTTGCAATGCCCTCATTTGCAAGAAATCAGTAACAATTTAAATTATTGAGGGTGATTTGTGTGAAAATGATTAAATTTTTACCAAAGTTTCCAAATATATTGGCGTTTGCTTGCTGAATGATAAATGGTGCACATCATTTGTTCATTCCGTCTTGTTGTTATTTCACATATATTTTGCATCTTGTCGTCAAAATTAGTTGCTTTTACTGAACTTAATGCCAGTCTTTGAAAATGCGTTGTTTTACCCTGTTGTGTACATAAGATAAACTGCAAACATATATACATATTTTTGAAGTTTGGTATATTACCCCACATTCAAAAATTATTAAAATCTAAGAATAAAAGTTAGAAAATTATAAAAACTATTACAATATTAACATAAGTATTAAACGTATCAACATTACAAATTACAAAATAAATAAAACTAAGTAGACTAGGAATGATACTGATACCAATAGGGGTTCCATGCATAACCATAGGTGCTATAAAATGCTTCGGCTGGGTTATACGTAGGATACGGTGGTTGAATCTCTATAGACCAGGGAGGGAATATGGGCTTTTGAGTAGGAATATAGTTTCTACCTATATGTTGGCAATAAGCTATGATTTGGTTTTGATGAACTTGCCAATCTTCAAATGCTCTATGTCTAGCATTTTCGTACTCCTGTGAAGCTATAAACCTTTGCATTTCTTGCATTTCATTTCCCCCTCCTACATTACCTTGCTGTTGGTTTCTCTCAACCTGTGGATGTCTACCATGGTATTGTACTGCGGCGTTATTTCGCCTCTTCAAAACTTTCGCACCATGGTATACATTTAAACCTATTGTATCGCGGGGTTCTGGTTCTTCGACTAATAATCCCCCCGACTTATATCCACACCGAGATATTCAGCAATCAAAGTAATAAATATACCACCTCCTATTATGCTATGCGGTCTCATCTCCCTAACCATAGCTGATAAATAATAACCCACACAATAAGGTATACTTACAGCGCTTTGTGGGTCTCGAATACACATATGGTAAAACAAATCCTGTTCATTTACCTTTTCCTTGTTCTTACCTCTTTGTGTAATTGAATTAGCTAAAAACCTATGAATTACTCTTAATTCAGCTCTATCTATATCCAAATTAGAGTAATTTCCCCCTTTGAATCGGTGATGGTTTGTCATTTGACTCCATACACCATGTGTATCAAAATTTTCATCTATCTTTCTACCATTTAGTATCAACCCTCTACAATCGGCAGATGCTAACTCCTCAGGCGTATATATGCGTAAAGCCTGAGCCATGTCTAGTAAAGACATGTGGCGCATCGAACCTCCTAACAAAAATCTAATAAAAGATCGATCGGTTAAACTAGCTACCCGATCATTTAATTCTATACTACACAACAATTCTTCACACCATACTTTATATACAGGTCTACGCATGGTGAATAAATGTACCCAGTCATTAAAAGTAGAATTACCATACCTCTGTGCAAGTAATTCCCTAATTGGCCCGGCCAATTCTACAGCTTCTAATGGTCCCCATTCTATGACCCTAGGTACCTCAACAACTTTAGAATGAAGAGTATGCAAACCCCTTTGGTATTTTGGATAATCTATCCAAAGTCTGTCAAATCTCAGGTTCGAGTGCAAATCTTCCAAGTGCATATCAGAAAATGTCATGACTGGATGAGGTATATCTTGCTTGTAGTAGTTATCCACCTCTTGTTGTTCCGCATTCTCAGCAGGAGCATTGCGAGCTTGGGATGAAGATTCACCCCTTTCAGTCTGCAAAACACATCAAACACAATTTTTTGTGCATCCAAATATGCATTAGTGTCAGCAAAATCATCAATCAAAATAATTACAATGACATGATCAATTTATATCAAACTTAAGCTCATTTTCATATTTTCATCAAATCTACACTTTTTCAAATAAGCATATACGAAAATGTTCGCCAAGTTCATAAGCATTCAACTCAAATAACATGTCAAAATAATCATTACTAGCAATTAAACAAGTTTCAAATGGCATTATCTCTCAAAAATCAAGTTCATGAATTTTAGACTTGAAAAAGTCCACTTTAATTCTCAAAATCATGTTTAGGCTCAAAGTTTGGATCATTTAACTACCTAAACATGTTACACTACTTAATTTAGCAACAATTCATGACAAAAATCGGCCATAACCTGTTTATATCAAAAAGCCCCAAATTTGCTCAAGAACACAAACCCTAGATTACTCAAAATTTGAAGTTTAAGGCTTCTAATCATGTTAAATAGCATCAATCTAGGTTATACAAGTATAATACATAAACAATTTAAGCATAATTACACTAAAAAGCATCAAAATCGAATTGGGGAAAAAATTGCTCAAGAACACTAATTTTCGGATTAAATGGTGTTTAGGTGTAGAAATTTACCGTTTTTCTTGAGTAATTCCTTGATAGCATCCTTCTCAACATAATTTTAGTAAAAGATTTGATGATTAACGGTTAAAAATTGTGATTTTGGGGGTGTTTTTTCGTGTAGTTTCGGGTTTTATTTTCGCAGTATTTGGTTTTGTGGTGTGTGGACTGAGCTGTTCTGCGTTTATATTTTTTTTCTTCTGGATTTTAGGAACTCCGCGAGTCGCGGTATATTACCCTTCAAACTCCGCGACTCGCGGAGTTTGTTTTTTTTTTTATAACATCTTATACTAATTAAAACAATTAAGTAATTAATTTTAAAATTTTGTTTCCCTTGTTATTTAGGACGAGGTCGTTTCGGATTGATGTCCTAGTCCGTCCCTCGACAAAATTTTAAAATTTGTCTTTTTGTAGCGATTGTTTTAAAAGCTAAGATTTTTGAGTTTTTAAATGTTTTTGGCATACTTTAATTCAATAAGATTAAAAATAATGATAATAAAAGTTCTCGTCCCTCCTTCGGGTAAAGCAATTTCGGTTCAAAGACCTAGTCTTCAACTTACGACGAATTTTAAAAATCATATTTTTAACTTAATGAGATAAAGTAAATTTTTGTTTTTAAATTCACACAATTTAAATATAAAATTCAAAATTAATATTAAAAATTCACACCAAACTTAAAATTTGAAATGCATAAAATTAAAAATTCATATTTTAAAAATTAAAAATTCACACCAAACTTATATTAATTTTTTAAATATTTACAATTTTAAATATATTGTTTGTACAAAGTTTACAATATTAATTTAAGATTTATATATTAATTTTAAAAACATGGTAAAAATAAAATTAAAAATCTTTTTGGCTTTTTATCCCACTTTAATCAATCAAATATTATCAAAAATATACACCCCTCTTTTCGGTAAAGTAATTTCGGTTCCAAGACCTAATTTAACTCATGATGAATTTTTGAAATATTTTGGGTTGATTGATTAAAGATATTTATACCTTAAGAATAAACGTTAAATTTCGCAGTGATGTAATAAATTTTTGTATGATATCAATAATTTCGGTCGCCAAACCTAATTTTATTCAATACCAATTTAATACTTTATAGCGAACAAATTAGCGTTTATTATCAAAAGGTTAAAAATAAAAAAAAAAATAAAATATAAACTGTACAAACATACCTGTGAAATAGATTTCTTAGTTATATGATCTATCCCATTCATAAGATAGTCGGTTTAATTGGTTTTCCATAGCTACATAGGCGTAACCTCGAGCATTCAGTGTCTTTTCTTCTAAACATATGAACGGTCCGTCTCTGCATAAAGTAACAAATTCGGTGTTTGAATAGGTTTGATTATTTGAACATTTACCTCCATGTGACCATTTTCCGCATTTGTGACATCTTTCAAGGTGTCGTGCTCTTCTTTTCGCTGCAGATTTTGATTTTCCTTTACCAAATTGTGACTTATTATCTTCGCATCTGGATTCTTTTCTAACTCCGTCCAATCTTTCTCTGATTACTGATACTATTTCACTTGGAAAAGTGTCATTATTACGTTTAGTGATCAAAGCGTGTAGCATTAGACCATGGTTTAGTTCACAGGCAGTCTTCATTTCGTAAAAACCTAAAAAATAAAAATTCAGAATGGGGGGAGAAGACTAGTTCTTTAGGGTCTGCTAGGGAAAAACCATTCGGGTTCCATTTTCGAGAACTACACGAAAACAGACAATCTAACTGTAACAGAAATACATAAACCCCCTATACTTAGTTGAAATTGTTATTAACATTATTTTCAATTGAATCATCAACAACTTGTATATCTTTGACTTTTACTTCAATCCATTTGTTGATTTCCTCCGTAACTTTCACAAATTCAACTAACACTGCCTTTTCTTTTGACGATAAATTGGATATTAATCGGTTATATAGCTTAAAGTTTCCTTTAATCTTAGCATCGTGAATCCGTTTATAAAGTTTCTTCGTTGAACTGTTAAAAATGGGTTCATCTAATTTCGTATCATCAACGGCATTCTTTGTGATTGGATCATCATTAAGTGTTTCTTCATCTTCCCCCCCTTATGCGTTTTTATTGGTCTAACAGTTTTGGTTTGTGGAGATCTAAACTTTCGGTTCACAAAGGTGATCGATGTATCACCATCCCTAAGTGTCATTCTACCTTCTCTTACATCAATGAATGCCTTGGTGGTTGCTAAAAATGGGCGACCTAGAATTAGAGGAATATCAAGGTTTTCCTCCTTATTAATCACTATGAAGTTTGCAACAAAGGTCAAACTTCCCACGTTAACAAGTAAATTATTTGCTATTCCAACCGGGTGTTTAATGGTTTGGTCAAATGATTAAACACCTATTTTGGTTGGTTTTAATTTACCCATGCCTAATCTTTTGTATAAGGAAAGAGGCATAATATTTGCACTTGCTCCTAAATCTGCGAGTCCAGTATATACAACACCATCATTAAGTAAGCAAGAAATGATAAATTCACCCGGGTCTCCTGCTTTAGTAAGTCGAGTTGGTTTGTAAACCTTTTTCGGGTGTTCTTTCCTTGGTTCTTTCACTTCTATTTGAATTTCTTGTTCACATTTTTCTTCGTTTCTTGGAATGGGAGGTTTGTATAAGAATTCTTCTTCATCACTCAAATTTGAATCCTCCTTATATTCTAATCTTGATTTTTCATTTGTTGTTGATAACATATTTATGTTTTCATTTTGAAGGTTTTCTTTGGTGGTGAAATTATGATTAACTTCATTGTCAACTTCCATCGGACCATGTATGTAATGTTTAACTCTGTGACCATTAACTTTAAATTCAATCCCATTTGAATTTATCAATTCTACTGTTCCGTATGGGAAAACTCTTTTGACTATGAATGGTCCAGACCATCTTGATTTCAATTTTTCAGGAAATAGCTTGAATCGTGAATTGAAAAGAAGAACTCTGTCTCCTTCTTTAAATTCTTTTGAACTTCTGATTCTTTTATCATGCCATTTCTTCGTTCTTTCTTTATAGATTAACGAATTTTCGTATGCTTCATGTCTTAATTCTTCTAATTCATTTAGTAGACTTAATCGTAGACGTCCAGCTTCATGTAAATCAAGATTACATGTCTTCAAAGCCCAAAATGCTTTGTGTTCAATTTCTACTGGAAGATGACATGCTTTTCCATAAACAAGTCTAAAAGGTGTGGTTCTAATTGGAGTTTTGTAGGCTGTTCTAAAAGCCCAGAGTGCATCCTCCAATTTAATGGACCATTCCTTCAGATTTGATCCTACGGTTTTCTCTAGAATACGTTTTAAAGCTCGGTTGGTATTTTCAACTTGTCCACTTGTTTGTGGATGATAAGCAGTGGAGATTTTATGAGTTACTCCATATCTTTTAAGAACTTTCTCAAGTTGATTATTACAGAAATGAGTACCCCGATCACTTATTAAAACTTTCGGTGTTCCAAACCTTGCAAAAAGACGTTTTAAAAAGTTGACTACAACTCGTGCATCGTTAGTTGGGAGAGCTTGTGCTTCCGCCTATTTAGATACATAATCAATGGCTGCGAGTATATATAGATTATTATGAGATTTTGGAAATGGACCCATAAAGTCAATACCCCAAATGTCAAATACTTCACATACTTGTATGACATTTTGTGGCATTTCATCACGTTGACTTATTTTTCCGGCCCTTTGACAAGCATCACAGGATTTGCAAAGAAGGTGTGCGTCTTTGTAAATTGTAGGCCAATAGAATCCAGCATCATAAACTTTTCTTGCTGTTAGTTGAGGCCCATAATGCCCTCCTGTTGGTCCTGTGTGACAATGGTTTAAAATTTTACTGGCTTCATCTCCAAATACACATCGGCGTATTATTCCATCGGGACAACTTTTAAACAGATGTGGATCTTCCCAGAAATAGTGTTTTATATCACTGAAGAATTTCTTTCGTTTTTGGTACGATAATCCTTTTTCAAGGAATCCACATACTAAATAGTTTGCATAGTCTGCAAACCATGGAATTTCTTTATAATCTATCTTCAATAGATATTCATCAGGAAAGTTGTCTTGTATGGCCGATTCATTTAGAACTTCTAATTTGGGATTTTCAAGACGAGAAAGATGATCAGCGGCGAGATTTTCTGCTCCTCTTTTATCTCGGATTTCAATATCAAACTCTTGTAAGAGTAAGATCCAACGGATTAATCTTGGTTTAGCATCTTGTTTCAAAAATAGGTATCTAAGAGCAGAATGGTCGGTATAGACCACCGTTTTTGCTAGAACGAGATATGATCGAAATTTGTCAAAAGCAAAGACAATAGCAAGGAGTTCTTTTTCAGTAGTTGTATAGTTCGTTTGTGCTCCTTGTAACGTCTTATTAGCATAATATATAGGTTGAAATCATTTTTCAATCCTTTGTCCTAAAACGGCTCCCATTGCAAAATCACTTGCATCGCACATTAGTTCAAATGGTAGATTCCAATTTGGTGTTATCATGATCGGCGCATTAGTGAGTTTCTCTTTAAGAATATTAAAAGATTTGATACACTCATCGGAAAAGATGAATGGAGCATCCTTTTCTAGGAGTTTATTCATAGGAGTGGCAATTTTAGAAAAATCTTTTATGAAACGTCGGTAAAAATCGGCATGCCCTAGAAAACTCCTAACTCCTCTAACATTGGTGGGATGTGGAAGTTTAGCAATTACATCTACTTTAGCTCTATCCACTTCAATTCCTTCTTTTGAAATTTTATGTCCAAGAACGATGCCTTCTTTAACCATGAAATGACGTTTCTCCCAATTAAGAACTAGATTTGATTGTTCGCATCTAATAAGCATTCGTTCCAGATTAGCTAGACATGATTCAAATGTATCACCGAAGACTGAAAAGTCATCCATGAAAACTTCCATACATTCTTCTATCATGTCGTGAAAAATCGCCATCATACTCCTTTGAAAGGTTGCAGGGGCGTTACAAAGTCCAAATGGCATGCGTTTGTAAGCAAAAGTACCATAAGGGCACGTGAATGTGGTTTTCTCTTGGTCTTCGGGTGCTATTGGAATTTGAAAATATCTGGAAAATCCATCTAGAAAACAATAGTAACTATTTCCGGCTAATCTTTCCAACATTTGATCTATGAAAGGTAAGGGAAAGTGATCTTTTCTGGTGGCGTCATTTAATTTTCTATAATCAATACATACACGCCATCCTGTTACAGTCCTAGTAGGAATAAGCTCATTTTTCTCATTTGTAATGACAGTCATGCCACCCTTCTTAGGCACGCATTGAACTGGGCTTACCCATGAACTATCAGAGATTGGATAAATTAGACCTGCATCTAGCAGTTTAATAATCTCTTTCTTAACTACATCTTGCATATTAGGATTTAGTCTTCGTTGGCGTTGCACATACATTTTATGACCTTCTTCCATAAAGATTTTATGTGTGCAATACGAAGGACTTATTCCTTTAATATCATGAATCTTCCATGCAATGGCTGGTTTATGGGCTTTCAACAAAGAAATGAGTTGTGATTTCTCATTTTCAGTAAGAGAAGACGATATTATTACAGGTAATTCAGATTCACCATGTAAATAAGCGTATTCCAAATGGTTTGGAAGTGGCTTTAACTCTAATTTCGGAGGTTCTTCTATTGATGATTTGTATCGATATCTGTCTTCTTCTTTTAGCATTTGAATTTCTTCTGTTGTTGGTTCATATCCATTAGCTATAAGTGTAGCTAACATTTCAGCTTCATCAATTGGTTCATTACCTTCTCCTAAAGAACATTCTCCTGTTCCTTGTAATTCTGGAAATTCTTCTAATAATTCTGCATGTGCATCTATAGGTTGAATATAATAAAATGTATCATCTGCAGATTGCAGTTGTTGTATTGCTCTATCAACTGAAAAGGTAACACTCTCGTCCTCTATACTTAGGGTCAGTTTCTTACCGAACACGTCTATCATTGCTTTAACCGTATTTAAGAATGGTCTTCCTAATATGAGAGGAACTTGAGAATCTTCTTCCATGTCTAGAACAACAAAATCTACTGGAAATACTAAAGTACCAACTTTAACTAGCATGTTCTCCATTATCCCTCTAGGATATTTTATTGATCTATCGGCTAGTTGTATGCTTATTCTGGTTGGTTTCAATTCTCCAAGGTTTAGTTTAGCGTATAGTGAATATGGCATTAGATTTATACTAGCTCCTAAGTCTGCCAATGCTTCTATTGAACTAAGACTACCCAGAAAACATGGAATTGTGAAACTTCCTGGATCAGATAATTTTTCTGGTATCTTATTCAACAGCACTGCTGAACAATTAGCATTCATAGTAACAGCCGAGAGTTCTTCCATTTTCTTTCTATTTGAGATTAGATCTTTCAAGAATTTAGCATATCTAGGCATTCCTGAAATCACATCAATGAAAGGAAGATTTACATTTATCTGTTTAAACATATCCAAGAATTTGGATTGCTCGGCTTCAAGTTTTTCTTTCTTCATTTTACTCGGGTAAGGAAGTGGTGGTTGGTATGGTTTAACATAAGGTTTAGCCTTAACTGTGTTATCTTCATTAACCTTTTCAACTACCGGTTCTTTTTCCTTATCTTGATTAGGTTGGGGTTCTTGTGGAGTAGGAATAGCTTCATCAGAAGTTACAGGTATTTCAGGTGGTTTAAGTGTTGTACCACTTCTTGTGGTAATGGCTTTAGCTGTTTCATTCCGGGGGTTAGCATTTGTATCACTAGGTAGACTTCCCGATTTTCTTTCACCTATTAACCTTGCTAGGTTACTTACTTCTTGTTCCAGATTTTGAATAGAAGCTTGTTGATTTCTAAATGCTTGAGCATTTTGTTCATTAGTTTGTTTCTGAGATGTGAAAAACTGCGTTTGAGTTTCAACTAGCTTCGTCATCATATCTTCTAAATTCGGCTTTTTATCATCGGTTTGTTGTGGTGGTTTGTTTTGAAAATTAGGTCTTTGCTGGTTGTAAGTATTATTGGATACTTGTTGATTGCTAGGACCTTGTTGGTTGTTGTATGGAATATTTCGGTTATAATTCTAGTTTTGATTGTAAATCGGTCTTGGCGGTTGATAATTATTCTGATAATTATTTCCAGGCCTTTGGTTTATGTATGAAATATTCTCTCTTTGTTCCATTGTTAATTCAATACTGAGACAATCTTTTATCAAATGTGGTCCTCCACACTGCTCACAACTAATTCATATTGAGTGAATATCTTTAGTCATCTTTTCCATTCGTCTCTCGATAGCATCTATCTTTGCGGAAATGGAATCTAAGTCATGGCTAGAATCGGCTCTAGCTGCTTTAGATGATCTAACGATATCTTTTTCTTGGTGCCACTCATGTGAGTGGGAAGCAGTGTTATCAATAATTTTGTAAGCATCAGTTTCGGTTTTCTTCATAATAGAACCACCAGCTGCTATATCTATGTCTTTCCTTATAGTGATGTCGCATCCTTGGTAGAATATTTATACTATTTGACAGGTGTCTAAACCATGTTGCAGACATCCTCTTAATAACTTTCCAAATCTTGTCCACGCCTCATAGAGAGTTTCATTTGGCTTCTGTGTAAACGTAACAATTTCTGCTTGAAGTCTTACGGCTTTAGATGCCGGAAAGAATTGTTTAAGAAATTTTTTAACTAATACGTCCCATGTATCAATCGCCCCTTCAGGTAATGATTCCAACCAATCTTTGGCTTCTCCCTTTAAAGTCCAGGGAAATAACATGAGATATATCTGTTCATCCTCCACTTCTCGGATTTTAAATAGTGTGCAGATCCTATTAAAGGTACGTAGATGTTCATTTGGATCTTCCTTTGGCGCACCACTAAATTGGCATTGATTAGTCACCATGTGTAGAATTTGTCCTTTGATTTCATAATCTGGCGCATTAATGTCTGGATGAGTAATTGCGTGACCTTGGCCAGTGCGTTTAGCTCTCATTCGGTCTTCCATACTTAAAGGTTCCAGATTCTACATAATTGAATTTGTTGAATCGGAATCACTAGAGGATTCTGATTTAATGGTTCGTTCCTCAACAATCTCTGTTTGAATGATTGGTGGTTCCGGAGGAAAGTTTAGTGGTTCAGGATCTATGAATCGTCCCTGAATATTCTTCGGATTCTCAATTGTGAGGTCGGGTTCAAAAAATGGATTATCGGAAATTTGAACTGGAGTACTTGGTCGACTGGATGACGATTCTAAAGAAAAATCAACGGCAGTAATATTTGCTAAATGTCTTGATCTAGTTACAGGTGGTGAACGTACAAAAGGTGGTGAACGTCTTGCTCGGTGCATTCACTGAATATCCTATTAGTTTTTAAAAGGAAAGAAAAATTATAATAAGTTATCCAATCAATAGAATTTTCTGATTTTGCCCACGTTTCGAATAGCCAAAAGATGCAGCAGAGGGGCAGGATTCGTTTGGTCTCAATATAATTGAGGACTGTTTGGCTCCAATAACCCGGTCCACGTACAAATCCAACTATTACTACGAACCAGAAAATTTTGATGTCTATCAATTTAACCACTTAAAATAAATTTTCGTAATTTTAAGAAATTTAGATAAGAAGTAGAATAAAAATATATGTCCTAAAACTAGAATAGCGAGAAATAAGAAAGAAAAAGAGTTCGTCGAAAAAGGTCGAAAAAGAAAAATGGTTGAAAAATAAAAGGTGACGGAAAAATAAAAGAAACTTATAAAACTTAAAAACACTTGACTAACCTAACCTTATTACCACAACTAACTTAAAATTATAATCGCAAATTGAGATTACTAATTGGAATGATAATTGATACATAGGTAAAAGTCGTCTAAAAATATTAAAGCTTACAGGAAAAACTAAATCCCAAAAGGAAATAACTTAAAAAGAAACTAAAACTTAAAAAGGCGTCGCAAAATTCTAAAGTACCTATATCTTAGTCTAAAGAAAAAGCACTCAAGAAATTTTACGGCAAAGCCTAAAAATCTAGAAGTAAAAATAACTATGGCAAAAACTAAGTTTAAAACTAAATATGAGCGAAAAATACAAATATTACGCTAAAACAATTAAAAGGGGATAAAATATAAAAATATACAAAAAATTGTAAAAAGTACAATTTTTATAAAAATATTATTTTTATATTATTTATTTATTAAAACTATTAATTTTACAATTTAGTTAAACTAATTTAGCTAAAATATAAATTAAATAAAAAGTAAAACTAATTATAATAATAATAATTAATTAGGGTTAATAATAATAATAATTAATAATTACTCCGTAATTAAATGCAGATTAGGGTTTCTGTCGGTGTCAGAGTCTCTCCGCGAGTTGCGGTATTCCAAGCAGCAAACCCCGCGAGTCGCGGGGTTCCAAAATTCAACTCTGGTACAGTTCAAAATTTGACGTTTTTTTTTTATTTTTTTTTATTTTCTGTTTTTATATTTTCTGTTTATATCAAGATATTTGTATAATAAAAACTTATATTTAAAAACTAAAATAAAAATAGAACTACTTTATAATTTTTAAAAATATCTTAAAAATAGATTTATATATATTAAATTTTTTTCGGTTTTTTTTATGTTTTAAATAAAAACAAAATACTTAAATAAAACTTATATAAAAATAAAGAAACTTTATAAAACTTAAATATTTAACAAAATCTTAAAAATACTTATATTTTTGTTTTTCTTTTTATATTTTTGAATAATTAAAAACGTATTTTTATAAAAACGAATTTTAATAAAAGTAAACTAAAAATCTTTTTTTTTCTTTATATTAGCGTTGCGCTTCCGGCGTTTAAGACATCCCCGGCAGCGGCGCCAAAAATAACTTGATGTTATGCGAGGTGTATATAAAATAGGTATATATTTTAGCAGGAAATACTATTAAATACGATACAATTTTACCAAGATATTTATTTATTTAGAGAATGGATATACTTAAACCTTGCTACAACACTTATAGGCAGTGTACCTAATCATACAGTAGTGTAGTTTTTAGTAAGTCCGGTTCGTTCCACAGGGAAAATCTTTAAACAAAGCTTAACGCTATATTAGTTTACTTTTATAAAAATACAAATATATATATAAGTAATATTATTATTATAAAGGGGGGTTTTTACCGTTTAATGACCGGTTTGTCGATTTTTAAAACTTTAGTGGCAGTTAAAACCAAATGTAAAATATTAAAAATAAATACAAGACTTAAATTAAAGCGTAAAGCAAATAACGATAATGAAATTTCTAATAATAAAAGAGCGATAAAATAAACTTGCGATAATTAAAAAGTACGATAATTAAAAGTGCAATTAAATACAATAACAATAAATAAAAATGCGATATTAGAAGTGCAATTAAATATAAAATAAAGGAAATAAAATATGAAATAAAATAATTATGCTTATTTAAACTTCCGTAATCATGATGTTTGACGTGTTGATTTTAGTTTTATGCCCATGGGTTAATTGTCCTTTGTCCTGGATTATTTAATATGTCCATACGGATTTGTCCATAATAGTCCATCAGTCATAAATATAAAGAGCGAAAGCCTTCGTCAAATTATTCTTATTCCCGAAGTCAAATATTCCAACTAATTGGGGATTCGAATTGTAACAAGGTTTTAATACTTTGTTTAATGAATACACCAGGTTATCGACTGCGTGTAAACCAAGGTTTTACTACTTTGTTAACAATTACACCAATTACCCTTGAATGTAATTCACCCCTGTTTCAACAAGTCTATTGACTATTAATCCAGTTCCGTATCCGGTAAAATGAATAATTATTGGTATTTATAGATATCCCGCCCACCGTACTCAGTCAAGCGTATGTGGTTATATATAAATACATCGAATTATAAGTTTGTATATTAAATTAACAAGGTATTGTTTAGTTAATATAAAACCCATTAATAACCCATAGTCTAATTTCCACAAGTGTCGTTCTTTTATCCAAACCCCAATTATGGTACAAAGCCCAATTACCCAATTTTAGTAATTAGCCCAACATCATGATTACTTCGTTTTAAATAAGCATAATAATAACTTAGCTACGAGACATTAAATTAAAAAGGTTGAACATAACTTACAATGATTAAAAATAGCGTAGCGTTACACGGACAGAATTTCAACTTACACCCTTACAACATTCGCTAACATACCCTTATTATTAGAATTGTAATTAAAATTAAAATTAAAATATAAATTAAAAATATAAATATTACGTATTATGAGAGAAGAAGAAAAAGGATGATAAAAATGATCAGAATTCGGTTGGCTTTATAGGGAATTGAGTTCAGGGGTACTCCGCGACTCGCGACCCTTTTTGCCTTCAAACTCCGCGAGTCGCGGAGTTTGCTTTTACAGCTCACACAAGTTTGGAGCCTTTCTTGCCGACGGTTTATAATATATTATATAATATATTAATAATTATAAGAATTATTTAAATATTATATTATATTTATGTGCATAGTTGACTTGTAATTTTTAGTCCGTTGCGTCGAGCGTTGAGAGTTGACTCATGTCCCGGTTCCGGATTTTCGAACGTCCTTGCGTACAATTTTATATTTTGACTCTTTGATTGTCTTTTGTACTTTTGAGCTTTTTGGTCGTTTGCGTCTTCAATTCGTCGAATCTGTCTTTTGTCTTCACCTTTTATTATTTAAACGAATATCACTTGTAAATAGAACAATTGCAACTAAAAGCTTGTCTTTCTTGAGGAATAATGCTATGAAATATATGTTCGTTTTTAGCATTATCACAATCGTAGAGTACATATGCACAATATTCAATACTAGTATTGTTACATCATTGAATATAGAAAAATTCATAGTGGAGATGGAGGTATTTAACTAAACCTAACGATATGTGGGTCAATATCATTAAATCCATTCATGGCAACGATTTTGACAAGGTGTACGTCTCTTCAAATAGTTTATGGACAGATATAGTGTCGACGTGTAATAAGGTTGTTTCCAAGAACTTGTTACCATTGGACAACATCAAGTTGATAGTTGGAAATGGTAACTCTATTCATTTTTGCCATGATACTTGGTGTGGCAATTCGTCTCTCACTTCTCGTTTCAGTAGACTATTTCACCTTGATTCAAACCCGGATAGTTTCATTGTAGACAAGATTGTTAATGACAATTGGAGTTTTTCATGGGTTTGAGATATTTCTAATGGCCGAAATGAACAAGCTTTGAAGACATTTCTAGAACAGATCGGCATCCCAGTGCTCCGCGTTCAGCCTGATGGATGGAAGTGTACGTCGGGTGCTTATGATAGCTTCTCGATGAAAGCTGCTCGAAATCTTGTTGATCGAAACATGCTGCCATCATCACATCTCAAGACTATTTGGTATATTTTTATTTCGCGTAAAGTTAACGTTTTTCTTTGGAGATTTTGTTTAGATGGTTTACCTGTTCGTTGGAACCTATCTGTGAAAGATATTGATATTGCCTGTATTGCGTGTCCGATTTGTAATAATGGGGTAGAAATGCGGGATCATTTATTTTTTGAGTGTGATATGGCTCGTGACTTATGGCATAAAATCACTCTCTGGCTCGGTGGTAACATCCCTCATTTTTCGTCTTGGGATACTTTTGTGGTTTGGTTAGAAGGTGTTCGCTTACCAGTTTCATCGAAGAATCGGATTATATGAAATGTCCCGTTCATATTGATTATAAACGTTCCATACTAATTGATTTCGTTGCGAGGTTTTGACCTCTATATGAGACGTTTTTCAAAGACTGCATTCGTTTATAAAACAAACCATAACCTTTATTTTATCGACAAGATTAAAAGGACACCACCTAGATTATCTAAAAATGATAATCTAAAAATATCACACTTACACACTACCAATACATATTGGTTTACAATATTAATATGTTACAACAAAGTAAATCTCGAATGCAGTTTTAAACAATATTATACAAACATGCTGACACCAAATCTTATCCATATTTTAGCATGCAACAACGGAAGCTCTTAATAATCACCTGAGAATAAACATGCTTTAAACTTCAACAAAAATGTTGGTGAGTTATAGGTTTAATCTATATATTTATCAAATTGTAATAATAGACCACAAGATTTCATATTTCCATTTCTTGTAAACAGCATGCATGCATAAAAATTATTCATATGGTGAACACCTGGTAACCGACATTAACAAGATGCATATAAGAATATCCCCTATCATTCCGGGACATCCATCGGACATGATAAAACAACATCGAAGTACTAAAGCATCCGCAACTGAAATGTCCCATTCATATTGATTATAAACGTTCCATATTAATTGATTTTGTTGCGAGGTTTTGACCTCTATATGAGACGTTTTTCAAAGACTGCATTCATTTTTAAAACAACCATAACCTTTATTTTATCAATAAAGGTTTTAAAAACATTACGTAGATTATCAAATAATGATAATCTAAAATATACTGTTTACACACGACCATTACATAATGATTTACAATAGAAATATATTACATCGACATATGTTTCTTGAATGCAATTTTTACACAATATCATACAAACATGGAATCCAAATCTTGTCCTTATTTTAGTATGCAACAGCGGAAGCTCTTAGTATTCACCTGAGAATAAACATGCTTTAAACGTCAACAAAAATGTTGGTGAGTTATAGGTTTAACCTATATATATCAAATCGTAACAATAGACCACAAGATTTTATATTTCAATACACATCCCATACATAGAGATAAAAATCATTCATATGGTGAACACCTGGTAACCGACATTAACAAGATGCATATATAAGAATATCCCCATCATTCCGGGACACCCTTCGGATATGATATAAATTTCGAAGTACTAAAGCATCCGGTACTTTGGATGGGGTTTGTTAGGCCCAATAGATCTATCTTTAGGATTCGCGTCAATTAGGGTGTCTGTTCCCTAATTCTTAGATTACCAGACTTAATAAAAAGGGGCATATTCGATTTTGATAATTCAACTATAGAATGTAGTTTCACGTACTTGTGTCTATTTTGTAAATCATTTATAAAACCTGCATGTATTCTCATCCCAAAAATATTAGATTTTAAAAGTGGGACTATAACTCACTTTCACAGATATTTCCTTCCTTGGAAATAAGACTTGGCCACGGATCGATTCACGAACCTATACAAATATGTACATATATACCAAAGTATGATCAAAATATAATTACAACCATTTTTATTATGTTTTAAAGATTTGAGTGTATTAAGTCAGCTGTCCTCGTTAGTAACCTACAACTAGTTGTCCACAGTTAGATGTACAGAAATAAATCGATATATATTATCTTGAATCAATCCACGACCCAGTGTATACACGTCTTAGGCTAGATCACAACTCAAAGTATATATATTTTTGGAATCAACCTCAACCCTGTATAGCTAACTCCAACATTACTGCATATAGAGTGTCTATGGTTGTTCCAAATAATATATATACATGGGTAGATATGATATGTCAAAACATTTGCATACGTGTCTATGGTATCCCAAGATTTCATAATATATTAGAATACATGTATAATACAATATAAGTTAGCTAGGATATGATTTGTATAGATTTGTTAAACATTTCCCGTAGCTAAAAAGACCAAAAATATCCAATCTTGTTTTACCCATAACTTCTTCATTTTAAATCCGTTTTGAGTGAATCAAATTGCTATGGTTTCATATTGAACTCTATTTTAAGAATCCAAACAGAAAAAGTATAGGTTTACAGTCAGAAATTTAAGTTACATGTCAATTACTAAAAAGGTAGTCATTTCCGTCGAAAGAACGACATCTTGATGACCATTTTGAAAAACATACTTTCACTTTGAGTTTAACCAAGATTTTTGGATATAGTTTCATGTTCATATGAAAAATCATTTTCCCAGAAGAACAACTTTTAAATCAAAGTTTATCATAGTTTTTAATTATCCAAACTAAAACAGCCCCCGATTTCACTACGACGTCGTATATCCGATTTTATGGTGTTCATCGTGTTTCCAGGTTTTAAATCATTAAGTTAGCATATCATATAGATATAGAACATGTGTTTAGTTGATTTTAAAAGTCAAGTTAGAAGGATTAACTTTTGTTTGCGAACAAGTTTAGAATTAACTAAACTATGTTCTAGTGATTACAAGTTTAAACCTTCGAATAAGATAGCTTTATATGTATGAATCGAATGATGTTATGAACATCATTACTACCTCAAGTATTTTGGATAAAACTACTGGAAATTAGAAAAATAGATCTAGCTTCAAAGGATCATTGGATGGCTTGAAAGTTCTTGAAGCAGAATCATGACACGAAAACAGTTCAAGTAAGATTTTCACTCGAAATAAGATTGTTATAGTTGTAGAAATTGAATCAAAGTTTGAATATGAATATTACCTTGAATTAGAAAGATAACCTACTGTAAATAACAAAGGTTCCTTGATCTTAGATGATTACTTGGAATGGATTAGAAAGCTTGGAAGTAGACTTGCAAACTTGGAAGTATTCTTGATTTTTATGAAACTATACTTATGGAATTTATGAAGAACACTTAGAACTTGAAGATGGAACTTGAGAGAGATCAATTAGATGAAGAAAATTGAAGAATGAAAGTGTTTGTAGGTGTTTTTGGTCGTTGGTATATGGATTAGATATAAAGGATATGTAATTTTGTTTTCATGTAAATAAGTCATGAATGATTACTAATATTTTTGTAATTTTATGAGATATTTCATGCTAGTTGCCAAATGATGGTTCCCACATGTGTTAGGTAACTCACATGGGCTGCTAAGAGCTAATCATTGGAGTGTATATACCAATAGTACATACATCTAAAAGCTGTGTATTGTACGAGTACGAATACAGGTGCATACGAGTAAAATTGTTGATGAAACTGAACGAGGATGTAATTGTAAGCTTTTTTGTTTAGTAGAAGTACTTTGATATGTGTCTTGAAGTCTTTCAAAAGTGTAAGAATACATATCAAAACACAACATGTATATACATTCTAATGGAGTCGTTAAGTCTTCGTTAGTCGTTACATGTAAGTGTTGTTTTGAAACCTTTAAGTTAACGATCTCAATTAATGTTGTTAACCCAATGTTTATTATATCAAATGAGATGTTAAATTATTATATTATCATGATATTATGATGTATGAATATCTCTTAATATGATATATACATTAAAATATCGTTACAACGATAATCGTTACATATAAGTCTCGTTTCGTAATTCTTGAGTTAGTAGTCTTGTTTTTACATATGTAGTTCATTGTTAACACACTTAATGATATATTTAAATATCATTTTATCATGTTAAATATAGTGTATCAATATCTTAATATGATACATATATATTTAGTAGACGTTATCATAACGATAATCGTTATATATATATATATATATATATATATATATATATATATATATATATATATATATATATATATATATATATATATATATATATATATATATATCATTTCGAGTTTCTTAACTTAGTAATCTCATTTCTTATGTATATCACACATTTTTAATATACTTAGTGAGATACTTACTCATCATAATCTCATGTCAACCACATATATATGTCTATATATACCACATCATGTAGTTTTTACAATTTTGTAACGTTCGTGAATCGCCGGTCAACTTGGGTGATCAATTGTCTATATGAAACTTATTTCATTTAAACAAGTCTTAACAAGTTTGATTGCTTAACACGTTGGAAACATTTAGTCATGTAAATATCAATCTCAATTAATATATATAAACATGGAAAAGTTCGGGTCACTACAGTACCTACCCGTTAAATAAATTTCGTCCCGAAATTTTAAGCTGTTGAAGGTGTTGACGAATCTTCTGGAAATAGATGCGGGTATTTCTTCTTTATCTGATCTTCATACTCCCAGGTGAACTCAGGTCCTCTACAAGCATTCCATCGAACCTTAACAATCGATATCTTGTTTTGCCTAAGTCTCTTAACCTTACGATCCATTATTTCGACGGGTTCTTCAATGAATTGAAGTTTTTCATTGATTTGGATTTCGTCCAACAGAATAGTGAGATCTTCTTTAGCAAAACATTTCTTCAAATTCGAGACGTGGAAAGTGTTATGTACAGCCGCGAGTTGTTGAGGTAGCTCCATTTGGTAAGCTACTGGTCCGACACAATCTATAATCTTGAATGATCCAATGTACCTTGGATTTAGTTTCCCCCGTTTACCAAATCGAACAACGCCTTTCCAAGGTGAAACCTTAAGCATGACCATTTCTCCAAATTCAAACTCTATATCTTTTCTTTTACTGTCCGCGTAGCTCTTTTGTCAACTCTGGTCGGTTTTCAATCGTTGTTGAATTTGGATGATTTTCTCGGTAGTTTCTTGTATTATCTCTGGACCCGTAATCTGTCTATCCCCCACTTCATTGCAACAAATCGAAGACCTGCAGTTTCTACCATAAAGTGCCTCAAACGGCGCCATCTCAATACTAGAATGATAACTGTTGTAGTAGGAAAATTCTGCTAACGGTAGGTGTCGATCCCAACTGTTTTTGAAATCAATAACACATGCTCGTAGCATGTCTTCAAGCGTTTGTATCGTCCTTTCGCTCTGCCCATCAGTTTGTGGATGATAGGCAGTACTCATGTCTAGACAAGTCCCCAATGCTTGTTGCAACGTCTGCCAGAACCTTAAAACAAATCTACCATCCCTATCAGAGATAATAGAGACGGGTATTCCATGTCTGGAGACAACCTCCTTCAAATACAATCGCACCAACTTCTTCATTTTGTCATCTTCTCTCATTAGCAGAAAGTGTGCTGACTTGGTGAGACTATCAACTATTACCCAAATAGTATCATAACCACTTGCAGTCCTTGGCAATTTAGTAATGAAATCCATGGTAATGTTTTCTCATTTCCATTTCGGGATTTCAGGTTGTTGTAGTAGACCTGATGGTTTCTGATGTTCAGCTTTGACCTTAGAACACGTCAAACATTCTCCTACATATTTAGCAATATCGACTTTCATACCCGGCCACCAAAAGTGTTTCTTGAGATCTTTATACATCTTCCCCGCTCCGGGATGTATTGAATATCTGGTTTTATGTGCTTCTTTAAGTACCATTTCTCTCACATCTCCAAACCTTGGTACCCAAATTCTATCAGCCCTATATCGGGTTCCGTCTTCCCGAATATTAAGATGTTTCTCTGATCCTTTGGGTATCTCATTCTTCAACTTTCCTTCTTTTACAACTCCCTGTTGCGCCTCCTTTATTTGAGTAGTAAGGTTAGTACGAATAATTATATTCATAGCTTTTACCCGCATAGGTTCTCTGTCATTTCTACTCAAAGCGTCGGCTACCACATTCGCCTTCCCTAGGTGGTATCGAATCTCAAAATCGTAATCATTCAACAGTTCAATCCACCTGCATTGTCTCATATTCAGTTGCTTCTGATTAAATATATGTTGGAGACTTTTGTGGTTGGTATATATAATACTTTTGACCCCATATAAATAATGCCTCCAAGTCTTTAATGCAAAAACAACAGCACCCAATTCCAAATCGTGAGTTGTATAATTTTGCTCGTGAATCTTCAATTGTCTAAACGCATAAGCAATCACCTTCGTTCGTTGCATTAATACACAACCGAGACCTTTCTTTGATGCGTCAAAATAAATCACAGTATCATCATTCCCTTCAGCCAATGACAATATAGGTGCCGTAGTTAGCTTTTTCTTCAATAACTGAAACGCCTTCTCTTGTTCATCCTTCCATTCAAATTTCTTCCCTTTATGCGTTAATGCAGTCAAGGGTTTTGCTATTTTGGAGAAATCTTGGATGAATCTTCTGTAGTAACCAGCCAATCCTAAAAATTGATGTATATGCTTCAGAGTTTTTGGGATTTCCCACTTTTCAACAGTTTCGATCTTTGCCGGGTCCACCTGGATACCTTCTTTGTTCACTATATGACCGAGGAATTGAACTTCTTCCAACCAAAATGCACACTTTGAAAACTTAGCGTACAGTTTTTCTTTTTCTCAGCAACTCTAGCACTTTTCTCAAATGTTCTTCGTGCTCTTGATCATTCTTTGAGTAAATAAGTATGTCATCGATGAAAACAATGACAAACTTGTCAAGATATGGCCCACACACTCGGTTCATAAGGTCCATGAACACAGCTGGTGCGTTAGTCAATCCAAACGGCATAACCATAAACTCGTAATGACCATAACGCGTCCTAAAAGCAGTTTTTGGAATATCATCATCCTTTACTCGTATTTGATGATATCCAGAACGTAAATCGATTTTCGAATAAACCGACGATCATTGTAGTTGATCAAATAAGTCGTCGATTCTCGGTAGTGGGTAGCGGTTCTTGATGGTAAGTATGTTCAACTCTCGGTAGTCGATACACAACCTAAATGTACCATCCTTCTTCTTGACAAACAAAACAGGAGCTACCCATGGTTATATGCTTGGTCGAATGAAACCAAGCTCTAAAAGTTCTTGTAATTGGCTCTGAAGTTCCTTCATTTCGCTAGGTGCGAGTCTGTATGGAGCACGAGCTATTGGTGCAGCTCCCGGTACAAGGTCTATTTGAAATTCAACAGATCGATGTGGAGGTAGTCCCGGTAATTCTTTCGGAAATACATCGAGAAATTCTTTTGCGACGGAAACATCATTGATGCTCTTTTCTTCAGTTAGTACTTTCTCGACGTGTGCTAGAACAGCATAGCAACCTTTTCTTATTAGTTTTTGTGCCTTCAAATTACTAATAAGATGTAGCTTCATGTTGCCCTTTTCTCCGTACACCATTAAGGGTTCTCCTTCTTCTCGTACAATGCGAATTGCATTTTTGTAACATACGATCTCTGCTTTCATCTCCTTCAGCCAGTCCATGCCAACTATTACATCAAAACTCCCTAACTCTCCTGGTATCAAATCAATCTTAAATATTTCGCTAACCAGTTTAATTTCTCGATTCTGACATATTTTATCTGCCGAAATTAATTTACCGTTTGCTAATTCGAGTAAAAATTTACTATCCAACGGCGTCAATGGACAACTTAATTTAGCACAAAAATCTCTACTCATATAGCTTCTATCCACACCCGAATCAAATAAAACGTAAGCAGATTTATTGTCAATAAGAAACGTACCCGTAACAAGCTCCGGGTCTTCCTGTGCCTCTGCCGCATTAATATTGAAAACTCTTCCGCGGCCTTGTCCATTCGTGTTCTCCTGGTTCGGGCAATTTCTAATAATGTGGCCTGGTTTTCCACATTTATAACAAACTACATTGGCATAACTTGCTCCGACACTACTTGTTCCACCATTACTCATTCCGACACCATTTGTTCCTTTCGTTCTGTTAACCCCTGGTCCGTAGACCTCACACTTTGCCGCGCTATGACAATTTCTTTTACACTTGTTGCAAAATTTGGTGCAGAACCCCGAGTGATACTTTTCACACCTTTGGCATAACTGCTTCTGATTGTTTTTGTTGTTGCGGTTGTTATTATTGTTGGGATGATTGTTGTAGTTGTTGTTGTTGTGTCGTTTGTTGTAGTTGCGATTGATGTTGCGATTGTTGGGATAGTTGTTGTTGTTTTGGTGACTCTTATCACCGTTTTCCTCCCACTTTCTTTTGACTAGCTTCACGTTGGCCTCTTCGGCCGTCTGTTCTTTAATTCTTCCCTCAATCGGGTTTACTAGTTTGTGAACCATTCTACATGCCTTTTGTATGGAGGCAGGCTCGTGTGAACTTATAGCTTCTTGGATTCTCTCCGGTAACCCTTTCACAAACGCGTCGATCTTCTCTTCCTCATCTTCGAACGCTCTCGGACACAATAGGCACAATTCTGTGAATCGTCTTTTGTACGAAATAATATTGAATCCCTGTGTTGGTAACCCTCTAAGTTCTGACTTGAGCTTATTGACCTCGGTTCTGGGACGGTACTTCTCGTTCATCAAGTGCTTGAATGCTGACCACGGTAGCGCGTAAGCAGCATCTTGTCCCACTTGCTCTAGATAGGTATTCCACCATGTTAACGCAATACCTGTGAAGGTATGCGTAGCGTACTTCACTTTGTCTCCTTCAGCACACTTACTTATGGCAAACACCGATTCAACTTTCTCGGTCCACCGTTTCAATCCAATTGATCCTTCGGTCCCATCAAATTCTGAAGGTTTGCAGGCAGTGAATTCCTTGTAGGAGCATCCTACATGATTTCTTGCGCCGTTAGCTGTATTGCTAGATTCAGAGTTATTGTTGGTATGTAGCGCGGCCTGTACTGCGGCTATGTTTGAAGCAAGAGAGGCACGAAATTCCTCTTCGCTCATATTCAAGGTGTGTCGAGTAGTCGGTGCCATTTCCTTCAAAATAGTCAAATGAAACAAGTTAATCATACAGAATATTAAGAGTAGTCAATAGTATCTCGTAGCATAATATGAACTCATTTATAAAAGCTTTTTCTTCATATTAACGTTTTATAAGTTTAAATTCGGGTACTACCTACCCGTTAAGTTCATACTTAGTAGCTAATATACAATTCAACTACTACAATTCCATATAAAAAACTGATTATAATAATATATCACATACAAATATTCTTCAAACTTACAACTTCGCTATATTACATATAACATGAAATATAGTACACTATGATACAGGACAGTTTTGAAGATAAATCTAGTTAATACGCAAGTTGTTCATCAAAGGAAATAAAGACACGTAATTCATAAGTCCAGCGTCATGCATTCTGGTTTTACTAAGACGACTTCTCATCCTTGGTCTTATGGAAAATAACCGTTATGACCATTGGCTAGGCTGCATGTTGTAATGTTGTCAAAAGGACGAGGGTTTCGTAATGTCCAACAGCCCCGTAATAATCTAAAAACCTTGTTTCTCACCCCAACTACTGAATCCGTCACTTGTGGGAAAGTTTTATTTAAAAGCTGCAATCCGATGTTCTTTTTCTCACTTTGGTAAGAAGCGAACATCACTAACCCGTAAGCATAACATGCTTCTTTATTTTGCATGTTAGAAGCTATTTCTAATTCACGAAATCCTATGTTGGGATATGTTGAGTCAAAATAGGTTCTTAACCCGCAGCGTAAAATTTCATTTGGGTTCCCACATTTAATGCTTTAAAGAAAACACGGCGTAACTTAAAGTCTCCCCAATGTGATATACCCCACCTATCAAAGGAAAGCCTTTGATAAACTAAGGCATTTCTGGAAAGTCTTTTAAATGTTTGACAAGTTAATTTCGCCATAACTAAATGTGCTGATGAATTCTGACCGACTCTAGACAAGATTTCCTCAATCATATCCTCTGGTAGGTCTTCTAAAATATTTGGTTGTCTACCCTTAACGTCCATTTTGTTTTTATACTGTAAAATAGACAAGGATTAGATTCGTAATAACAAATAATACAAGCAATTTTTACATAGAACATAAAAGTACAAGCACACTACAATACATTTATTACACAACATGCTCACACCCCTCTAATCTGAATCACTGGTTTCTTCTTCTTCGGACTTGGTTATTTTTCCTAATCTTCTAGAGATATATGATGTTCCTCTAATACGAGTCGTTGTTTTTCACATTGGTTTAGAAAAACCTGGTGGTTTAGAGGTTCCCGGGTTATTGTCACGATATTGAAAATACGGGTGTTGACGGTACATATAAAGTTCATCTGGGTCGGAATCAGATTTCTCTATTTTGATGCCTTTTTCTTTATTATTTTCTTTTGCCTCATTAAATTGGGTCGGGGTAATTTCTATAACATCATCGGAATCCTCATCAGGATCCGATTCATCGGAAAATTGGTAATTTTCCCAATATTTTGCTTCCTTAGCGGAAACACCATTGACCATTATTAACTTTGGTCCATTGGTTGAGGATTTTCTTTTATTTGACTGGTTTTCTGTGGTTCCTACTATTCCCCCCTCCGGAACCTCTTCTTCTCCCGGTTCCTCTTCTTCCGGTTCCTCTTCTTCCGGTTCCGTTTCATCTTCTTCTGGTTCTTCGGGAACTTGTGAATCTTGCCAATATATATTCAACTCTTCGTTATTATTAGGTGAGTCAATGGGATTTGTGCTAGAGGTAGACATCTATCACACAATATCAAACATGTTAAGAGATTAATATATCACATAATATTTACATGTTAATAATATATAGTTTCCAACAAAAATGTTAAGCAATCATTTTTAAAGAAAACACGGTCGAACTCCAGACTCACTAATGCATCCTAACAAACTCGATAAGACACACTAATGCAAATTTTCTGGTTCTCTAAGACCAACGCTCGGATACCAACTGAAATGTCCCGTTCATATTGATTATAAACGTTCCATATTAATTGATTTTGTTGCGAGGTTTTGACCTCTATATGAGACGTTTTTCAAAGACTGCATTCATTTTTAAAACAACCATAACCTTTATTTTATCAATAAAGGTTTTAAAAACATTACGTAGATTATCAAATAATGATAATCTAAAATATACTATTTACACACGACCATTACATAATGGTTTACAATAGAAATATATTACATCAACATATGTTTCTTGAATGCAGTTTTTACACAATATCATACAAACATGGAATCCAAATCTTGTCCTTATTTTAGTATGCAACAGCGGAAGCTCTTAGTATTCACCTGAGAATAAACATGCTTTAAACGTCAACAAAAATGTTGGTGAGTTATATGTTTAACCTATATATATCAAATCGTAACAATAGACCACAAGATTTCATATTTCAATACACATCCCATACATAGAGATAAAAATCATTCATATGGTGAACACCTGGTAACCAACATTAACAAGATGCATATATAAGAATATCCCCATCATTCCGGGACACCCTTCGGATATGATATAAATTTCGAAGTACTAAAGCATCCGGTACCTTGGATGGGGTTTGTTAGGCCCAATAGATCTATCTTTAGGATTCGCGTCAATTAGGGTGTCTGTTCCCTAATTCTTAGATTACCAGACTTAATAAAAAGGGGCATATTCGATTTCGATAATTCAACCATAGAATGTAGTCTCACGTAGTTGTGTCTATTTTTTAAATCATTTATAAAACCTGCATGTATTCTCATCCCAAAAATATTAGATTTTAAAAGTGGGACTATAACTCACTTTCACAGATATTTCCTTCCTTGGAAATAAGACTTGGCCACGGATCGATTCACGAACCTATACAAATATGTACATATATACCAAAGTATGATCAAAATATAATTACAACCATTTTTATTATGTTTTAAAGATTTGAGTGTATTAAGTCAGCTGTCCTCGTTAGTAACCTACAACTAGTTGTCCACAGTTAGATGTACAGAAATAAATCGATATATATTATCTTGAATCAATCTACGACCCAGTGTATGCATGTCTTAGGCTAGATTACAACTCAAAGTATATATATTTTTTGAATCAACCTCAACCATGTATAGCTAACTCCAACATTACTGCATATAGAGTGTCTATGGTTGTTCCAAATAATATATATACATGGGTCGATATGATATGTCAAAACATTTGTATACGTGTCTATGGTATCCCAAGATTACATAATATATTAGAATACATGTATAATACAATATAAGTTAGCTAGTATATGATTTGTATAGATTTGTTAAACATTTCCCTTAGCTAAAAAGACCAAAATTATCCAATCTTGTTTTACCCATAACTTCTTCATTTTAAATCCGTTTTGAGTGAATCAAATTGCTATGGTTTCATATTGAACTATAATTTAAGAATCCAAACAGAAAAAGTATAGGTTTACAGTCGGAAATTTAAGTTACATGTCAATTACTAAAAAGGTAGTCATTTCCGTCGAAAGAACGACATCTTGATGACCATTTTGAAAAACATACTTTCACTTTGAGTTTAACCAAGCTTTTTGGATATAGTTTCATGTTCATATGAAAAATCATTTTCCCAGAAGAACAACTTTTAAATCAAAGTTTATCGTAGTTTTTAATTATCCAAACCAAAACAGCCCCCGATTTCACTACGACGTCGTATATCCGATTTTATGGTGTTCATCGTGTTTCTAGGTTTTAAATCATTAAGTTAGCATATCATATAGATATAAAACATGTGTTTAGTTGATTTTAAAAGTCAAGTTAGAAGGATTAACTTTTGTTTGCGAACAAGTTTAGAATTAACTAAACTATGTTCTAGTGATTACAAGTTTAAACCTTCGAATAAGATAGCTTTATATGTATGAATCGAATGATGTTATGAACATCATTACTACCTCAAGTTTTTTGGATAAAACTACTGGAAATGAGAAAAATAGATCTAGCTTCAAAGGATCATTGGATGGCTTGAAAGTTCTTGAAGCAGAATCATGACATGAAAACAGTTCAAGTAAGATTTTCACTCGAAATAAGATTGTTATAGTTGTAGAAATTGAATCAAAGTTTGAATATGAATATTACCTTGAATTAGAAAGATAACCTACTGTAAATAACAAAGGTTCCTTGATCTTAGATGATTACTTGGAATGGATTAGAAAGCTTGGAAGTAGACTTGCAAACTTGGAAGTATTCTTGATTTTTATGAAACTATACTTATGGAATTTATGAAGAACACTTAGAACTTGAAGATGGAACTTGAGAGAGATCAATTAGATGAAGAAAATTGAAGAATGAAAGTGTTTGTAGGTGTTTTTGGTCGTTGGTATATGGATTAGATATAAAGGATATGTAATTTTGTTTTCATGTAAATAAGTCATGAATGATTACTAATATTTTTGTAATTTTATGAGATATTTCATGCTAGTTGCCAAATGATGGTTCCCACATGTGTTAGGTAACTCACATGGGCTGCTAAGAGCTGATCATTGGAGTGTATATACCAATAGTACATACATCTAAAAGCTATGTATTGTACGAGTACGAATACGGGTGCATACGAGTAAAATTGTTGATGAAACTGAACGAGGATGTAATTGTAAGTATTTTTGTTAAGTAGAAGTACTTTGATATGTGTCTTGAAGTCTTTCAAAAGTGTAAGAATACATATCAAAACACAACATGTATATACATTCTAATGGAGTCGTTAAGTCTTCGTTAGTCGTTACATGTAAGTGTTGTTTTGAAACCTTTAAGTTAACGATCTCAATTAATGTTGTTAAACCAATATTTATTATATCAAATGAGATGTTAAATTATTATATTATCATGATATTATGATGTATGATTATCTCTTAATATGATATATACATTAAAATATCGTTACAACGATAATCGTTACATATAAGTCTCGTTTCGTAATTCTTGAGTTAGTAGTCTTGTTTTTACATATGTAGTTCATTGTTAACACACTTAATGATATATTTAAATATCATTTTAGCATTGTAAATATAGTGTATCAATATCTTAATATGATACGTATATATTTAGTAGACGTTATCATAACGATAATCGTTATATATATATATATCATTTCGAGTTTCTTAACTTAGTAATCTCATTTCGTATGTATATCACACATTGTTAATATACTTAGTGAGATACTTACTCATCATAATCTCATGTCAACCTTATATATATGTCTATATATACCACATCATAAAGTTTTTACTATTTTGTAACGTTCGTGAATCGCCGGTCAATTTGGGTGATCAATTGTCTATATGAAACTTATTTCATTTAATCAAGTCTTAACAAGTTTGATTGCTTAACATGTTGGAAACATTTAGTCATGTAAATATCAATCTCAATTAATATATATAAACATGGAAAAGTTCGGGTCACTACAGTACCTACCCGTTAAATAAATTTCGTCCCGAAATTTTAAGCTGTTGAAGGTGTTGACGAATCCTGCTGGTATTTCTTCTTCATCTGATCTTCACGCTTCCAGGTGAACTCGGGTCCTCTACGAGCATTCCATCGAACCTTAACAATCGATATCTTGTTTTGCCTAAGTCTCTTAACCTTACGATCCATTATTTCGACGGGTTCTTCAATGAATTGAAGTTTTTCATTGATTTGGATTTCGTCCAACGGAATAGTGAGATCTTCTTTAGCAAAACATTTCTTCAAATTCAAAACGTGGAAAGTGTTATGTACAGCTGCGAGTTGTTGAGGTAGCTCCAGTTGGTAAGCTACTGGTCCGACACGATCTATAATCTTGAATGGTCCAATGTACCTTGGATTTAGTTTCCCCCGTTTACCAAATCGAACAACGCCTTTCCAAGGTGAAACCTTAAGCATGACCATTTCTCCAATTTCAATCGTTGTTAAATTTGGATGATTTTCTCGGTAGTTTCTTGTATTATCTCCGGACCTGTAATCTGTCTATCCCCCACTTCATTCCAACAAATCGGAGACCTGCACTTTCTACCATAAAGTGCCTCAAACGGCGCCATCTCAATACTAGAATGATAACTGTTATTGTAGGAAAATTCTGCTAACGGTAGGTGTCGATCCCAACTGTTTCCTAAATCAATAACACATGCTCGTAGCATGTCTTCAAGCGTTTGTATCGTCCTTTCGCTCTGCCCATCAGTTTATGGATGATAGGCAGTACTCATGTCTAGACGAGTCCCCAATGCTTGTTGCAACGTCTGCCAGAACCTTTAAACAAATCTACCATCCCTATCAGAGATAATAGAGACGGGTATTCCATGTCTGGAGATAACCTCCTTCAAATACAATCGCACCAACTTCTCCATTTTGTCATCTTTTCTCATTAGCAGGAAGTGTGCTGACTTGGTAAGACTATCAACTATTACCCAAATAGTATTATAACCACTTGCAGTCCTTGGCAATTTAGTAATGAAATCCATGGTAATGTTTTCCCATTTCCATTTCGGGATTTTAGGTTGTTGTAGTATACCTGATGGTTTCTGATGTTCAGCTTTGACCTTAGAACACGTCAAACATTCTCCTACATATTTAGCAATATCGGCTTTCATACCCGGCCACCAAAAGTGTTTCTTGAGATCTTTATACATCTTCCCCACTCCGGGATGTATTGAATATCTGGTTTTATGTGCTTCTTTAAGTACCATTTCTCTCACATCTCCAAACCTTGGTACCCAAATTCTATCAGCCCTATATCGGGTTCCGTCTTCTCGAATATTAAGATGTTTCTCTGATCCTTTGGGTATCTCATTCTTCAACTTTCCTTCTTTTACAAATCCCTGTTGCGCCTCCTTTATTTGAGTAGTAAGGTTAGTACGAATAATTATATTCATAGCTTTTACCCGTATAGGTTCTCTGTCATTTCTACTCAAAGCGTCGGCTACCACATTCGCCTTCCCCAGGTAGTATCGAATCTCAAAATCATAATCATTCAACAGTTCAATCCACCTGCGTTGTCTCATATTCAGTTGCTTCTGATTAAATATATGTTGGAGACTTTTGTGGTCGGTATATATAATACTTTTGACCCCATAGAAATAATGCCTCCAAGTCTTTAATGCAAAAACAACAGCACCCAATTCCAAATCGTGAGTTGTATAATTTTGCTCGTGAATCTTCAATTGTCTAGACGCATAAGCAATCACCTTCGTTCGTTGCATTAATACACAACCGAGACCTTGCTTTGATGCGTCACAATAAATCACAATATCATCATTCCCTTCAGGAAATGACAATATAGGTGCCGTAGTTAGCTTTTTCTTCAATAACTGAAACGCCTTCTCTTGTTCATCCTTCCATTAAAATTTCTTCCCTTTATGCATTAATGCAGTCAAGGGTTTTGCTATTTTGGAGAAATCTTGGATGAATCTTCTGTAGTAACCAGCCAATCCTAAAAATTGACGTATATGCTTTGGAGTTTTTGGGGTTTCCCACTTTTCAACGGTTTCGATCTTTGCCGGGTCCACCTGGATACCTTCTTTGTTCACTATGTGACCGAGGAATTGAACTTCTTCCAACCAAAATGCACACTTTGAAAACTTAGCGTACAGTTTTTCTTTTTCTCAGCAACTCTAGCACTTTTCTCAAATGTTATTCGTGCTCTTGATCATTCTTTGAGTAAATAAGTATGTCATCGATGAAAACAATGACAAACTTGTCAAGATATGGCCCACGCACTAGGTTCATAAGGTCCATGAACACAGCTGGTGCGTTAGTCAATCCAAACGGCATAACCATAAACTCGTAATGACCATAACGCGTCCTAAAAGCAGTTTTTGGAATATCATCATCCTTTACTCGTATTTGATGATATCCAAAACGTAAATCGATTTTTGAATAAACCGACGAGCCTTGTAGTTGATCAAATAAGTCGTCGATTCTCGGTAGTGGGTAGCGGTTCTTGATGGTAAGTATGTTCAACTCTCGGTAGTCGATACACAACCTAAATGTACCATCCTTCTTCTTGACAAACAAAACAGGAGCTCCCCACGGTGATGTGCTTGGTCGAATGAAACCACGCTCTAAAAGTTCTTGTAATTAGCTCTGAAGTTCCTTCATTTCGCTAGGTGCGAGTCTGTATGGAGCACGAGCTATTGGTGCAGCTCCCGGTACAAGGTCTATTTGAAATTCAACAGATCGATGTAGAGGTAGTCCCGGTAATTCTTTCGGAAATACATCGAGAAATTCTTTTGCGACGGAAACATCATTGATTCTCTTTTCTTCAGTTTGTACTTTCTTGACGTGTGCTTGAACAGCATAGAAACCTTTTCTTATTAGTTTTTGTGCCTTCAAATTACTAATAAGATGTAGCTTCGTGTTGCCCTTTTCTCCGTTCACCATTAAGGGTTCTCCTTCTTCTCGTACAATGCGAATTGCATTTTTTTAACATACGATCTCTGCTTTCATCTCCTCCAGCCAGTCCATGCCAACAATTACATCAAAACTCCCTAACTCTACTGGTATCAAATCAATCTTAAATATTTCGCTACCCAGTTTAATTTCTCGATTTCAGCATATATAATCTGTTGAAATTAATTTACCGTTTGCTAATTCGAGTAAAAATTTACTATCCAACGGCGTCAATGGACAACTTAATTTAGCACAAAAATCTCAACTCATATAGCTTCTATCCGCACCCGAATCAAATAAAATGTAAGCAGATTTATTGTCAATAAGAAACGTACCCGTAACAAGCTCCGGTTCTTCCTGTGCCTCTGCCGCATTAATATTGAAAACTCTTCCGCGGCCTTGTCCATTCGTGTTCTCCTGGTTCGGGCAATTTCTAATAATGTGGCCTGGTTTTCCACATTTATAACAAACTACATTGGCATAACTTGCTCCGACACTACTTGTTCCGCCATTACTCGTTCCGACACCATTTGTTCCTTTCGTTCTGTTAACCCCTGGTCCGTAGACCTCACACTTTTCCGTGCTATGACCATTTCTTTTACACTTGTTACAAAATTTGGTGCAGAACCCCGAGTGATACTTTTCACACCTTTGGCATAACTGCTTCTGATTGTTGTTGTTGTTGTGGTTATTATTGTTGTTGGGATGATAGTTGTAGTTGTTGTTGTTGTTGTTGTGCCGTTTGTTGTAGTTGCGATTGATGTTGCGATTGTTGGGATAGTTGTTGTTTTGGTGACTCTTATCACCGTTTTCCTCCTACTTTCTTTTGACTAGCTTCACGTTGGCCTCTTCGGCCGCCTGTTCTTTAATTCTACTCTCAATCTGGTTCACTAGTTTGTGAGCCATTCTACATGCCTTTTGTATGGAGGCAGGCTCGTGTGAACTTATAGCTTCTTGGATTCTCTCCGGTAACCCTTTCACAAACGCGTCGATCTTCTGTTCCTCATCTTCAAACGCTCTCGGACACAATAGGCACAATTTTGTGAATTGTCTTTTGTACGAAGTAATATCGAATCCCTGTGTTCGTAACCCTCTAAGTTCTGACTTGAGCTTATTGACCTCAATTCTGGGACGGTACTTCTCGTTCATCAAGTGCTTGAATGCTGACCACGGTAGCGCATAAGCAGCATCTTTTCCCACTTGCTCTAGATAGGTATTCCACCCTGTTAACACAATACCCGTGAAGGTATGCGTAGCGTACTTCACTTTGTCTCCTTCAGCACGCTTACTTATGGCAAACACCGATTCAACTTTCTCGGTCCACCGTTTCAATCCGATTGGTCCTTCGGTCCCATCAAATTCTGAAGGTTTGCAGGCAGTGAATTCCTTGTAGGAGCATCCTACACGATTTCTTGCGCCGTTAGCTGTATTGCTAGATTCAGAGTTATTGTTGGTATGTAGCGCGACCTGTACTGCGGCTATGTTTGAAGCAAGAAAGGCACGAAATTCCTCTTCGCTCATATTCTAGGTGTGTCGAGTAGTCGTTGCCATTTCCTTCAAAATAGTCAAATGAAACAAGTTAGTCATACAGAATATTAAGAGTAGTCAATAGTATCTCGTAGCATAATATGAACTCATTTATAAAAGATTTTTCTTCATATTAGCGTTTTATAAGTTTAAATTCGGGTACTACCTACCCGTTAAGTTCATACTTAGTAGCTAATATACAATTCAACTACTACAATTCCATATGAAAAACTGATTATAATAATATATCACATACAAATATTCTTCAAACTTACAACTTCGCTATATTACATATAACATGAAATATATTACACTATGATACATGACAGTTTTGAAGATAAATCTAGTTAATACGCAAGTTGTTCAGCAAAGGAAATAAAGACACGTAATTCATAAGTCCAGAAACAAGTCATGCATTCTGGTTTTACTAAGACGACTTCCCATCCTTGGTCTTGTGGAAAATAACCGTTATGACCATTGGCTAGGCAGCATGTTGTAATGTCGTCAAAAGGACGAGGGTTTCGTAATGTCCAACAGCCCCTTAATAATCTAAAAAACTTGTTTCTCACCCCAACTACTGAATCCGTCACTTGTGGGAAAGTTTTATTTAAAAGCTGGAATCCGATGTTCTTTTTCTCACTTTGGTAAGAAACGAACATCACTAACCCGTAAGCATAACATGCTTCTTTATGTTGCATGTTAGAAGCTCTTTCTAATTCACGAAATCCTATGTTGGGATTTGTTGAGTCAAAATAGGTTCTTAACCCGTAGCGTAAAATTTCATTTGGGTTCCCCGCATTTAATGCTTTAAAGAAAACACGGCGTAACTTAAAGTCTCCCCAATGTGATATACCCCACCTATCAAAGGAAAGCCTTTTATAAACTAAGGCATTTTTGGAAAGTCTTTCAAATATTTGACAAGTTAATTTCGCCATAACTAAATGTGTTGATGAATTCTGACCGACTCTAGACAAGATTTCCTCAATCATATCCTCTGGTAGGTCTTCTAAAATATTCGGTTGTCTACCCTTAACGTCCATTTTTTTTTATACTGTAAAATAGACAAGGATTAGATTCGTAATAACAAACAATACAAGCAATTTTTACATAGAACATAAAAGTACAAGCACACTACAATACATTTATTACACAACATGCTCACACCCCTCTAATCTGAATCACTGGTTTCTTCTTCTTCGGACTTGGTTCTTTTTCCTAATCTTCTAGGGATATATGATGTTCCTCTAATACGATTCGTCGTTTTTCACATTGGTTTAGAAAAACCTAGTGGTTTAGAGGTTCCCGGGTTATTGTCACGATATTGAAAATACGGGTGTTGACGGTACATATAAAGTTCATCGGGGTCGGAATCAGATTTCTCTATTTTAAGTCCGACACGATAAGCAAAATTTACAATGCTGAATCTCACAAATTTTTAATTGTTCATATATTCAAATTACCCATTGACTATTCCCGGCGATTCACGAACAAATGTTTGAAAATAAATATGTATATATTTTTTATAAATGTAAAGATATATGATAATTGGAAATAATAAAATATAATAAAAATGTAAAAACAAAATACAAAATATTTATATTATAAGTATAAATAAATATGATTTCCATGTATAATTAATATTAAATGTATTTATGTAATATAGATAGTATATAAATATTAAATTATATATTATATAATTAAGTAAACATTATTTAAGAAATAAATTATGACAAAAAAATATTAAGTATATTAGATATAGTAATATTATTATTACATTTATTATTATTATCAATATTAATAACAATAGCAATACTATTAATTTTATTAAAATTATAATACAGAAAATTTATACAATTTGATTAGTTATAAATATTAATATCATTGCTATCATGGTTAATATCATTATAATTATAATTAGTAGTAAAGTTATAACTTTTAACTAATATGAATAAAATTGGTATTATTATCTAGCAATATTACCATTATCATTAGGAATTATTTTTTTAATGAATATTATTATCATTATTATTAATTATCATTTTTATTAGTAATTAATATTATCATATTATTATTTATCATTTATTATTACTAATTCTTTTATCAATAATATTAATGTTAATAATAATATTATTACCGTATTATTTATAGTATTAACATATTTATAGTTATTAATTCCCAAAATTTTCAAATTAGATATATATATATATATATATATATATATATATATATATATGTATAAGAGAATAAATAAACACAAGTTATATATATATATATATATATATATATATATATATATATATATATATATATATATATATATATATATATATATATTTATATATATACAGATATATATTTCAATATAAATACAATTACATATAGAAAATATGAACTGTATATTTTCGTACCAGTTTGTTAAGAATAGCTATCAAACTGTTGTAAATTGATAAACCTATCTGTAAATTATGTACTGATCGAATCTCAAACCAGAACACAAACAAAAATCTGTTAAGGGTCGTATTCATCCTTAATTTTTTTAATTTTAATCGTACTAGATGAAATATTTTGTGTCGCCAAATCCTAGCTACAAAACAAGTGGTAATTTAGCAAATTAGCTGTAAAGATATCATCTACTCTCCACACAACCACCTACTAACATAATTGGAAGGATAAGATAGGAATTCAATTTCAATATCAAAGAAAAAGGGTCGTCTTCCCTGTTTTTACTTCTATTTTCTAAAAGCTCGAATTCTTGATAACTTTTAAAATCTATTAGTGCAGTATTGCTATAAATCTTTCATGAAAACCATATGCAAAGTTTCAAGGTTCAATTTATAAAATCAAGTGTCAATTCTGGAGTCAAAGTTTCTGATAAAAAAAGTCAACAATTGATCATCAATCAAATTCGAATCCTATGTGATGTTTCTGGTTAATTTCACGATTTGAAAAGTTTCTATGAACCATTTGCAATCTTTTTCATGTTATAACTTTTCTCTATAACAGTCTTAATTTCGAAATCACATATTGAGTTCAATATATTTAGTCGAGTGCAGGTAAATCTGTTTTGTTTTAATTTTTGTGTCTGTCAATTTAATTCTCAATTACTGGTTAATCCTAAGTCGATTAAAAACCCTTAAATTCATTTAATCAATTAAATGAATGGAGGATTTGATCTTTGGTCGATGTCTGGGCGAGTTTGATAATGAAGAAGATGAACGTTAATAATACGGGTTTATATTTATACAAAGGGGTGTTAAAACATAAATAAACAAATAGCAGAATGGTAAAGGGCGGTTGCGAGTATTCGAGAGGTCGGGGGTTCGAGTCCCTGATTGGGGCAGTGTATTCTTTTTTAGGCCGAATTACTTAAAGGTAGCTTCATTTTTTTTTATCCTTATTATTATTATTATTTGTATTAATGATTATTGTTATTATTATGATTATTAATAGTATGAATGTTAGAACTATAATTATTATTACTAAAATTATAAATATATTTATAAGTATTAAAGACATTGTTATCATTAATATTTTTTTCCACTTAAGTATTATTATTATTTAGTATTATTATTATTATTATTATTATCATTATTGACTAAGTATTATGGTATTATTCAGTATTATCGATATTATTATTATTAACATGGTTATTAAAAGTTAGTATCACTAATATAGTTTATGAAAATATCACTACTAATATTATTATTAAGTAGTATTGTTCTTTAAGGAGTATTATTATAAATTATTAGTATTTTCGTAAATATTAACATTATTATCATTTTTAGAACTATTATTAGTAACATAATTATATTAGTAGTATTACTATCATTATTTTTATAACTTCTAGCATTAACTTAGTATATAAAAAAAAGATTTAGGGTTTTGATAAACAAATATATATATATATATATATATATATATATATATATATATATATATAAATAAAAAGGTATTTAATACATATAACATCACAAAATTTATATTTTTGTATACAAAATGAATATATGAAACCTATATATATGATATTAATATAAAAAAATGATATAACTAATAAAGTTATAGTTCGATTACAATTATGTATGTTAATAAATATATAAATGATATAGGTTCGTGAATCCGAGGCCAACCCTATACTTGTTCAATGTCGTCATATTTATTTTTACTACAAAATACAGTTTGGTGAGTTTCATTTGCCTTTTTACCCTTTACATTTTTGGGCTGAGAATACATGCGCAACTTTTATAAATGTTTTACGAAATAGACACAAGTAATCGAAACTACATTATATGGTTGAATGATCGAAGCCGAATATGCCCCTTTTGCTTGGTAGCCTAAGAATTAGTAAACCGATCTACTAATTGACGCGAATCCTAAAGATAGATCTATTGGGCCTAACGAACCCCATCCGTTGTAGCAGATGCTTTAGTACTTCGATGTTGTTTTATATCATGTCTGATGGATGTCCCAGAATGATAGGGGATATTCTTATATGCATCTAGTTAATGTAGGTTACCAGGTGTTCAATCCATATGAATGATTTTTGTCTCTATGCATGGGACGTATAATTATGAGAAATGAAAATGAAAATATTGTGGTCTATTAAATTAATGGAAATGATTGTTTATGATAAACTAATGAACTCACCAACCTTTAGGTTGACACTTGAAAGCATGTTTATTCTCAGGTATGAAAGAAATCTTCCGCTGTGCATTTGCTCATTTTAGAGATATTACTTGGAGTCATTCATGACATATTTCAAAAGACGTTGCATTCGAGTCGTTGAGTTCATCAAGACTATTATTAAGTCAATTATAGTTAGATATATTATGAAATATGATAATGCTAAAAACGAACATATATTTCATAGCATTATGCCTCAAGAAAGACAAGCTTTTAGTTGCAATTGTTCTATTTACAAGTGATATTTGTTTAAATAATAAAAGGTGAAGACAAAAGACAGATTCAACGAATTGAAGACGCAAACGACCAAAAAGCTCAAAAGTACAAAATACAATCAAAGTGGTTCCAATTATTGATAAGAAACGTCTCAAAATTACAAGAGTACAAGACGCGAAACGCAAAGTATAAGATATTAAATTATACGCAAGGACGTTCGAAAATCCGGAACCGGGACCAAAGTCAACTCTCAACGCTCGACGCAACGGACTAAAAATTACAAGTCAATTATGCACACAAATATAATATAATATTTAAATAATTATATAAATTATTTATATATTATATTATTATTATAAACCGTCGGCAAAACAAGAAAACAAACTTATGTGAGCTGGTATCTACCTCCATGCGATCGCATGGCCTGGAGGCACAAAAGCCATGCGATCGCATGGTGAATAGTTCCAGGCCACATGCCTATAAATTTCACGGTTTTGAGCAAATATATATCCATCATCTCTCTATCTCACTCACGTATATATATATATTTATATTATAATTTTAATTTTAATTTTAAATTCTAATAATAAGGGTATGTTAGCGAATGTTGTAAGGGTGTAAGTCAAAATTCTGTCCGTGTAACGCTACGCTATTTTTAATCATTGTAAGTTATGTTCAACCTTTTTAATTTAATGTCTCGTAGCTAAGTTATTATTATGCTTATTTAAGACGAATTAATCATGATGTTGGGCTAAAATATTAAGACGGGGTAATTGGGCTTTGTACCATAATTGGGGTTTGGACAAAAGAACGACACTTGTGGAAATTAGACTATGGGCTATTAATGGTCTTTATATTTGTTTAATTAAATGATAATTTGTTAATTTAATATAAAGATTTACAATTGGACGGACCTATAAATAACCATATACACTCGATCGGACACGATGGGCGGGATATTTATATGTACGAATAATCATTCATTTAACCGGATACGGGAATGGATTAATAGTTAATAGACTTATTAAAACAGGGGTGAATTATGTACAAGGACACTTGGCGTAATTGTTAACAAAGTATTAAAACCTTGGGTTACACGCAGTCGATATCCTGGTGTAATTGTTAAACAAAATATTAAGACCTTGTTACAGTTTAAGTCCCCAATTAGTTGGAATATTTGACTTCAGATATAAGGATAATTTGACGAGGACACTCGCACTTTAAATTTATGACCGATGAACTGTTATGGACAAAAAAACCAGACGGACATATTGAATAATCCAGAACAAAGGACAATTAACCCATGGGAATAAACTAAAATCAACACGTCGAACATCATGATTACGGAAGTTTAAATAAGCATAATTCTTTATTTTCATATTTAATTGCACTTTTAATTATCGCACTTTTATTTACTGTCATCGTATTTAATTGCACTTTTAATTATCATTCTCTTTAATTATAGCAATTTTATTTTATCGCATTTTTATTTATCGCAATTTCATTATCGTTATTTACTTTACGCTTAAAATTAAGTTATATCTATTTTTAATATTTTACATTAGGTTTTAACAGCGACTAAAGTTTTATAATCGAAAAACCGGTCATTAAACGGTAAAAACCCCCTTTTATAATAATAATACTACTTATATATATTTTTGTATTTTTATAAATATAGTTTTTAAAAATATAGCGTTAAGCTTGTTTAAAAGATCCCTGTGGAACGAACCGGACTTACTAAAAACTACACTACTGTACGATTAGGTACACTGCCTATAAGTGTTGTAGCAAGGTTTAGGTATATCCACTCTATAAATAAATAAATAACTTGTGTAAAATTGTATCGTATTTAATAGTATTTCCTTGTAAAAATTAATACTATTTCATATACCCCTCGCACAACATCAAGTATTTTTGGCGCCGCTGCCGGAGAAATTCTTGCTTAAACGCCGGAAGCGCAACGCTATATATATAAAAAAGATTTTTATTAATTTTTAGTTTACTTTTATAAAAATACGCTTTTGTAAAAATACGTTTTAAATATACGAAAATATAAAAACAAAAACAAAAAATATATATTTAAGAGTTTGTTAAATATATAAGTTTTATAAAGTTTCTTTATTTTTATTTTAGTTTGTAAAAATATAAGTTTTATATAAATATTTTTATTTAAACATAAAAACAGAGAAAAAAATTAAATAAATATATAAGTTTCGGCTGGTACTGTAGCTGCCCATAACCTGGCCCGAAACCCTAGCTCATGCGATCGCATGAGCCCGAAGGCAAAACTTCATGCGATCGCATGAGGGTACCTGACACGCCAGGTTTAACCATCCAACAGCAATCATTACGGAGTATTATTATTAATTATAATTAATTAAAACCTTAATTAGGTTTTTATTTATTTATTATTTAAGTTTTAGTTTTATTATTTAATTTGTATTATTTAGTTTATTTAGTTTTATAAATTAAATAAAAATTAATAGTTTTATAAAATAAATAATATAAAAATAATATATTTTTAAACATTGTACTTTTTACAACTTTAAGTATATTTTTATATTTTGTATCTTTTTATTCGTTTTAGCGTAATATTTGTATTTTTCGCTCGTATTTAGTTTTAAAACATAGTATTTGCCATAGTTATTTTTATTTCTAGATTTTTAGGCTTTGCCGTAAAATCCCTTAAGTGTTTTTTCTTTAGACTAAGATTTAGGTGTGTTAGAATTTTGCGACGCCGTTTTTAATATTTTAGTACCTTTTTAAGTTATTGTCATTTAGGGTATAGTATTTCTTTTAAGCTTTAATATTTTTAGACGCAACTTTTAATTCTTAGTTTTTAGTTGCTTTTTAAGTTTCGACGCGCTACTTTCTTTTTATTTTTCGACCTTTTATTTTTCGACCTTTTATTTTTCGACATTTTTCGACGCGCAATCTTTTTCTTTCTTATTTCTCGACGCTCTAGTTTTTAGGACTTAGAATTTTCTATTTCTTCTCTAAAATTTCTTTAAATTTCAACGAAAAATTATTTTAAGCGGTTGAATTGATAGACATCCAAATTTTCTGCTTCGTAGTAATAGTTGGATTTGTTAGTGGCTGAGTTGTGAGCTTCCGATTTAAAGGGTTCTGGCTTCCTGCTGCATCTATTGGCTATTCGAAACGTGGGCAAAAGCAGAAAAGTCTATTATTTTGATAACTTTAATAATTTTTATCTTTTATAACTAATAGAATATTCAGTGAATGCACCGAGCAAAACGTTCACCACCTTTTGTACGTTCACCACCTGTAACTCGATCAAGACATCTAGCAAATATTGTCGCCGTTGATTTTTCTTTAGAATCGTCATCCAGTCGACCAAGTACTCCAATTCAAATTTCCGATAATCCATTTTTTGAACCCGACCTCATAATTGAGAATCTGGAGGATATTCAGGGACAATTCAGAGATCCTGAACCATTAATCTTTCCTCCGGAACCACCAATCATTCAAACGGAGATTGTAGAGGAAACAACAATTAAATCAGAATCCTCTAGCGATTCAGATTCAACAAATTCAATCATGGAAAATCTGGAACCCCTAAGTATGGAAGACCGAATGCGAGCTAAACGCACTGGCCAATGTCACGCAATTACTCAACCAGATATTAATGCGCCAGATTATGAAATCAAAGGACAAATCCTACACATGGTAACTAATCAATGCCAATTTAGTGGTGCGCCGAAGGAAGATCCAAATGGACATCTTCGAACCTTTAATAGGATCTGTACACTATTTAAAATCCGAGAAGTGGAGGATGAACAGATATATCTCATGTTATTTCCCTGGACTTTAAAGGGAGAAGCCAAAGATTGGTTAGAATCGTTACCTGAAGGGGCGATTGATACATGGGACGTTTTAGTTGAAAATTTTCTTAAACAATTCTTTCCGGCATCTAAAGCCGTGAGACTTCAAGGAGAAATTGTTACGTTCACGCAAAAACCAAATGAAACTCTATATGAGGCGTGGACAAGATTTGGAAAGTTATTGAGAGGATGTCCGCAACATGGTTAAGACACTTGTCAAATAGTACAAATATTCTACCAAGGATGCGACATCACTACAAGGAAAGACATCGATATAGCAGCTGGTGGTTCCATTATGAAGAAAACAGCAACTGACGCTTACAAAATTATTGATAACACTGCTTCCCACTCACATGAGTGATACCAAGAAAAAGATATCGTTAGATCATCTAAAGCAGCTAGAGCCGATTCTAGCCATGACTTCGATTCCATTTCTGCAAATATAGATGCTGTCGAGAGACGAATGGAAAAGATGACTAAGGATATTCACTCAATAAGAATTAGTTGTGAGCAGTGTGGAGGACCACATTTGACAAAAGATTGTCTCAGTATTGAACTAACAATGGAACAAAGAGAGAATGTTTCATACATAAACCAAAGGCCTGGAAATAATTATCAGAATAATTATCAACCGCCAAGACCAATCTACAATCAAAACCAGAATTATAACCGAAATGTTCCATACAACAACCAACAAGGTCCTAGCAATCAACAAGTATCCAATAATACTTACAATCAGCAAAGACCTATTTTTCAAAACAAACCACCACAAACCGATGATAAAAAGCCAAATTTAGAAGATATGATGTCGAAGCTTGTTGAATCTCAAACTCAGTTTTTCACATCTCAGAAACAAACCAATGAACAAAATGCTCAAGCATTTAAAAATCAACAAGCTTCTATTCAAAATTTGGAACAAGAAGTGAGCAACCTAGCAAGGTTGATAGGTGAAAGAAAACCGGGAAGTCTACCTAGTGATACAAATGCTAACCCCCGAAATGAAACAGCTAAAGCCATTACCACAAGAAGTGGTATTATACTTAAACCACCTGAAATGCCTGTAATTCCTGATGAAACTATTCCTACTCCACAAGAACCACAGTCTGAACAAGATAAGGAAAAAGAACCGGTAGTTGAAAAGGTTAATGAAGATAACACAGTTAAGGCTAAACCTTATGTTAAACCATACCAACCACCACTTCCTTACACTAGTAAAATGAGAAAAGAGAGACTTGAAGCCGAGCAATCCAAATTCTTGGATATGTTTAAACAAATAAATGTAAATCTTCCTTTCATTGATGTGATTTCAGGAATGCCTAGATATGCTAAATTTTTGAAAGATCTAATCACAAATAGAAAGAAAATGGAAGAACTCTCGGCTGTTACTATGAATACTAATTGTTCTGCAGTACTGTTGAATAAGATACCAGAAAAATTATCAGATCCAGGAAGTTTCACGATTCCATGTTTTCTGGGTAGTCTTAGTTCAATAGAAGCATTGGCAGACTTAGGTGCTAGTATAAATTTAATGCCATATTCATTATACGCTAAACTAGACCTTGGAGAATTGAAACCAACACGAATAAGCATACAACTAGCCGATCGATCAGTAAAATATCCTAGAGGGATAATGGATAACATGCTAGTTAAAGTTGGTACTTTAGTATTTTCAGTAGATTTTGTTATTTTGGACATGGAAGAAGATTCTCGAGTTCCTCTCATATTAGGAAGACCATTCTTAAACACAGCTAAAGCAATAATAGACGTGTTTGGTAAGAAACTGACCCTAAGTATAGAGGACGAGAGTGTTACCTTTTCTGTTGATAGAGCCATGCAACAACCGCAGTCTACAGATGATACATGCTATTATATTCTAACTATAGATTCACATGTAGAATTGTTAGAAGAATTTCCAGAATTACAAGGAACAGGAGAATGTTCTTTAGGAGAAGGAACTGAACCAATTGAGGAAACTGAAATGTTAGCTACACTTATGGCTAATGGATATGAACCAACAACAGAAAAAATTTAAATGCTAAAAGAAGAAGACAGATATCGATATAAATCATCGATAGAAGAACCACCGACATTAGAGTTAAAGCCACTTCCAAACCATTTGAAATATGCTTATTTACATGGTGAATCTGAATTACCTGTAATAATATCGTCTTCTCTTACTGAAAATGAAAAATCTCAACTCATTTCTGTGCTAAAAGCTCATAAACCAGCTATTGCATGAAAAATTCATGATATTAAAGGAATAAGTCCTTCGTATTGCACACATAAAATCCTTATGGAAGAAGGTCATAAAACGTATGTGCAATGCCAACGAAGACTAAATCTGAATATGCAAGATGTTGTTAAGAAAGAAATTATTAAACTGCTTGATGCAGGTTTAATTTATCCAATTTCTGATAGTCCATGGGTAAGCCCAGTTCAATGCGTACCTAAGAAGGGTGGCATGACTGTCATCACAAATGAGAAAATGAGCTTATTCCTACTAGGACGGTAACATGATGGCGTGTTTGTATTGATTATAGAAAATTAAATGATGCCACCAGAAAAGATCACTTTCCCTTAACTTTCATTGATCAAATGTTGGAAAGATTAGCTTGAAATAGTTACTATTGTTTTCTTGCTGGTTTTTCCGGATACTTTTAAATTCCAATAGCACCTGAGGACCAAGAGAAAACCACATTCATGTGCCCTTATGGTACTTTTGCTTACAAACGCATGCCATTTGGACTTTGCAACGCCCCTGCAACCTTTTAAAGGTGCATGATGGCGATTTTTTACGACATGATAGAAGAATGCATGGAAGTTTTCATGGATGACTTTTCAGTCTTCGGTGATACATTTGAATCATGTCTAGTTAATCTTGAACGAATGCTTATTAGATGCGAACAATCAAATCTAGTACTTAATTGGGAGAAATGCCATTTCATGGTTAAAGAAGGCATCGTTCTTGGTATTAAAATTTCAAAAGAAGGAATTGAAGTGGATAGAGCTAAAGTAGATGTAATTGCTAAACTTCCACATCCCACTAATGTTAGAGGAGTTAGGAGTTTTCTAGGGCATGCCGGTTTTTACCAACGTTTTATAAAAGATTTTTCTAAAATTGCCACTCCTATGAATAAACTCCTAGAAAAGGATGCTCCATTCATCTTTTCAGATGAATGCATCAAATCTTTTAAAATTCTTAAAGAGAAACTCACTAATGCGCCGATCATGATAACTCCAAATTGGAATCTACCATTTAAACTAATGTGCGATGCAAGTGATTTTGCAATGGGAGCCATTTTAGGACAAAGGATTGAAAAACGATTTCAACCTATTTATTATGCTAGTAAGACGTTACAAGGAGCACAAACGAATTACACAACTACTGAAAAAGAACTCCTTGCTATTGTCTTTGCTTTTGACAAATTTTGTTCATATCTCGTTCTAGCAAAAACGGTGGTCTATACCGACCATTCTGCTCTTAGATACCTATTTTTGAAACAAGATGCTAAACCAAGATTAATCTGTTGGATCTTACTCTTACAAGAGTTCGATATTGAAATCCAAGATAAAAAGGGAGCAGAAAATCTCGCCGCTGATCATCTTTCTCGTCTTGAAAATTCTGAATTAGAAGTTCTAAATGAATCCACCATACAAGACAACTTTCCTGATGAATACCTATTGAAGATAGATTATAATGAAATTCCATGGTTTGCAGACTATGCAAACTACTTAGTATGTGGATTCCTTGAAAAAGGATTATCGTACCAAAAACGAAAGAAATTCTTTAGTGATATAAAACACTATTTCTGGGAAGATCCACATTTGTTTAAAAGTTGTCCCGATGGAATAATACGCCGATGTGTATTCAGAGATGAAGCTAGTCAAATCTTAAACCATTGTCACACAGGACCAACAGGAGGGCATTATGGGCCTCAACTCATAGCAAGAAAAGTTTACGATGCTGGATTCTATTGGCCTACAATTTTCAAAGACGCACACCTTCTTTGCAAATCCTGTGATGCACGTCAAAGGGCCAGAAAAATAAGTCAACGTGATGAAATGCCACAAAATGTCATTCAAGTATGTGAAGTATTTGACATTTGGGGTATTGACTTTATGGGTCCATTTCCAAAATCACATAATAATCTTTACATTCTCGTTGCCGTTGATTATGTATCTAAATGGGCGGAAGCACAAGTTCTCCCAACTAACGATGCACGAGTTGTAGTCAACTTTTTAAAACGTCTTTTTGCAAGGTTTGGAACACCGAAAGCTTTAATAAGTGATCGAGGTACTCATTTTTGTAATAATTAACTTGAGAAAGTTCTCAAAAGATATGGAGTAACTCATAAAATCTCAACCGCATATCATCCACAAACAAGTGGACAAGTTGAAAATACCAATCGAGCTTTAAAACGTATTCTAGAAAAAACCGTAGGATCAAATCCGAAGGAATGGTCCATGAAATTGGAGGATGCACTCTGGGCTTTTAGAACAGCCTACAAAACTCCAATTGGAACCACACCTTTTAAACTCTTTTATGGAAAAGCATGTCATCTTCCAGTAGAAATTGAACACAAAGCATTTTGGGCTTTGAAGACATGTAATCTTGATTTACATGAAGCTGGACGTCTACGGTTAAGTCAAAAACGAATTAGAAGAATTGAGACATGAAGCATAAGAAAATTCGTTAATCTATAAGGAAAGAACGAAGAAATGGCATGATAAAAGAATCAGAAGTTCAAAAGAATTTAAAGAAGGAGACAGAGTTCTTCTTTTCAATTCACAATTCAATCTATTTCCTGGAAAATTGAAATCAAGATGGTCTGGACCATTCATAGTTAAAAGAGTTTTCCCATACGGAACAGTAGAGTTAATAAATTCAAATGGGATTGAATTTAAAGTTAATGGTCACAGAGTTAAACATTACATAGATAATCTAATGGAAATTGACAACGAAGTTAATCACAATTTTGACACCACAGCTAACTAAGTGTGGGGAGAAGCAAGTCTTTAAAGGATAATATGTATTTCTGTTAGAATTAGTTTTTCTGTTTTCGTGTAGTTCTCGAAAATGGAACCCGAATGGTCTTTCCCTAGCAGACCCTAAAGAACTAGTCTTCTCCCCCCATTCTGAATTTTTTTTTTTTTTTAGGTTTTACGAGATGAAGACTTCCTGTGAACTAAACCATAGTCTAATGCTACACGCTTTGATCACTAAACGTAATAATGACACCCTTCCAAGTGAATTGGTATCATTAATCAGAGGTAAATGGGACAGAGTAAGAAAAGAATCCAGGAACGAAAATAATAAGTTACATTTTGGTAAAGAAAAATCAAAATCCGTAGCGAAAAGAAGAGCACGACACCTTGAACGATGTCACAAATGCGGAAAATGGTCACACGAAGGAAAATGCTCGACGAATCAGACATATTCCAATACCGAATTCGTTACTTTATGCAGAGATGGACCGTTCATATGTTTCGAAGAAAAAACGTTGAATGCTCGAGGTTACGCCTATGTAGCTATAGAAAACCAATTAGTCCGACTATCTTATGAGTGGGCTAAAACAGGTCACTGAGAATTCTATCTCACGGGTAAGTTTGTACAGTTTTTAGTTTTATTTTTATTATTTTTAACCTTTTGATAACAAACGCTAAATCGTTCGCTATAAAGTATTAAATTGGTATTCAATAAAATTATGTTTTGCGACCGAAATTATTAATATCATACAAAAATTTATTACATCACTGCGAAATTTACCGTTTATTCTTAAGGTATAAATATCTTTAATCAATCAACCCAAAATATTTCAAAAATTCGTCAGGAGTAAAACTAGGTAATATAGCCGAAATTACTTTACCGAAAAGAGGGGCGTATATTTTTGATAATATTTGATTGATTAAAGTGGGATAAAAGACCAAAAAAATTTTTAATTTTATTTTTACTTTATTTATTAATACATTAATATTAAATTATTATTGTAAACTTTTAAAATCAATATATTTAAGTTTGTAAATATTTGAAAAATTAATATTTTTAATATAAGTTTGTATGTATAAAAATAAAAATTTAATATAAGTTTGGTGTGAATTTTTAATCTTAATAATATGAATTTTTTTAATTTTATTCATTTTAAATTTAAGTTTGGTGTGAATTTAAAAAAAAAAATTTACTTTATTTTGCTAAGTTAAAAATATGATTTTTAAAATTCGTCGTAAGTTGAAGATTAGGTCATTGAACCGAAATTGCTTTACCCAAGGGAGGGACGAAAACTTTTATTATCATTATTTTTAGCCTTATTGAATAAAAGTATGCCAAAAACATTAAAAAAAAAAAACTCAAAAATCTTTGCTTTTAAAACTGAGCTTAAAATGACAAATTTTAAAATTTTGTCGAGGGACGGACTAGGACATCGTTCCGAAACACCCTCATCCTAAAAAGAAACAAAATTTTAATTTTTAATTAATTATATATTTTATTAAGTATAAGGTTTTATAAAAAAAAATAAAAAAAAGCAAAAATGGTACTGTACCCGGACTCCATGCGATCGCATGGGGTTTGCACTGCAACTCCATGCGATCGCATGGAGCTGGAATCCAAGCAAGAAACAAAAGAACCAGCGAGCTGTTTGTCTCCACAAAACACACGAACTCTCTCAAATCCTCACCAAATTTCACCATTTTTTCACTGTATTTCGTCAAATTTCTTGCTCTAATCATGCCTAGGTTCGGATTCTTCAACAAAAAGGTAAAAATTACACCCCTAAATTCATAAATTTTCTAGTTTTTGTGATAATTACCAATATTTTACCTAATTTGATTTTGATAATTTCTAGTGTAATTAGTGTTAAATTGTTAGTATTTTATGCATGTATAACCTAGATTGATGATATTTAACATGATTTGAAGCCAAAAATTTCAAAATTTTTAGAAATCTAGGGTTTGTGTTCTTGAGCAATTTGGGGCTTTTTGATATAAACAGGTTATGGCCGATTTTTGTCATGAATTATTGCTAAATTAAGTAGTGTAACATGTTTAGGTAGTTAAATGATCTAAACTTTGATCCTAAACATGATTTTTGAGAATTAAAGTGGACTTTTTAGGTACAAAATTCATGAACTTGATTAATTTGATATAATTGCCATTTGAGACTTGTTTAATTGTTAGTAATGACTATTTTGACATGTTATTTGAGTTAAATGCTTATGAACTTTGTATACATTTTCATAAAGGCTTATTTGAAAAAGTGTAGAATTAATAAAATTGTAAAAATGTGTATAAGTATAATTTTGATTTAACATGTTATTGTAATTGTTTCAAGTTGTTATTTTGCTAACACTAATGCATATTTGGATGCACAAATTTTGTGTTTAATGTGTTTTGCAGAAAACCGATACTGCTGGTGCTTCATCATCATCTAGACAACCACAACAAGAACCTGAACCAGAATATGAGCTGGCTGTCACCTCAGGATCACTATGTTCCGACCCGACCAGCTTACTATCCTCCACACCAGCCCGAGATGAGACCACCATATACTCTCTACGACCCTAACCAGGCATACCAGTACACCTATCACCAACCATGGAACCCGGACAATGACATGAACTGGAACCCCTATCCAGATTGACATAGTTCCTGTTGGTAATTTTTATGATTTTTATCTTTTTATTATTTCTATTTATTTATGTTTAAACATATTATATTTTGATACTTTTATTGTAATGTTTAATATTTTAATTATTTTGTACTACTATTTCATATTTGATTTAAAAGTGGGATATTAAGTCTCATTTCAAATTACCATGCTTGTTTATATTTGTATGTATATATATTGTCAATTGTACACAACAGGGTAAAACAGCGCATTTTCAAAGACTGGCATTAAGTTCAGCAAAAGCTAGTACTTTTGACGACAAAACGAAAAACAAATGTGATGTAACAACAAGACGGAATGAACAAATGATGTGCACCATTTATCATTCAACAAACAAACGCCAATATGTTTAGAAACTTTGATAAAATTTAATCATTTTTCTACGCTAATCACCCTCAATAATTTAAATTGTTACTGATTTCTTGCAAATGAGGGCATTGCAAGATCTTAAGTGTGGGAAGGGGTTAAATTCTTTCGGATTTTTAAAATTTTAACTTATACACTTGGTTACCATTAAAAATACTAGTAACGCAGTAGTTGTATTAGAATCTAGTGCTCTCTGATAATAAAGAACAGCCCTAGTCTTATATACTGACTACCCAATTCTAGTAAAATTTTTCAAAATTTTCAATTAAAATGAATTCAAAATCATGTTTATACATATTTATGAACGATAAAACTAGGTGTTAATACCGAAATTATTGTTACCTCGGAAAGGACATAAATTGAGAAACAACCCAAAATATTAGAATTCATTTAAAATGGAATAGAGGACAATAAAAAGACAAATAAAGGAAAATAAAAGCCAAGTGTAGGAAAATTTACCAAGTTATTTAAAACATATATCACATATTTTTGTACAAATAACTGAAGATGCTTTTGCTTTAGACTAAACTAATCAGTTTTACCCGATTTACTGTAATATATTTGAAAGAAAGATGGATCAACACGATGAATCAATTCCATCATTAAAAGGAAGTAAAGTCTTCAGAAAAAGACATGCGCTTCTTGATTTAGGTCATGAAGTTGTCGTCAAGACCAGCTGTAGGTTGACGAAAAATCTAGAAAAGTCATCACTAAAATCAGCAGGAAATCCACGGACCTCAACATCAAACAGGGTCGCCAAGTGTTCAGAGTTATCCAAACCATGAGAGGATCTGTCTCGTAAAATGGGGAGGATGTCGTGCAAATTAGCTTGATAAGACTAATGAATCAGATCCCCAGAAAGGATAATCTCCTTAAAAGATCAAAAATCAGATTTTAAGACTGATATTACTCAATCCTTGAGATTGACTTTAAAGATTGAAAATTACAAACTCATGGAATTCAATGATATCTAAACTCGAGCTTGAACGAGAAAATATTTTGATCAAAATTACAAACCGATTTGTTTTCTGAAAATCCATTTTCAATACGTTCATTACCATTGAACGTAAAATCCTAAGAATTCACCTGAAATTTATTAGGTCACCTGAACTAAATCGGGTGTCAATCGTAAGAACGGTGGTTGCATAGTATGGTCGAAGACAGGACCTTGTGCCAAACCAAAAAATTATAAGGGTGAGCTTTACTATTGCCCCTACCAAGAATAGTAATTGCATCCGACACGTTATAGACCATAATTAAAAGCATGTCAGGGGACATTGCCTTAACAGTTGCTTGTTCAACGCTTTCCTTTACAACCGGAAGGTAGTTTACCGAAAGGTAATATACGGAACAAGTATACTGGACGTGTTGCTTTCCCAATACAAGGTTAGCAAGTGGGTGACACAAAACTACAAGTTTTGAGCTAAAGTTTTCAAATCTGAAACCCACCAAACCCACAAAAATAATTTGCAAATACCGGTGAAGGGTTATTCCAGAAAACTTATCTAGGGTAAAAGCTAGATTGAATTTTCAAAAGATCAAATGTTTTCATAAAGATCCAATTTCCTTAAGGATCTAAATTTTTATAGTAATGTGGGACTGTAAACCACATCATTACTACCATTGTTCATACCGCCGTATAGAAATCACTGATGTACAAAGTGTAAAGAATAAAGAAGTGATTCTAGTATTTTTATTTCAAGACTATATTGCTTGAGGACAAGCAACGCTCAAGTGTGGGAATATTTGATAATGCTAAAAATGAACATATATTTCATAGCATTATGCCTCAAGAAAGACAAGATTTTAGTTGCAATTGTTCTATTTACAAGTGAAATTCGTTTAAATAATAAAAGGTAAAGACAAAAGACAGATTCGACGAATTGAAGACGCAAACGACCAAAAAGCTCAAAAGTACAAAATACAATCAAAGTGGTTCCAATTATTGATAAGAAACGTCTCAAAATTACAAGAGTACAAGACGCGAAACGCAAAGTACAAGATATTAAATTATACGCAAGGACGTTCGAAAATCCGGAACCGGGACCAAAGTCAACTCTCAACGCTCGACGCAACGGACTAAAATTTACAAGTCAATTATGCACACAAATATAATATAATATTTAAATAATTCTATAAATTATTTATATATTATATTATTATTATAAACAGTCGGCAAAACAAGAAAATAAACTTATGTGAGCTGATACCTACCTCCATGCGATCGCATGGCCTGGAGGCACAAAAGCCATGCGATCGCATGGTGAATAGTTCCAGGCCACATGCCTATAAATTTCACGGTTTTGAGCAAATATATATCCATCATCTCTCTATCTCACTCACGTATATATATATATATATATATATATATATATATATATATATATATATATATATATATATATATATATATATATATATATATATATATATATATATATATATATATATATTATAATTTTAATTTTAATTTTAAATTCTAATAATAATGGTATGTTAGCGAATGTTGTAAGGGTGTAAGTCGAAATTCTGTCCATGTAACGCTACGCTATTTTTAATCATTGTAAGTTATGTTCAACCTTTTTAATTTAATGTCTCGTACCTAAGTTATTATTATGCTTATTTAAGATGAAGTAATCATGATGTTGGGCTAAAATATTAAGACGGGGTAATTGGGCTTTGTACCATAATTGGGGTTTGGACAAAAGAACGACACTTGTGGAAATTAGACTATGGGCTATTAATGGGCTTTATATTTGTTTAATTAAATGATAATTTGTTAATTTAATATAAAGATTTACAATTAGACGTACCTATAAATAACCATATACACTCGATCGGACACGATGGGCGGGATATTTATATGTACGAATAATCGTTCATTTAACCGGACACGGGAATGGATTAATAGTTAATAGACTTATTAAAATAGGGGTGAATTATGTACAAGGACACTTGGCGTAATTGTTAACAAAGTATTAAAACCTTGGGTTACACGCAGTCGATATCCTGGTGTAATTGTTAAACAAAATATTAAGACCTTGTTACAGTTTAAGTCCCCAATTAGTTGGAATATTTGACTTCGGATATAAGGATAATTTGACGAGGACACTCGCACTTTAAATTTATGACCGATGGACTGTTATAGACAAAAAAACCAGACGGACATATTGAATAATCCAGGACAAAGGACAATTAACCCATGGGAATAAACTAAAATCAACACGTCGAACATCATGATTACGGAAGTTTAAATAAGCATAATTCTTTATTTTCATATTTAATTGCACTTTTAATTATCGCACTTTTATTTACTGTCATCGTATTTAATTGCACTTTTAATTATCGTTCTCTTTAATTATCGCAATTTTATTTTATCGCACTTTTGTTTATCGCAATTTCATTATCGTTATTTACTTTACGCTTAAAATTAAGTTATATTTATTTTTAATATTTTACATTAGGTTTTAACTGCGACTAAAGTTTTATAATCGACAAACCGGTCATTAAAAGGTAAAAACCCCCTTTTATAATAATAATACTACTTATATATATTTTTGTATTTTTATAAATATAGTTTTTAAAAATATAGCGTTAAGCTTGTTTAAAAGATCCCTGTGGAACAAACCGGAGTTACTAAAAACTACACTACTGTACGATTAGGTACACTGCCTATAAGTGTTGTAGCAAGGTTTAGGTATATCCACTCTATAAATAAATAAATAACTTGTGTAAAATTGTATCGTATTTAATAGTATTTCCTTGTAAAAATTAATACTTTTCATATACCCCTCGTACAACATCAAAATATTATGCATGCCGTCAAGCTTCGATGTAATGAAAGTTTGTCTTTTAAAAACGAATGCAATGTTTGCAAAAATGTATCATATAGAGGTCAAGTACCTCGCGATGTAACCAAATGTAATGTATTCGTCCAAATGTAATGAAATTTTGAACTTAAGTTTATGAATCCAAACAGAAAAAGTATAAGTTTATAGTCGGAAATACAGGTTACAAGTCGTTTTTGTAAAGGTAGTCATTTCAGTCGAAAGAACGACGTCTAGATGACCATTTTGGAAAACATACTTCCACTTTGAGTTTAACCATGATTTTTGGATATAGTTTCATGTTCATAAGAAAAATCATTTTACCAGAAGAACAACTTTTAAATCAAAGCTTATCATAGTTTTTAATTAACTAACCCAAAACAGCCCGCGGTGTTACTACGACGGCATATATCCGGTTTTACGGTGTTTTTCGTGTTTTCAGGTTTTAAATCATTAAGTTAGCATATCATATAGATATAGAACATGTGTTTAGTTGATTTTAAAAGTCAAGTTAGAAGGATTAACTTTTGTTTGCGAACAAGTTTAGAATTAACTAAACTATGTTCTAGTGATTACAAGTTTAAACCTTCGAATAAGGTAGTTTTATATATATGAATCGAATGATGTTATGAATATAATTACTACCTCAGGTTTTGTGGATAAACCTACTAGAAATGAAAAAAATAGATCTAGCTTCAAAGGATCATTGGATGGCTTGAAAGTTCTTGAAGCAAAATCATGACACGAAAACAAGTTCAAGTAAGATTTCCACTCGAAATAAGATTGTTAAAGTTTTAGAAATTGAATCGAAGTTTGAATATGAGCATTATATTATATTAGAAAGATATATTACTGTAAATAAGAAAGATTTCTTGAGGTTGGATGATCACTCAAAGTGGATTTGCAAGATTGGAAGTAAGCTAGCAAACTTGGAAGTGTTGTTGGTGTGTTCTTGAGTAGTTGTTTTATAACTTGGTTTATGTATGGATTTATGAACTAGATTGAGCTAGATTTTGATGAAGATGATGAAGAACACTTAGAACAATGGAAGAACACTTGAGAGAGAGTAATTTGATTCAAGAAAATTGCAAAGTGAATGTGTTTGTGAGTATGCAAGTTCACTTGAATATGGTGCTTCCATATAGGATCCATTAGTTTGTAATTTTGTGAGATATTTCATGCTAGATGTTAAATGATGGTTTCCACATGGTTAGGTGACTCACATGGGCTGCTAAGAGCTAATCATTGGAGTGTATATACGAATATTAAATACATTTAGAAGTTGTGTATTGTACGAATACAAATACAAGTGCATACGAGTAGAATTGTTGATGAAAATGAATGAGGATGTAATTGTAAGCATTTTTATTGAGTATAAGTACTTTGATAAGTGTCTTGAAGTCTTTCAAAAGTGTATGAATACATATTAAAACACTACATGTAAATACATTTTAACTGAGTCGTTAAGTCATCGTTAGTCGTTACATGTAAATGTTGTTTTGAAACCTTTAAGTTAACGATCTTGTTAAATGTTGTTAACCCATTGTTTATTATATCTAATGAGATATTAAATTATTACATTATCATGATATTATGATGTATTAATATATCTTAATATGATATATATATACATTTAAATGTTGTTACAACGATAATCGTTACATGTATGTCTCGTTTCGAAATCCTTAAGTTAGTAGTCTTGTTTTTTACATATGTAGTTCATTGTTAATATACTTAATGAGATACATACTTATCATAATATCATGTTATATATATATATATATATATATATATATATATATATATATATATATATATATATATATATATATATATATGTCATCATATAGTTTTTACAAGTTTTAACGTTCGTGAATCGCCGGTCAACTTGGGTGGTCAATTGTCTATATGAAACCTATTTCAATTAATCAAGTCTTAACAAGTTTGATTGCTTAACATGTTGGAAACACTTGATCATGTAATTAACAATTTCATTTAATATATATAAACATGGAAAAGTTCGGGTCCTTACAGTACCTACCCGTTAAATAAATTTCGTCCCAAAATTTTAAGCAGTTGGAGTGTTGACGTATCTTCTGGAAATTGGTGCGGGTATTTCTTCTTCATCTGATCTTCTCGTTCCCAACTGAACTTAGGTCCTCTACGAGCATTCCATCGAACCTTAACAATTGATATCTTGTTTTGCTTAAGTCTTTTAACCTCACGATCCATTATTTCGACGGGTTCTTCGATGAATTGAAGTTTTTCGTCAATTTGGATTTCTTCTAACGGAATAGTGAGATCTTCTTTAGCAAAACATTTCTTCAAATTCGAGACGTGGAAAGTGTTATGTACAGCTGCGAGTTGTTGAGGTAACTCAAGTCGGTAAGCTACTGGTCTGACACGATCAATAATCTTAAATGGTCCAATATACCTTGGATTTAATTTCCCTCGTTTACCAAATCGAACAACGCCTTTCCAAGGTGCAACTTTAAGCATGACCATCTCTCCAATTTCAAATTCTATATCTTTTCTTTTAATGTCAGCGTAGCTCTTTTGTCGACTTTGGGCGGTTTTCAACCGTTGTTGAATTTGGATGATCTTCTCTGTAGTTTCTTGTATTATCTCCGGACCCGTAATCTGTCGATCCCCCACTTCACTCCAACAAATCGGAGACCTGCACTTTCTACCATAGAGTGCTTCAAACGGCGCCATCTCAATGCTTGAATGGTAGCTATTGTTGTAGGAAAATTCTGCTAACGGAAGGTGTCAATCCCAACTGTTTCCGAAATCAATAACACATGCTCGTAGCATATCTTTAAGCGTTTGTATCGTCCTTTCGCTCTGCCCATCAGTTTGTGGATGATAGGCAGTACTCATGTCTAGACGAGTTTCTAATGCTTGATGTAATGTCTGCCAGAATCTTGAAATAAATCTGCCATCCCTATCAGAGATAATAGAGATTCGTATTCCATGTCTGGAGACGACTTCCTTCAAATACAGTCGTGCTAACTTCTCCATCTTGTCATCTTCTCTTATTGGCAGGAAGTGTGCTGATTTGGTGAGACGATCAACTATTACCCAAATAGTATCAAAACCACTTGCAGTCCTTGGCAATTTAGTGATGAAATCTATGGTAATGTTTTTCCATTTCCATTCCGGGATTTCTTGTTGTTGAAGTAGACCTGATGGTTTTTGATACTCAGCTTTGACCTTAGAACACGTCAAACATTCTCCTACGTATTTAGCCACATCGGCTTTCATACCCGGCCACCAAAAATATTTCTTGAGATCCTTGTACATATTCCCCGTTCCAGGATGTATTGAGTACCTGGTTTTATGAGCTTCTCTAAGTACCATTTCTCTCATATCTCCAAATTTTGGTACCCAAATTCTTTCAGCCCTATACCAAGTTCCGTCTTCCCGAATATTAAGATGCTTCTCCGATCCTTTGGGTATTTCATCCTTTAAATTTCTCTCTTTTAAAACTCCTTGTTGCGCCTCCTTTATTTGAGTAGTAAGGTTATTGTGAATCATTATATTCATAGCTTTTACTCGAATGGGTTCACTGTCCTTTCTGCTCAAGGCGTCGGCTACCACATTTGCCTTCCCCGGGTGGTAACGAATCTCAAAGTCGTAATCATTCAACAATTCAATCCACCTACGCTGCCTCATGTTCAGTTGTTTCTGATTAAATATGTGTTGGAGACTTTTATGGTCGGTATATATAATACTTTTGACCCCATATAAGTAGTGCCTCCAAGTCTTTAATGCAAAAACAACAGCGCCCAATTCCAAATCGTGAGTCGTATAATTTTGTTCGTGAATCTTCAATTGTCTGGACGCATAAGCAATTACCTTCGTTCGTTGCATTAATACACAACCGAGGCCTTGCTTTGAGGCATCACAATATATCACAAAATCATCATTCCCTTCAGGCAATGACAATATAGGTGCCGTAGTTAACTTTTTCTTCAACGATAGAAACGCTTTCTCCTGCTCATCCTTCTGTTCAAATTTCTTTCCTTTATGCGTTAATGCAGTCAAAGGTTTTGTTATTTTGGAAAAATCTTGGATGAACCTTCTGTAGTAACCAGCCAGTCCTAAAAATTGACGTATATGCTTCGGAGTTTTCGGGGTTTCCCACTTTTCAACGGTTTCAATCTTTGCTGGATCCACCTGAATACCTTCTTTATTCACTATGTGTCCGAGGAATTGAACTTCTTCCAACCAAAATGCACACTTTGAAAACTTAGCGTACAGTTTTTCTTTCCTTAACAACTCTAGCACTTTTCTCAAATGTTCTTCGTGCTCTTGGTCATTTTTTGAGTAAATAAGTATGTCATCGATGAAAACAATGACAAACTTGTCAAGGTATGGTCCACACACTCAGTTCATGAGGTCCATGAACACAGCTGGTGCGTTAGTCAACCCATACGGCATAACCATAAACTCGTAATGACCGTAACGCATCCTCAAAGCAGTCTTTGGAATATCATCCTCCTTCACTCGTATTTGATGATACCCAGAACGTAAATCAATCTTCGAATAAACCGACGAGCCTTGTAGTTGATCAAATAAATCGTCGATTCTCGGTAGTGGGTATCGGTTCTTGATGGTAAGTTTGTTCAACTCTCGGTAGTCGATACATAACCTAAATGTACCATACTTCTTCTTGACAAACAAAACAGGAGCTCCCCAAGGTGATGTGCTTGGTCGAATGAAACCACGCTCTAAAAGTTCCTGTAACTGACTTTGTAATTCTTTCATTTCGATGGGTGCAAGTCTGTATGGAGCACGAGCTATTGGTGCAGCTCCAAGTACAAGGTCTATTTGAAATTCAATGGATCGATGTGGGGGTAATCCCGGTAATTCTTTCGGAAATACATCGGGAAATTCTTTTGCGACGAGAACATCAGTGATGTTCTTTGCTTCTGATTTAACTTCCTCGATGTGTGCTAGAATGACGTAACAACCTTTTCTTATTAGTTTTTTTGCCTTCAAACTACTAATAAGATTTAACTTCGCGTTGTTCTTTTCTCCGTACACCATTAAAGGTTTTCCTTTTTCACGCATAATGCGAATCGCATTTTTGTAACAAACGATCTCTGCTTTCACTTCTTTCAACCAGTCCATACCAATTATCACATCAAAACTCCCTAACTCTACTGGTATCAAGTCAATCTTAAATGTTTCGCTAACCAGTTTAATTTCTCGATTCCGACATATATTATCTGCTGTAATTAATTTACTATTTGCTAATTCGAGTAAAAATTTATTATCCAAGGGCGTCGATGAGTAACTTAGTTTAGCACAAAAATATCTACTCATGTAGCTTCTATCCGCACCCGAATCAAATAAAACATAAGCAGATTTATTGTCAATAAGAAACGTACCTGTAACAAGCTCCGGGTCTTCCTGTGCTTTTGCCGTATTAATATTGAAAACTCTTTCGTGGCCCTGCCCACTAGTATTCGCCTGATTCTGGCAATTTCTACTAATGTGGCCCGGTTTTCCACATGCAAAGCAAACTATGGCGGCATTATCTGTTTGACATTATCTGTTCTTTTAATTCTGTTAAACTTTGGTCCGTAGGCCTCACACTTTGCCGCACTATGACCATTTCTTCTACACCTGGTGCAAAATGTCGTGCAGAACCCCTGGTGATTCTCTTCATACCTTTGGCATGACTGTTTTTGGTTTTTGTTGCCATTGTTGTTATTGAGATTGTTGTTGGGATTGTTATTGTTACTATTGTTGTTGTTGTTGTTGTTGTTGTTGTTGTTGTTGTTGGGACGGTTATTGTAGTTGTTGTTGGGACGTTTGTTGAAGTTGTTGTTGTGATTGATGTTGCGGTTGTTGGGATAGTTATTGCGATTGTGGTTGTGATTGTTGTTGTTGTATTGGTGACTCATGTCATTGATTTCTTCCCACTTTCTCTTGACTTGTTTCATGTTAGCCTCTTCAGTCGTCTGCTCTTTAATCCTTCCTTCGATCAGGTTCACTAATTTGTGAGCCATTCGACTTGCCTTTTGTATGGAGGCGGGCTTGTGTGAACTCACATCTTCTTGAATCCTTTTCGGTAACCCTTTTACAAATGCGTCGATCTTCTCTTCTTCGTCTTCAAACGTTTTGGGACACAATAGGCACAATTCGGTGAATCGTCGTTCGTACGTGGTGATATCGAAACCTTGCATTCGTAATCCTCTTAGCTCTACCTTGAGCTTGTTGACCTCGTTTCTGGGACGATACTGCTCATTCATCAATTGCTTGAATGCTGACCACGGTAGTGCGTAAGCAGCATCTTGTCCTACCTGCTCGAGATAGGTATTCCACCATGTTAGCGCCGTACCTGTGAAGGTATGCATACCGTACTTTACTTTGTCTTTTTCAGTACATTTACTTATGGCAAACACCGATTCAACCTTCTCGGTCCACCGTTTCAATCCAATTGGACCCTCGGTTCCATCAAATTCCAAAGGTTTGCAGGCAGTGAATTCTTTGTAGGAACATCCTACACGATTTCTTGTGAAATTTGTTCCACTGCTAGAACCATAGTTATTGTTGTTATTTTGCATTGCGGCCTGCACTGCGGCTATGTTTGCAGCAAGGAAAACACAGAAGTCTTTCTCACTCATGTTCAAGTTCTGACGAGTTGTCGGTGCCATTTCCTTCAAAAATAGTCAAAAAAATTGAGTTAATCATATAGAATTTAAGAGTAGTCAATAGTATTTCGTAGCATAATATGAACTTATTTATAAAAGCTTTTGCTTCATATTATCATTTTATAGTTTTAATTCGGGCAGTACCTACCCGTTAAGTTCATACTTAGTAGCTAATATACAATTCAACTACTACGATTCTATATGAAAAACTTATTACAATAATATTTCGCGTTCAAACTTTTATACAATATTTTACAAACATACAATACCACTATTATACATATAGGATGAAATATAGCACATAATAACTTGTTACTCGGCAGCTATAAGGGCAATTCTAGTTAATACGCAAGCCGTTCAGCAAAAGAAATAAAGACACGTAATTCATAAGTCCAGAAACAAGTCATGCATTCTGGTTGTACTAATAATATTTCCCATCCTTGGTTATGTAGCAGATAACCATTATGCCCATTAGGTAGGCAGCATGTTGTAACGTCGTCAAAAGGATGAGGTTTTCGTAATGCCCAACAACCCCGTAATAATCTAAAAACCTTGTTTCTCACCTCAACTACCGAGTCCGTCACTTGTGGGAATGTTTTATTTAAAAGTTGCAACCCAATGTTCTTTTTCTCAATTTGATGAGAAGCGAACATTATTAACCCGTAAGCATAACATGCTTTTTTATGTTGCATGTTAGAAGCTCTTTCTAAAGAACGGGGTCCTATGTTGGGATATGTTGAGTCAAAATAGGTTCGTAACCCGTAGCGTAAAATTGCATCTGGATTTCCCGCACTAAATGCCTTAAAGAAAACTTGGCGTAACTTAAAGTCTCCCCAATGTGATATACCCCATCTTTCAAAGGAAAGCATTTTATATTCTAAGGCATGCCTGGAATGTCTTTCAAACGTTTGACAAACTAATTTTGCCGTAACTAATTGTGCTGATGAATTCTGCCCGACTCTAGACAAGATTTCATCAATCATATCTCCTGGTAGGTCTTCTAAAATTTTTGGTTATCTATCCTTAACGTTCATTTTGTGTTTTTATACTGTAAAATAGACAAGGATTAGATTCGTAAAAGATAATTAACAAACAATACAAGAAATTTTTACATAGAACATAAAAAGTACAAGCACACTACAATACATATAATACACAACATGATTACAACCCTCTAATCTGAATCACTGGTTTCTTCTTCTTCGGACTTGGTTCGTTTTCCTAATTTTCTAGGGATATATGGTGCTCCTCTAATACGAGCCGTCGTTTTCCACAATGGTTTAGAAAAACCTGGTGGTTTAGAGGTTCCCGGGTAATTGTTACAATTTGGGAGATACGGATGTTGCCGATACATATAAAGTTCATCGGGGTTGGAATCAGGTTTCTCTATTTTTACACCTTTTCCCTTATTATTTTCTTTTGCTTTATTAAATTGGGTCGAGGTAATTTCTATAACATCATCGGAATCCTCATCGGGATCCGATTCATCGGAAAATTTGTAATCTTCCCAATATTTTGCGTCCTCAGCGGAAACACCATTGACCATTTTTAACTTTGGTCCATTGGTTGAGGATTTTCTTTTATTTAAACGATTTGCTATAGGTATCAATATTTCTTCCTCCGGAACCTCTTCTTCTTCCAGTTCCTCTTCTTCCAGTTCCTCCTCTTCCGGTTCCTCTTCTTTTGGTTCCTCCTCTTCCGATTCCTCTTCGGGAATTTGTGAATCTTCCCAAAATATATTCGACTCTTCATTATTATTAGGTGAGTCGATGGGATTTGTACTAGAGGTAGACATCTATCACACAATATCAAACATGTTAAGAGATTAATATATCACATAATATTTGCATGTTACAATTTGTAGTTTCCAACAAAAGTGTTTGATAGTACTCCAAATGAACATATATTTAGGCACAATATCCTTCCAATATGTAAAGCTTTTAGTTGCAATTGTTCTATTTTTATGTAATATTCGTTTAAATAAATAAGTGCGAAGACAAAAGAAGAAAACGACGATTTGAAGACGCAAATGACCAAAAAGCTAAAAAGTACAAAGTACAATTCAAGTGGTTCAATTTATTGATGAGAAACGTCTCAAAATTACAAAAGTACAAGTCGCAAAACGCAAAGTACAAGATATTAAATTATACGAAAAGGCGTTCGAAAATCCGGAACCGAGACATGAACCAACTTTCAACGATCGACGCAACGGAGCTGAAAGTTTCATGACCCGTCCTAAATAATTCACCATGCAAGATATAGAGTAAAGGTCGGATAGCCTCAATAATATTAGTAATATTATACTCATTGCGGCATATCCTGGAAAGGAGAGAGAAAATGATGTTACGAACGGGTTCGCTGGTAAGTGCCTCGTGTTCTTCACCAAGAGGGCAATTTGGTGGATGGAAGGGATCACCTTCTTCTTGTCTCCAATGATTAAGTAGACTACGAACCCATCCCCAATTCATCAAAAATAGATGATGGCTAATTGGTTGACCCATTCCGGTCAAACTGCTTTCGGAGCTCGAGTGAAACTCCATATTGGAATTCGAGGGACGTGAACTAGTGGAGAGTTCCATTTCGTACGATTGAATAAAGGATTTTTCGATATGAAATGATTTCCGGCTATCAGATGGTATTCTAATTACATAGAATATCTATATATATAGAGCAAAAGATTTCATAGATTACGGAGTAATTTTCGAAATATGTTAGGCAAAGTTTACAGTAACAGAACGCTAAGATATGAATTAGCAGATATGCTAAGATATGAATTTCGTCTATACACTATTCATGTAATCAATGCAGTAAGATGTGTCTAGAATAAGAATGATAATCAAGTAATTTTCTAAGGGTGATAAGCAGATGATTTCCGACTAGAAATGATAAGCAAAACTTTTGACATGCAGTTAAGGTCGAAGTCCAGACTCACTAATGCATCTTAATAACTATCCGTTAGACACACTAATGCAAGACATGGTTTGCTAAGACCACCGCTCTGATACCAACTTTAATATGTGGGGATGCATCCCACTCAGTGCCTTCCCAGCTAACCGCCTGGTGACCACTGAGCGTACCTCAGACACTGATTTTACGGCCCGCCTCTCGACGAAAGCCAACCATATTCGGACCGCGAGGAGTAAGAGCCAATGCTTCGTCACAGGTAACACTGTGAGAACCGCCTCTACGATTAAGCCGACGAAACAGCTTAAACCAGCTCTGATATCAACTGAAACGACCCGTCCATATTACTATAAACGCAGTACGTTCTCATTGGTCCCATAGCGAGGTATTTGACCTCTATATGATATGTTTTAGAAAATATTGCATTCTTTTCATAAAAAGCACATCATTATTATACATAATGCATGTTTTAAACAAATGGGCGATTATTTAAGAAATAATCCCCAAAATACATCGGTTTCCAAATACTACACACGTGACGTAACATTCGAATATAATACATGACAAAGGTTTTATTGAATGCAACACTTTATTTAAATAAAAGTATGAGACTCCATGAACAGCTTGCTCAGATAATGCAACAGCGGAAGACTTTCTTAAGGACCTGAGAATAAACATGCGTAAACAGTCAACACAAAGGTTGGTGAGATATATAGGTTTATCATCGATATAAATATAGACCACAAGATTTCATAGTTATAAATATATGTACACTCGCAAGTGTATAAAAGTATTCTATAAGTTGTTGAGGGCTTCGGTAACCATACTTAACCATTAATGTGGCATATTCCCTTTATTATGAAATCTCCCTACACTGTACCAAGTGTAGTAAAAACGAAGTACTATGCAACCGTTTACGATACTAGAGCGACTAGCCCGGTTGGGGTTGTCAAACCTGATAGATCTATCAATAGGATTCGCGTATATATGTTCTTACAATATGTAAATATTAGTTACCAAGCTATTAGGGAAGATATGCAAAGTGGTACAACTCAACGTAGAATATATTTTAAGTACTTGTGTCTATGGCGTAAAACATAAAATGCATGAATTCTCATCCCAAAATATTTGTAGAGTTTAAAAATGAGACTATATACTCACAGTAGTAAAAGTATATTAATAATAAGTTTTCAACTTATTAAAAATATGACTGTCGTCCTTGGATTCACGAACCTATAACAATAATAACATTATTGATTCAGATAATAATACGACATATGAATAAAATAAAGCAAGTTCATAGAATACTTATATAATAATTTTTAACATTTTATGTTAGTAGTCCATTGTTAGTAATCCTTTGTTAGTATTCCAAAATAGTCCGAAAAGTCCAACAGTCCAATAATCGGTATATGTATATATATATATATATATATATATATATATATATATATATATATATATATATATATATATATATATATATATATATATATATATATATATATATAAAATCTTAGAATTACCCCACGACGTATTTATACGTATTGTCTTTGCATCAATCCAGAGACGTATTGTATACGTATTGTCTTAGAATTAACTAAGACGTATAGTGTACGTATTGTCTTAGGATTTATCAAAACGTATTGTATACTTATTGTGTTAGGACGTACCAAGAATATTATTATACATATATACAATCACAGAATTAATCAAGATTATAATATTTTGTTATACTACTGATAACATGTCCAAATATATACAGGAAATACGAAAAGTTAACAAGAATATGATTAATATAGTTTTTATAATATAAATTTCGTCTATACAACGTTAATTTTAGCAGATTTTGTTTTGCTCGCCAAATATTCATTACAACTCCGTTTAAAGTGAATCAAATTGCTATGGATTCATTAAGAAGTAAATTTTACAAAACCAATTTGAAAAGTTTATCTCAAGTAGTAATTTTTAGAGCTTTACCCTCTTTTTGTGTCGGTGGACAGATTTAGAAAAATCCCGGCATCCAATTTTTGATAAAATACTTCCACTTTGTCTAAAATAATGAAAAAAATACTGGAAGTCTTATTTACATATATGAATATATTTCCAAATTCTTAGCCTCGAACTCAAAGTCTGAGATAGGTTTTTAATTCCCAACTCAAAACAGCCCGCTTTTTACCGAATGGAGATTAAAGGATATAAGTTAAGTTTCAAGGTATTCTTCATATGTACAAGTTATAAGTTCGTATATTAACTAAATATAACATCATAATACATATAAATAAGTGTTATTAGAGTTAAGTTAGAAAGATTAGATTAGTTTTTCAAACAAGCTTGGTGTTCACCAAAACAAGTTCTAGTTTTTACAAGTTTTATAATTATAATAAGATAGCAACTATACAAGGAATTGAACAAGGATTTTGAGAAGTATTTTACCTTGATTATGAAGAGGAAAGTTTCTGAGATTAAAGTATGATATGAGAGCATTCAAGTGTGTGTTTTTAGTTTAAGAAAATGTAGAATAAAAATGAGTTAAAATGGTCCTTATTTATAAGCTTATAATTTTGGGTTTTAGCGAAAATATCTAAGATAAGTTAAATTGTATTAAGTCATGCATGACATATTAAATTGATTAGGTCATGAATGACATATTATGCAAATAATTGCAGATTTCTATTGGTATATACCAATAGTAAATACTTCTAAAAGCTATGTATAATACGGGTAAAAATACCGTATGAATGCGAGTAGAATTCTTGAGGAAATTGAATGGAAATACGAGTATAGCTATCCTTTATATATATTGGTATATTATAAAGTGTATTCAATACTTGTAAGGATGTATTTTGTGATGCCCCGTACAAAACCATCGTGTACGAATCATCAACAACAGGATCATTACAAGGTTAAGTACTATATGCTGTAATTAAAGAAGTTGCATTCATGATAAAAGCTGATGTCATAACCGACATCAAATGTTTTACATTTCAAGAGCATGCTTCACTAAGTAGAAGCAAATTAATAAGTGTACGTGACCCCAAAGGTCGTTACATAACATAGTTTCAAAAGTAAATAAGTTTGAATGCAAGATAAGTAGTCATGCGATAACAACTCTAAGCAGCGGGTTCTACAGCACGACTAGTACACAGCGGAAGCAACCTCAAGCACCTGAGAAATACATGCTTAAAAACGTCAACACAATGGTTGGTGAGCTATAGTTTAAGTATAACAGTATGTATGGTAGGCCACGAGATTTCAGTGCTACAAAGAGCATTTCAAAACAGTATGATAAAGTATATGTTAACCGTGGGCACTTGGTAACTAACTTAACGTTTAAAATACCTCCTGAAAGTACAATTGGCGAGTGCGTATGTTTACGAAGTATTAAACACTCGTTGACTGCTAGCGCAACTAGCCCGAGTGGGGATGTCAAACCCTATGGATCCATATCTAAGATTCGCGTTCACCGGTTCATAAACCAATGATTAAACGTTACCGAGCTAAAGGGAATGTTTCTGCCGTTATATAACCCACACATATATAAAGTTTAAGTACTCGTGCCTAGTATGTAAAACATAAAATCCGCATGTATTCTCAGTTCCCAAAATAAGTTAAAGTAAAAAGGGAATGCTATAACTCACAATGATATGTAGCGGTAAAGTAGTAGTCGGGAAAGGTGTGCAAGTAAATGGTCCGAAGTCCTCATCCTAAGTCAAATAGTACTAAGTCAGTAAATCGTCTTAATAGGTTTAAAAGTATGTAATTAAGGTCTTAAGGGTCATCATCATTCATCATCAAACAAAAGGCGTAAAGTAAGTTTCGTTTATGAAAGCAGTTTTCAACAAAGTCTGACTTCAGTCAGTCACCACGGCCTCTACCCTTACTGAATTAAGGTGAGACCAGTGGCCTTGGCTCTGTCTATGAGTCCCTTAAGTGTGATAAAATTTACAGAAGCAAACTCGTCTTGGTTTGACCGTGGCGACGGTCTAAGTGCGAGTAGGTCAGAAATTTCTGCACAACGTTAAAGGACATAGTGACGATCGGAGGGCCATAAATCCTAAACCGTAACTCGGATTAAGACGAGTCCTATATGAAAAGTTATCTACTCGAAAAGTTCTATCTAAAAATAAATTTTAGAACAGGCCACGTCTACTGGTCTGTTCCAGAATCATCAGGTCAGTAGGTTTTGGACAGAACAGTGAGTTTAAAAGGGTTCCGGTGGTCTTGGTGCTTGATGTTCATCATGGTTCTCATCCTTGATGCATATAGCTTCAAGTGTACAACCCATTGATGTATCTACATCATCTTAAACAAGTCTTGACCATCATAACCCTAGTGCAAGTCTAAGACATGAAGCACAACTCACTTAAGAGTTATATGAAGTTTGATGAACCAAAGTTACATCAAAGTCTTAGATCTAACACATACATGAACTATAAACTTGAAAGTTAACTAACTAATCAAGATCATAAGTAGTAGAACATAGTTCTTAGTTTGATCTTGAAGATCCAAGACTCAAAAGTCTAGATCCAAAGTTATATTTAAAGAAAACTTGTTTGTGTGTTGTTGAACTTCCAAGGTTAACTTAATTTGTTCAAGAGATATGAGATCAAGACTAACTTGTAGTACTTGACCATATAAACTAACTACATGAAATTAAAGTGCATAAATTGAAGAAGTAAATTTAGATAAACAAGAAAAGGTTCATGGTTGTTCATACTTTAAAGATTCAAACCAAAGTTTGATCTTTAGAAAGTAAACTTTAAAGTTTACTTCATGAGCTTCAAGTATGGGTTTATCAACACATGAACATAAAGCTTTTAAAAAAAAACAAATGTAGAACATAACTTGAAAGTAAATGTTCTTGTTGTTCTTGCTTTAACAAGATAAAATGAAGAATCAAACTAACAAGTTTGATTCTTGAAAGCTAGTAAGTAAGTAACAACAACAAAGTAAGCAAACTACAAGTAACAAAAGATGAATCAAACAAAGAATGATGATGATTACACATGTATGAATTCGGTTTTAAGAAGAAAAGAAGAAGAGAAAAAGTCTTCAAGATTACTTACAAGAACTAGAGAAAAGAGAGAAAAGAGAGGAAAAAGAGTTGCAAGTATGTGTGTGTTTGAATGGGAGGGAATACAAGTGAAGTAGTATTGCATAAAATGAAACAAAAAGGCACTCCCAAGGCCTCAAGAATTTGGCCAGCTGCAGCTCATAAAGGGGGGAGGGTTTTGTTTGGTGGTCTCTAGCATGTAAAGCTTCAAAAGTGTGGTTATTAGAGGTATGTGCATGGGGATTGAGTGATAACAAGATTCCAAGTATTCTAACTAACTAGTTACATGTTAAATGGTACTTACAAGTTGCAAGAGTGGGTTAAAGGTCCATTAATAAATGTAGGGTGGGCTTGGAAGTCCAATAACATGAGTCCATTACACTAACAAAGCCCAAGTTCAAATAAATCACAAGTTAAACCAATTAAAGCCCAAGTAACTAACTAATAGCCTTAGTTAATTAAAATGATTAATAAATTTAATCATGAATGTAAATAATATCTAAAAATATTATTCGTGAAAGTTCTGGGTGTCACAAAGACGTTTCGGGCCCTTAAAAGTCAAGTACGGGCAATCATGGCAACATGTAAATGTAATAACGTACATTCGTTTAAACACGCGTATTAATAATAGTAATTATTAATAAATAAATGTTGGAAATTCCAGGGTCGTTACATTACCCACCTGTGAAAGAAAATTTCGTCCCGAAATTTAAGCTGAGGTAGATGGAGGAGTCAGGAAAAGGTGAGGATACTTTCGCATCATTTGATCCTCTCGCTCCCAAGTAAACTCAGGTCCTCGTTTGGCATTCCATCATACTCGTACAATCGTAATCTTGTTGCGTTTCAAAGTTTTGATCTCACGATCCATAATTTCAACAGGTTCTTCCACAAAGTGGAGTTTGTCGTCAATTGTAAGTTCTTCCAGCGGTATGATAAGTTCGGATGCAGCAAGACACTTCTTCAAGTTCGATACATGGAAGGTAGGATGAACTGAGCTCAATTGTGCTAGTAGATCTAATCGGTAAGCAACGGGTCCAACACGTTCCAAGATCTCAAAAGGACCAATGTATCGTGGGTTCAACTTCCCACGTTTTCCAAAACGGATCACACCTTTCCAAGGTGCAACCTTTAACATTACACGATCACCAACGTTGAATTCAAAGTCCTTACGTTTAAGATCGGCATAACTCTTTTGACGATCACGGGCAGTCTTAAGTCTAGCTTGGATCTGAGCAATCTTCTCCGTGGTTTCGTGGACTACCTCGGGTCCAGTGATTTGCTTTTCGCCTACTTCGGCCCAACAAATAGGAGATCGGCACTTACGGCCATACAATGCTTCAAAAGGTGCAGCATTAATGCTTGAGTGATAACTGTTGTTGTACGAGAATTCGGCGAGTGGCAAATGTCTTTCCCAGGCCTTTCCAAAATCAATGACACATGCACGCAGCATGTCCTCCAAGGTCTGAATCGTTCGTTCACTTTGCCCGTCAGTCTGAGGATGATAAGCAGTGCTCATGTCGAGACGAGTTCCCATGGCTTCTTGCAAAGAACGCCAAAATCTAGAAGCAAAACGGGGATTGCGATCGGAGATGATCGATAAAGGTACACCATGACGAGATACAACCTCTTTGATGTATAACTGAGCAAGTCTTTCCATTGTATCAGTTTCCTTCATCGCTAGGAAGTGTGCAGATTTGGTGAGGCGATCAACAATAACCCAAATGGTATCGTATCCGCACACCGTCTTCGGCAGCTTAGTAATGAAATCCATTGTTATCCTTTCCCACTTCCATTGTGGGATCTCCGGTTGCTGAAGTAAACCGGAAGGTCTCTGATGCTCGGCTTTAACCTTCGAGCAAGTCAAACACTTACCAACATAAGTCGCAACGTCCTTCTTAAGATTCGTCCACCAATACTGTTCTTTAAGGTCGTGGTACATCTTGCCCGCACCGGGGTGAATCGAATATCTCGACTTGTGTGCTTCGTCAAGTATCAGGTTCCGTAGATCTCCATAAAGAGGTACCCAAATCCTTCCGGCATAATATCGGAGTCCAGACTCCCTAACCTCGAATCGAGAGACAAGTATGTTCAAATGTTCGTGAGATATATTCTCCTCCTTGAGAGCCTCAACTTGGGCTACTCTGATCTGGCTGTTGAGGTTCGAATGGATGGTGATGTTCAGAGCCCTAACACGGAGAGGTGTCGTCCTCTCCTTTCGGCTTAAAGCGTCAGCTACAACATTGGCCTTGCCAGGGTGATAACGGAGTTCACAATCATAGTCGTTGAGCGTCTCGATCCATCGACGTTGTCTCATATTCAGTTGCTTCTGATCAAAGATGTGCTGGAGACTCTTGTGATCGGTGAAAATAGTGCTCTTAGTTCCATACAAATAATGTCTCCACAATTTGAGCGCAAAGACAACGGCTCCAAGTTCAAGATCATGCGTAGTGTAGTTCCGCTCGTGAATCTTCAATTGGCGGGAGGCATAGGCAATAACCTTTGATCATTGCATCAGTACACAACTAAAACCACTCTTCGATGCATCACAATAAACAACAAAGTCGTCACTGCCTTCAGGAAGTGATAGGATAGGTGCGGTGGTTAACTTCTTCTTCAAAGTTTGAAATGCTGATTCGTGTGCGGGTTCCCAAATGAACTTCTTGCCCTTGTGAGTCAGCGCGGTTAAAGGACGCGCAATCAGAGAAAATCCTTCGATGAATCTTCTATAGTAACCGGCGAGACCTAGGAATTGGAGAATATGCGTCGGAGTAGTGGGGGTCTCCCACTTGCTGATGGCTTCAATCTTGGCGGGATCAACTTTGATACCCTGGTCGCTCACAACATGACCCAAAAACTGTACTTCCTTCAACCAAAATTCGCACTTGGAGAATTTGGCGTAAAGTTTCTCTTGTCTTAAGAGTTCAAGCACTAATCGGAGGTGTTGCTCATGTTCTTCTTCCCTCTTAGAGTAGATGAGGATATCATCTATGAAGACGATAACAAACTTGTCCAAGTAAGGCTTGCAGACACGATTCATGAGGTCCATGAACACGGCAGGTGCATTTGTCAAACCGAATGGCATCACGAGGAACTCATAATTACCATAACGGGTTCTGAATGCAGTCTTCATCACGTCACTTTCCTTCACCCTCAACTGGTGATAGCCGGATCGCAAATCGATCTTTGAATAAATGCTCGATCCTTGTAGTTGATCAAAAAGATCATCAATTTGCGGAAGAGGATACCGATTCTTGATTGTCAATTTGTTGAGCTCACGGTAGTCGATTCACATACGAAAGGATCCATCCTTCTTCTTCACAAACAGAACAGGTGCGCCCCAAGGCGAGAAACTTGGTTGGATAAACCCTCGATCTAACAGCTCTTGTAGTTGACTCTGTAATTCTTGCATCTCGGAAGGTGCGAGTCTATAAGGTGCGCGAGCTACAGGTGCAGCTCCTGGCACTAAATCAATCTGAAACTCTACGGCTCTCAGCGGTGGTAATCCAGGCAATTCCTATGGGAAGACATCGGAAAATTTGTTCACAATTCGAACGTCGTTCACGCTCTTCATCTCAGTTTCTACTGCTTTCACATGTGCTAGGACAGCAAAACGTCCCTTCTTCATAATCTTTTGCGCTTTCACGCAACTAATGAGGTTCAACTTCGAGGTACATCTCTCTCCATAGATAACCAGTGGTTCGCCATCTCCTTGTGGTATGCGAAGTGCTTTATCTCCACAGATAATATCGGCCTTTATCTTACTCAACCAATCCATACCGACGATTACGTCAAAACTTCCCAGTTTGATAGGTATCAAATCAATTTCGAAATCTGCACCAGCTATGTTGATAATAGCTCCACGACTAACATGGTCAACCTTTTCAAGTTTTCCATTGGCGACCTCGACAAGCATACTCTCTTTTAACGGGACTAATGACCAATTAATCTTATCGCAAAAATGTCTACATACATAACTTCTATCCGCACCAGTATCAAACAAGACAGAAGCTAAAAGATTGTTGATTTTGAATATACCTGTCACCAAGTCGGGGTTATCGCGTGCATCCCTTGCATTAACATTAAAAGCTCTAGCACGCGGTGGTCCGCCATCCTTTCGTTTGTTCGGGCACTCGTTTCTGAAATGGCCCATCTGCCCGCATTCGTAACACTTTTTCGGCCCGTTGGTGTTCAGCCTCCCTGTCATCGTGGTAGTCATGCAGTCTCTACCGATGTGCCCGCTCTTCTTGCACTTCTCACAAACAGCATTACAATACCCGGTGTGGTGCTTGTAGCACCTCTTGCATTGTAGTAGCGTGCCTTTGTAGTTCGGGTTGGAGTTGTTGTTGTTAGGGTTGGGGTTGTTGTTGTTTTGCCTGAACCTTTCATGTCGCTTCGCCAGGTTTTGATCATAGTTTCTACCCCTGTTGTTGTTATTGTTGTTGTGGTTGTTGTGGTTGTTATCCCATTTCCTCTTTTCGCTACTACCAGCTTCAAACTTAGCCTTCTCTGGCTCATCAATAAGGATCTGATTCATGAGAGTATGCGCCATGCGCATTGCTTCGGGAACATTCGGTGGTTTGGATGAGGTGACATTTCCTTTGATGGACTTAGGGAGTCCCGAGAAGTATTTCTCCATGCGCTTGAATTCGGGGGTGACCATGGTCGGACACATTAATGCTAACTCCAAAAACCTACGATTATAACTGTTAAGGTCGTTCCCTACGGCCTTCAACTGCATGAATTCAATTTCCATCTTCTGAATTTCGGTTCTTGGACAATACTCATCAATCATAGCACACTTAAACTCTTCCCAAGGCGTAGCATACGCCTCATCAATCCCTTTTGCTTGAGCTAACGTGTTCCACCACGTTAGCGCGCCGTCAGATAGAGTGCAAGATGCGAACTTGGTCTTATTATCCTCCGAATAGTTGCTAACTCGGAATACTGATTCAAGTTTCTCGAACCACCTGGTGAGACCAACTGGTCCCTCGGTGCCGCTGAAGTTATGCGGTTTGCAGCTCTGGAATTCCTTGTATGTACACCCATTTCGAACGGGTGGGATAACCGGTGGTGGTGGTGGTGGAGCTTGGAGATTTCTTTCTGCTAGGGCTGCAGCGACCCGTTCGCTGATCATGTCCTCAATCTGGGCAGCGGTAGGTGTGGTTCTTTCATTAGCCATGGTATTCTAAACAAAAATTTTGACCCAAGTCAAAATCCAGCATGCAAGTAGTAATAATACAGTATATTGTGACCAACATGGAATTAAAACATCACATGTTATTAAATAATGCATCTAGGTACAAATACCACAGAATCATCGTACAGCAATGTAAATAGAACATCGTGCAAGGATTAAATAACGCAAAGTTCCATTCATTAATAATAATAAGTTTCATACATCTGAATAAGTTCGTACAATACATATGAAATACATGAAACTATATCTAGATTACATCATGAAATCTAAATACAAAGCCCTACGGTGAAGGTGGGTGAACTGCTCCTCGAGCCAACTGCTCCTCGAGCTCAGTGACTCGAGCTCGGAGAGCCTCAGTCTCCCTCATCAGTTCCTCGTTAGAGGGAGCTGGTGGGGCAGGCGGTGCAGGTGGGGCGGGTGGTGCGGGTGGTGCCGGTGGTGCTGATGTAGATGGTCTGGCTCCAGATGTAGACGGTACGTCCCTAGATGTAAGTGGTCCATATCTAAATCTAGGTGGTACGGTTCCAGGAATAGTCAATACATAACGGGGAACCTTACGTATCTGTGGGTCGGCAGGGTATGGCACAACTCGTTTACGAGCAGTAACCCTACGTCGATGGCCAAAAGCATCAGTAAAAGCACGACCTCCATTCACCCCTGGAATGACGGTGCCGTCGGAACGGTACCGCTTCTTCGGCGGGGTGGAGGGTCCCTGAATAGGTCTATCAGCAGGATCCTCATCATCGCTGGAGTCGTCTGATGATGAAGAATCGGCGGATGATGAGTCATCCGAATCGTGTGGTGGTGACACTGGTGGCTGAGCTGGTAATCCAAAGCGTCCGAAGGCGGCCAACATCTGTCGGTGTCTGCCTAGAGGAATCACGACTAAACGTCCGTCGGGAGTGCGTCGGCAAGGCATGCGCATGTGGTTACGAAAAGGCCCTTCCCCGAACTCTGCGGGGATCTCAATACCACCAATGCGGGGCTGTGACCTCGAGGGTCCGGGAGCAGAAACTGGGGCAGGTGCACTAGTACCATCTCCGGAAGTGGAAGCGCCGGGATCACTAGTGGGTGTCGGGGCCGGTGTATCGGCAGTAGCAGCAACAGGTGTAGCAGTAGGTAGGGCGACGGGGTCTGAGTCTGTACTGCCCGAAATGCCAGCAGGTGGAACATCCGACATCTGAACAAGGAAAAATAAATTTTCCATGTCAGTATGTCATAAAGCAAGCAAATAATAGGCCAACAGTTTAAATTATGTATAACAATAAGTAGCATGGCAATATCAGTAATCGTACAAAACTCGCATGCAATCGAAAGCAAGTAATAGCATGCAGTAGTGAAATCACGTAGTAGCATACGGCATATAGCAGTAACAGTAAGCAGCAGCAGGCAGTAAGTTCAGCGGAAACAAGTAAACTAGCAAGTTGTAGATTAGTCCTATTAGTGAATCCTACTCGGGTCGGTCTTAGACTCACTAATGCAACCTAATTCCCTACAACCAATGCTCTGATACCAAATGTGATGCCCCGTACAAAACCATCGTGTACGAATCATCAACAACAGGATCATTACAAGGTTAAGTACTATATGCTGTAATTAAAGAAGTTGCATTCATGATAAAAGCTGATGTCATAACCGACATCAAATGTTTTACATTTCAAGAGCATGCTTCACTAAGTAGAAGCAAATTAATAAGTGTACGTGACCCCAAAGGTCGTTACATAACATAGTTTCAAAAGTAAATAAGTTTGAATGCAAGATAAGTAGTCATGCGATAACAACTCTAAGCAGCGGGTTCTACAGCACGACTAGTACACAGCGGAAGCAACCTCAAGCACCTGAGAAATACATGCTTAAAAACGTCAACACAACGGTTGGTGAGCTATAGTTTAAGTATAACAGTATGTAAGGTAGGCCACGAGATTTCAGTGCTACAAAGAGCGTTTCAAAACAGTATGATAAAGTATATGTTAACCGTGGGCACTTGGTAACTAACTTAACGTTTAAAATACCCCCTGAAAGTACACTTGGCGAGTGCGTATGTTTACGAAGTATTAAACACTCGTTGACTGCTAGCGCGACTAGCCCGAGTGGGGATGTCAAACCCTATGGATCCATATCTAAGATTCGCGTTCACCGGTTCATAAACCAATGATTAAACGTTACCGAGCTAAAGGGAATGTTTCTGCCGTTATATAACCCACACATATATAAAGTTTAAGTACTCGTGCCTAGTATGTAAAACATAAAATCCGCATGTATTCTCAGTTTCCAAAATAAGTTAAAGTAAAAAGGGAATGCTATAACTCACAATGATATGTAGCGGTAAAGTAGTAGTCGGGAAAGGTGTGCAAGTAAATGGTTCGAAGTCCTCAACCTAAGTCAAATAGTAATAAGTCAGTAAATCGTCTTAATAGGTTTAAAAGTATGTAATTAAGGTCTTAAGGGTCATCATCATTCATCATCAAAAAAAAGGCGTAAAGTAAGTTTCGTTTATGAAAGCAGTTTTCAACAAAGTCTGACTTCAGTCAGTCACCACGGCCTCTACCCTTACTGAATTAAGGTGAGACCAGTGGTCATGGCTCCGTCTATGAGTCCCTTAAGTGTGGTAAAATTTACAGAAGCAAACTCGTCTTGGTTTGACCGTGGCGACGGTCTAAGTGCGAGTAGGTCAGAAATTTCTGCACAACGTTAAAAGGACATAGTGACGATCGGAGGGCCATAAACCCTAAACCGTAACTCGGATTAAGACGAGTCCTATATGAAAAGTTATCTACTCGAAAAGTTATATCTAAAAATAAAGGTTAGAACAGCCCAGGTCTACTGGTATGTTCCAGAATCATCAGGTCAGTAGGTTTTGGACAGAACAGTGAGTTTAAAAGGGTTCCGGTGGTCTTGGTGCTTGATGTTCATCATGGTTCTCATCCTTGATGCATATAGCTTCAAGTGTACAACCCATTGATGTATCTACATCATCTTAACCAAGTCTTGACCATCATAACCCTAGTGCAAGTCTAAGACATGAAGCACAACTCACTTAAGAGTTGTATGAAGTTTGATGAACCAAAGTTACATCAAAGTCTTAGATCTAACACATACATGAACTATAAACTTGAAAGTTAACTAACTAATCAAGATCATAAGTAGTAGAACATAGTTCTTAGTTTGATCTTGAAGATCCAAGACTCAAAAGTCTAGATCCAAAGTTATATTTAAAGAAAACTTGTTTGTGTGTTCTTGAACTTCCAAGGTTAACTTAATTTGTTCAAGAGATATGAGATCAAGACTAACTTGTAGTACTTGACCATATAAACTAACTACATGAAATTAAAGTGCATAAATTGAAGAAGTAAACTTAGATAAACAAGAAAAGGTTCATGGTTGTTCATACTTTAAAAATTCAAACCAAAGTTTGATTTTTAGAAAGTAAACTTTAAAGTTTACTTCATGAGCTTCAAGTATGGGTTTATCAACACATGAACATAAAGCTTTTAAAAAAAAAACAAATGTAGAACATAACTTGAAAGTAAATGTTCTTGTTGTTCTTGCTTTAACAAGATAAAATGAAGAATCAAACTAACAAGTTTGATTCTTGAAAGCTAGTAAGTAAGTAACAACAACAAAGTAAGCAAACTACAAGTAACAAAAGATGAATCAAACAAAGAATGATGATGATTACACATGTATGAATTCGGTTTTAAGAAGAAAAGAAGAAGAGAAAAAGTCTTCAAGATTACTTACAAGAACTAGAGAAAAGAGAGAAAAGAGAGGAAAAAGAGTTGCAAGTATGTGTGTGTTTGAATGGGAGGGAATACAAGTGAAGTAGTATTGCATAAAATGAAACAAAAAGGCACTCCCAAGGCCTCAAGAATTCGGCCAGCTGCAGCTCACAAAGGGGGGAGGGTTTTGTTTGGTAGTCTCTAGCATGTAAAGCTTCAAAAGTGTGGTTATTAGAGGTATGTGCATGGGGATTGAGTGATAACAAGATTCCAAGTATTCTAACTAACTAGTTACATGTTAAATGGTACTTACAAGTTGCAAGAGTGGGCTAAAGGTCCATTAATAAATGTAGGGTGGGCTTGGAAGTCCAATAACATGAGTCCATTACACTAACAAAGCCCAAGTTCAAATAAATCACAAGTTAAACCAATTAAAGCCCAAGTAACTAACTAATAGCCTTAGTTAATTAAAATGATTAATAAATTTAATCATGAATGTAAATAATATCTAAAAATATTATTCGTGAAAGTTCCGGGTGTCACAAAGACGTTTCGGGCCCTTAAAAGTCAAGTACGGGCAATCATGGCAACATGTAAATGTAATAACGTACATTCGTTTAAACACGCGTATTAATAATAGTAATTATTAATAAATAAATGTTGGAAATTCCAGGGTCGTTACATATTTACACTCGTAATACATTATATGTAAATACATTTTAACATAAGTTAATTACGTCGTTTAAATAGTAACATATATATTGTTTGAAAACTCTTTAAATTAGTAGTATGAAAATATATATATATATATATATAATACTTTTTTAATATACTTAATGAGATATTTAATTATCATATTTTCAAGTTAAATATACATAAATCCATATATATACACAATAATTAAACAATTAAATAATTAAATCAAGTTATGACGTTCGTGAATCGTCGGAATAAAAGGGTGACCAAAAGCTTGTGTAAAACTCTTTCCGGAGGTTCAAGATTTATTAAAATTCATTGCTTATCAAGTCGGAATTATATAAAGATTAAGTTTAAATTTGGTCAAAAATTTCCGGGTCGTCACAAAACGGTTCACAATACCGTTATACTTATTGCAATCAGCATTCAACTTGGTCCACTTCGAAGACAATGCATCTTTCGTACGAGCACATGGTGGATTACTTTTGTTGTATTCTTCTACAATTTGATACCAAAAGGTTTTCCCTATACGTATAAACGTCGTCAGTGTATATATATATAATATATATATAATATACGCATACGTATACATATATATAATAATTAATAATGCGTGTAAAATATATATAAATAATGCGTATATACCGGTCATTGCGTTTCCTACAATTGAGTTCTCGGAAACATGTATCCAACATTGAACCAAACGCAACTCGTCATCGGCATCCCACGTGGTTTGGATGCGGCTCGAACCTTCATCATTCATCGGCTTCTTTCCTTTCCTTTCCTTTGGCTTTTTTTGAGACGTTGGTGTCGGCACTTCATCTACGGCATCCCACGTGGTTTGGATGTGGCTCGAACCTTCATCATTCATCGGCTTCTTTCCTTTCCTTTCCTTTGGCTTTTTTTGAGACGTTGGTGTCGGCACTTCATCTACGGATTGATTGTTTGATAGATTGTTTGAGTAATGTTGTGAGTCGCTTCTTCCTTGATTGTTGAAAGCTTTCCAAGCCAAAAAATTGCGGCAGTCATCTTGAGTTTGTGGCACTTGAGTTTGATTAATCGAACCATATTGACTACCAAACGAACCATATTGAGGACCACTTTCATTTTGCGTGTTAACCCAACTATTAGGATTACTCCAATTCCAATTTTGGCAATATGGATTGCTTGGATTCATACGGTGTTGTGGGTGATTAGTGTTTTTTGGATTCATAGTATTAAGAATTGTGGAGTGTGTGTTTTAATTGAAGAAATTGTGTGTGTATAATATGAAATGGGGATATGGTGTGTGTGTGTGTGTGTGTGTGTATATATATATATATATATTGGTGGGATCAAGAGGGAAGTAACCATTCGGGGGGAAACAAAAACCTTTTTTTTTTGAAAAAACTTTGTTTACGAACATTATAGATGAGATGAAAATATGAACATTTAGTAGAGACACTTTGTGATAAATGTTTTTATTTTGGCGGGAAAACGCTCGAAGAAGTAATATATAACAATTATCGTGTTTTTCGAGCGTATTTTGAGGTTTTAGCTATTGGGGTTTAGATATTAGGGTTTATAGGGTTTAGATATTAGGGTTTAGAAATTTAAGGTTTAGGGTTTAGATTTAGGATTTAGATTGAGTTTTTAACACGAACGGTTTAGAGTTTAGGGTTTAAGGTTTAGGGTTTGGTGTTTTGGGTTTATGGAATAAACCTAAAACACAAAACCCTAAACCCTAAACTCTAAATCGGGCTAAATTTTACTTCACAAAATATGAAGAAAAAAAAAACGTTCATATTCTTCACGAACAATATTATCTTGAATGTTATTTTTGTCGATCGTTTTCCCGCCTAAATAATAACATTCATCACGAAGTGTCTCTTCTAAATGTTCATATTTTCGTGTGATCTTGATGCCGGAAAAAAAAATTCAAAAAAAACGAAAAAAAAAAAATTTTGCTTCCCCCCGCTTCCCTCCGATTGGTTACTTCCCATATATATATATATATATATATATATATATATATATATATAATGTTAAAATTTTATTTTGAAAAAAAAAGAAAAAAAAGAAAATAGCAACGGCTAAATATTTGAATTCGGGCCCCACAAAAATTGCAACGGATACTAGTTCCCGAAGTCTTGCCTGCGACGGTGGGACTGCCGACGCTGGACCGACGTCGAACCGGTGTCGTCCGACCGTCGGTTGGTTCACGTCGGTTGCCGACGCCTAGGTGACAACCCTCCACACCTGGAGCTCTAAGCGGCAGAGTGTTGCACAATTAAAGGTAGGGTCAATATAGAGATTTTTATATAAGAATACGATAGGGTTATAATAGTAATGTGAGTTGACGGGAAACTTTTTAGAGAACTGCGTTTTCCAAGCAGTACCTCCCAACCTACTGCTGCAAAATCACGATGTGGGGGCTTTTAATCGCAAAAAAATCAATTTTGGTCATAACTTTGCCAAACATTAAAATTAGATTTTTTGTGATTTGAAAAACGTGATAATTAAAAAATCAGTTTTAATCGCCAAAACAAACACTCATTTAATTCCTAAAACATATTATTAAACTGCTTCGTTTAACCAAACTTGTGGTTCCACGGGTCATTTCACTAGTAACATATATATTTTTGTTGTCAATACATAATTAACGAACTCGTGTTTAAACAAATCGCTAAGATTCTAAAAAATGGCTTAGTTGGCTTAATAAGATACATCACCAAAATAATCGGCAAACACAACAAATAAAGATCATATAATTCGGCTGTGAAATTTTTGTATTTACTATGAACAATGTTGGCGATTTGGCTTTGAACAATGTTGGTGATTTGACTTTTTATACCTGTACACTACACTGCTCTTGATGGCATCACATACATATAGTAGGATATCACCCACCTATTTTTTTTTTTTTTTTTTTTTTGGTCTAGATCTTACCTTCCTCATACTCCACTTATATAGGATTGAATTTTGTTGTTGTTTATAAAATATTTTGTCTAGATTTTACTTCCTCATACTTCACTTATGTGGGGTTGAGTTTTGTTGTTGTTTATAATAATGTTTGGTTTCTATTATCTTTAAGCTAATTCTAACTTTTTATTAATATTGTCGTGTGCATAGAATTATTGACTTCATTACTACAGGAGTTCAGCGGTTGGTGGCCTGACTCCTTTAGGGAAGGTCGGGAGTTCGATCCCGTTGACTACATATTTAAAACACAATTTCATTCCTGCTATGAAGTATCCACCCATGTCACTTTTTCCATATTGTTTGGGGGTAAAGGGAACGGGGGTTTTACTTGGCCGCTTGCCCTTGGATTGGTTTCAAGGTTTCTTCCCGGGCAGCGATGAGGCGGGGTTATTATCGCTGCAACGGCATAGTCGAAAAGGGAGATGATCGCAACGGGTGATTTAGTCCCCCTCGAGTGATCCCAATCGCTGTCAAAAAAAAAAAAAAAAAAACCTACTACTACAGGTTGGCAAGATACTTCAGTAATCTTTTCCTTCAGTGCATTCTTGAGACTTATTTTTAGGACGGAAATGAAATGATACTAAAAGTAATGAAAACAATGTTGCGTTATCGAGTTTTATTTTTACGACCGAAACGAATGAAAAGCAAAAGATAAAAAGTTCTAAAGTAATTTATTAAGGTTACTTTCCGTCCAAAAGTTAGGAATGTTTGAAGGGAAATTATCTATCAACATGTACGTGACTAGTTAATCCATGATAATGTAAACCGCTGAACCACTATAATGAATTATCTTCGTTTCATTATGTTATATGTAGTTCATTTCGACCATTATCCACGTTGAAATACCTTGAGTTTTATATTTTTATATTATATATTATTACTTTGGAATAGGGGTGTGCACCATTTGGTTTGAAACCATTTAAACCAAATATTGAATCGAAACCAAATCGAAAAAAAACCAAACCGAATTCGAAAAATGGTTTTCGGATCGAGAAAAACCGAAACCGAATTTTAATTCGGTTTTTCGGTTTGGTTTTCGGTTTTGAAATTTTTTAATTTGGTTAACCGAAAACCGAATATAAAACCGAATTCAATTTATACAATATTAAATAAATATTTTATGTTATTTATATTATTGTATACATGTACGAGAAACGATTTTGAATAGATATTTTAAGTCTTCAAGTCAAATTTCGGTTAACTTGGATTGATATCCTATTTTAATCTTTAATTTCATAATTTTTCTTTTAACTCCACATTTTTGAAACTGTAATCATTTCAAATCGATTTGCTATTCAGTTCAATTTATGTGTGTGTGCACGTTGAATCAATCAATTTTATATACACTGCTTTACAACAGTTTATTATTAGAAAGTATACACCATGACTAAAACAGAGAAAGTTTTAGTTTTGTTATCGGTATTGGTTTTGTTTATTTTTTGATATAAAATGTATTGTATTATGATATTATATAAGCTTATTTTATTTTCTAAAATTTGTATATATGTTCGATTATATATATAATTTTAGTATGATACTTACAAAGTTAATAATATAATGTTAATTTATATCGTGAGAAAAAAGTAAAAAAAAAAAAAAAAATTTGATGTGGAAGTTAATTTGGTTTTAACCGAAACCGAACCGAATTCAAATTTTGTTTTCGGTTCGGTTTTGGTTTTGATATTTGAATTTGGTTTCGGTTTGGTTTTTGGTTTTAATTTTTAGAATTTCAAAACCGAAAAAACCGAACCGAATAAACCGAAAAATCGAAAACCGAACCGATGAACACCCCTACTTTGGAATACGTACAATACTTTTATACAATACCTATTAAGGGTACCCTAAAAGTTACATTTAAAAAAAAATTCTAATTTTAAATGTCACTGAATGATGAATAAAATAAAATATAACTTGAGGACTTATCGGATACGGAATAATTTTTTTTAAGTACTTCATCTGTCTCATTATAAATGTTAACTATTGACTATTCAAAACTTTTATTTACAAATTTAGTTTTAAATAATATTATTAGTGTTGTAAAATATATTTTTTAAACATGTTAGAAGTCAGAGAGATTAGCTACCCACCTGATCATATTCGGACCACGTGTCAAAAGAAAACTTCACATTAGATTAACTTCTCAAAGAAAACAATCTAGAGAAAACAATTTAAGAGAAACTCCAAATTAACTGCCTATAATGCACAATCTGAGCTGGCTTCCTCTGGATTCGAACCCTCGATCCCATGAAATCCATATACTACGAGGTACAACTGCTCTGTTAGCGCAACTGCGCAAGTAGTGTGTTCAGTGGCGAATCTAGGATTAAAATTCAATAGGGCTCTGAAAAAAATTTTCACAACTAATTATTTTTTACGAGTACTTTAACAATTGTTTACCTCTAAAAAAAACTATAGATCCTAAAAATATACGGGGTCATGCAGTAAAATTTAGTGGTGTCTTGTACGATTTGAAGAGTACTTCGTAAAAAACTTTTAAAACTAGTGGGGTCATGGGACCCCACTCCTCAATGCCTAGCCTCGTCACTGAGTGTGTTATATAATATTTGATAAAAATTGTATGAATTGATTGAATTTTAAATATGTTGTTATTGATATAGCTTTCATCAACTATTATATAACATATACAAAGAATGTATAACCACCGAGACATTGCATGAGTGGTACAACTCATATGTTGATCCTGAGGCCACATCCTTAAAATAATAGGCGAAAGTTCGAATCCAAGGAGAGGGGTTTTCTCAAGGATTCTGTTGGGGTGACACGGTGCATCTCTGTAAACGAGCCGATCCGAGCCCGAGCTTCTAATGACCCGTCCTAATCCATCCGGACGAAGTCCATCTCGATTATAAACGATTCATAATAGTTGATTACATCGCGAGGTACTTGACCTCTATATGCTACATTTTACAAATATTGCATTCGTTTTTAAAAGACAAACTTGCTTTACATTGTAAGTTAACGACATGCATGCCATTTCATAATATATCCAACTATAATTGACTTAATAATAATCTTGATGAACTCAAAGACTCGAATGCAACGTCTTTTGAAATATGTCATGAATGACTCCAAGTAATATCTCTAAAATGAGCAAATGCACAGCGGAAGATTTCTTTCAAGTATCAACCAAAAGGTTGGTGAGTTCATAGGTTTATCATAAAATAATAAAATTCATCATTTTGATAGACCACAAGATTTAAATGCTGCATGGTACAAATGGGCCCGAATCCTATACCCACCTGTAATGTAAATGCTATATCTTTTAAATACAGTACACCTTTCTCGTGTACGAAATCATCTTTCAAAAATCTTAGTAACCGTACACATATCTCGTGCACAAAAATAACATACACATAACATGTGTATAAAATCATTCTCTCAGTACATAACATTCACTTTTCATTGCTTTCATAGCTTGGCTTGGTAACCGACCTTAACATATAATGCGCATAATAATATCCCCAAAACAGAACATCTCGTCTGTATAATAATCATATAAACTTCGAAGTACTTGAAATGTCCCGTTCTTATTGATTAAAAACGTTCCATATTAATTGATTTCGTTGCGAGGTTTTGACCTCTATATGAGACGTTTTTCAAAGACTGCATTCATTTTAAAACAAACCATAACCTTTATTTCATCAATAAAGGTTTAAAAAGCTTTACGTAGATTATCAAATAATGATAATCTAAAATATCCCGTTTACACACGACCATTACATAATGGTTTACAATACAAATATGTTACAACAAAATAAGCTTCTTGAATGCAGTTTTTACACAATATCATACAAGCATGGACTCCAAATCTCGTCCTTATTTAAGTATGTGACAGCGGAAGCTCTTAATAATCACTTGAGAATAAACATGCTTAAAACGTCAACAAAAATGTTGGTGAGTTATAGGTTTAACCTATATATATCAAATCATAATAATAGACCACAAGATTTCATATTTCAATACACATCCCATACATAGAGATAAAAATCATTCATATGGTGAACACCTGGTAACCGACATTAACAAGATGCATATATAAGAATATCCCCATCATTCCGGGACACCCTTCGGATATGATATAAATTTCGAAGTACTAAAGCATCCGGTACTTTGGATGGGGTTTGTTAAGCCCAATAGATCTATCTTTAGGATTCGCATCAATTAGGGTGTCTGTTCCCTAATTCTTAGATTACCAGACTTAATAACAAGGGGCATATTCGATTTCGATAATTCAACCATAGAATGTAGTTTCACGTACTTGTGTCTATTTTGTAAATCATTTATAAAACCTGCATGTATTCTCATCCCAAAAATATTAGATTTTAAAAGTGGGACTATAACTCACTTTCACAGATTTTTACTTCGTCGGGAAGTAAGACTTGGCCACTGGTTGATTCACGAACCTATAACAATATATACATATATATCAAAGTATGTTCAAAATATATTTACAACACTTTTAATATATTTTGATGTTTTAAGTTTATTAAGTCAGCTGTCCTCGTTAGTAACCTACAACTAGTTGTCCACAGTTAGATGTACAGAAATAAATCGATAAATATTATCTTGAATCAATCCACGACCCAGTGTATACGTATCTCAGTATTGATCACAACTCAAACTAAATATATTTTGGAATCAACCTCAACCCTGTATAGCTAACTCCAACATTCACATATAGAGTGTCTATGGTTGTTCCGAAATATATATAGATGTGTCGACATGATAGGTCGAAACATTGTATACGTGTCTATGGTATCTCAAGATTACATAATATACAATACAAGTTGATTAAGTTATGGTTGGAATAGATTTGTTACCAATTTTCACGTAGCTAAAATGAGAAAAATTATCCAATCTTGTTTTACCCATAACTTCTTCATTTTAAATCCGTTTTGAGTGAATGAAATTGCTATGGTTTCATATTGAACTCTATTTTATGAATCTAAACAGAAAAAGTATAGGTTTATAGTCGGAAAAATAAGTTACAAGTCGTTTTTGTAAAGGTAGTCATTTCAGTCGAAAGAACGACATCTAGATGACCATTTTAGAAAACATACTTCCACTTTGAGTTTAACCATAATTTTTGGATATAGTTTCATGTTCATAATAAAAATAATTTTCTCAGAATAACAACTTTTAAATCAAAGTTTATCATAGTTTTTAATTAACTAACCCAAAACAGCCCGCGGTGTTACTACGACGGCGTAAATCCGGTTTTACGGTGTTTTTCGTGTTTCCAGGTTTTAAATCATTAAGTTAGCATATCATATAGATATAGAACATGTGTTTAGTTGATTTTAAAAGTCAAGTTAGAAGGATTAACTTTTTTTTGCGAACAAGTTTAGAATTAACTAAACTATGTTCTAGTGATTACAAATTTAAACCTTCGAATAAGATAGCTTTATATGTATGAATCGAATGATGTTATGAACATCATTACTACCTTAAGTTCCTTGGATAAACCTACTGGAAAAGAGAAAAATGGATCTAGCTTCAATGGATCCTTGGATGGCTCGAAGTTCTTGAAGCAGAATCATGACACGAAAACAAGTTCAAGTAAGATCATCACTTAAAATAAGATTGTTATAGTTATAGAAATTGAACTAAAGTTTGAATATGATTATTACCTTGTATTAGAATGATAACCTACTGTAAGAAACAAAGATTTCTTGAGGTTGGATGATCACCTTACAAGATTGGAAGTGAGCTAGCAAACTTGAAAGTATTCTTGATTTTATGTAACTAGAACTTGTAGAATATATGAAGAACACTTAGAACTTGAAGATAGAACTTGAGAGAGATCAATTAGATGAAGAAAATTGAAGAATGAAAGTGTTTGTAGGTGTTTTTGGTCGTTGGTGTATGGATTAGATATAAAGGATATGTAATTTTGTTTTCATGTAAATAAGTCATGAATGATTACTCATATTTTTGTAATTTTATGAGATATTTCATGCTAGTTGCCAAATGATGGTTCCTACATGTGTTAGGTGACTCACATGGGCTACTAAGAGCTGATCATTGGAGTGTATATACCAATAGTACATACATCTAAAAGCTGTGTATTGTACGAGTACGAATACGGGTGCATACGAGTAGAATTGTTGATGAAACTGAACAAGGATGTAATTGTAAGCATTTTTGTTAAGTAGAAGTATTTTGATAAGTGTATTGAAGTCTTTCAAAAGTGTATAAATACATATTAAAACACTACATGTATATACATTTTAACTGAGTCGTTAAGTCATCGTTAGTCGTTACATGTAAGTGTTGTTTTGAAACCTTTAGGTTAACGATCTTGTTAAATGTTGTTAACCCAATGTTTATAATATCAAATGAGATTTTAAATTATTATATTATCATGATATTATCATGTATGAATATCTCTTAATATGATATATATACATTAAATGTCTTTACAACGATAATCGTTACATATATGTCTCGTTTAAAAATCATTAAGTTAGTAGTCTTGTTTTTACATATGTAGTTCATTGTTAATATACTTAATGATATGTTTACTTATCATAGTATCATGTTAACTATATATATATATCCATATATATGTCATCATATAGTTTTTACAAGTTTTAACGTTCGTGAATCACCGGTCAACTTGGGTGGTCAATTATCAATATGAAACATATTTCAATTAATCAAGTCTTAACAAATTTGATTGCTTAACATGTTGGAAACATTTAATCATGTAAATATCAATCTCAATTAATATATATAAACATGGAAAAGTTCGGGTCACTACAGTACCTACCCGTTAAATAAATTTCGTCCCGAAATTTTAAGTTGTTGAAGGTGTTGACGAATCTTCTGGAAATAGATGTGGGTATTTCTTCTTCATCTGATCTTCACGCTCCCAGGTGAACTCGGGTCCTCTACGAGCATTCCATCGAACCTTAACAATTGGTATCTTGTTTTGCTTAAGTCTTTTAACCTCACGATCCATTATTTCGACGGGTTCTTCGATGAATTGAAGTTTTTCGTTGATTTGGATTTCATCTAACGGAATAGTGAGATCTTCTTTAGCAAAACATTTCTTCAAATTTGAGACGTGGAAAGTGTTATGTACAGCCGCGAGTTGTTGAGGTAACTCAAGTCGGTAAACTACTGGTCCGACACGATCAATAATCTTGAATGGTCCAATATACCTTGGATTTAATTTCCCTCGTTTACCAAATCGAACAACTCCTTTCCAAGGTGCTACTTTAAGCATGACCATCTCTCCAATTTCAAATTCTATATCTTTTCTTTTAATGTCAGTGTAGCTCTTTTGTCGACTTTGGGCGGTTTTCAACCGTTGTTGAATTTGGATGATCTTCTCGGTAGTTTCTTGTATAATCTCCGGACCCGTAATTTGTCTATCCCCCACTTCACTCCAACAAATCGGAGACCTGCACTTTCTACCATAAAGTGCTTCAAACGGCACCATCTCAATGCTTAAATGGTAGCTGTTGTTGTAGGAAAATTCTGCTAACGGTAGATGTCGATCCCAACTGTTTCCGAAATCAATAACACATGCTCGTAGCATGTCTTCAAGCGTTTGTATCGTCCTTTCGCTCTGCCCATCAGTTTGTGGATGATAGGCAGTACTCATGTCTAGACGAGTTCCTAATGCTTGCTGTAATGTCTGCCATAATCTTGAAATAAATCTGCCATCCCTATCAGAGATAATAGAGATTGGTATTCCATGTCTGGAGACGACTTCTTTCAAATACAGTCGTGCTAACTTCTCCATCTTGTCATCTTCTCTTATTGGTAGGAAGTGTGCTGATTTGGTGAGACGATCAACTATTACCCAAATAGTATCAAAACCACTTGCAGTCCTTGGTAATTTAGTGTTGAAATCCATGGTAATGTTTTCCCATTTCCATTCCGGGATTTCGGGTTGTTGAAGTAGACCTGATGGTTTCTGATGCTCAGCTTTGACCTTAGAACACGTCAAACATTCTCCTACGTATTTAGCAACATCGGCTTTCATACCCGGCCACCAAAAATGTTTCTTGAGATCCTTGTACATCTTCCCCGTTCCAGGATGTATTGAGTATCTGGTTTTATGAGCTTCTCTAAGTACCATTTCTCTCATATCTCCAATTTTTGGTACCCAAATCCTTTCAGCCCTATACCGGGTTCCGTCTTCCCGAATATTAAGATGCTTCTCCGATCCTTTGGATATTTCATCCTTTAAATTTCCCTCTTTTAAAACTCCTTGTTGCGCCTCCTTTATTTGAGTAGTAATGTTATTATGAATCATTATATTCATAGATTTTACTCGAATGGGTTCTCTGTCCTTCCTGCTCAAGGCATCGGCTACCACATTTGCCTTCCCCGGGTGGTAACGAATCTCAAAGTCGTAATCATTCAATAATTCAATCCACCTACGCTGCCTCATATTCAGTTGTTTCTGATTAAATATGTGTTGAAGACTTTTGTGGTCGGTATATATAATACTTTTGACCCCATATAAGTAGTGCCTCCAAGTCTTTAATGCAAAAACAACCGCGCCTAATTCCAAATCATGCGTCGTATAATTTTGTTCGTGAATCTTCAATTATCTAGACGCATAAGCAATCACCTTCGTTCGTTGCATTAATACACAACCGGGACCTTGCTTTGATGCATCACAATAAATCACAAAATCATCATTCCCTTCAGGCAATGACAATATAGGTGCCGTAGTTAGCTTTTTCTTCAATAACTGAAACGCTTTCTCTTGTTCATCATTCCATTCAAATTTCTTCCCTTTATGCGTTAATGCAGTCAAGGGTTTTGCTATTCTGGAAAAGTCTTGGATGAACCTTCTGTAGTAACCAGCTAGTCCTAAAAACTGGCGTATGTGTTTCGGAGTTTTCGGGGTTTCCCACTTTTCAACAGTTTCTATCTTTGCCGGATCCACCTTAATACCTTCTTTGTTCACTATGTGACCGAGGAATTGAACTTCTTCCAACCAAAATGCACACTTTGAAAACATAGCGTACAATTCTTCCTTCCTCAATACTTCTAACACCTTTCTCAAATGTTCACCGTGTTCTTGGTCATTCTTTGAGTAAATAAGTATGTCATCAATGAAAACAATGACAAACTTGTCAAGGTATGGTCCACACACTCGGTTCATAAGGTCCATGAACACAGCTGGTGCATTAGTTAAACCAAACGGCATGACCATAAACTCGTAATGACCGTAACGTGTTCTGAAAGCAGTCTTTGGAATATCATCTTCTTTCACCCGCATTTGATGATACCCGGAACGTAAGTCAATCTTTGAATAAACAGACGAGCCTTGTAGTTGATCAAATAAGTCATCGATTCTCGGTAGTGGGTAGCGGTTCTTGATGGTAAGTTTGTTCAACTCTCGGTAGTCGATACACAACCTGAATGTACCATCTTTCTTCTTGACAAACAAAACAGGAGCTCCCCACGGTGATGTGCTTGGTCGAATGAAACCACGCTCTAAAAGTTCTTGTAATTGGCTTTGTAGTTCTTTCATCTCGCTGGGTGCGAGTCTGTAAGTAGCACGAGCTATTGGTGCAGCTCCTGGTACAAGATCTATTTGAAATTCAACGGATCGATGTGGGGGTAATCCCGGTAATTCTTTCGAAAATACATCAGGAAATTCTTTTGCGACGGGAACATCATTGATGCTCTTTTCTTCAGTTTGTACTTTCTCGACATGTGCTAGAACAGCATAGCAACCTTTTCTTATTAGTTTTTGTGCCTTCAAATTACTAATAAGATGTAGCTTCGTGTTGCCCTTTTCTCCGTACACCATTAAGGGTTTTCCTTTTTCTCGTATAATGCGAATTGCATTTTTGTAGCAAACGATCTCCGCTTTCACTTCTTTCAACCAGTCCATACCGATTATCACATCAAAACTCCCTAACTCTACTGGTATCAAATCAATCTTAATTGTTTCGCTAACCAGTTTAATTTCTCGATTCCGACATATATTATCTGCTGAAATTAATTTACCATTTGCTAATTCGAGTAAAAATTTACTATCCAAAGGCATCAATGGACAACTTAATTTATCACAAAAATCTCTACTCATATAGCTTCTATCCGCACCCGAATCAAATAAAACGTAAGCAGATTTATTGTCAATAAGAAACGTACCCGTAACAAGCTCTGGGTCTTCATGTGCCTCTGCCGCATTAATATTGAAAACTCTTCCACGGCCTTGTCCATTCGTGTTCTCCTGGTTCGGGCAATTTCTAATAATGTGGCCCGGTTTTCCACATTTATAACAAACTACATTGGCATAACTTGCTCCGACACTACTTGCTCCGCCATTACTCGTTCCGACACCATTTGTTCCTTTCGTTCTATTAACCCCTGGTCCGTAGACCTCACACTTCGCCGCGCTATGACCATTTCTTTTACACTTGTTGCAAAATTTGGTGTAGAACCCCGAGTGATTCTTTTCACACCTTTGGCATAGCTGCTTCTGATTGTTGTTGTTGTTGCGGTTATTATTGTTGTTGGGATGATTGTTGTAGTTGCTGTTGTTGTTGTTGTTGGGCCGTTTGTTGTAGTTGCGATTGATGTTGCGATTGTTGGGATAATTGTTGCGATTATTGTTGTAATTGCTGTTGTTGTTGTATTGGTGATTCTTATCACCGTTTTCCTCCCACTTTCTTTTGACTTGCTTCACATTGACCTCTTCAGCAGTCTGTTCTTTAATTCTTTCTTCAATTTGGTTCACGAGTTTGTGAGCCATTCTACATGCCTGTTGTATGGAGGCGGGCTCGTGTGAACTTATATCTTCTTGGATTCTTTCCGGTAATCCTTTCACAAACGCGTCGATCTTCTCTTCCTCATCTTCGAATGCTCCCGGACACAATAGGCACAATTCTGTGAATCGTCTTTCGTACGTGGTAATATCAAATCCTTGGGTTCGTAACCCTCTAAGTTCTGTCTTGAGCTTATTGACCTCGGTTCTGGGACGGTACTTCTCGTTCATCAAGTGCTTGAATGCTGACCACGGTAGTGCGTACGCATCGTCTTGTCCCACTTGCTCTAGATAGGTATTCCACCATGTTAACGCAGAACCTGTGAAGGTATGCGTAGCGTACTTTACTTTGTCCTCTTCAGTACACTTACTTATGGCAAACACCGATTCGACCTTCTTGGTCCACCGTTTCAATCCGATCGGTCCTTCGGTTCCATCAAATTCCAAAGGTTTGCAGGCAGTGAATTCTTTGTAGGTGCATCCTACACGATTTCCTGTACTGCTAGATCCAAGGTTATTGTTGGTATGTAGCGCAGCCTGTACTGCGGCTATGTTTGAAGCTAGAAAAGTACGGAATTCCTCTTCATTCATATTCACGGTGTGTCGAGTAGTCGGTGCCATTTCCTTCAAAATAGTTAAATGGAACAAGTTAATCATACAGAATATTAAGAGTAGTTAATAGTATTTCATAGCATAATATGAACTCATTTATAAAAGCTTTTTCTTCATATTAGCGTTTTATAAGTTTAAATCCGGGTAGTACCTACCCGTTAAGTTCATACTTAGTAGCTAATATACAATTCAACTACTACAATTCTATATGAAAAACTGATTATAATAATATTTCGCGTTCAAACTTTTATACAATATTTTACAATACAATACCGCTTATTTTACATAAAGCATGAAATATAGCACACAATAACTTTGATACAAGATAGTTGTGAAGATAATTCTAGCTAGTACACAAGTCGTTCAGCAAAGGCAATAAAGACACGTAATTCATACGTCCAGAAACAAGTCATGCATTCTGGTTTTACTAGGACTACTTCCCATCCTTGGTCTTGTGGAACATAACCGTTATGGCCGTTGATAAGACAGCGTGTTGTAATGTCGTCAAAGGGACGAGGGTGACGTAATGTCCAACAGTCCTGTAACAATCTAAAAACATCATTTCTTACCCCAATTACCGACTCCGTCACTTGTGGAAACGTTTTGTTTAATAGTTGTAGCCCGATGTTCTTGTTCTCACTTTGGTGAGAAGCGAACATTACTAATCCGTAAGCATAACATGCTTCTTTATGTTGCATGTTAGCCGCTTTTTCTAAATCACGAAGTCCAATATTCGGATATATTGAGTCAAAATAATTTCTTAACCCGTTGCGTAAAATAGCATTTGGGTTCCCCGAAATATATGCGTCAAAGTAAACACATCGTAACTTATGGGTTTCCCAATGTGATATCCCCCATCTTTCAAACGAAAGTCTCTTATAAACCAAGACATTCTTGGAACATTCTTCGAATGTCTTACAAACTGATCTCGCCTTAAATAGTTGTGCCGAGGAATTCTGACCGACTCTAGACAAGATTTCATCAATCATGTCTCCGGGTAGGTCTCTTAAAATATTGGGTTGTCTATCCATTTTGTGTTTTTAAACTGTAAAATAGATAAGAGTTAGATTCATAAAAAAAATACTTATTAATACAAGCAATTTTTACATATATCATAAAGCATAAGCACACTATATTACATATATTACACCACACGAATACAACTATCTTATTCCGACTCGCTCGTTTCTTCTTCTTCGGTTTTGGTTCGTTTTGCCAAGTTTCTAGGGATATATGATGTTCCCCTAATACGAACCATCGTTATCCACATTGGTTTAGAAAAACCGGGTGGTTTAGAGGTTCCCGGGTCATTGTTACAACTTAAGGACTTCGGGGGTTGACGATACATATAAAGTTCATCGGGGTTGGAATTAGATTTCTCTATTTTTATGCCCTTTCCCTTATTATTTTCTTTTGCCTTTTTAAATTCAGTTGGGGTAATTTCTATAACATCATCGGAATTCTCGTCGGAATCCGATTCATCGGAGAATTGGTAATCCTCCCAATATTTTGCTTCCTTGGCGGAAACACCATTGACCATAATTAACCTTGGTCGGTTGGTTGAGGATTTTCTTTTACTTAACCGTTTTATTATTTCCCCCACCGGTTCTATTTCTTCATCCGGTTCCTCCTCTTCCGGTTCTGATTCTTCTTCCGGTTCCGACTCTTCTTCCGATTCCTCTTCGGGAATTTGTGAATCAGTCCACGAATCATTCCAATTTACATTTGACTCTTCATTATTATTAGGTGAGTCAATGGGACTTGTTCTAGAGGTAGACATCTATCACATGATATCAAACGCGTTAAGAGATTAATATATCACATAATATTCACATGTTAAAAATATATAGTTTCCAACAAAATTTGTTAAGCAATCATTTTTCAAGTAAACACGGTCGAAGTCCAGACTCACTAATGCATCCTAACAAACTCGATAAGACACACTAATGCAAAATTCTGGTTCTCTAAGACCAACGCTCGGATACCAACTGAAATGTCCCGTTCTTATTGATTAAAAACGTTCCATATTAATTGATTTCGTTGCGAGGTTTTGACCTCTATATGAGACGTTTTTCAAAGACTGCATTCATTTTAAAACAAACCATAACCTTTATTTCATCAATAAAGGTTTAAAAAGCTTTACGTAGATTATCAAATAATGATAATCTAAAATATCCCGTTTACACACGACCATTACATAATGGTTTACAATACAAATATGTTACAACAAAATAAGCTTCTTGAATGCAGTTTTTACACAATATCATACAAGCATGGACTCCAAATCTCGTCCTTATTTAAGTATGTGACAGCGGAAGCTTTTAATAATCACCTGAGAATAAACATGCTTAAAACGTCAACAAAAATGTTGGTGAGTTATAGGTTTAACCTATATATATCAAATCATAATAATAGACCACAAGATTTCATATTTCAATACACATCCCATACATAGAGATAAAAATCATTCATATGGTGAACACCTGGTAACCGACATTAACAAGATGCATATATAAGAATATCCCCATCATTCCGGGACACCCTTCGGATATGATATAAATTTCGAAGTACTAAAGCATCCGGTACTTTGGATGGGGTTTGTTAAGCCCAATAGATCTATCTTTAGGATTCGCGTCAATTAGGGTGTCTGTTCCCTAATTCTTAGATTACCAGACTTAATAACAAGGGGCATATTCGATTTCGATAATTCAACCATAGAATGTAGTTTCACGTACTTGTGCCTATTTTGTAAATCATTTATAAAACCTGCATGTATTCTCATCCCAAAAATATTAGATTTTAAAAGTGAGACTATAACTCACTTTCACAGATTTTTACTTCGTCGGGAAGTAAGACTTGGCCACTGGTTGATTCACGAACCTATAACAATATATACATATATATCAAAGTATGTTCAAAATATATTTACAACACTTTTAATATATTTTGATGTTTTATGTTTATTAAGTCAGCTGTCCTCGTTAGTAACCTACAACTAGTTGTCCACAGTTAGATGTACAGAAATAAATCGATAAATATTATCTTGAATCAATCCACGACCCAGTGTATACGTATCTCAGTATTGATCACAACTCAAACTAAATATATTTTGGAATCAACCTCAACCCTGTATAGCTAACTCCAACATTCACATATAGAGTGTCTATGGTTGTTCCGAAATATATATAGATGTGTCGACATGATAGGTCGAAACATTGTATACGTGTCTATGGTATCTCAAGATTACATAATATACAATACAAGTTGATTAAGTTATGGTTGGAATAGATTTGTTACCAATTTTCACGTAGCTAAAATGAGAAAAATTATCCAATCTTGTTTTACCCATAACTTCTTCATTTTAAATCCGTTTTGAGTGAATGAAATTGCTATGGTTTCATATTGAACTCTATTTTATGAATCTAAATAGAAAAAGTATAGGTTTATAGTCGGAAAAATAAGTTACAAGTCATTTTTGTAAAGGTAGTCATTTCAGTCGAAAGAACGACGTCTAGATGACCATTTTAGAAAACATACTTCCACTTTGAGTTTAACCATAATTTTTGGATATAGTTTCATGTTCATAATAAAAATAATTTTCTCAGAATAACAACTTGAAAGTAAACTTGAAAGTATTCTTGATTTTATGTAACTAGAACTTGTAGAATATATGAAGAACACTTAGAACTTGAAGATAGAACTTGAGAGAGATCAATTAGATGAAGAAAATTGAAGAATGAATGTGTTTTTAGGTGTTTTTGGTCGTTGGTGTATGGATTAGATATAAAGGATATGTAATTTTGTTTTCATGTAAATAAGTCATGAATGATTACTCATATTTTTGTAATTTTATGAGATATTTCATGCTAGTTGCCAAATGATGGTTCCTACATGTGTTAGGTGACTCACATGGGCTGCTAAGAGCTGATCATTGGAGTGTATATACCAATAGTACATACATCTAAAAGCTGTGTATTGTACGAGTACGAATACGGGTGCATACGAGTAGAATTGTTGATGAAACTGAACGAGGATGTAATTGTAAGCATTTTTGTTAAGTAGAAGTATTTTAATAAGTGTATTGAAGTCTTTCAAAAGTGTATAAATACATATTAAAACACTACATGTATATACATTTTAACTGAGTCGTTAAGTCATCGTTAGTCGTTACATGTAAGTGTTGTTTTGAAACCTTTAGGTTAACGATCTTGTTAAATGTTGTTAACCCAATGTTTATAATATCAAATGAGATTTTAAATTATTATATTATCATGATATTATCATGTATAAATATCTCTTAATATGATATATATACATTAAATGTCTTTACAACGATAATCGTTACATATATGTCTCGTTTAAAAATCATTAAGTTAGTAGTCTTGTTTTTACATATGTAGTTCATTGTTAATATACTTAATGATATGTTTACTTATCATAGTATCATGTTAACTATATATATATCCATATATATGTCATCATATAGTTTTTACAAGTTTTAACGTTCGTGAATCACCGGTCAACTTGGGTGGTCAATTGTCAATATGAAACATATTTCAATTAATCAAGTCTTAACAAATTTGATTGCTTAACATGTTGGAAACATTTAATCATGTAAATATCAATCTCAATTAATATATATAAACATGGAAAAGTTCGGGTCACTACAGTACTAAACACCACACCCACTAGCCCTTCCGTCTAGTGAACATTCTGGGTGGGGGTGTTAAACCCGGTAGCTATCTTTAGGATTCACGTCAATTAGGCGTGAACTAATTCTCAAAATTAGTGATGTTCCCTAATTCTTAGGTTACCAAACAATAATAATCAGGGGAAAAATATTCATATCAATTGTGGCAATTATCACGTCCACATAATTCAATGGTCTTAATTATCACGTCCACAAAATTCATTCGAGGAATGTTTTGCTTGTGTCTATCTCGTCAAACATTTATAAAAGCATTTCATGTATTCGCAGTTCAAAATAAATTTCAAAAGCATTTAATAAAGCAGTTATAAAAACAGCGCATGTATTCTCAGTCCCAGAAAATGTAAAGAGCAAAAGGATTGACCTCATTTAACAAGAGTAGGATTGACCTCAGATTCACGAACCTATTATTCAATTGTATATTTATTAAAACATATAATAGAATCACATAAATTCCTTTATTATTTATATGTTTTTAGGTATGTAGAGTTTATACCAAATTCCATTAAATACTTATATTATATCTCAAATTATATGTTATATATATTTGTGTTGTATATGTATTTAGAATGATTAATATATATATATATATATATATATATATATATATATATATATATATATATATATATATATATATATATATATATATATATATATATATATATATATTTAGTTATCTTAATGTATTTAAAAAAATAAAAATAAAATCATAGTTTGTTACATATAAGTATTTTATATAAATGATGTTAGTATGTATTAAGTATATTTTATGTACAAAATATTTATCTGTAACAAAAATGATGGTTTTGTTAATAATGATTTCCTGATAAAAATAACTTTATTAAAAATGATAAAATTAACAATAATAATGATATTGTAAAAAAAATAATACTTTTGTTTAATAATAATAATAATTATACTAATAATTACAAAAGTGATATTAATACTACTATTAATGAAATTAATGATAACTCGTATTATTTTCATATTAATAATAATAATCTTAATAATCCTATTCCTAATAATAATAATAATACGACTATTAGTGATACTAATAATAATATTCATACTTGTATTTATAATCCTAATAAATGAAAAATTGTATCATCATATTTATATTAGTAATCATAATATTAATGATTAATTTTTCATAATACTTAATAATAATGATTCTAATACTTAATGATAATGATAATAATATCCATAATGATAAGTGTAATAATAACAATAAGAATAATAATCATAATAACAATACAAATAATAATAATAATAATAATAATAATAATAATAATAATAATAATAATAATAATAATAATAATAATAATAATAATAATAATAATAATAATAATAATAATAATAATAATAATAATAATAATAATAATAATAATAATAATAATGGTAAGAATAATCAATTTAAAAATTGAAAACTACCTCCTAAATTCGGAATAAAAAGAAATGCCTCCGCCGGGTCTCGAACCCGAGACCTCTCGAAACCCGACACCACCCCTTAACCATCCATCCATTCCTGCTTTTCTAATGTATGCAACTTTTAATTTTATTTAACTCCAAATAATTGTCTGATCTTCTTCTTCAATACTCACAGACCAAAACTACTTTAACAAAACCATTTGTCAACAATAAATTAAAAGTTTGGCTTTGATTTTTGTAATATCATAAACTGGTTTTGAATACGTTCGTTCACAGGCAACAAAATAAAAAATAAAAAAAGAAACCTGCTGTGTACCGTCGCTAAACACAAAAATAACTCAAAATTTGATTCACTTTTCAAGACGTTTTTAGACTAGAATCACAACATGAATTGTGTTACAAATCCCCATTAGAAACCTCTTGAATCCTTAATTGAACCATAAACTTAAAAACGAATTCGAATTCGATCACTGAAAATTTGTTGACTTTTTAAATTTAAAACTTGACTCTTCAAATTCGAGTTCGATTTAGCGAATTACAACTTGAGAATTTAAAGAAACAATCACGATGTGATTTAAAACACTTCTGCATTTACGGATTTTTATAAGTAATCCTAACTTGATCTATTGATATAAAGTGATACGTATAGGGGAAAAGAAAAAGAAAAAAATTTTGTTTTTGTTCTTAAAATTACCCGTTTTATTTATCAGTTAACAAACGAATTTATGTTGTAAAATCTGAGTAATTTTCATAATAACAATAATTGATTGATTACCTGTAGGGTTGTTAGTCGACATAGGTTCACAAGCAAGCAGAAAAAATAAAGAAAAAAAATTAAACAGATAGTGATATTCGCCCATGTGATCCCATATCTGCGTATATATATTATATTTAGTATTGTATATTATTAAATATATAATAGTATATTAATATTAGTAATTAAAATGTTTTTAGATAATATTATCTAGTTCTTAATCAAAGAATTTATTAAATTTATAGATAAGTATAATATATAATGATATATTAATTATCATAATAAAAGAATGATAATAACAACATTATTAAGGGTAATAATATTACTACAATTTATTAATCATGTATTATTTAATGATTATATATAACAACATATATTGGGTATTTAATATCTATACCTGTTATACATATAATGTACATAAAATCAATAATTATGTATATCAATCATGTGTGTGTATATATATATATATATATATATATATATATATATATATATATATATATATATATATATATATATATATATATATATATAAACTTCCACTACTACGTATTTATTTATGTTTTAGATATCAAGTAAATGAATATATTTATTATATATATTGAAACAATAATTTCAGAGCATATCATTTAGTACTTTATTAGTAGTGACAATTTAGATATATTTAATCTACTCTCTATGTCTAAATAAACATTTTTAAATAACAAGTTTAAGTTTTTCCTTCGTAAAAATTAAATCACATGATAGTTCGTTATTATAATTAATTTATAATATTTAATTGTTTACATGTATAGTTGTTTATATATTCATTTCTATTTACAATTAAAGGTTCGTAAATCGTCGAGAGTAGTCGAAGGTCAATTGAATATATGAAACAGTTCAAAATTTTTGAGACTCAACATTATCAACTTTGCTTATCGTGTCAGAATCATATAAAGATTAGGTTTAAATTTGGTCGGAAATTTCCGGGTCGTCACAGTACCTACCCGTTAAAGAAATTTCGTCCCGAAATTTGAGTGGGATGGTCATGGATGACAATAAGTATGTTTTCATGACAATTATGAGCTGATACATATAGTTTTATTAACGTTGAGTAATATAGATAAAACGATTTGATTATGTGATGCGTACGAGTGAAGCTGTCTCAAAAGGAATGAAATGAGAAATAAAGTTTTATCTTAACTTTTGACGTTGTCTTGGTTGAATTCCGGAATTCAAGGGATTTAAAGAAAATCTTCGAAATCTAAAAGATTTGATGCTTCGGCGAATAAGGAAATTAGGATCTCTCTATTTTAATGCAGAGATCTGCCTTGATTTCTCTATCAGCTATTTCACTATAAATTACTTCTTCTATTCCGTTACTTTTACCATTCCTATACTCACTTCCTAAATTCAATAGATTGTGAAAATGCTTAACCCAGTTCTAATCCTTGTCCTTATCCTTACTATCGCAACCATTATTCTCCTTTTCCAACTTTCACCAGAGGAATCTGCTTACTTCTACTTTTACCTTGGGTGATACTATTCTTAATTATACCGTGTCTTTATATTGCTATTCGTATTTATATCCACGATTTGTAACTTCCGTGTTGTTATTGGGCTTTATATTTTATCTTATATTTTGGAGCTCTTTGCCTTTTTATTCTCCTCCCGACCTCTAATAAAGCTAGTAACGGTCCAGAATTTGTAAGTATGAATTTCGGAATGAACATAGTTAATGTTCTAAGAAAGAAATCGTAATGGCACGATCTTGATTTGTCAAATTACCAGAATTCAAGAGATAAGATAGAACTAACAGGAAGATATATTCTTGATATGTTTGGAGATTAGGTAGAATGTAAGAGTCGTGTAACATGGCACATGATGACGTTATGGTCTGTGAATCATCACGTTTCATTAGAAACTCGGCATGACTTACTGTAATATAATCACGTTGATCAAGTGTCGTTATATTATACTAACTCATGCTTCAGTTCCCAACACTACTTCAATAACATTCATATTTTAAGTTCGAAATTTTCAGAATTTAAGAACTGCAACAGTTTCCTTACTGATGTAACACTGACATCGCGAAGAGATAAATAATTTCAGACGATAATATTTATGAAAATATCTTCAGAAATATCGAAGATATTTATGATGATATTTTGGAATTTCTAAGTTCGATGGTTGATGGAGAAAGATTTTCCGCAAGATTTTAACATGACATCGGAGCAAGATATTCTTTAAAGATTTCAACGGATCCAGAATTATCTGGATTCTTTGACTATAGGGTATGGTCCTTGTATTTGTCCTTGGTCTCCTTCGTGGTTAGCTCAATCCGTTTTCCAGTTCCAACTTTTCTGAGCTTTTCCAACATACTATTCTTTATCATTAAACTTTCGACGATTAAGGTCGTTTACGGTTGTCTACAGTTTCTACTGCTTCATTCAGCTTTTTCAACATTCGGAGTATTGATTTGTAGACTGAGTGCTATTCAGAATTTCAGAATGAAAGACCATAATTCTAAGAGATAAATGTTATACATATAACTGTTGATGTAGATATGCTGTGAGCTTTCAAAGTACTGATTGCTGATTCCCGGTAATTGGTATGGAAATTCTCGTTACAAGATGCAGATGAGTATATGATAAGGTTTTAATGAATATAATGAGGTTTCGGAAAAATCAAAGATCAATGAAGTTGTTGGTAAGTTTATTGCTAATGTGATGGAATATAAACGGGTCTTCGGTAACGATGACGAAAGGCAACTTATATATCACGGTTATAATAAGCCTAATCCGAATGAAAGTCGTAGTTGTCTTGTTGGAGCTGTGACAAAATTTTACTAATTTGAAAAGGAATTGAAAAGTTGTTTTTGGTAATAACAACGCCAAAGGAGCTATCACAGATACGTGTTGAACGTTTACTCAGGTTTCGATTATTTTCAGGTGCATAACTATATGCATAAATCTTTTTTCTCGTAGATGAAGTGCGGTTGGTTCATCCTCTCGATTGAGGTGTTTTCAAGAATCATGAAAGGTTTGAACGCAGATTTGTAATCGTCAAGATACAAACGAGGTTTAAGATGAAATCAAGTGGCAAACTTGAAGAGATGTTTAGTTTCATATGTTATAATAAATATTTTAATTCATTTTAATTGTCCAAATGATATTAGTCCACAGTCGATAGTCCACAGTTGACAGTCCAATAATTCATATATAGTTTAATATATAATATTCGAATTAATTAATACGTATCGTGACCCGTGTACATATCTCAGACTCGATCACAACTCAAATTATATATATTATTGTAGAATTAACCTCAACCCTGTATTGCTAACTCCAGCATTACTGCATATAGAGTGTCTATGGTCATTCCAAATAATATATATAGATGCGTCGATATGATATGTCAAAACCTTGTATACGTGTCCTGATATTTAAAGTGCATAAAATAAATAACAGAAATTAAATGACGATAAATAAAATTACGAGAATTAAATTTGCGATCAATAAAATGCGATAAATAAATTGCGATAAATGAAAGACAATACGGATTTAACAGTTATCTAGGAACAGTTAGCGTGGATTCTTAACAAATTTTCTCATAGTTAATTTGTTTGTTTCTAACAAATTTTATTTTGTCCAATGTTTTCTTCATTATGCCACTTGTTGGATTCCGATAAATCAAAATCCAAATATGAATTTGAATAAAAAAGGTTATTCTACAGTGGATGGATACATATATCTGTGGATGTAAGTAGGATAGTAAATGACTGTTGAATCAGATTCGAAGAATGTACAATGTAACTTATCAATGTGAAATCTAAATATTCCTCGGGTATTACCTACCCGTTAAAATATTTTCACCATTAACAGTTTGTACAAAAGAATTTTTAATTACAATCTTTATGAAAATATATATACATATATATTTTCTTTAGATGAAATCATGGATTTAATGAGTCAATATGATATTAGACTCATTTGATTTACTGTTAGAACAAGGATATATAATCTTTAAAACATTAGAGATTACATAAATGCCATGTCAAACAAAGATAATTGAGGTAGAACGATACGTAGTATGATGATTATAATCGAGGTATAGAATGAGATGTTGAGGCGTGTTTTGTTGATGGTACGGGTGCTGTTATTGATGGTACTGTTGGTGCCGGTGATGTTGCTGAAGCTGGTATGTTTTGCACCATATTTTCCCAAGTTATTACTCGAGCACGAAGTTCGTTGACTTATTCTATTATTACGGGATGATTGTCGGTCGAAGCGAGCGGATGAATGAGATTTATAATTGTGGATAGAATATAATCATGGCGATATTCAGAAAATGAGTGTGAAAATGGTGTTTCGGACTAGTTCGCCAGTAAATGCTTCAGGTTCTTCGCCGAGTGGGCCATTTGGTTGGTGGAAAGGATCACCTTCTTCACGTCTTCATTGATTAATTAGACTACGAACTCATCAGATGAGTTGGGGATGGCTGATTGGTTGGTTCATTCTGGTGACGCTGCTTTCGGAGCTCGAGTGAAATTCCATATCGGAATAGCTGTCGGAATCCGAGGAATTCGAACTGGTTGAGGGATTCATCTCGTACGATCAGATGAAGGATTTTCGATAAGAAATAGATTATAGGATGTAGATTAGTACCCTGCAATACATAATTTACATATGCATATATAATACTAAAATCTCATAAGTTACGGAGGAATCTACGGAAGCTGTCAGGCAAAGTCTACAGTAGCAGGTACGCTAAGATATGAATTTTGTCTATACACTATTCATGCAGTCAATGCAGTAAAACGTGTCTAGAATAAGAAATGATAAGCAGGTAATTTCCGACAAGAAATGATAAGCAAAACTTTTGACATGCAGACACGGTCGAAGTCCAGACTCACTAATGCATCTAAACAACTATCAGTTAGACACACTAATGCAAGACCTGGTTCGCTAAGACCACCGCTCTGATACCAACTCTAATGGCCCATCCTAATCCATCCGGACGAAGTCCATCTCGATTATAAATGATTCATAATAGTTGATTACATCGCGAGGTACTTGAGCTCTATATGCTACATTTTACAAACATTGCATTCATTTTTAAAAGACAAACTTGCTTTACATTGTAAGTTAACGATATGCATGCCATTTCATAATATATCCAACTATAATTGACTTAATAATAATCTTGATGAACTCAAAGACTCGAATGCAACGTCTTTTGAAATATGTCATGAATGACTCCAAGTAATATCTCTAAAATGAGCAAATGCACAGCGGAAGATTTCTTTCATACCTGAGAATAAACATGCTTTCAAGTGTCAACCAAAAGGTTGGTGAGTTCATAGGTTTATCATAAAACAATAAAATTCATCATTTTGATAGACCACAAGATTTAAACGTTGCATGGTACAAATGGGCCCGAATCCTATACCCACCTGTAATGTACATGCGATACCTTTTAAATACAGTACACCTTTCTCGTGTACGAAATCATCTTTCAAAAATCTTAGTAACCGTACAAATATCTCGTGCACAAAAATAACATACACATAACCTGTGTATAAAATCATTCTCTCGATACATAACATTCACTTTTCATTGCTTTCATAGCTTGGCTTGGTAACCGACCTTAACATATAATTCGCATAATAATATCCCCAAAACAGAACATCTCGTCTGTATAATAATCATATAAACTTCGAAGTACTAAACACCACGCCCACTAGCCCTTCCGTCTAGTGAACATTCTGGGTGGGGCTGTTAAACCCGGTAGCTATCTTTAGGATTCGCGTCAATTAGGCGTGCACTAATTCTCAAAATTAGTGATGTTCCCTAATTCTTAGGTTACCAAGCAATAATAATCAGGGGGAAAATATTCATATCAATTGTGGCAATTATCACGTTCACATAATTCAATGATGGCAATTATCACGTCCACATAATTCATTCGAGAAATGTTTTGCTTGTGTCTATCTCGTCAAACATTTATAAAAGCATTTCATGTATTCGCAGTTCAAAATATATTTCAAAAACATTTAATAAAGCAGTTATAAAAACAGCGCATGTATTCTCAGTCCCAAAAAATGTAAAGAGTAAAATGGAGCAAATGAACTCACCATACTGTATTTTTTAGTAAAAATACATATGACGTCATTTAACAAAAGTAGGGTTGACCTCAGATTCACGAACCTATTATTCAATTGTATATTTATTAAAACATATAATAGAATCACATAAATTCCTTTATTATTTATATGTTTTTAGGTATGTAGAGTTTATACCAAATTCCATTAAATACTTATATTATATCTCAAATTATATGTTATATATATTTGTGTTGTATATGTATTTAGAATGATTAATATATATATATATTTAGTTATCTTAATGTATTAAAAAAAATAAAAATAAAATCATAGTTTGTTACATATAAGTATTTTATATAAATGATGTTAGTATGTATTAAGTATATTTTATGTACAAAATATTTATCTGTAACAAAAATGATGGTTTTGTTAATAATGATTTCCTGATAATAATAACTTTATTAAAAATGATAAAATTAACAATAATAATGATATTGTAAAAAAAATGATACTTTTTTTTAATAATAATAATAATTATACTAATAATTACAAAAGTGATATTAATACTAATATTAATGAAATTAATGATAACTCGTATTATTTTCATATTAATAATAATAATCACAATAATCCTATTCCTAATAATAATAATAATACGACTATTAGTGATACTAATAATAATATTCATACTTGTATTTATAATCCTAATAAATGAAAAATTGTATCATCATATTTATATTAGTAATCATAATATTAATGATTAATTTTTCATAATACTTAAAAATAATGATTCTAATACTTAATGATAATGATAATAATATCCATAATGATAAGTGTAATAATAACAATAAGAATAATAATCATAATAACAATAACATTACAAATAATAATAATAATAATAATAATAATAATAATAATAATAATAATAATAATAATAATAATAATGGTAAGAATAATCAATTTAAAAATTGAAAACTACCTCCTAAATTCGGAATAAAAAGAAATGCCTCCGCCGTGTCTCGAACCCGAGACCTCTCGAAACCCAACACCACCCCTTAACCATCCATCCATTCCTGCTTTTCTAATGTATGCAACTTTTAATTTTATTTACCTCTAAATAATTGTCTGATCTTCTTCTTCAATACTCACAGACCAAAACTACTTTAACAAAACCATTTGTCAATAATAAATTAAAAGTTTGGCTTTGATTTTTGTAATATCATAAACTGGTTTTGAATACGTTCGTTCACAGGCAACAAAATATAAAAAATATAAATAAAAATAAAAAGAAAGAAAGAAACCTGTTGTGTACCGTCGCTAAGCACAAACATAACTCAAAATTTGATTCACTTTTCAAGACGTTTTTAGACCAGAATCACAACATGAATTGTGTTACAAATCCCCATTAGAAACCTCTTGAATCCTTAATTGAACCATAAACTTAAAAACGAATTCGAATTCGATCACTGAAAATTTGTTGACTTTTTAAATTTAAAACTTGACTCTTCAAATTCGAGTTTGATTTAGCGAATTACAACTTGAGAATTTAAAGAAACAATCACGATGTGATTTAAAACACTTCTGCATTTACATATTTTTATAAGTAATCCTAACTTGATCTATTGATATAAAGTGATACGTACAGGGGAAAAGAAAAAGAAAAAAAAATCTGTTTTTGTTCTTAAAATTTCCCGTTTTATTTATCAGTTAACAAACGAATTTATGTTGTAAAATCTGAGTAATTTTCATAATAACAATAATTGATTGATTACCTGTAGGGTTGTTAGTCGACATAGGTTCACAAGCAAGCAGAAGAAATAAAGAAAAAAAAATTAAACAGATAGTGATATTCGCCCATGTGATCTCATATCTGTGTATATATATATTATATTTAGTATTGTATATTATTAAATATATAATACTATATTAATATTAGTAATTAAAATGTTTTTAGATAATATTTTCTAGTTCTTAATCAAAGAATTTATTAAATTTATAGATAAGTATAATATATAATGATATATTAATTATCATAATAAAAGAATGATAATAACAACATTATTAAGGGTAATAATATTACTACAATTTATTAATCATGTATTATTTAATGATTATATATAACAACATATATTGGGTATTTAATATCTATACCTGTTATACATATAATGTACATAAAATCAATAATTATGTATATCAATCATATATATATATATATATATATATATATATATATATATATATATATATATATATATATATATATATATATATATATATATATATATATATATATATATATATATATATATATATATATATAAATTTCCACTACTACGTATTTATTTATGTTTTAGATATCAAGTAAATGAATATATTTATTATATATATTGAAACAATAATTTCAGAGCATATCATTTAGTACTTTATTAGTAGTGACAATTTAGATATATTTAATCTACTCTCTATGTCTAAATAAACATTTTTAAATAACAAGTTTAAGTTTTTCCTTCGTAAAAATTAAATCACATGATAGTTCGTTATTATAATTAATTTGTAATATTTAATTGTTTACATGTATAGTTGTTTATATATTCGTTTCTATTTACAATTAAAGGTTCGTGAATCGTCGAGAGGAGTCGAAGGTTAATTGAATATATGAAACAGTTCAAACTTTTTGAGACTCAACATTATCGACTTTGCTTATCGTGTCAGAATCATATAAAGATTAAGTTTAAATTTGGTCAGAAATTTTCGGGTCGTCACAGTGCTTGGCAGTGTTCGAGCTCGGCTCATGTCGAGCCTTAAATTTTGAGCTCGGGCTCGGCTCGCGATACAAATTAAAAGCTCCAGCTCGAGCTCGGCTCGTGAATAGCTCATTTTGTCTTAAATACTTTAGCTTGAATTGAGCTCGACTCGTTAAGTAAAAATCAAGCTCGTTAAGGAAAAACTTGAGCTCATTAGGGAAAAACTCAAGCTCGAATTTTGCAAGCCTACATTTCAGTCACAAGTGATAATTTCATTTACAAAAGTCATATTAATATCCTCCAAGTTGAATACTTGAAAATAAAACTAAAGTTTATCATACAAGCTAAAATAATTCAACCATTCTAAACGAGTACAGAACATATAAATAAGCCAAAATAATTCAACCATGCTAAATTTAAACCAACCATGTCTAAACAAGATCACATGTGGTCAATATTCCAAATTTACTAAGCCATATTAATGAAACCAAAATGCCATCAGGTAATATACTTGTGGATTACAAGTTCAAAAAAACCATTACAAACACTCAAAAGAACCCGCTTTCCTGCAATATATAAAACAAAGTAGCATTAGACAATATACTTCAATATTAATGTTATCGTTATAATCATACAAGTAAACATACCTTCAATTCGACTATTTAACATCGGGTAATATAACCTCTATTGGTAAATCCTCCTACAAAAATCAAAATCACCATGTTAAGAAATAATGACATACTAGGTATATACATTAAAAAAATTAAAAAGTACCTTCATTCTCTTCTTTAATCCAAAATTTTACCTTATCCAATCCCCTCCACAAATCAACATTTGTACTGTTTCAGGTGCCAAACAAGATCGGAATGGTTCGATGACTCTGCCCCATGCACTAAATGTGGACTCTGATGCAACTGTTGATATTGGAATAGCAAGTACATCTATGGCCATTTTTGACAAAACCGAAAACTTCAATTTATGAATGTTCCACCACTCTAAGACATTGAATGAATCCATTCCTCCTTGCATTATGTATAAGCCTTCATCATAGTACATCTTAAGTTCAGAAACTTGTGGCTTCTGCAAATCCACTTCTTTGATATATTTCTCGTACTCTTCCCATCCCGATCCATTTGATGCGTGTTCACTAACCCAATTGCTTCCTTTAGTAGTTTTGATTCCATTTATTGAAGCCTCCTTAATCAACGCATTTTGCATCTCTAAGTAGTCTTTATACATATCCTCAAGTGCATCCTCTACTTCTTTAATGTTCTTGGCAGCTTGATCCTCCGTATATAAAATGTTGTAGGACATTCCAATCAACCATTTTTTGAACCTTGGATCGAGAACAGAAGCTATAGCCATAAGTAGATGGCACTCCCCCCAATACTTGTCAAACTTTTCCTTTATAGCTTTAACCATATCACGAACAAAATGATCTTCAGACATCGCTCCTTTATCTAATGTTTGACTTTATAGACTTCAATAAGATATAAATTGGCAGTTGGATAATGACTTTCCGAAATGATATTAGTACACACCTACAAATGACAAATATAAGAGAATCAATGTCTTGTTACTATACTGTGATTAAGAACTAAAAATAAGATATTACTACGTAAGATATATATATATATATATATATATATATATATATATATATATATATATATATATATATATATATATATATATATATATATATCTTAGTGATATAGAAATAGAAACTAATTGAATACCTTGAAAACTTTCAGAATTTCACACACATTTGTCACATTTTGTCAATCTTGATTTGTTGGTAAATGTTGAAATTTAGGTTCGTATTTTGAATAGCTAATACAACACTCATAAGTTAGTATAGATAAATAATTTTGAAATAAAAAAGACATAATATATATATATATATATATATATATATATATATATACTGACCTTGGAAAAACATCTTTAAACTTAAGAGCAAGTGACAATATATCATAGGTTGAGTTCCACCTTGTTGGAACATCAATCAATAACTTCTATCACGTACTTTCAACTGATGTGCAACATTAGAAAATATTTGTCGTCTTGCCTCCGAGTAATTAATGTATTTCACAGCTTCACGAACTTCTTCGATAACATGATTGATCTTTGAAAGTCCATCTTTAACACAAATATTTAAGATATGTGCACAACATCTAACATGTAACAACTTACCCTTGCAAGGAAGCTTTCTCACTAAAGAAAAATTTCTTTTTAATGTCTCAACCACCCTGTCATTGTATGAAGCATTATCCACAGAGATAGAGAACACCTTATCCTCAATTCCCCAATCCTGCAAACAATTGTAAATGCCGTTTGCAATGTCGAGTCCGGTACGAGGAGGAGGAACGTGAACAAAATTTAGCACACGTCTATGTAATCTGTGAGATAAATATATAATTACATGTTACATGTTAAATAATAACAAATAATAGCAAACTAATAAATTTTAAACTACATGTGTATATAATCAGTATATTCAAAAAGCTCTTAGTTGACATGTGTCCGGACCACAGTTCAATAGTTTAATTGACCACAATGCCTAAGTGCTAAGAGTTATTTGTAAATTTGATGGATGTTAGACAATATCATATTGCCTTTTTATCTAAGTCAACTAAAACTAAACGTGATGTACTGATATCAAATAAAAAAACCAATCAAACCTCCATTTATAATCAATAAAGTGTTCAGTGATGACCATGTACTCGATCCTTTGATGAGACGACTTCCAGCAATCAGTTGTCAAACTAATTGTTGAGATGGTATTCGTAAGGGCTTTTAACTTTTTTTTCTCATGCTCATACAACTTGATACAATCTGTTTTAGTTGTTACTCTGCTTACTTTGTCAAACAAAGGATTAGCAGTTTTTATCATGCAAACAAACAGTTCATCCTCAACAACATTAAAAGGTTGCTCAGTACCCATTATCTAGGCTACAATTGCTTCCCTCATCTTGTTAGCATCATACTTTGTATTTGGTGCAACCAACACAGAAGGCTTTTCATATCTTATATCAGCCTCAGGTTGAAAATTTAACATTTGTTGAGTTCTTTGGTATTGTATACGTAGCGAACAAGTATCTAAGTGCCGCCTATATGTTGATGTAGTGCCACTTTTAGACTTAGCCAATCGTTTCTTGCAGTGAATACACTCAACTTTTTGTATGCCATTTTTAAGAGTGACAACCACAAAATCATCCCACACATTTGAGGTCTTTCGACGCTTAGGCTTCAACTCCACTTCATCTTCTTCCTCGTGTTTTTCTACGTTTTCCACTCCAACGCTTGTATGTTCGCCACTATCTAAGTTATTTGGTACATTATCAGTCGGAAGACCCTCACTACCATCAATGTCTACATACTTATATGCAGTCCTTGATGAAGAAGCTTGCAATGGACTAATCGGGTTCATTTCACTTGTTCCTTCCATTTCACTTGTACATAGTCAAACAAGATTATCAGTATTTATTTTTCTTTTATTTACTAAAAAATTTAACACACTTACTACATATTTTTTTTTATTAACACCTACTCAGATACATTCTCTTGCATCATATAATACTTACAGTTAACTTGTTACTATTAAATACTACTATATTTTTTGAAGAAGACTTACAGTTTAACTTAATAGCTAAAATTACCAACGAAGCATTGCTTCAATGGTACCGCGGTTACACTTGTGTACTCGCAGGGCTAGAGGTCTCAGGTTCGAGCCTCGTCACCCGCTCTAGGAATTGAAATATATTCCTTGAAGGTGGCCCAAAGGGAAGGTTTTACCGACCCGCTCCGGGACTAAGATCTGGCCCGCCTGCCCCTCGGGATGGTTAAAGGGTCGGATCCTCAGAGTGTGGTTCGGGTTTCCTGCCCGAAAGCGCGTGTGTGTATGCAAATGATGACTAGGCTTCGGTCCGGACTGATGCAAGCTTGCCTTTCAAAAAAAAAAAAAAAAAAACTTGATAGCTAAAATTAAAGTAGTTGCCTGCATATAAACTTAAGCTTGTAAATTACTATTAAGTAAACAATTACAAACTACTACTATATAGAAAGATGCATTCATAAAAACGTAAGATCTATATATTTCCCCTTTATAACATATGCATGGTAGAATCATGGCAATAGATATATTAAATTATATACGAATGCAAGATTAATATATAATAATAACTCAAAACTATAAATAAGAAGTATATATCTGAAGAATAGTTTCTTACTAATTTAGGGTTGATTAGATCATTTCTTGTTCAAAGTTCAAAAACTTGAGATGAATCAGATGATAAAACCGGGTGCAAGAGAGATGTGAGGAGTCAGGTGTGTGAAAAACTAAAAATGAAATGAAGAAAAAATTGCAAACAAAATTTGAAAAGGTAAAAGTTTGAAAAGTCAAGTTGGAAGTTTGGAACTTGTACCAAATCATTATGCGGGAGGCTCAATGTACTTGAGTTTGAAAGAGAGTGAAAAAAGCTACTCAATTCTCTTTTATTATTAGTTATTTATTATTTATTATTGTTAGTTTTTAAAATATTAAAATAAAAATTAATAAAAAAATAAAAAAATTTATATGTATAAGGAAAGCTCGTTTAGGCTCGCGAGCTTAAACGAGCTCGGTACCTAAAGCTCGAGCTCGGACTCGTTTATTAAACGATCCTTACCTTGGGCTCGAACTCGAGCTCGAGCTCGAGCTCGTTTAGGTTCGGCTCGAATCGAGTTTTTAACGAGCCGAGCTCGAGTAGCTCACGAGTAGCTCGTCTCATTTACAGCTCTAGGTGCATGCCTTAAGCCTCTCAGTTTAAACTAAAACACACCGGGTACTCTATGCAGCGATGGTGTGTGAAGAGATTTCTCCTAACGTGTGTGTGAGTGACAAATAAGAGAATTCGATGTCGATATCGCTGTTTGAAAAAAACAAAGAAATTTATAATCAAAATTTAAAAAAAAAAAAATAATCTTTAAAAAATTGATAAGTAGTGAATTATATTGAGACGGTGAACTTAGCATATACTAACAAATAGGTGGAAGATGCACGATACTTTGGAATGACAGCCCATCATTCAAAAGCGTTTGTCATTTATAAATGATTTCACTTCATAGAATATATATTTTTTTTTTTCATCGTTATCCTTTTTTTATATTAAAAATAAGATAAGACGATGAAAATACGTTAATACACGTACTTCTTCATTCACCTATATATACACACTAAACCTAATTTTTCTTGTATATGTGAATGAATAATTTACACTAGCTGGCAACATTTAACGATCAAAGTAACGTAACTTCGAATCTCTATCTTTTCATTTTTCCTTTCTCAATATATTTTATATTTGTATTTGTATATATTTATTTCACCCAAAAAGCAATTAGCAATTTGTGATTTGTGTTTTTGTCGTTGAGATTTGCTTTTTACTGAGTCGCGATGATCGCTTATGAGAAATTGGAAAAAGACCCTTTTAATAAATATACCAATTAATTTTATATATTTTTACGTTTTCTCGGTACACACTAGTAAACCTTAATTAAAAGGGCCTTTTTGCTTAATTTTCATTATATTATACTATCTAATGAATGAAACAAATATGATGTGAGAGAATAACAATAAAAAAAAATTACATCGATTTTGAGAATAACAATAAAAGTTGGAACGTTTTGCAGCTTAGCAGAATTACACCCTCACCGACTAGACTTCTGACTTTGTAAAGAATTCAGGGCATCTAGTGATGATCCTGTTAAAAAAATTCCAACTTTTTAATTAACAACTTTAGATAAAAAAAATGAATAATATTAATTAACTCGTTTCAAACTATACCAGGTTCTCATAAAATGGCACCATCATTTGTGGATACTCGTGAACTCAAAACATTCGTGGTCGACGATGGGCACGGCGTGAAGGGTCTATCTGAGTTAAACATCAAAACATTACCCGAACTATTCATTCAACCTCTTGAAAAACGACTCGATATGACCAAAGTCGTGCCAAATGAGTCCATCCCAGTTATCGACATGTCGAATTCTGAAGATCCCAAGGTAATAAAAGCGATTTGCGATGCAGCCGAGAATTGGGGATTTTTTCAAATTGTTAACCATGGAGTTCCTCTTAGTGTACTCGAGGACGTAAAAGATGCTACAAAAAGGTTTTTCGCCCAATCGGAGGGAAGCGGGGGTAAACAATTTTTTTTTTTTAATTCTCTCAACTCGTACCCCGATGTAAACCCACTAACCTTCACTTTAATTTGAAAACTTTCCACTTTTTCAAAATTTCCACCGTCTACCACCAATTACCATCACTCAACCACCCACCATCTTCTCCGATCAATTTTTCATAAACTTAAAATCCAATTACAGCTCAATTGAATTTGATCAGTCTGTTAAATATGCATCCCTCTTCTTCATCCGATCACCTCAATACTAGCAGAATATCCACCAATATCTTCGTCACAAATTTTCCACATCACTTTGAATCGAAAGACTTACGCGATCTCTGTTCTAAACATGGAAAGGTTATCGACGTATATATAGCCAAAAAACTCACAAAAAACGGCCGTAGATTTGCGTTTGTCAAATTTATTAATGTTTCTTCGATTAAAACCCTTGAAACTTCGATCTCTTCAATTTGGGCGGGTAACTTTCATGTGTATGCGGCACTGGCCAGATTTGGTAAACCTGAATCTAGAAACTCAAACGTTAAGAACGGTTTCCAGAAACATAATAATAATAATAATACCACTAAACCGTCTAACATAAAAACGTCTGTGAATGGACAAACTTATGCTTCTATGGTAGATGCATCTCGTGTATCTATCCCGGTTAAAGCACCTATGAAGAAAATCTCCATTGAAGATGATGAATTGCTTTTGTTGGAGAGCACAGATCTTATACTATTCGGCAAAGCTGCCTTACCATCTCAGATTCCTTTTCTTAACCGCATGTGGCACGAAGAAGGTTTTGATTCCCTTATGGTGCAATATATGGGAGGGTCTTGGGTGTGGATCGAATTTCCCAACATACAGTCTCGTGATAACTTCAAGAAAAATCTTCTTGTTCGTAACTCATTATCTGTTATCTGCCCCTACTCTGAATCGTTCACCATTAATGAAAGAGCTATTTGGATTGAAATTATCGGGTTACCGGCCATAGCATGGCACTATGACGCTTTCAATAAGGTTGCATTTCATTTTGGTAAAATATTGTTTCAAGACTCTGAAATAGATGACAAAAAAGGTAATGGCAAGGTGTGTATTGTGACAACTTCACTAGATCACATTCATGAAAAGGTTACTACCGTGGTTAAAAAGAAAGAGTACACTGTGCTTGTCAAAGAAGTAGAAGATTGGTGTCCATCGATCTTGAAAGTTTTAAATGATTCGGTATTTGATCAATCGGAAGATGGTTCCAAAGGTATTGATCTAAACTCCGACTCATCTAGTCACGGGACTCTTGAAGATGGTGAATATGTTAAAGACTCTTTCTGTGATTATTATTCGACGGCTCTCAATAAGGAGAATGGGGAAACTAAAGAAGGAATAGAAGAAGTCCACACTCATACACCGTCTATGGCGGTAAACTCAGACAAGATTGATGAAGAAAATAGTGAAGTTCAAAAGGAAAATAATGTAGATGGCACAAGTAACACATCTGCTAAAGCTAAGCATGTGGAATCTCATGCCCCTGCAAATTCAGAATCATCATACTCAAAGCCACCTGGATTTAATGGACAACGTTTTTTCTCACCAAGTGTTTATGATGATGCACAAAATTTTCCAAAGAAGTCACCTCATGTAGCAACTAAACAGACCTTTTCTCATTCTGACACAAACCTAGTTGAACAGGTTGACAAAATTATCGCAATGGGTTTAGCACTCGGTTTTGATATGATGGGAAGTCAGGCGGATCTTAATCGTATGTTAGATAGAATGGGTGTGAAGAAACCCGTTTAATATGCATATTCTATCCATCAACATTGGAGGAGGGGTGTCATACAAGATCAAACAATCTTGGATCCGTAAAATTTGTAACGATTTTCAAGTTAATGTGTTAGGTATTCAAGAAACAAAACTTACCAAACTAGATTTATTTATTGTAAAATCTTTCTGGGGTAACACTTCGTTTGAAGTGGCTACTTCATGTGCCCGTGGTAGATCTGGGGGTCTCCTTACCGTTTGGGACCCGAATTGTTTCATCAAAAAACGTATTTTTTCCTTTGATCATGTTCTTATTGTGGAAGGCTGTAGGCCAACCAATCCTACTAGTTGTTTCTTAATTAATGTTTATGCTCCTCAAGATCGTGTTAACAAAGCAAGGTTATGGTCAATGCTTACTGATTTCATGTTTCGTCATCAAGGTGAGTACATTCTATTTGGTGATTTCAATGCGGTTAGGTGCTCTCAGGAAAGGCAAGGTTCTTCTTTTTGTGCTCTTACTGCGAGTGATTTTAACAAGTTTATCTCTTCGTGTGGCTTGGTTGATGTTCCGTTGGGAGCTCGGGCTTTTACTCGATCTAGTAAATCGTGTGACAGTAGAGCAAAACTGGATCGTTTCCTTTTATCTTGTTCGTTCATTGATTCGTGCCCGGATCTTATTGGTCGTGTTCTTCCCAACTTATGGTCTGATCATTGCCCGGTTATCCTCTTTAACGAGAATGCGAACTACGGGCCTACCCCATTCAAATTATTCGCCTCATGGTTCTTGATAGAAGGTTTTGAAGATGTGGTTAGAAACGCTTGGATTGAACATTCTGCTTTGGCAGAGTATGAGAACTTGAACCCTTTCATTAAGTTTAAAAATAAACTTAAATTTGTTAAAGATAAGCTCAAGTCTTGGCACAAAGATTTTTTGATTACTTGTAATCAAAATAAGAGAAATCTTTTATCTACTATTGACCAAATCGATGATCAGCTTGTTAATGGTGGAGATAACATTGAATTATCGGTGCAACGTATTAATGCTTTAAAAGATCTTGCTTCAATCAACAAAATAGAAAGCATGAACCTGACTCAGAAGAATAAGAAACTTTGGAATAGTTATGGTGATGAAAACTCCTCACTTTTCCACTCATCCATTAACAAGAAACGAAAAAAACTAGAAATCACCGGTGTGCTCGATAACGGCTCTTGGGTTTCTTCTCCAGATCTCGTCAAAAACACGTTTCTTAAATTTTTCAAAGAAAAATTCACAAATTTAAATACTGTGAAATTGAGCAGGCCGAGTTCTCATCTTCATCATATGTCAGACGAGATGTCGAATGGGATGGAGATGCCGTTCACTGAATTGGAAATTAGAAAAGCAGTTTGGGATTGCGGTGACGACAAAGCTCCCGGGCCAGATGGGTTCTCTTTCCGTTTTATCAAGTTTTTTTGGGACCTTGTAAAGGAAGATGTTTGTGCTTTCGTCCATAACTTTCATGCCTCGGGATACATTCCAAAAGGTTGTAACTCTTCCTTCTTTACTTTGATTCCCAAGATTGATAACCCGCTTTTTGTCAAAGATTATCGCCCCATTAGTCTCATTGGCATTCAATATAAAATTCTTTCTAAATTGCTTGCTAATCGGCTTTCGGTTGTAATTGGTTCCATTATAAGCAAAGAACAATCTGCCTTCATCAAAGGTCGTCAAATCCTTGACGGTCCTTTGATGATTAATGAAATCATAGATTGGTGTAATAAGAAAAAGACAAAGGCGATGCTCTTTAAAGTAGACTTTGAAAAGGCATTTGACTCGATAAGTTGGGATTTCTTGGTTACAATGCTTTCTAATCTTGGCTTTGGGCGTAGATGGATTATGTGGGTTAAAGGTTGTCTCAATTCCTCTTTTGCGTCGGTTTTGGTTAACGGTAGTCCAACCGAGGAGTTTAAAATTGGTCGTGGTCTCCGACAAGGTGATCCTTTGTCTCCGTTTCTATTTATTATTTGTATGGAAGGCCTTCATGTGGCGATGTTGGATGCTATAGATCAAAACTTGTTTAAATGCATTTCGGTGGGTAATATTGGAAGTGTAGTTAATATATCTCACTGTTTTTTCGCCGATGACGCTTTATTTATAGGAGAATGGAGCGACGACAATATTCGGAACCTTATTTGTATTCTCAAATGTTTCTTTCTTGTTTCGGGTCTCCAGGTTAATATTCACAAATCCAATATTATGGGGATTGGCATTCCTTTGAACGAACGTAATAGAGCAGCTAATGCCTTCGGGTGCACTCCAGCCACTATACCTTTTACTTATCTTGGAATCCCGATTGGTGCCAACATGAGACGCATAGAAAATTGGAATACGATAGTTAATAAAGTTGAAAAACGTTTAGCTAAATGGAAGGTGAATCTCCTTTCATTTGGAGGTCGTTTAACGTTGATAAAATCGGTTCTAGGAGCTCTTGGGACTTACTTCCTTTCTATGTTCAAAGCTCCTAAAGGAGTTATTAAGCGCCTAGAATCTCTTCGAGCTTACTTTCTTTGGGGTGGATCTAAGGAAGATCGAAAAATACATTGGGTTAAATGGAGTGAAATTATTAAGAGTAAAGAAAAGGGGGGTCTCGGGGTTGTGAGCTATGACTCTCTTAACAAAGCTCTCCTATATAAGTGGCGTTGGAGATATGTTACTTGTAGCGATTGGTTATGGGTTTCGGTTATCAAAGCTTCTCATGGTGAACAACGAGATGGGTATTCTCCTTTGGTTAACAAAAATGTCACAGGTTCATGGGCTCATATCAATCGAGCCATTTCTGATATCCATGTGCAACATCCTTCTGTTGGTAGTTCTTTATCTCTCAAACTTGGTAATGGCAATAACACTCTTTTTTGGTTTGATAAATGGTTAAATGGGTCAACTCCTAAGATTTGTTTTCCTCGTCTCTTTGCTCTTGAATTGGACAAATTTTGCAAGGTTAGTGATAGGCGCTTACAAGATGGTTGGTCCTGGAACTGGCGCAGACAAATCCGATCGGGTACTGAATCCCATCAGCTCAATGATCTCTTAGTTGCAGCTGCGAATATTCAAATGTTCGAGGCTACTGATGCGTGGGTTTTCAATCTTTCTCAACAGGGCACTTTCTCGGTTAGTTTACTTCGAAAAATTATTGATCAAAATGTTACAGGTAATCCGGCGACTTATTGGTGCAAATACGTCCCCCCAAAAGTTAACTTTTTCCTTTGGCGTGCCCGCCTTAATAGGCTTCCGGACAAGTGTAGTTTGTTGGTTAGAGATGTTAAGATTGATAACGTTTTGTGCCCTTCATGTTCTACGCACGCCGAAGACTTCACTCATATTTTCTTCGAATGCAACATTGCATCTCAAGTTTGGACGTACATTGCCACTTGGACCCAGGTTGACATTCCCATTTGCAATACCTTTGAAGACTTGTTGAAGTGGATCTCTACAACTCATAAAAATTTGAAGGCTGCTACCAGTATGGAAGTAATTTGTTTCGCAACCATGTGGAATATATGGCGTTTCAGAAACGGGAACATTTTCGAGCCAAATAAATTTAAGAAATGTCAAATTATCGACTCTACTGTTTTATCCTCTTTTGATTGGCTTTCGTCTCGTTATAAGAAAGCTAATCTTAATTGGATAACGTGGTTACAAAATCCTTTACTGTCTTTGTAATTCTCTAGCTACTTGCTAGTTTTAATAAAATTTTCAGCTGTTATAAAAAAACAAAAAGGTTTTTCGCGTTGCCTGCAAACGAGAAAAAGAAGTACTTGTTTAAGAACAGTCCTACGAAAAACGTTAGGCTTGTTACAAGTTTTATTCCTGAAGTTGATAAAGTTTTGGAATGGAAGGATTATCTTAGTTGCTTCTATGTTTCTAATGATGAAGCTATGGCCTTTTGGCCCCCTGTATGCAGGTAATTAAATTCCTATATCACTTACTTGGTACTCTGTATATATTTTTCTTAAAATATGTGTTTTAGTCGGGGAAGGTACGGATAAGGTTTTTAACGTTCAGGCTATTCATTTTTTATTTTATTTTACTGTTTAGGCCATTTGGGGAGGGTGCGTATTTTTACTCTAATGGACGCGGTCTATTCGGGTTATTCCGTTACTGTTTCAAGCCATTTCACTACCACTTCAAGATATGTTGGTAGTGATGTTTGAACCACAACTAGACTATCTTGACGCCTGTACACATCAAATTTAATCAAGAGTTAGAAAATTACCATGTTTTGACAAATTTGCCTATACTATATTGGTAAAGTTCTTAAAAAACCATCACAAGACGTCTTAGTGGCCGACACTATGATACCTTATAAGAGGTTTCATATACAAAACTCACTAGAAGTACATCTTGATGTGGTAGAGACGTGGTTGGAATTGATCATTGAATAACCTTATTAAACTGCGTAGATTTGAGTAAAAATACTCGGTCTCCTCGAATAACCTGAACAGAAAACCTCTTTAGTTTTAAGAAACTGATGACATTAAATTTGTTTTCTATGATTAGTGTACACAAGTCTTCTAGTTAGGCAACTATTTCAAACAAACATGAATAGGTAACCCCTAGTTGTTAAATAGCTCTGTCAATAAGAGCTTGAGACACGCATAAATATTTTTTTTCTTCTTAAAATAACCATCTCAAGGTTGGTAGTAGTTGATGACACAAATCAAGTACATTTATTAAAGTTTAATTTAATTTTTTAATAATAGCCTTCTAAGGATTGTCGTTAACGTTTACATTGAACAATATTCTTTTTCAAATCACTAATTGATCTTGATTGCGTCTATAGGGATCAAGTTCTGGAATACATGAACAAGTCCGAGCCTCTTATAAAGAGGCTATTAGAAGTGCTAATGACAAGATTAGGCATATCAAAACTCGACGAAACAAACCAACCATTTCTTATGGGCTCAAGACGAATGAACCTAAACTACTATCCTATTTGCCCAAATCCTGAGCTCACGGTTGGTGTGGGTGGTCACTCAGATGTTTCAACCCTAACCGTCCTTCTTCAAGACCAAACCAGAGGGCTATATGTTCGAAAACTTGATAGTGACAATTGGGTTCATGTCCCTCCTATAAATGGATCTTTAACAATCAACATTGGTGATGCTCTTCAAATCATGAGTAACTGTCGGTACAAGAGCATTGAACATCATGTGGTTGCTAATGGTCATGAAAACCGAGTTTCGGTGCCCATTTTTGTCAACCCTAGACCTAGTGATATCATCGGGCCGTTGCCACAAGTTATCGGTAGAGGGGAGAAGGCTTTGTATAAGAAAGTTTTGTATTCGGATTATGTTAAGCATTTTTATAGGAAATCACATAATGGGAAGGATACAATTGATTTTGCAAAGGCATGATGACCAAATTGATGATCCTTTTTGTTCATTGAAGAAAAGATGCGACTATAGAAATAGATTAGATATCTAAAGTATTATACTACAATATGCAAAGATGAAAGTGATAATTAAGATACAATATACTCCATCTTGTAAAATTGAAGTGGGATTACTACAAGGTCTTGAAACTGTATGATTATCTTTATTAGATATTTTGTAAAGATAAATTATTTTGTAATAATTTATTTATTTTCTTAGGTTTAAAGTATAGATCATAATCTTTTTCACAGCAACGTGTGTACGTTCTTTGCTCGAAGGAGGGCCGCGCCGCGACATTTAACGTGGTCTAGTGCCTGGTCATTTTCAATTGTTCAAGTCAAAATTCAATCTTCAAATTAGCACAAATCACAAACCGTAAAAACTTAGAATACGTATCTTATATCATTGGAAAGGTAATTTGACGAGGAACACAACTAAACACGTTTCATCAATCAAAAACATCATTTGCAAATATCAAGTTTCCAAATTAAATGATCAAATAAATGCTCATCATTAATGTTCAAGTTCATCAATGCACATTCTTGATTCGGGCATTTAATGCATACATATAACACGCCGTTTTGTAGGTAATCAAGCATACAATACAACTAACTACTTACCAACAACAATTCATGGCATTCAATACATTAAATGTTCACATTTAAATCTATCAAACCCTAACCAACATCATCAAAACCACTAATCGAGTTTATGAAGTTTTCTAAAGCAACCTACACATCAAATTGAAGCTAGTGATGTTACGAACACATTTAATACATGCATTTATAACATTAAACAACATTCAAGCAACAAAATCACCAAATCAAACACACCAAAGTTCATGTTCATGTTAGTTGTTTAAAATAACAAGATCGAACATATAAATCACATATTCATGTTAGACTTGAGCCATAGACACTAATTAACAACTTTATAAGTTAAAAACATCAAGAACACAAAATCTAGTGATTTTAGAAAGTTACCCAAATGAGATGTAATCGGTATGGAATCGAAGAGGAAGTTGCAAGGATTTCAAATATGTAATTTGTTTGGATTGAAGTTTGTTAGATTTGATTTAGATGATGAATCTTTGTAATGGAGAATTAGAGAAAAATGTGGAAGTATGAAAGAAAATGGAAAAATGAAAATGGAAAATGAAAGGAGGTGGGTGTGACTAGTCCATCTAGTCACATCTTTGCTCAGTTGGCGAAAATAGTCCCTCGAGTTCGGTTGCGGGTGCGTGAATTACCTAAACAAGATAATGTAAACGCGTATCAACGGGAGATGTTATAAATATATAACGGACTTTGAAATAGTTATACGGAAAGTAAACGGAAAAAGGTGGGATGTTACATTACCTACTCCTTAAAAGAAATTTCGTCCCGAAATTTAAGTAGGCGTAGTAGTCGTTGTTTCTTCCTCGGAATCTTGCGTTTCCGGAACCGGAAAAAGATGAGGGTATTTCCTTTGCATTTGATCTTGTCTTTCCCAAGTAAACTCGGGTCCCCTTTTGGCGTTCCAGCGGACCTTGACAATCGGGATTCGGCTTTGTTTTAGCGTCTTGACAGAGGTGTCCACGATTTCAACCGGTTCCTCCACAAAATGAAGTTTGTCATCAATAGTAAGTTCCTCAAGAGGGATGACGATATCGGGTTTGGCAAGACACTTTTTCAAGTTGGATACATGAAAGGTAGGATGAACGGAGCTCAATTGAGATGGAAGATCTAAACGATAAGAAACGGTTCCAACACGCTCCAAGATTTCGAAAGGACCAATATACTGCAGGTTTAGCTTCCCGCGCTTCCCGAATCAGATTACACCTTTCCAAGGTGCGACTTTTAACATTACGTGATCACCGACTTGAAATTTGAGGTCGTTGCGTCTTTTGTCGGTATAGCTCTTTTGACGACTACGGGCCGTCCTAAGCCTATCTAGGATTTGAACGATTTTCTCGGTTGTTTCATGAATGAGTTCGGGTCCGGTGATTTGTGTATCGCCTACTTCGGCCCAACAAAGAGGAGAACGACATTTTCGGCCATATAAAGCTTCGAATGGTGCGGCGTTAATACTCGCGTGATAACTATTGTTGTAGGAGAATTCGGCGAGAGGCAAGTGCTTATCCCAAGCTTTTCCAAAGTCGACAATGCAAGCTCGTAGCATGTCTTCCAAAGTTTGAATTGTGCGTTCGCTTTGTCCGTCGGTTTGTGGATGATATGCGGTGCTCATGTCTAAACGCGTTCCCAACGCTTCTTGTAAAGTACGCCAAAATCTAGAAACAAAACGGCCATCTCGGTCGGAGATAATCGATAAGGGTACACCGTGTCAGGCTACGATTTCTTTAATGTAAAGTTGTGCGAGTTTCTCCATGTTGTCGGTTTCCTTCATGGATAGGAAATGTGCGGATTTGGTGAGACGATCAACAATAACCCAAATAGTATCATAACCGCCAACCGTCTTTGGTAGTCTGGTGATAAAATCCATCATTATCCTTTCCCACTTCCATTGCGGGATCTCGGGTTGTTGAAGTAGTCCGGACGGTCTTTGATGTTCGGCTTTGACTTTGGAGCAAGTTAGGAACTTTCCAACATAAGTAGCAACGTCCTTTTTAATGTTCGGCCACCAATATTGTTCTTTGAGGTCGTGGTACATCTTATTGGCACCGGGGTGAATCGAATATCTTGACTTATGGGCTTCATCTAAAATAAGGCTTCGCAAGTCCCCATAACTAGGCACCCAAATTCTTCTGGCGAAATATCGGAGTCCGGTTTCTTTAACTTCGAATCGAGAGGTGAGGACGTTCAAGTGTTCGAGAGAGATGTTTTCATCCTTGAGTGCCTCGTCTTGGGCTACACGAATTTGACTATTTAGGTTGGTGTGAATGGTGATGTTTAAAGCTCGGACACGAAGAGGCACAGCTCTTTCTTTTTGACTCAAGGCATCGGCTACTACGTTTGCCTTCCCGGGATGGTAACGAAGCTCACAATCATAATCATTTAAAGTTTCAATCCACCGTTGTTGTCTCATGTTTAGTTGCTTTTGATCAAAGATGTGTTGGAGGCTTTTGTGATCGGTGAAGATGGTACTTTTAGTTCCATAAAGATAGTGTCTCCACATTTTAAGTGCGAAGACAACGGCTCCGAGTTCGAGATCATGTGTTGTATAGTTCCGTTCGTGAATTCTGAGTTGTCGGGAGGCATAAGCAATGATTTTCTTTCATTGCATCAATACGCACCCAAAACCATGTTTCGAGGCATCGCAATATACAACAAAATCATCATTGCCTTCAGGAAGTGACAAGATAGGAGCGGTGGTTAGCTTTGTCTTCAAGATTTGAAATGCGGATTCTTGTTCGGTTGACCAAATGAATTTCTTTCCCTTGTGAGTTAACGCGGTTAGAGGTCGAGCAACCAAAGAGAAATTCTTGATGAATCTACGGTAGTATCCGGCTGTAGTGACCCGAACTTTTCCATGTTTATATATATTAATTGAGATTTATATTTACATGATTAAATGTTTCCAACATGTTAAGCAATCAAACTTGTTATGACTTGATTAATTGAAATATGTTTCATATAGACAATTTACCACCCAAGTTGACCGGCGATTCACGAACGTTAAAACTTGTAAAAACGACATGACGATATATATATGGATATACATATGGTTAACATGAGATTATGATAAGTAAGTATCTCCATAAGTATATTAACAATGAGTTATATACATATAAACAAGACTACTAACTTAAGGATTTCGAAACGAGACATATATGTAACGATTATCGTTGTAACAACATTTAAATGTATATATATCGTATTAAGATATATTAATATATCATAATATCATGATAATATAATAATTTAACATCTCATTAGATATAATAAACAATGGGTTAACAACATTAATTGAGATCGTTAACTTAAAGGTTTCAAAACAACACTTACATGTAACGACTAACGATGACTTAACGACTCAGTTAAAATGTATATACATGTAGTGTATTTAGATGTATTAAAATACTTTTGGAAGACTTCAAGACATATATCAAAACACTCATACTTAAGGAAAATGGTTACAGTTACTTTTCCATTCTTTTCTTTCATCAAGAATTCTAGTCGTATTCTTTCCCGTATTATACACAGCTTCAAAACGTACTTACTATGAGTATATACCAATAGGAACTAGCATGGGATTCCACTCTTGATTATGTCATGTATGACTAATCAATTTTAACTTCTACCATGAGCTAGTCAACTAACTAGAACTCCTTTTAACCCCACTCACCACTCACCAATTACCACTCATCATTCACTCCATTTCACTTCCAATTCTCTTTCTAATTCTCTCTCAACACACACACACTATTATGAACGTATTTTTCCAGTAGTTAATCATCATCTTCATCAAAAATCACTTCAAGAATCAAGCTATAATCATCATAGGAAGAACACTTCAAGAACACTTCAAAAATCCCTTCAAGTTTACTAATTTACTTCCAAGCTTTCTAATCCATTCCAAGTAATCATCTAAGATCAAGAAACCTTTGTTATATACAGTAGTTTATCTTTCTTATTCAAGGTAATATTCATATTCAAACTTTGATTCAATTTCTATAACTATAAACTATCTTAATTCGAGTAAAAATCTTACTTGAACTTATTTTTGTGTCATGATCCTACTTCAAGAACTTTCAAGCCATCCAAGATCCTTTGAAGCTAGATCATTTCTTGTCACTTCCAGTAGGTTTACCTACTAATCTTGAGGTAGTAATGATGTTCATAACATCATTCGATTCATATATATAAAACTATCTTATTCGAAGGTTTAAACTCGTAATCACTAGAACATAGTTTAGTTAACTCTAAACTTGTTCGCAAACAAAAGTTAATCCTTCTAACTTGACTTTTAAAATTAACTAAACACATGTTCTATATCTATATGATATGCTAACTTAATGATTTAAAACCTGGAAACACGAAAAACACCGTAAAACCGGATTTACGCCGTCGTAGTAACACCGCGGGCTGTTTTGGGTTAGTTAATTAAAAACTATGATAAACTTTGATTTAAAAGTTGTTATTTTGAGAAAATGATTTTTATTATGAACATGAAACTATATCCAAAAATTATGGTTAAACTCAAAGTGGAAGTATGTTTTTTAAAATGGTCATCTAGACGTCGTTCTTTCGACTGAAATGACTACCTTTACAAAAACGACTTGTAACTTATTTTTCCGACTATAAACCTATACTTTTCTGTTTAGATTCATAAAATAGAGTTCAATATGAAACCATAGCAATTTGATTCACTCAAAACGGATTTAAAATGAAGATGTTATGGGTAAAACAAGATTGGATAATTTTTCTCATTTTAGCTACGTGAAAATTGGTAACAAATCTATTCCAACCATAACTTAATCAACTTGTATTGTATATTATGTAATCTTGAGATACCATAGACACGTATACAATGTTTCGACCTATCATGTCGACACATCTATATATATTTCGGAACAACCATAGACACTCTATATGTGAATGTTGGAGTTAGCTATACAGGGTTGAGGTTGATTCCAAAATATATATAGTTTGAGTTGTGATCAATACTGAGATACGTATACACTGGGTCGTAGATTGATTCAAGATAATATTTATCGATTTATTTCTGTACATCTAACTGTGGACAACTAGTTGTAGGTTACTAACGAGGACAGCTGACTTAATAAACTTAAAACATCAAAATATATTAAAAGTGTTGTAAATATATTTTAAACATACTTTGATATATATGTATATATTGTTATAGGTTCGTGAATCAACCAGTGGCCAAGTCTTACTTCCCGACGAAGTAAAAATCTGTGAAAGTGAGTTATAGTCCCACTTTTAAAATCTAATATTTTCGGGATGAGAATACATGCAGGTTTTATAAATGATTTACAAAATAGACACAAGTACGTGAAACTACATTCTATGGTTGAATTATCGAAATCGAATATGCCCCTTTTTATTAAGTCTGGTAATCCAAGAATTAGGGAACAGACACCCTAATTGACGAGAACTCTAAAGATAGATCTATCGGGCCCAACAAGCCCCATTCAAAGTACCGGATGCTTTAGTACTTCGAAATTTATATCATGTCCGATGGAGGATCCCGGAATGATGGGGATATTCTTATATACAAATTGTGAATGTCGGTTACCAGGTATTCACCATATGAATGATTTTTATCTCTATGTATGGGATGTGTATTGAAATACGAAATCTTGTGGTCTATTGTTACGATTTGATACATATAGGTTAAACCTATAACTCACCAACATTTTTGTTGACGTTTAAAGCATGTTTATTCTCAGGTGAATACTAAGAGCTTCCGCTGTTGCATACTAAAATAAGGACAAGATTTGGAGTCCATGTTTGTATGATATTGTGTAAAAACTGCATTCAAGAAACTGATTTCGATGTAACATATTTGTATTGTAAACCATTATGTAATGGTCGTGTGTAAACAGGATATTTTAGATTATCATTATTTGATAATCTACGTAAAGCTTTTAAACCTTTATTTATGAAATAAAGGTTATGGTTTGTTTTAAAAATGAATGCAGTCTTTGAAAAACGTCTCATATAGAGGTCAAAACCTCGCAACGAAATCAATTAATATGGAACGTTTTTAATCAATAAGAACGGGACATTTCAGTTGGTATCCGAGCGTTGGTCTTAGAGAACCAGAATTTTGCATTAGTGTGTCTTATCGAGTTTGTTAGGATGCATTAGTGAGTCTGGACTTCGACCGTGTTTACTTGAAAAATGATTGCTTAACAAATTTTGTTGGAAACTATATATTTTTAACATGTGAATATTATGTGATATATTAATCTCTTAACGCGTTTGATATTATGTGATAGATGTCTACCTCTAGAACAAGTCCCATTGACTCACCTAATAATAATGAAGAGTCAAATGTAAATTGGAATGATTCGTGGACTGATTCACAAGTTCCCGAAGAGGAACCGGAAGAAGAGTCGGAACCGGAAGAAGAATCAGAACCGGAAGAGGAGGAACCGGATGAAGAAATAGAACCGGTGGGGGAAATAATAAAACGGTTAAGTAAAAGAAAATCCTCAACCAACCGACCAAGGTTAATTATGGTCAATGGTGTTTCCGCCAAGGAAGCAAAATATTGGGAGGATTACCAATTCTCCGATGAATCGGATTCTGACGAGAATTCCGATGATGTTATAGAAATTACCCCAACTGAATTTAAAAAGGCAAAAGAAAATAATAAGGGAAAGGGCATAAAAATAGAGAAATCTAATTCCAACCCCGATGAACTTTATATGTATCGTCAACCCCCGAAGTCCTTAAGTTGTAACAATGACCCAGGAACCTCTAAACCACCAGGTTTTTCTAAACCAATGTGGAAAATTACGGCTCGTATTAGGGGAACATCATATATCCCTAAAAACTTGGCAAAACGAACCAAAACCGAAGAAGAAGAAACAAGCGAGTCGGAATAAGATAGTTGTATTCGTGTGGTGTAATATATGTAATATAGTGTGCTTATGCTTTATGATATATGTAAAAATTGCTTGTATTAATAAGTATTTTTTTTTATGAATCTAACTCTTGTCTATTTTACAGTATAAAAACACAAAATGGATAGACAACCCAATATTTTAAGAGACCTACCCGAAGACATGATTGATGAAATCTTGTCTAGAGTCGGTCAGAATTCTTCGGCACAACTATTTAAGGCGAGATCAGTTTGTAAGACATTCGAAGAACGTTCCAAGAATGCCTTGGTTTATAAAAGGCTTTCGTTCGAAAGATGGGGGATATCACATTGGGAAATCCATAAGTTACGATGTGTTTACTTTGACGCATATATTGCAGGGAACCCAAATGCTATTTTACGCTATGGGTTAAGAAATTATTTTGACTCAATATATCTGAATATTGGACTTCGTGATTTAGAAAAAGCGGCTAACATGCAACATAAAGAAGCATGTTATGCTTACGGATTAGTAATGTTCGTTTCTCACCCAAGTGAGAACAAGAACATCGGGCTACAACTATTAAACAAAACGTTCCCACAAGTGACGGAGTCGGTAATTGGGGTAAGAAATGAGGTTTTTAGATTGTTACGGGACTGTTGGACATTACGTAACCCTCGTCCCTTTGACGACGTTACAACACGCTGTCTTATCAACGGCCATAACGGTTATGTTCCACAAGACCAAGGATGGGAAGTAATCCTAGTAAAACCAGAATGCATGACTTGTTTCTGGACGTATGAATTACGTGTCTTTATTGCCTTTGCTGAACGACTTGTGTACTAGCTAGAATTATCTTCACAACCATCTTGTATCAAATTTATTGTGTGCTATATTTCATGCTATATGTAAAATAAAAGGTATTGTAAGTTTGTAAAATATTGTGTAAAAGTTTGAACGTGAAATATTATTATAATCAGTTTTTCATATAGAATTGTAGTAGTTGAATTGTATATTAGCTACTAAGTATGAACTTAACGGGTAGGTACTACCCGAATTTAAACTTATAAAATGCTAATATGAAGAAAAAGCTTTTATAAATGAGTTCATATTATGAGTTCATATTATGCTACGAAATACTATTAACTACTCTTAATATTCTGTATGATTAACTTGTTCCATTTGACTATTTTGAAGGAAATGGCACCGACTACTCGACACACCGTGAATATGAATGAAGAGGAATTCCGTACTTTTCTAGCTTCAAACATAGCCGCAGTACAGGCTGCGCTACATACCAACAATAACCTTGGATCTGGCAGTACAGGAAATCGTGTAGGATGCACCTACAAAGAATTCACTGCCTGCAAACCTTTGGAATTTGATGGAACCGAAGGACCGATCGGATTGAAACGGTGGACCGAGAAGGTCGAATCGGTGTTTGCCATAAGTAAGTGTACTGAAGAGGACAAAGTGAAGTACGCTACGCATACCTTCACAATGTTCTGCGTTAACATAGTGGAATACCTATCTAGAGCAAGTGGGACAAGATGATGCGTACGTACTACCGTGGTCAGCATTCAAGCACTTGATGAACGAGAAGTACCGTCCCAGAACCGAGGTCAATAAGCTCAAGACAGAACTTAGAGGGTTACGAACCCAAGGATTTGATATTACCACGTACGAAAGACGATTCACAGAATTGTGCCTATTGTGTCCGGGATCATTCGAAGATGAGGAAGAGAAGATCGACGCGTTTGTGAAAGGATTACCGGAAAGAATCCAAGAAGATATAAGTTCACACGAGCCCGCCTCCATACAACAGGCATGTAGAATGGCTCACAAACTAGTGAACCAGATTGAAGAAAGAATTAAAGAACAGACTGCTGAAGAGGCCAATGTGAAGCAAGTCAAAAGAAAGTAGGAGGAAAACGGTGATAAGAATCACCAATACAACAACAACAGCAATTACAACAATAATCGCAACAATTATCCCAACAAACGCAACATCAATCGCAACTACAACAAACGGCCCAACAACAACAACAACAACAATAACAACAGCAACTACAACAATCATCCCAACAACAATAATAACCGCAACAACAACAACAATCAGAAGCAGCTATGCCAAAGGTGTGAAAAGTATCACTCGGGGTTCTGCACCAAATTTTGCAACAAGTGTAAATGAAATGGTCATAGCGCGGCGAAGTGTGAGGTCTACGGACCAGGGGTTAATAGAACGAAAGGAACAAATGGTGTCGAAACGAGTAAAGGCGGAGCAAGTAGTGTCGGAGCAAGTTATGCCAATGTAGTTTGTTATAAATGTGGAAAACCGGGCCACATTATTAGAAATTGCCCGAACCAGGAGAACACGAATGGACAAGGCCGCGGAAGAGTTTTCAATATTAATGCGGCAGAGGCACAGGAAGACCCGGAGCTTGTTACGGGTACGTTTCTTATTGACAATAAATCTGCTTACGTTTTATTTGATTCGGGTGCGGATAGAAGCTATATGAGTAGAGGTTTTTGTGCTAAATTAAGTTGTCCATTGACGCCTTTGGATAGTAAATTTTTACTCGAATTAGCAAATGGTAAATTAATTTCAGCAGATAATATATGTCGGAATCGAGAAATTAAACTGGTTAGCGAAACATTTAAGATTGATTTGATACCAGTAGAGTTAGGGAGTTTTGATGTGATAATCGGTATGGACTGGTTGAAAGAAGTGAAAGCAGAGATCGTTTGTTACAAAAATACAATTCACATTATACGAGAAAAAGGAAAACCCTTAATGGTGTACGGAGAAAAGGGCAACACGAAGCTACATATTATTAGTAATTTGAAGGCACAAAAACTAATAAGAAAAGGTTGCTATGCTGTTCTAGCACACGTCGAGAAAGTACAAACTGAAGAAAAGAGCATCAATAATGTTCCCATTGCAAAATAATTTCCCGATGTATTTCCGAAAGAATTACCGGGATTACCCCCACAGCGATCCGTTGAATTTCAAATAGATCTTGTACCAGGAGCTGCACCAATAGCTCGTGCTCCTTACAGACTCGCACCCAGCGAGATGAAAGAACTGCAAAGCCAATTACAAGAACTTTTAGAGCGTGGTTTCATTCGACCAAGCACATCACCGTAGGGAGCTCCTGTTTTGTTTGTCAAGAAGAAAGATGGTACATTCAGGTTGTGTATCGACTACCGAGAGTTGAACAAACTTACCATCAAGAACCGCTACCCACTACTGAGAATCGACGACTTATTTGATCAACTACAAGGCTCGTCTGTTTATTCAAAGATTGACTTACGTTCCGGGTATCATCAAATGCGGGTGAAAGAAGATGATATTCCAAAGACTGCTTTCAGAACACGTTACGGTCATTACGAGTTTATGGTCATGCCGTTTGGTTTAACTAATGCACCAGCTGTGTTCATGGACCTTATGAACCGAGTGTGTGGATCATACCTTGACAAGTTTGTCATTGTTTTCATTGATGACATACTTATTTACTCAAAGAATGACCAAGAACACGGTGAACATTTGAGAAAGGTGTAAGAAGTATTGAGGAAGGAAGAATTGTACGCTAAGTTTTCAAAGTGTGCATTTTGGTTGAAAGAAGTTCAATTCCTCGATCACATAGTGAACAAAGAAGGTATTAAGGTGGATCCGGCAAAGATAGAAACTGTTGAAAAGTGGGAAACCCCGAAAACTCCGAAACACATACGCCAGTTTTTAGGACTAGCTGGTTACTACAGAAGGTTCATCCAAGACTTTTCCAGAATAGCAAAACCCTTGACTGCATTAACGCATAAAGGGAAGAAATTTGAATGGAATGATGAACAAGAGAAAGCGTTTCAGTTATTGAAGAAAAAGCTAACTACGGCACCTATATTGTCATTGCCTGAAGGGAATGATGATTTTCTGATTTATTGTGACGCATCAAAGCAAGGTCTCGGTTGTGTATTAATACAACGAACAAAGGTGATTGCTTATGCGTCTAGACAATTGAAGATTCACGAACAAAATTATACGACGCATGATTTGGAATTAGGCGCGGTTATTTTTGCATTAAAGACTTGGAGGCACTACTTATATGGGGTTAAAAGTATTATATATACCGACCACAAAAGTCTTCAACACATATTTAATCAGAAACTACTGAATATGAGGCAGCGTAGGTGGATTGAATTGTTGAATGATTACGACTTTGAGATTCGTTACCACCCGGGGAAGGCAAATGTGGTAGCCGATGCCTTGAGCAGGAAGGACAGAGAACCCATTCGAGTAAAATCTATGAATATAATGATTCATAATAACCTTACTACTCAAATAAAGGAGGCGCAACAAGGAGTTTTAAAAGAGGGAAATTTAAAGGATGAAATACCCAAAGGATCCGAGAAGCATCTTAATATTCGGGAAGACGGAACCCGGTATAGGGCTGAAAGGATTTGGGTACCAAAATTTGGAGATATGAGAGAAATGGTACTTAGAGAAGCTCATAAAACCAGATACTCAATACATCCTGGAACGGGGAAGATGTACAAGGATCTCAAGAAACATTTTTGGTGGCCGGGTATGAAAGCCGATGTTGCTAAATACGTAGGAGAATGTTTGACGTGTTCTAAGGTCAAAGCTGAGCATCAGAAACCATCAGGTCTACTTCAACAACCCGAAATCCCGGAATGGAAATGGGAAAACATTACCATAGATTTCATCACTAAATTACCAAGGACTGCAAGTGGTTTTGATACTATTTAGGTAATAGTTGATCGTCTCACCAAATCAGCACACTTCCTGCCAATAAGAGAAGATGTCAAGATGGAGAAGTTAGCACGACTGTATTTGAAGGAAGTTATCTCCAGACATGGAATACCAATCTCTATTATCTCTGATAGGGATGGTAGATTTATTTCAAGATTCTGGCAGACATTACAGCAAGCATTAGGAACTCGTCTAGACATGAGTACTGCTTATCATCCACAAACTGATGGGCAGAGCGAAAGGACGATACAAACGCTTGAAGACATGCTACGAGCATGTGTTATTGATTTCGGAAACAGTTGGGATCGACATCTACCATTAGCAGAATTTTCCTACAACAACAGCTACCATTCAAGCATTGAGATGGCGCCATTTGAAGCACTTTATGGTAGATAGTGCAGGTCTCCGATTTGTTGGAGTGAAGTGGGGGATAGACAGATTACGGGTCCGGAGATTATACAAGAAACTACCGAGAAGATCATCCAAATTCAACAACGGTTGAAAACCGCCCAAAGTCGACAAAAGAGCTACGCTGACATTAAAAGAAAAGATATAGAATTTGAAATTGGAGAGATGGTCATGCTTAAAGTTGCACCTTGGAAAGGCGTTGTTCGATTTGGTAAACGAGGGAAATTAAATCCAAGGTATATTGGACCATTCAAGATTATTGATCGTGTCGGACCAGTAGCTTACCGACTTGAGTTACCTCAACAACTCGCGGCTGTACATAACACTTTCCACGTCTCGAATTTGAAGAAATGTTTTGCTAAAGAAGATCTCACTATTCCGTTAGATGAAATCCAAATCAACGAAAAACTCCAATTCATCGAAGAACCCGTCGAAATAATGGATCGTGAGGTTAAAAGACTTAAGCAAAACAAGATACCAATTGTTAAGGTTTGATGGAATGCTCGTAGAGGACCCGAGTTCACCTGGGAGCGTGAAGATCAGATGAAGAAGAAATACCCGCATCTATTTCCAGAAGATTCATCAACACCTTCAACAGCTTAAAATTTCGGGACGAAATTTATTTAACGGGTAGGTACTGTAGTGACCCGAACTTTTCCATGTTTATATATATTAATTGAGATTGATATTTACATGATTAAATGTTTCCAACATGTTAAGCAATCAAACTTGTTAAGACTTGATTAATTGAAATATGTTTCATATAGACAATTGACCACCCAAGTTGACCGGCGATTCACGAACGTTAAAACTTGTAAAAACGACATGACGATATATATATGGATATACATATGGTTAACATGAGATTATGATAAGTAAGTATCTCCATAAGTATATTAACAATGAGTTATATACATATAAACAAGACTACTAACTTAAGGATTTCGAAACGAGACATATATGTAACGATTATCGTTGTAACAACATTTAAATGTATATATATCATATTAAGATATATTAATATATCATAATATCATGATAATATAATAATTTAACATCTCATTAGATATAATAAACAATGGGTTAACAACATTAATTGAGATCGTTAACTTAAAGGTTTCAAAACAACACTTACATGTAACGACTAACGATGACTTAACGACTCAGTTAAAATGTATATACATGTAGTGTATTTAGATGTATTAAAATACTTTTGGAAGACTTCAAGACATATATCAAAACACTCATACTTAACAAAAATGGTTACAGTTACTTTTCCATTCTTTTCTTTCATCAAGAATTCTAGTCGTATTCTTACCCGTATTATACACAGCTTCAAAACGTACTTACTATGAGTATATACCAATAGGAACTAGCATGGGATTCCACTCTTGATTATGTCATGTATGACTAATCAATTTTAACTTCTACCATGAGCTAGTCAACTAACTTGAACTCCTTTTAACCCCACTCACCACTCACCAATTACCACTCATCATTCACTCCATTTCACTTCCAATTCTCTTTCTAATTCTCTTTCAACACACACACACACTATTATGAACGTATTTTTCCAGTAGTTAATCATCATATTCATCAAAAATCACTTCAAGAATCAAGCTATAATCATCATAGGAAGAACACTTCAAGAACACTTCAAAAATCCCTTCAAGTTTACTAATTTACTTCCAAGCTTTCTAATCCATTCCAAGTAATCATCTAAGATCAAGAAACCTTTGTTATATATAGTAGGTTATCTTTCTTATTCAAGGTAATATTCATATTCAAACTTTGATTCAATTTCTATAACTATAAACTATCTTAATTCGAGTAAAAATCTTACTTGAACTTGTTTTTGTGTCATGATCCTACTTCAAGAACTTTCAAGCCATCCAAGATCCTTTGAAGCTAGATCATTTCTTGTCACTTCCAGTAGGTTTACCTACTAATCTTGAGGTAGTAATGATGTTCATAACATCATTCAATTCATATATATAAAACTATCTTATTCGAAGGTTTAAACTCGTAATCACTAGAACATAGTTTAGTTAACTCTAAACTTGTTCGCAAACAAAAGTTAATCCTTCTAACTTGACTTTTAAAATTAACTAAACACATGTTCTATATCTATATGATATGCTAACTTAATGATTTAAAACCTGGAAACACGAAAAACACCGTAAAACCGGATTTACGCCGTCGTAGTAACACCGCGGGCTGTTTTGGGTTAGTTAATTAAAAACTATGATAAACTTTGATTTAAAAGTTTTTATTCTGAGAAAATGATTTTTATTATGAACATGAAACTATATCCAAAAATTATGGTTAAACTCAAAGTGGAAGTATGTTTTTTAAAATGGTCATCTAGACGTCGTTCTTTCGACTGAAATGACTACCTTTACAAAAATGACTTGTAACTTATTTTTCCGACTATAAACCTATACTTTTCTGTTTAGATTCATAAAATAGAGTTCAATATGAAACCATAGCAATTTGATTCACTCAAAACGGATTTAAAATGAAGAAGTTATGGGTAAAACAAGATTGGATAATTTTTCTCATTTTAGCTACGTGAAAATTGGTAACAAATCTATTCCAACCATAACTTAATCAACTTGTATTGTATATTATGTGTAGTGACCCGAACTTTTCCATGTTTATATATATTAATTGAGATTGATATTTACATGATTAAATGTTTCCAACATGTTAAGCAATCAAACTTGTTAAGACTTGATTAATTGAAATATGTTTCATATAGACAATTGACCACCCAAGTTGATCGGTGATTCACGAACGTTAAAACTTGTAAAAACTATATGATGACATATATATGGATATATATATATATAGTTAACATGATACTATGATAATAAAACATATCATAAAGTATATTAACAATGAACTACATATGTAAAAACAAGACTACTAACTTAATGATTTTTAAACGACACATATATGTAACGATTATCGTTGTAAAGACATTTAATGTATATATATCATATTAAGAGATATTCATACATGATAATATCATGATAATATAATAATTTAAAATCTCATTTGATATTATAAACATTGGGTTAACAACATTTAACAAGATCGTTAACCTAAAGGTTTCAAAACAACACTTACATGTAACGACTAACGATGACTTAACGACTCAGTTAAAATGTATATACATGTAGTGTTTTAATATGTATTTATACACTTTTGAAAGACTTCAATACACTTATCAAAATACTTCTACTTAACAAAAATGCTTACAATTACATCCTCGTTCAGTTTCATCAACAATTCTACTCATATGCACCCGTATTCGTACTCGTACATTACACAGCTTTTAGATGTATGTACTATTGGTATATACACTCCAATGATCAGCTCTTAGCAGCCCATGTGAGTCACCTAACACATGTGGGAACCATCATTTGGCAACTAGCATGAAATATCTCATAAAATTACAAAAATATGAGTAATCATTCATGACTTATTTACATGAAAACAAAATTACATATCCTTTATATCTAATCCATACACCAACGACCAAAAACACCTACAAACACTTTCATTCTTCAATTTTCTTCATCTAATTGATCTCTCTCAAGTTCTATCTTCAAGTTCTAAGTGTTCTTCATAAATTCCAAAAGTTCTAGTTTCATAAAATCAAGAATACTTTCAAGTTTGCTAGCTCACTTCCAATCTTGTAAGGTGATCATCCAACCTCAAGAAATCTTTGTTTCTTACATTAGGTTATCATTCTAATACAAGGTAATAATCATATTCAAACTTTGGTTCAATTTCTATAACTATAACAATCTTATTTCAAGTGATGATCTTACTTGAACTTGTTTTCGTGTCATGATTCTGCTTCAAGAACTTCGAGCCATCCAAGGATCCATTGAAGCTAGATCCATTTTTCTCTTTTCCAGTAGGTTTATCCAAGGAACTTAAGGTAGTAATGATGTTCATAACATCATTCGATTCATACATATAAAGCTATCTTATTCGAAGGTTTAAACTTGTAATCACTAGAACATAGTTTAGTTAATTCTAAACTTGTTCGCAAACAAAAGTTAATCCTTCTAACTTGACTTTTAAAATCAACTAAACACATGTTCTATATCTATATGATATGCTAACTTAATGATTTAAAACCTGGAAACACGAAAAACACCGTAAAACCGGATTTACACCGTCGTAGTAACACCGCGGGCTGTTTTGGGTTAGTTAATTAAAAACTATGAAAAACTTTGATTTTAAAGTTGTTATTCTGAGAAAATGATTTTTATTATGAACATGAAACTATATCCATAAATTATGATTAAACTCAAAGTGGAAGTATGTTTTCTAAAATGGTCATCTAGACGTCGTTCTTTCGACTGAAATGACTACCTTTACAAAAACGACTTGTAACTTATTTTTCCGACTATAAACCTATACTTTTATGTTTAGATTCATAAAATAGAGTTCAATATGAAACCATAGCAATTTGATTCACTCAAAACGGATTTAAAATGAAGAAGTTATGGGTAAAACAAGATTGGATAATTTTTCTCATTTTAGCTACGTGAAAATTGGTAACAAATCTATTCCAACCATAACTTAATCAACTTGTATTGTATATTATGTAATCTTGAGATACCATAGACACGTATACAATGTTTCGACCTATCATGTCGACACATCTATATAAATTTCGGAACAACCATAGACACTCTATATGTGAATGTTGGAGTTAGCTATACAGGGTTGAGGTTGATTCCAAAATATATATAGTTTGAGTTGTGATCAATACTGAGATACGTATACACTGGGTCGTGGATTGATTCAAGATAATATTTATCGATTTATTTCTGTACATCTAAATGTGGACAACTAGTTGTAGGTTACTAACGAGGACAGCTGACTTAATAAACTTAAAACATCAAAATATATTAAAAGTGTTGTAAATATATTTTGAACATACTTTGATATATATGTATATATTGTTATAGGTTCGTGAATCAACTAGTGGCCAAGTCTTACTTCCCGACGAAGTAAAAATCTGTGAAAGTGAGTTATAGTCCCACTTTTAAAATCCAATATTTTTGGGATGAGAATACATGCAGGTTTTATAAATGGTTTACAAAATAGACACAAGTACGTGAAACTACATTCTATGGTTGAATTATTGAAATCGAATATGCCCCTTTTTATTAAGTCTGGCAATCTAAGAATTAGGGAACAGACACCCTAATTGACGCGAATCCTAAAGATAGATCTATTGGGCCTAACAAACCCCATCCAAAGTACCGGATGCTTTAGTACTTCGAAATTTATATCATATCCGAAGGGTGTCCCGGAATGATGGGGATATGCTTATATATGCATCTTGTTATTGTCGGTTACCAGGTGTTCACCATATGAATGATTTTTATCTCTATGTATGGGATGTGTATTGAAATATGAAATCTTGTGGTCTATTGTTACGATTTGATATATATAGGTTAAACCTATAACTCACCAACATTTTTGTTGACGTTTAAAGCATGTTTATTCTCAGGTGAATATTAAGAGCTTCCGCTGTTGCATACTAAAATAAGGACAAGATTTGGAGTCCATGTTTGTATGATATTGTGTAAAAACTGCATTCAAGAAACTGATTTCGATGTAACATATTTGTATTGTAAACCATTATGTAATGGTCGTGTGTAAACAGGATATTTTAGATTATCATTATTTGATAATCTACGTAAAGCTTTTTAAACCTTTATTTATGAAATAAAGGTTATGGTTTGTTTTAAAAATGAATGCAGTCTTTGAAAAACGTCTTATATAGAGGTCAAAACCTCGCAACGAAATCAATTAATATGGAACGTTTTTAATCAATAAGAACGGGACATTTCAGTTGGTATCCGAGCGTTGGTCTTAGAGAACCAGAAAATTTGCATTAGTGTGTCTTATCGAGTTTGTTAGGATGCATTAGTGAGTCTGGACTTCGACCGTGTTTTCTTTAAAAATAATTGCTTAACATTTTTGTTGGAAACTATATATTTTTAACATATGAATATTATGTGATATATTAATCTCTTAACGTGTTTGATATTATGTGATAGATGTCTACCTCTAGAACAAGTCCCATTGACTCACCTAATAATAATGAAGAGTCAAATGTAAATTGGAATGATTTGTGGACTGATTCACAAGTTCCCGAAGAGGAACCGGAAGAAGAGTCGGAACCGGAAGAAGAATCGGAACCGGAAGAAGAATCGGAACCGGATAAAGAAATAGAACCGGTGGGGGAAATAATAAAACGGTTAAGTAAAAGAAAATCCTTAACCAACCGACCAAAGTTAATTATGGTCAATGGTGTTTCCGCCAAGGAAGCAAAATATTGGGAGGATTACCAATTCTCCGATGAATCGGATTCCGACGAGAATTCCGATGATGTTATAGAAATTACCCCAACTGAATTTAAAAAGGCAAAAGAAAATAATAAGGGAAAGGGCATAAAAATAGAGAAATCTAATTCCAACCCCGATGAACTTTATATGTATCGTCAACCCCCGAAGTCCTTAAGTTGTAACAATGACCCGGGAACCTCTAAACCACCAGGTTTTTCTAAACCAATGTGGACAACGACGGCTCGTATTAGGGGAACATCATATATCCCTAGAAACTTGGCAAAACGAATCAAAACTGAAGAAGAAGAAACGAGCGAGTCGGAATAAGATAGTTGTATTCGTGTGGTGTAATATATGTAATATAGTGTTCTTATGCTTTATGATATATGTAAAAATTGCTTGTATTAATAAGTATTTTTTTTATGAATCTAACTCTTGTCTATTTTACAGTTTAAAAACACAAAATGGATAGACAACCCAATATTTTAAGAGACCTACCCGGAGACATGATTGATGAAATCTTGTCTAGAGTCGGCCAGAATTCCTCGGCACAACTATTTAAGGCGAGATCAGTTTGTAAGACATTCGAAGAACGTTCCAAGAATGTCTTGGTTTATAAGAGACTTTCGTTTGAAAGATGGGGGATATCACATTGAGAAACCCATAAGTTACGATGTGTTTACTTTGACGCATATATTGCGGGGAACCCAAATGCTATTTTACGCAACGGGTTAAGAAATTATTTTGACTCAATATATCCGAATATTGGACTTCGTGATTTAGAAAAAGCGGCTAACATGCAACATAAAGAAGCATGTTATGCTTACGGATTAGTAATTTTCGCTTCTCACCAAAGTGAGAACAAGAACATCGGGCTACAACTATTAAACAAAACGTTTCCACAAGTGACGGAGTCGGTAATTGGGGTAAGAAATGAGGTTTTTAGATTATTACAGGACTGTTGGACATTACGTAACCCTCGTCCCTTTGACGACGTTACAACACGCTGTCTTATCAACGGCCATAACGGTTATGTTGCACAAGACCAAGGATGGGAAGTAGTCCTAGTAAAACCAGAATGCATGACTTGTTTCTGGACATATGAATTACGTGTCTTTATTGCCTTTGCTGAACGACTTTTGTACTAGCTAGAATTATCTTCACAACTATCTTGTATCAAAGTTATTGTGTGCTATATTTCATGCTTTATGTAAAATCAGCGGTATTGTAAGTTTGTAAAATATTGTATAAAAGTTTGAACGCGAAATATTATTATAATCAGTTTTTCATATAGAATTGTAGTAGTTGAATTGTATATTAGCTACTAAGTATGAACTTAACGGGTAGGTACTACCCGAATTTAAACTTATAAAACGCTAATATGAAGAAAAAGCTTTTATAAATGAGTTCATATTATGCTACGAAATACTATTAACTACTCTTAATATTCTGTATGATTAACTTGTTCCATTTAACTATTTTGAAGGAAATGGCACCGACTACTCGACACACCGTGAATATGAATGAAGAGGAATTCCGTACTTTTCTAGCTTCAAACATAGCCGCAGTACAGGCTGCGCTACATACCAACAATAACCTTGGATCTAGCAGTACAGGAAATCGTGTAGGATGCACCTACAAAGAATTCACTGCCTGCAAACCTTTGGAATTTGATGGAACCGAAGGACCGATCGGATTGAAACGGTGGACCGAGAAGGTCGAATCGGTGTTTGCCATAAGTAAGTGTACTGAAGAGGACAAAGTAAAGTACGCTACGCATACCTTCACAGGTTCTGCGTTAAAATGGTGGAATACCTATCTAGAGCAAGTAGGACAAGACGATGCGTACGCACTACCGTGGTCAGCATTCAAGCACTTGATGAACGAGAAGTACCGTCCCAGAACCGAGGTCAATAAGCTCAAGACAGAACTTAGAGGGTTACGAACCCAAGGATTTGATATTACCACGTACGAAAGACGATTCACAGAATTGTGCCTATTGTGTCCGGGAGCATTCGAAGATGAGGAAGAGAAGATCGACGCATTTGTGAAAGGATTACCGGAAAGAATCCAAGAAGATATAAGTTCACACGAGCCCGCCTCCATACAACAGGCATGTAGAATGGCTCACAAACTCGTGAACCAAATTGAAGAAAGAATTAAAGAACAGACTGCTGAAGAGGCCAATGTGAAGCAAGTCAAAAGAAAGTGGGAGGAAAACGGTGATAAGAATCACCAATACAACAACAACAGCAATTACAACAATAATCGCAACAATTATCCCAACAATCGCAACATCAATCGCAACTACAACAAACGGCCCAACAACAACAACAACAGCAACTACAACAATCATCCCAACAACAATAATAACCGCAACAACAACAACAATCAGAAGCAGCTATGCCAAAGGTGTGAAAAGAATCACTCGGGGTTCTGCACCAAATTTTGCAACAAGTGTAAAAGAAATGGTCATAGCGCGGCGAAGTGTGAGGTCTACGGACCAGGGGTTAATAGAACGAAAGGAACAAATGGTGTCGGAACGAGTAATGGTGGAGCAAGTAGTGTCGGAGCAAGTTATGCCAATGTAGTTTGTTATAAATGTGGAAAACCGGGCCACATTATTAGAAATTGCCCGAACCAGGAGAACACGGATGGACAAGGCCGTGGAAGAGTTTTCAATATTAATGCGGCAGAGGCACAGGAAGACCCGGAGCTTGTTACGGGTACGTTTCTTATTGACAATAAATCTGCTTACGTTTTATTTGATTCGGGTGCAGATAGAAGCTATATGAGTAGAGATTTTTGTGCTAAATTAAGTTGTCCATTGACGCCTTTGGATAGTAAATTTTTACTCGAATTAGCAAATGGTAAATTAATTTCAGCAGATAATATATGTCGGAATCGAGAAATTAAACTGGTTAGCGAAACATTTAAGATTGATTTGATAACAGTAGAGTTAGGGAGTTTTGATGTGATAATCGGTATGGACTGGTTGAAAGAAGTGAAAGCGGAGATCGTTTGTTACAAAAATGCAATTCGCATTATACGAGAAAAAGGAAAACCCTTAATGGTGTACGGAGAAAAGGGCAACACGAAGCTACATCTTATTAGTAATTTGAAGGCACAAAAACTAATAAGAAAAGGTTGCTATGCTGTTCTAGCACACGTCGAGAAAGTACAAACTGAAGAAAAGAGCATCAATGATGTTCCCGTCGCAAAAGAATTTCCTGATGTATTTCCGAAAGAATTACCGGGATTACCCCCACATCGATCCGTTGAATTTCAAATAGATCTTGTACCAGGAGCTGCACCAATAGCTCGTGCTCCTTACAGACTCGCACCTAGCGAGATGAAAGAACTACAAAGCCAATTACAAGAACTTTTAGAGCGTGGTTTCATTCGACCAAGCACATCACCGTGGGGAGCTCCTGTTTTGTTTGTCAAGAAGAAAGATGGTACATTCAGGTTGTGTATCGACTACCGAGAGTTGAACAAACTTACCATCAAGAACCGCTACCCACTACCGAGAATCGACGACTTATTTGATCAACTACAAGGCTCGTCTGTTTATTCAAAGATTGACTTACGTTCCGGGTATCATCAAATGCGGGTGAAAGAAGATGATATTCCAAAGACTGCTTTCAGAACACGTTACGGTCATTACGAGTTTATGGTCATGCCGTTCGGTTTAACTAATGCACCAGCTGTGTTCATGGACCTTATGAACCGAGTGTGTGGACCATATCTTGACAAGTTTGTCATTGTTTTCATTGATGACATACTTATTTACTCAAAGAATGACCAAGAACACGGTGAACATTTGAGAAAGGTGTTAGAAGTATTGAGGAAGGAAGAATTGTACGCTAAGTTTTCAAAGTGTGCATTTTGGTTGGAAGAAGTTCAATTCCTCGGTCACATAGTGAACAAAGAAGGTATTAAGGTGGATCCGGCAAAGATAGAAACTGTTGAAAAGTGGGAAACCCCGAAAACTCCGAAACACATACGCCAGTTTTTAGGACTAGCTGGTTACTACAGAAGGTTCATCCAAGACTTTTCCAGAATAGCAAAACCCTTGACTGCATTAACGCATAAAGGGAAGAAATTTGAATGGAATGATGAACAAGAGAAAGCGTTTCAGTTATTGAAGAAAAAGCTAACTACGGCACCTATATTGTCATTGCCTGAAGGGAATGATGATTTTGTGATTTATTGTGACGCATCAAAGCAAGGTCTCGGTTGTGTATTAATACAACGAACAAAGGTGATTGCTTATGCGTCTAGACAATTGAAGATTCACGAACAAAATTATACGACGCATGATTTGGAATTAGGCGCGGTTATTTTTGCATTAAAGACTTGGAGGCACTACTTATATGGGGTTAAAAGTATTATATATACCGACCACAAAAGTCTTCAACACATATTTAATCAGAAACTACTGAATATGAGGCAGCGTAGGTGGATTGAATTGTTGAATGATTACGACTTTGAGATTCGTTACCACCCGGGGAAGGCAAATGTGGTAGCCGATGCCTTGAGCAGGAAGGACAGAGAACCCATTCGAGTAAAATCTATGAATATAATGATTCATAATAACATTACTACTCAAATAAAGGAGGCGCAACAAGGAGTTTTAAAAGAGGGAAATTTAAAGGATGAAATACCCAAAGGATCGGAGAAGCATCTTAATATTCGGGAAGACGGAACCCGGTATAGGGCTGAAAGGATTTGGGTACCAAAATTTGGAGATATGAGAGAAATGGTACTTAGAGAAGCTCATAAAACCAGATACTCAATACATCCTGGAACGGGGAAGATGTACAAGGATCTCAAGAAACATTTTTGGTGGCCGGGTATGAAAGCCGATGTTGCTAAATACGTAGGAGAATGTTTGACGTGTTCTAAGGTCAAAGCTGAGCATCAGAAACCATCAGGTCTACTTCAACAACCCGAAATCCCGGAATGGAAATGGGAAAACATTACCATGGATTTCATCACTAAATTGCCAAGGACTGCAAGTGGTTTTGATACTATTTGGGTAATAGTTGATCGTCTCACCAAATCAGCACACTTCCTGCCAATAAGAGAAGATGACAAGATGGAGAAGTTAGCACGACTGTATTTGAAGGAAGTCATCTCCAGACATGGAATACCAATCTCTATTATCTCTGATAGGGATGGCAGATTTATTTCAAGATTCTGGCAGACATTACAGCAAGCATTAGGAACTCGTCTAGACATGAGTACTGCCTATCATCCACAAACTGATGGGCAGAGCGAAAGGACGATACAAACGCTTGAAGACATGCTACGAGCATGTGTTATTGATTTCGGAAACAGTTGGGATCGACATCTACCATTAGCAGAATTTTCCTACAACAACAGCTACCATTCAAGCATTGAGATGGCGCCGTTTGAAGCACTTTATGGTAGAAAGTGCAGGTCTCCGATTTGTTGGAGTGAAGTGGGGGATAGACAGATTACGGGTCCGGAGATTATACAAGAAACTACCGAGAAGATCATCCAAATTCAACAACGGTTGAAAACCGCCCAAAGTCGACAAAAGAGCTACGCTGACATTAAAAGAAAAGATATAGAATTTGAAATTGGAGAGATGGTCATGCTTAAAGTTTCACCTTGGAAAGGCGTTGTTCGATTTGGTAAACGAGGGAAATTAAATCCAAGGTATATTGGACCATTCAAGATTATTGATCGTGTCGGACCAGTAGCTTACCGACTAGAGTTACCTCAACAACTCGCGGCTGTACATAACACTTTCCACGTCTTGAATTTAAAGAAATGTTTTGCTAAAGAAGATCTCACTATTCCGTTAGATGAAATCCAAATCAACGAAAAACTTCAATTCATCGAAGAACCCGTCGAAATAATGGATCGTGAGGTTAAAAGACTTAAGCAAAACAAGATACCAATTGTTAAGGTTCGATGGAATGCTCGTAGAGGACCCGAGTTCACCTGGGAGCGTGAAGATCAGATGAAGAAGAAATACCCGCATCTATTTCCAGAAGATTCGTCAACACCTTCAACAGCTTAAAATTTCGGGACGAAATTTATTTAACGGGTAGGTACTGTAGTGACTCGAACTTTTCCATGTTTATATATATTAATTGAGATTGATATTTACATGATTAAATGTTTCCAACATGTTAAGCAATCAAACTTGTTAAGACTTGATTAATTGAAATATGTTTCATATAGACAATTGACCACCCAAGTTGATCGGTGATTCACGAAAGTTAAAACTTGTAAAAACTATATGATGACATATATATGGATATATATATATAGTTAACATGATACTATGATAAGAAAACATATCATAAAGTATATTAACAATGAACTACATATGTAAAAACAAGACTACTAACTTAATGATTTTTAAACGAGACATATATGTAACGATTATCGTTGTAAAGACATTTAATGTATATATATATCATATTAAGAGATATTCATACATGATAATATCATGATAATATAATAATTTAAAATCTCATTTGATATTTTAAACATTGGGTTAACAACATTTAACAAGATCGTTAACCTAAAGGTTTCAAAACAACACTTACATGTAACGACTAACGATGACTTAACGACTCAGTTAAAATGTATATACATGTAGTGTTTTAATATGTATTTATACACTTTTGAAAGACTTCAATACACTTATCAAAATACTTCTACTTAACAAAAATGCTTACAATTACATCCTCGTTCAGTTTCATCAACAATTCTACTCGTATGCACCCGTATTCGTACTCGTACAATACACAGCTTTTAGATGTATGTACTATTGGTATATACACTCCAATGATCAGCTCTTAGCAGCCCATGTGAGTCACCTAACACATGTGGGAACCATCATTTGGCAACTAGCATGAAATATCTCATAAAATTACAAAAATATGAGTAATCATTCATGACTTATTTACATGAAAACAAAATTACATATCCTTTATATCTAATCCATACACCAACGACCAAAAAAACCTACAAACACTTTCATTCTTCAATTTTCTTCATCTAATTGATCTCTCTCAAGTTCTATCTTCAAGTTCTAAGTGTTCTTCATAAATTCCAAAAGTTCTAGTTTCATAAAATCAAGAATACTTTCAAGTTTGCTAGCTCACTTCCAATCTTGTAAGGTGATCATCCAACCTCAAGAAATCTTTATTTCTTACATTAGGTTATCATTCTAATACAAGGTAATAATCATATTCAAACTTTGGTTCAATTTCTATAACTATAACAATCTTATTTCAAGTGATGATCTTACTTGAACTTGTTTTCGTGTCATGATTCTGCTTCAAGAACTTCGAGCCATCCAAGGATCCATTGAAGCTAGATCCATTTTTATCTTTTCCAGTAGGTTTATCCAAGGAACTTAAGGTAGTAATGATGTTCATAACATCATTCGATTCATACATATAAAGCTATCTTATTCGAAGGCTTAAACTTGTAATCACTAGAACATAGTTTAGTTAATTCTAAACTTGTTCGCAAACAAAAGTTAATCCTTCTAACTTGACTTTTAAAATCAACTAAACACATGTTCTATATCTATATGATATGCTAACTTAATGATTTAAAACCTGGAAACACGAAAAACACCGTAAAACCGGATTTACGCCGTCGTAGTAACACCGCGGGCTGTTTTGGGTTAGTTAATTAAAAACTATGATAAACTTTGATTTTAAAGTTGTTATTCTGAGAAAATGATTTTTATTATGAATATGAAACTATATCCATAAATTATGATTAAACTCAAAGTGGAAGTATGTTTTCTAAAATGGTCATCTAGACGTCGTTCTTTCGACTGAAATGACTACCTTTACAAAAACGACTTGTAACTTATTTTTCCGACTATAAACCTATACTTTTCTATTTAGATTCATAAAATAGAGTTCAATATGAAACCATAGCAATTTGATTCACTCAAAACGGATTTAAAATGAAGAAGTTATGGGTAAAACAAGATTGGATAATTTTTCTCATTTTAGCTACGTGAAAATTGGTAACAAATCTATTCCAACCATAACTTAATCAACTTGTATTGTATATTATGTAATCTTGAGATACCATAGACACGTATACAATGTTTCGACCTATCATGTCGACACATCTATATAAATTTCGGAACAACCATAGACACTCTATATGTGAATGTTGGAGTTAGCTATACAGGGTTGAGGTTGATTCCAAAATATATATAGTTTGAGTTGTGATCAATACTGAGATACGTATACACTGGGTCGTGGATTGATTCAAGATAATATTTATCGATTTATTTCTGTACATCTAACTGTGGACAACTAGTTGTAGGTTACTAACGAGGACAGCTGACTTAATAAACTTAAAACATCAAAATATATTAAAAGTGTTGTAAATATATTTTGAACATACTTTGATATATATGTATATATTGTTATAGGTTCGTGAATCAACTAGTGGCCAAGTCTTACTTCCCGACGAAGTAAAAATCTGTGAAAGTGAGTTATAGTCCCACTTTTAAAATCCAATATTTTTGGGATGAGAATACATGCAGGTTTTATAAATGGTTTACAAAATAGACACAAGTACGTGAAACTACATTCTATGGTTGAATTATTGAAATCGAATATGCCCCTTTTTATTAAGTCTGGTAATCTAAGAATTAGGGAACAGACACCCTAATTGACGCGAATCCTAAAGATAGATCTATTGGGCCTAACAAACCCCATCCAAAGTACCGGATGCTTTAGTACTTCGAAATTTATATCATATCCGAAGGGTGTCCCGGAATGATGGGGATATTCTTATATATGCATCTTGTTATTGTCGGTTACCAGGTGTTCACCATATGAATGATTTTTATCTCTATGTATGGGATGTGTATTGAAATATGAAATCTTGTGGTCTATTGTTACGATTTGATATATATAGGTTAAACCTATAACTCACTAACATTTTTGTTGACGTTTAAAGCATGTTTATTCTCAGGTGAATATTAAGAGCTTCCGCTGTTGCATACTAAAATAAGGACAAGATTTGGAGTCCATGTTTGTATGATATTGTGTAAAAACTGCATTCAAGAAACTGATTTCGATGTAACATATTTGTATTGTAAACCATTATGTAATGGTCGTGTGTAAACAGGATATTTTAGATTATCATTATTTGATAATCTACGTAAAGCTTTTTAAACCTTTATTTATGAAATAAAGGTTATGGTTTGTTTTAAAAATGAATGCAGTCTTTGAAAAACGTCTTATATAGAGGTCAAAACCTCGCAACGAAATCAATTAATATGGAACGTTTTTAATCAATAAGAACGGGACATTTCATTATGTAATCTTGAGATACCATAGACACGTATACAATGTTTCGACCTATCATGTCGACACATCTATATATATTTCGGAACAACCATAGACACTCTATATGTGAATGTTGGAGTTAGCTATACAGGGTTGAGGTTGATTCCAAAATATATATAGTTTGAGTTGTGATCAATACTGAGATACGTATACACTGGGTCGTGGATTGATTCAAGATAATATTTATTGATTTATTTCTATACATCTAACTGTGGACAACTAGTTGTAGGTTACTAACGAGGACAGCTGACTTAATAAACTTAAAACATCAAAACATATTAAAAGTGTTGTAAATATATTTTAAACATACTTTGATATATATGTATATATTGTTATAGGTTCGTGAATCAACCAGTGGCCAAGTCTTACTTCCTGACGAAGTAAAAATCTGTGAAAGTGAGTTATAGTCCCACTTTTAAAATCTAATATTTTCGGGATGAGAATACATGCAGGTTTTATAAATGATTTACAAAATAGACACAAGTACGTGAAACTACATTCTATGGTTGAATTATCGAAATCGAATATGCCCCTTTTTATTAAGTCTGGTAATCTAAGAATTAGGGAACAGACACCCTAATTGACGCGAACTCTAAAGATAGATCTATCGGGCCCAACAAGCCCCATCCAAAGTACCGGATGCTTTAGTACTTCGAAATTTATATCATGTCCGATGGAGGATTCCGGAATGATGGGGATATTCTTATATACAAATTGTGAATGTCGGTTACCAGGTGTTCACCATATGAATGATTTTTATCTCTATATATGGGATGTGTATTGAAGTATGAAATCTTGTGGTCTATTGTTACGATTTGATACATATAGGTTAAACCTATAACTCACCAACATTTTTGTTGACGTTTAAAGCATGTTTATTCTCAGGTGAATACTAAGAGCTTCCGCTGTTGCATACTAAAATAAGGACAAGATTTGGAGTCCATGTTTGTATGATATTGTGTAAAAACTGCATTCAAGAAACTGATTTCGATGTAACATATTTGTATTGTAAACCATTATGTAATGGTCGTGTGTAAACAGGATATTTTAGATTATCATTATTTGATAATCTACGTAAAGTTTTTAAACCTTTATTTATGAAATAAAGGTTATGGTTTGTTTTAAAAATGAATGCAGTCTTTGAAAAACGTCTCATATAGAGGTCAAAACCTCGCAACGAAATCAATTAATATAGAACGTTTTTAATCAATAAGAACGGGACATTTCACCGGTGAGACCCAAAAATTGACGAATGTGAGTAGGAGTAGTAGGAGTCTCCCATTTACAAATGGCTTCGATTTTCGATGGATCGACTTTAATACCATGATCACTTACAACATGACCAAGAAATTGAACTTCCTTCAACCAAAATTCACACTTGGAGAATTTGGCATAGAGTCGTTCTTGTCTCAAAAGTTCAAGCACAAGTTGGAGATGTTGTTCGTGTTCTTCTTTGCTTTTAGAATAGACCAAGATGTCATCGATGAACACAATAACGAATTTATCGAGATACGATTTGCACACGCGGTTCATAAGATCCACGAACACCGCCGGTGCGTTATTGAGACCAAATGGCATAACAAGAAATTCATAACTACCATAACGAGTTCGAAAAGCGGTTTTGGAGACATCTTCCCCCTTAACCCTTAATTGATGATAACCCGAGTGGAGATCGATTTTCTAATATACACAAGACCCTTGTAGTTGATCAAAGTGGTCATCGATGCGAGGAAGAGGATATCGGTTCTTAACCGTCAATTTATTTAGTTCACGATAATCAATGAACATTCGTAGGGATCCGTCTTTCTTTTTAACAAACAAAATCGGAGCGCCCCATGGTAAATGGCTAGGTTGGATAAAACCACGGTCAAGTAGTTCTTGGATTTGACTTTGCAATTCTTGCATTTCGGATGGAGCAAGTCTATATGGTGCACATGCTATGGGTGCGGCTCCCGGAATAAGATCGATTTGGAATTCTACCGGTCGATGAGGTGGAAGACCCGGCAATTTGTCGGGAAATACATCGAAAAAGTCACTAACAATTGGCACATCATCGATATGCTTCTCATCGGACTCGACTTTCTTAACGTGGGCAAGGATCGCAAAACAACCCTTACGGAGTAGTTTTCTAACTTTAAGGTACGAAACGAGGTTGAGTCCGGTGCAACTCTTATCGCCATAAACAATCAAGGGTTCACCATTCTCAATAGGAATTCGGATTGCGTTAAGATCACAAAGGATGTGAAATTTCATTTTGGCTAACCAATTCATACCGATTATTACATCGAAGCTTCCTAGTTCCATGGGTATCAAGTCAATTTCAAACTCATTACCCAAAATGTTTAACGTACATCCCCGGTAATATGTGTCGGCACTCAATAGTTTCCCTTTGGCCACTTCAATGGTATAAGTGGTATCTAATGGAAGTGGGTGAGTGCTAAAAGAATGAGTTAAAGTCTTGGATACAAAACTCTTATCGGCACCCGAATCGAATAAACAAGTAACATAAGTGTTGTTGAGAAGAAATGTACCCGTGACTAATTCATTGTCATCTCGGGCTTCCTCGGTGTTGATGTTGAAAGCTCGGCCACGTGTATTGGGGTTATCTTTCTTCTTCGGGCATGCATTTCTATAATGGCCCGTTTGGCCACATTCGTAACAAGTGCCCGTCTTTGGTGCATTGGGCCCCTTTCGAGCGATGGGGGCGACACTTTTACATTTGTTGGCCTTATGACCAACTCCTTGGCACCGATGGAAAATTAGCTTGCCACATTCACCAAAGTGATGCTTGTTGTATTTGTTGCAAAGAGGTAGGTTTCCGGCATAGCCCTTCTTGCCGTCGGAGGTGTAAGGCTTTTTGGTAAAGTTGTTGTTGCTTGATTGAGGGGATTCCCATTTTCTTTTGTTGTTACCCGACTTATCCTCGGCTTTAGGTGCCGGCACTACGATTTCGTCCACCGTTTCTATCAACTTGCGGGCCATGTTCAAAGCTTCTTGATGATTAGTGGGTTTAGATGACATTACTCCGTGTTTGATGCTCTTTGGAAGACTATCCATGTAAAGTTCAACCCTTAAAGCTTCGGGGTTCACAAGGTTTGGGCACATCAAGGCTAGTTCAGAAAATCGTTGATTATAGGACTTGAGATCATTTCCGACCGCCTTTAAAGTTCTTAGCTCTTGTTCGAACCTTCGTGTTTCTTTACGAGGGAAATATTCGACTATCATCTTTTCCCTTAAGTGCCCCAAGAGAGGGCGTGAGCTTCATCGGTACCCACCGATTGTACATAGGTGTTCCAACATGTGAGGGCGACACCGGCGAAAGTGTGAGTGGAGTATTTGAGTTTATCTTGGTCTCGACAACCGCTTATGCTAAAGACGGCCTCCGTTTGTTTGAACCATCGAGTGAGAGTAACCGGTCCCCCGGTCCCATCAAAAGTATTAGGTTTGCACCCCATGAAGGCTTATAGGAGCATCCCTCACTTGAGTTACCGGCTCCTTGATTGTTGTTGTTGTGGTTGTTATTATTGTTGTTGTTGGAGGAGTGACCGGCCATGGCCGCATCCACGGTGATGGCTATCATTCGTTGTAGAGCTTGTTCGGGAGTCTCATGGCATGGCACGCGACGAGGAGGCATTGTTCCTTCAAAACACAAGAATACCGTTGATTAGTATTTTTAATAATACTAACTGAAATGTCCCGTTCATATTGATTATAAACGTTCCATATTAATTGATTTCGTTGCGAGGTTTTGACCTCTATATGAGATGTTTTTCAAAGACTGTATTCATTTTTAAAACAACCATAACCTTTATTTTATACTGAAATGTCCCGTTCATATTGATTATAAACGTTCCATATTAATTGATTTCGTTGCGAGGTTTTGACCTCTATATGAGACGTTTTTCAAAGACTGCATTCATTTTTAAAACAACTATAACCTTTATTTTATCAATAAAGGTTTTAAAAACATTACGTAGATTATCAAATAATGATAATCTAAAATATACTGTTTACACACGATCATTACATAATGGTTTACAATAGAAATATATTACATCGACATATGTTTCTTGAATGCAGTTTTTACACAATATCATACAAACATAGACTCCAAATCTTGTCCTTATTTTAGTATGCAACAGCGGAAGCTCTTAATATTCACCTGAGAATAAACATGCTTTAAACGTCAACAAAAATGTTGGTGAGTTATAGGTTTAACCTATATATATCAAATCATAACAATAGACCACAAGATTTCATATTTCAATACACATCCCATACATAGAGATAAAAATCATTCATATGGTGAACACCTGGTAACCGACATTAACAAGATGAATATATAAGAATATCCCCATCATTCCGGGACACCCTTCGGATATGATATAAATTTCGAAGTACTAAAGCATCCGGTACTTTGGATGGGGTTTGTTAGGCCCAATAGATCTATCTTTAGGATTCGCGTCAATTAGGGTGTCTGTTCCCTAATTCTTAGATTACCAGACTTAATAAAAAGGGGCATATTCGATTTCGATAATTCAACCATAGAATGTAGTTTCACGTACTTGTGTCTATTTTGTAAATCATTTATAAAACCTGCTCATTTATAAAACCTGCATGTATTCTCATCCCAAAAATATTATATTTTAAAAGTGGGACTATAACTCACTTTCACAGATATTTCCTTCCTCAGAAATAAGACTTGGCCACGGATCGATTCACGAACCTATACAAATATGTACATATATATCAAAGTATGATCAAAATATAATTACAACCATTTTTATTATGTTTTAAAGATTTGAGTGTATTAAATCAGATGTCCTCGTTAGTAACCTACAACTAGTTGTCCATAATTAGATGTACAGAAATAAATCGATATATATTATCTTGAATCAATCCACGACCCAGTGTATACACATCTCAGGCTAGATCACAACTCAAACTATATATATTTTTGGAATCAACCTCAACCCTGTATAGCTAACTCCAACATTACTGCATATAGAGTGTCTATGGTTGTTCCAAATAATATATATAGATGGGTCGATATGATATTTCAAAACATTTGCATACATGTCTATGGTATCCCAAGATTACATAATATATTAGAATACATGTATAATACAGTATAAGTTAGCTAGGATATGACTAATATAGATTTGTTACCAATTTTCACGTAGCTACAACAAGCAAAAATAACCAATCTTGTTTTTCGTTTTAAATCTGTTTTGAGTGAATCCAATTGATATGGTTTCATATTGAACTTAAGTTTATGAATATATACATAAAAAGTATAAGTTTATAGTCAGAATTACAGGTTACAAGTAGTTTTTGTAAAGGTAGTCATTTCAGTCGAAAGAACGACGTCTAGATGACCATTTTGGAAAACATACTTCCACTTTGAGTTTAACCATGATTTTTGGATATAGTTTCATGTTCATAAGAAAAATCATTTTCCCAGAAGAACAACTTTTAAATCAAAATTTATCATAGTTTTTAATTAACTAACCCAAAACAGCCCGCGGTGTTACTACAACGGAGTATATCCGGTTTTACGGTGTTTTTCGTGTTTTTCGGTTTTAAATCATTAAGTTAGCATATCATATAGATATAGAACATGTGTTTAGTTGATTTTAAAAGTCAAGTTAGAAGGATCAACTTTTGTTTGCGAACAAGTTTAGAATTAACTAAACTATGTTCTAGTGATTTCAAGTTTAAACCTTCAAATAAGATAGCTTTATATGTATGAATCGAATGATGTTAAGAACATCATTACTACCTCAAGTTTTGTAGATAAACCTACTGGAAAAGAGACAAATGGATCTAGCTTCAAAGGATCCTTGGATGGCTTGAAAGTTCTTGAAGCAGGATCATGACACGAAAACAAATTCAAGTAAGATCATCACTCGAAATAAGATTGTTATAGTTATTGAAATTGAATCAAAGTTTGAATATGAGTATTACCTTGTATTAGAAAGATATCTTACTGTAAATAAGAAATATTTCTTGAGGTTGGATGATCACTTTACAAGATTGGAAGTAAGCTAGCAAACTTGGAAGTATTCTTGATTTTATGAAACTAGAACTTATAGAATTTATGAAGAACACTTAGAACTTGAAGATAGAACTTGAGAGAGATCACTTAGATGAAGAAAATTGAAGAATGAAAGTGTTTGTAGGTGTTTTTGGTCGTTGGTATATGGATTAGATATAAAGGATGTGTAATTTTGTTTTCATGTAAATAAGTCATGAATAATTACTCATATTTTTGTAATTTTATGAGATATTTCATGCTAGTTGCCAAATGATGGTCCCACATGTGTTAGGTGACTCATATGAGCTGCTAAGATCTGATCATTAGAGTGTATATACCAATAGTACATACGTCTAAAAGCTGTGTATTGTACGAGTACGAATATGGGTGCATACGAGTAGAATTGTTGATGAAACTGAACGAGGATATAATTGTAAGAATTTTTGTTAAGTAGAAGTATTTTGATAAGTGTCTTGAAGTCTTTAAAAAGTGTATGAATATATATTAAAACACTACATGTATGTACATTTTAACTGAGTCGTTAAGTCATCGTTAGTCGTTACATGTAAATGTTGATTTGAAACCTTTAAGCTAACGATCATGTTAAATGTTGTTAACCCAATGTTTATTATATCTAAAGATATGTTAAATTGTTACATTATCATGATATTATGATATATAATATATCTTAGTATGTTATATATAAAGTTAAATGTCGTTACAACGATAATCGTTACATATATGTCTCGTTTCGAAATCATTAAGTTAGTAGTCTTATTTTTACATATGTAGTTCATTGTTAATACACTTAATGATATATTTACTTATCATTTAACATAATTAACCAAGTGTATCAATATCTTAATATGATTCATATGTACTTAGTAAGACGTTGATATAACGATAATCGTTATATATAACGTTTTCGCGTTTCTTAAATTCAATAGTCTCATTTTTATGTATATAACTCATTGTTAAAATACTTAATGAGATACTTACTTATCATAATATCATGTTAACTATATATATAATCATATATATGTCATCATATAGTTTTTACAAGTTTTAACGTTCGTGAATCACCGGTCAACTTGGGTGGTCAATTGTCTATATGAAACCTATTTCAATTAATCAAGTCTTAACAAGTTTGATTGCTTAACATGTTGGAAACACTTAATCATGTAAATATTAAATTCATTTAATATATATAAACATCAAAAAGTTTGGGTCACTACAGTACCTACCCGTTAAATAAATTTCGTCCCGAAATTTTTAAGCAGTTGGAGGCGTTGACAAATCTTCTGGAAATAGGTGTAGGTATTTCTTCTTCATCTGATCTTCATGCTCTCAGGTGAACTCGGGTCCTCTACGAGCATTCCATCGAACCTTAACAATTGGTATCTTGTTTTGCTTAAGTATTTTAACCTCATGATCCATTATTTCGACGGGTTCTTCAATGAATTGAAGTTTTTCGTTGATTTGAAATTCGTCTAATGGAATAGTGAGATCTTCTTTAGCAAAACATTTCTTCAAATTTGAGACGTGAAAAGTGTTATGTACAACTGCGAGTTGTTGGGGTAACTCAAGTCGGTAAGCTACTGGTCCGACATGTTCAATAATCTTGAATGGTCCAATATACCTTGGATTTAATTTCCCTCGTTTACCAAATCGAACAACACCATTCCAAGGTGAAACTTTAAGCATGACCATCTCGCCAATTTCAAATTCTATATCTTTTCTTTTAATGTCAGCGTAGCTCTTTTGTCGACTTTGGGCGGTTTTCAATCGTTGTTGAATTTGGATGATCTTCTCGGTAGTTTCTTGTATTATCTCCGGACCCGTAATCTGTCTATCCCCCACTTCACTCCAACAAATCAGAGACCTGCACTTTCTACCATAAAGTGCTTCAAACGGCGCCATCTCAATGCTTGAATGGTAGCTATTGTTGTAGAAAAATTCTGCTAACGGTAGATGTCGATCCCAACTGTTTCTGAAATCAATAACACATGCTCGTAGAATGTCTTCAAGCGTTTGTATCGTCCTTTCGCTCTGCCCATTAGTTTGTGGATGATAGGTAGTACTCATGTCTAGATGAGTTCTTAATACTTGTTGTAATGTCTGCCAGAATCTTGAAATAAATCTGCCATCCCTATCCGAGATAATAGAGATTGGTATTCCATGTCTGGAGACGACTTCCTTCAAATACAGTCGTGTTAAATTCTCCATCTTGTCATCTTCTCTTATTGGCAGGAAGTGTGCTGATTTGGTGAGACGATCAACTATTACCCAAATAGTATCAAAACCACTTGCAGTCCTTGGCAATTTAGTGATGAAATCCATGGTAATGTTTTCCCATTTCCATTCCGGGATTTCGGGTTGTTGAAGTAGACCTGATGGTTTCTGATGCTCCGCTTTGACCTTAGAACACGTCAAACATTCCCCTACGTATTTAGCAACATCGGCTTTCATACCTGGCCACCAAAAATGTTTCTTGAGATCCTTGTACATCTTCCCCGTTCCAGGATATATTGAGTATCTGGTTTTATGAGCTTCTCTAAGTACCATTTCCCTCATATCTCCAAATTTTGGTACCCAAATTCTTTCAGCCCTATACCGGGTTCCGTCTTCCCGAATATTAAGATGCTTCTCCGATTCTTTGGGTATTTCATCCTTTAAGTTTCCCTCTTTTAAAACTCCTTGTTGCGCCTCCTTTATTTGAGTAGTAAGGTTAGTGTGAATCATTATATTCATAGATTTTACTCGAATGGGTTCTCTGTCCTTTCTACTCTAAGTGTCGGCTACTACATTCGCCTTCCCCGGGTGGTAACGAATCTCAAAGTCGTAATCATTCAACAATTTAATCCACCTGCGCTGTCTCATATTCAGTTGCTTCTGATTAAATATATGTTGGAGACTTTTGTGGTCGGTATATATAATACTTTTGACCCCATATAAATAATGCCTCCAAGTCTTTAATGCAAAAACAACAGCATCCAATTCCAAATCATGAGTTGTATAATTTTTCTCGTGAATCTTCAATTGTCTAGACGCATAAGCAATCACCTTCGTTCGTTGCATTAATACAAAACTGAGACCTTGCTTTGATGCGTCACAATAAATCACAAAATCATCATTCCCTTCAGGCAATGACAATATAGGTGCCGTAGTTAGCTTTTTCTTCAATAACTAAAACGCCTTCTCTTGTTCATCATTCCATTCAAATTTCTTCCCTTTATGCGTTAATGCAGTCAAGGGTTTAGCTATTTTGGAGAAATCTTGGATGAATCTTCTGTAGTAACCAGCCAATCCTAAAAATTGACGTATATGCTTCGGAGTTTTTAGGGTTTCCCACTTTTCAACAGTTTCGATCTTTGCCAGGTCCACCAGGATACGTTCTTTGTTCTCTATGTGACCGAGGAATTGAACTTCTTCCAACCAAAATGCACACTTTGAAAACTTAGCGTACAATTTTTCTTTCCTCAATACTTTTAGCACTTTTCTCAAATGTTCTTCGTGCTCTTGATCATTCTTTGAATAAATAAGTATGTCATCGATGAAAACAATGACAAACTTGTCAAGATATGGCCCACACACTCGGTTCATAAGGTCCATGAACACAGCTGGTGCGTTAGTCAATCCAAACGGCATAACCATAAACTCGTAATGACCATAACGCGTCCTAAAAGCAGTTTTTGGAATATCATCCTCCTTTACTCGCATTTGATGATATCCAGAACGTAAATCGATTTTTGAATAAACCGACGCGCCTTGTAGTTGATTAAATAAGTCGTCAATTCTCGGCAGTGGATAACGGTTTTTGATGGTAAGTTTATTCAACTCTCTGTAGTCAATACATAACTTAAATGTACCATCCTTCTTCTTGACAAACAAAACAGGAGCTCCCCAAGGTGATGTGCTTGGTCGAATGAAACCACGTTCTAATAGTTCTTGCAGTTGACTTTGCAGTTCTTTTATCTCGCTGGGTGCGAGTCTGTAAGGAGCACGAGCTTATTGGTGCAGCTCCTGGTACAAGATCTATTTGAAATTCAACATATCGATGTGGAGGTAGTCCCGGTAATTCTTTCGGAAATACATCGGGAAATTCTTTTGCGACAGGAACATCATTGATGCTCTTTTCTTCAGTTTGTATATTCTCGACGTGTGCTAGAATATCGTAGCAACCTTTTCTTATTAGTTTTTGTGCCTTCAAATTACTAATAAGATGTAGCTTCGTGTTGCCCTTTTCTCCGTACACCATTAAGGGTTATCCTTCTTCTCGTACAATGCGAATTGCATTTTTGTAACATACGATCTCTGCTTTCATCTCCTTCAGCCAGTCCATGCCAACTATTACATCAAAACTCCCTAACTCTACTGGTATCAAATTAATCTTAAATATTTCGCTACCCAGTTTAATTTCTCGATTCTGGCATATATAATCTGCTGAAATTAATTTACCGTTTTCTAATTCGAGTAAAAATTTACTATCCAACGACGTCAATGGACAACTTAATTTAGCACAAAAATCTCTACTCATATAGCTTCTATTCGCACCCGAATCAAATAAAATGTAAGCAGATTTATTGTCAATAAGAAACGTACCCGTAATAAGCTCCGGGTCTTCCTGTGCCTCTGCCGCATTAATATTGAAAACTCTTCCGCGGCCTTGTCCATTCGTGTTCTCCTGGTTCGGGCAATTTCTAATAATGTGGCCCGGTTTTCCACATTTATAACAAACTACATTGGCATAACTTGCTCCGACACTACTTGCTCCGCCATTACTCGTTCTGACACCATTTGTTCCTTTCGTCCTGTTAACCCCTTGTTCGTAGACCTCACACTTCACCGCGCTATGACCATTTCTTTTACACTTGTTGCAAAATTTGGTACAGAACCCCGAGTGATACTTTTCACACCTTTGGCATAGCTGCTTCTGATTGTTGTTTTTGTTGCGGTTGTTATTGTTGTTGGGATGATTGTTGTAGTTGTTGTTGTTGTTGTTGTTGTTGTGCTGTTTGTTGTAGTTGTAATTGTTGGGATAGTTGTTGTTGTTTTGGTGACCCTTATCACCGTTTTCCTCCCACTTCCTTTTGACTAACTTCACGTTGGCCTCTTCAGCCGCCTGTTCTTTAATTCTTCCCTCAATCTGGTTCACTAGTTTGTGAGCCATTCTTCATGCCTTTTGTATGGAGGCAGGCTCGTGTGAACTTATATCTTCTTGGATTCTCTCCGGTAAACCTTTCACAAACGCGTCGATCTTCTCTTCCTCATCTTCGAACGCTCTCGGACACAATAGGCACAATTCTGTGAATCGTCTTTTGTACGAAGTAATATCATATCCCTGTGTTTGTAACCCTCTAAGTTCTTACTTGAGCTTATTGACCTCGGTTCTGGGACGGTACTTCTCGTTCATCAAGTGCTTGAATGCTAACCACGGTAGCGCGTAAGCAGCATCTTGTCCCACTTGCTCTAGATAGGTATTCCACCATGTTAACGCAATACCTGTGAAGGTATGCGTAGTGTACTTCACTTTGTCTCCTTTAGCTCACTTACTTATGGCAAACACAGATTCAACTTTCTCGGTCCATTGTTTCAATCCGATTGGTCCTTCGGTCCCATCAAATTCTGAAGGTTTGCAGGCAGTGAATTCCTTGTAGGAGCATCCTACACGATTTCTTGCGCCGTTACCTGTATTGCTAGATTCAGAGTTATTGTTGGTATGTAGTGCGGCCTGTACTGCGGCTATGTTTGAAGCAAGAAAGGCACGAAATTCCTCTTCGCTCATATTCAAGGTGTGTCGAGTAGTCAGTGCCATTTCCTTCAAAATAGTCAAATGAAACAATTTAATCATACATAATATTAAGAGTAGTCAATAGTATCTCGTAGCATAATATGAACTCATTTATAAAAGCTTTTTCTTCATATTAGCGTTTTATAAGTTTAAATTCGGGTACTACCTACCCGTTAAGTTCATACTTAGTAGCTAATATACAATTCAACTACTACAATTCCATATAAAAAACTGATTATAATAATATATCACATACAAATATTCTTCAAACTTACAACTTCGCTATATTACATATAACATGAAATATAGTACACTATGATACAGGACAGTTTTGAAGATAAATCTAGTTAATACGCAAGTTGTTCAGCAAAGGAAATAAAGACACGTAATACATAAGTCCAGAAACAAGTCATGCATTCTGGTTTTACTAAGACGACTTCCCATCCTTGGTCTTGTGGAAAATAACCGTTATGACCATTGGCTAGGCAACATGTTGTAATGTCGTCAAAAGGATGAGGGTTTCGTAATGTCCAACAGCCCCGTAATAATCTAAAAACCATGATTCTCACCTCAAATACTGAATCCGTCACTTGTGGGAAGGTTTTATTTAAAAGTTGCAATCCAATGTTCTTTTTCTCACTTTGGTAAGAAGCGAACATCACTAACCCGTAAGCATAACATGCTTCTTTATGTTTCATGTTAGAAGCTCTTTCTAATTCCCGAAATCCTATGTTGGGATATGCTGAGTCAAAATATGTTCTTAACCCGTAGCGTAAAATTGCATTTGGGTTCCCCACATTTAACGCTTTAAAGAAAACACGGCGTAACTTACGGTCTCCCCAATGTGATATACCCCACCTATCAAAGGAAAGCCTTTTATAAACTAAGGCATTTCTGGAAAGTCTTTTAAATGTTTGACAAGTTAATTTCGCCATAACTAAATGTGCTGATGAATTCTGACCGACTCTAGACAAGATTTCCTCAATCATATCCTCTGGTAGGTCTTCTAAAATATTTGGTTGTCTACCCTTAACGTCCATTTTGTTTTTATACTGTAAAATAGACAAGGATTAGATTCGTAAAAGATAATTAACAAACAATACAAGCAATTTTTACATAGAACATAAAAGTACAAGCATACTACAATACATATAATACATAACATGTTTACAACCTTCTAATCTGAATCACTGGTTTCTTCTTCTTCGGACTTGGTTCGTTTTCCTAATTTTCTAGGAATATATGGTGTTCCTCTAATACGAGCCGTCGTTTTCCACAATAGTTTAGAAAAACCTGATGGTTTAGAGGTTCCCGGGTCATTGTTACATTTTAGGAAATACGGATGTTGTCGATACATATAAAGTTTATCGGGGTTGGAATCGGGTTTCTCAATTTTTATACCTTTTCCCTTATTATTTTCTTTCGCTTTATTAAATTGGGTCGAGGTAATTTCTATAACATCATCGGAATCCTCATCGGGATCCGATTCATCGGAAAATTGGTAATCTTCCCAATATTTTGCTTCCTCGGCGGAAACACCATTGACCATTATTAACTTTGGTCTGTTGGTTGAGGATTTTCTTTTATTTAATCGATTTACTATAGGTATCAATATTTCTTCCTCTGGAACCTCTTCTTCTGGTTCCTCCTCTTCTGATTCCTCCTCTTCTGGTTCATCTTCTTCCGGTTCCTCCTCTTCCGGTTCTTCTTCTTCCGGTTCCTCTTCGGGAATTTGTGAATCTTCCCAAAATATATTCGACTCTTCATTATTATTAGGTGAATCAATGGGATTTGTACTAGAGGTAGACATCTATCACACAATATCAAACACGTTAAGAGATTAATATATCACATAATATTTACATGTTAATAATATATAGTTTTCAACAAAAAATGTTAAGCAATCGTTTTTGAAGAAAAACACGGTCGAAGTCCAGACTCACTAATGCATCCTAACAAACTCGGTAAGACACACTAATGCAATTTTCTGGTTCTCTAAGACCAACGCTTGGATACCAACTGAAATGTCCCGTTCATATTGATTATAAACGTTCCATATTAATTGATTTCGTTGCGAGGTTTTGACCTCTATATGAGACGTTTTTCAAAGACTGCATTCATTTTTAAAACAACCATAACCTTTATTTCATCAATAAAGGTTTTAAAAACATTACGTAGATTATCAAATAATGATAATCTAAAATATACTGTTTATACACGACCATTACATAATGGTTTACCAGAGAAATATATTACATCGACATATGTTTCTTGAATGCAGTTTTTACACAATATCATACAAACATGGACTCCAAATCTTGTCCTTATTTTAGTATGCAACAGCGGAAGCTCTTAATATTCACCTGAGAATAAACATGCTTTAAACGTCAACAAAAATGTTGGTGAGTTATAGGTTTAACCTATATATATCAAATCGTAACAATAGACCACAAGATTTCATATTTCAATACACATCCCATACATAGAGATAAAAATCATTCATATGGTGAACACCTGGTAACCGACATTAACAAGATGCATATATAAGAATATCCTCATCATTCCGGGACACCCTTCAGATATGATATAAATTTCGAAGTACTAAAGCATCCGGTACTTTGGATGGGGTTTGTTAGGCCCAATAGATCTATCTTTAGGATTCGCGTCAATTAGGGTGTCTGTTCCCTAATTCTTAGATTACCAGACTTAATAAAAAGGGGCATATTCGATTTTGATAATTCAACCATAGAATGTAGTTTCACGTACTTGTGTCTATTTTGTAAATCATTTATAAAACCTGCATGTATTCTCATCCCAAAAATATTAGATTTTAAAAGTGGGACTATAACTCACTTTTACAGATATTTCCTTCCTCGGAAATAAGACTTGGCCACGGATCGATTCACGAACCTATAAAAATATGTACATATATATCAAAATATGATCAAAATATAATTACAACCATTTTTATTATGGTTTAAAGATTTGAGTGTATTAAGTCAGCTGTCCTCGTTAGTAACCTACAACTAGTTGTCCATAATTAGATGTACAGAAATAAATCGATATATATTATCTTGTACACGTCTCAGGCTAGATCACAACTCAAACTATATATATTTTTGGAATCAACCTCAATCCTGTATAGCTAACTCCAACATTATTGCATATAGAGTGTCTATGGTTGTTCCAAATAATATATATAGATGGGTCGATATGATATGTCAAAACATTTGCATACGTGTCTATGGTATCCCAAGATTACATAATATATTAGAATACATGTATAATACAATATAAGTTAGCTAGGATATGATTAATATAGATTTGTTACCAATTTTCACGTAGCTACAACAAGCAAAAATAACCAATCTTGTTTTACCCATAACTTCTTCGTTTTAAATCCGTTTTGAGTGAATCCAATTGCTATGCTTTCATATTGAACTTAAGTTTATGAATCTATACATAAAAAGTATAAGTTTATAGTCGGAATTACAGGTTACAAGTCATTTTTGTAAAGGTAGTCATTTCAGTCGGAAGAACGACGTCTAGATGACCATTTTGGAAAACATACTTCCACTTTGAGTTTAACCATGATTTTTGGATATAGTTTCATGTTCATAAGAAAAATCATTTTCCCAGAAGAACAACTTTTAAATCAAAATTTATCATAGTTTTTAATTAACTAACCCAAAACAGCCCGCGGTGTTATTACAACGGCGTATATCCGGTTTTACGGTGTTTTTCGTGTTTTTCGATTTTAAATCATTAAGTTAGCATACCATATAGATATAGAACATGTGTTTAGTTTATTTTAAAAGTCAAGTTAGAAGGATTAACTTTTGTTTGCGAACAAGTTTAGAATTAACTAAACTATGTTCTAGTGATTTCAAGTTTAAACCTTCGAATAAGATAGCTTTATATGTATGAATCGAATGATGTTAAGAACATCATTACTACCTAAAGTTTTGTGGATAAACCTAATGGAAAAGAGACAAATGAATCTAGCTTCAAAGGATCCTTGGATGGCTTGAAAGTTCTTGAAGCAGAATCATGACACGAAAACAAATTCAAGTAAGATCATCACTCGAAATAAGATTGTTATAGTTATAGAAATTGAACCAAAGTTTGAATATGAGTATTACCTTGTATTAGAAAGATATCTTACTGTAAATAAGAAAGATTTCTTGAGGTTGGATGATCACTTTACAAGATTGGAAGTAAGCTAGCAAACTTGGAAGTATTCTTGATTTTATGAAACTAGAACTTATAGAATTTATGAAGAACACTTAGAACTTGAAGATAGAACTTGAGAGAGATCACTTAGATGAATCAAATTGAAGAATGAAAGTGTTTGTAGGTGTTTTTGGTCGTTGGTATATGGATTAGATATAAAGGATGTGTAATTTTGTTTTCATGTAAATAAGTCATGAATGATTACTCATATTTTTGTAATTTTATGAGATATTTTATGCTAGTTGCCAAATGATGGTTCCCACATGTGTTAGGTGAGTCACATGGGCTGCTAAGAGCTGATCATTAGAGTGTATATACCAATAGTACATACGTCTAAAAGCTGTGTATTGTACGAGTACGAATACGGGTGCATACGAAAAGAATTGTTGATGAAACTGAACGAGGATGTAATTGTAAGAATTTTTGTTAAGTAGAAGTATTTTGATAAGTGTCTTGAAGTCTTTCAAAAGTGTATGAATACATATTAAAACACTACATGTATATACATTTTAACTGAGTCGTTAAGTCATCGTTAGTCGTTACATGTAAATGTTGATTTGAAACCTTTAAGTTAACGATCATGTTAAATGTTGTTAACCCAATGTTTATTATATCTAAAGAGATGTTAAATTGTTACATTATCATGATATTATGATATATAATATATCTTAGTATGATATATATAAAGTTAAATGTCGTTACAACAATAATCGTTACATATATGTCTCGTTTCGAAATCATTAAGTTAGTAGTCTTATTTTTACATATGTAGTTCATTGTTAATACACTTAATGATATATTTACTTATCATTTAACATAATTAACCAAGTGTATCAATATCTTAATATGATTCATATGTACTAAGTAAGACGTTGATATAACGATAATTGTTATATATAACGTTTTCGAGTTTCTTAAATTCAATAGTCTCATTTTTATGTATATAAATCATTGTTAAAATACCTAATGAGATACTTACTTATCATAATATCATGTTAACTATATATATAATCATATATATGTCATCATATAGTTTTTACAAGTTTTAACGTTCGTGAATCACCGGTCAACTTGGGTGGTCAATTGTCTATATGAAACCTATTTCAATTAATCAAGTCTTAACAAGTTTGATTGCTTAACATGTTGGAAACACTTAATAATGTAAATTTCAATTTCATTTAATATATATAAACATGGAAAAGTTCGGGTCACTACACTAATCATGATATGGAATAAGGATAGAGAAAAAATTTTCTTGACTCGCCTTAAATTCTTTATGCCATAATGTCGGAACGTTCATATGAGTCACCATAATATAATCCCGGAAATTATATTACCCTGATTCATATGTGCATTAGATATCATTTCATATAGTCAAGGTGGCGTGTCAATCAAATTAAACAACGTGATATTAAGATGAAATTAGAGTAGATATGAGTAGAAACGTTCGAGTATAAATGCACAAGTAGTCAAGTAATTTCTACTTCAAGTCTATATGCCGGTTATAGTCTAGACTCACTAATGCACCCTATGACTCGAGGTTGACACCAATGAACTCTAAATCCCTACAACCAACTCTCTGATACCATCTGTAGCGACCCGAAAAAATCGTCATTTGACGGCGCCGTCTACTTAGGTCCCGTTACGTGGTCATAAGTCTTTAAAACAACGTTTGACCAAAAGTATGTCGCATTCATTTCAAAAGTATAGATGTTTCAATATTTACAAAGTAGTTCGACAATTAGTTACGTTACAAAGTTTAAAGTACAAATGAAATATATGCGACATAATTTGAAAGTAGCCAAAAGACGCTCCACGTATGCATGTATACTCGACATCCAAGCAAGTATCAAAAGAAATGAGCGGAAGCATGTATCACAAAACGTTCAAGGACCTGAGAAAAACATAGAAATCTGTCAACGAAAACGTTGGTGAAATCATAGGTTTAAGTAAGTAAGTACAAGTGAACCACAAGATTTGTAACATTGATATAATAGTAATACATTCCAAAAGTTAATATTCACGAGCACCCAATTATCAATGCTTAACATTCCTTCCATAGAACCCCATCACAATAGTGTTAGAACATACACTGTTTCTCGAATATATATTCCATTCGTAAACGGTAGCGAACCGTTTGAATGAGGGTTTGTCAAACCCATATGGCCATATAACATAAGTTCTCGCTTACACCCGGCAAGTGTAACTAATGATAATTGAATTGAGGATTTTTGTTCAAACTCGTATGTAGAATGTTTGTTTTCCTGTACTTGTGTTCACTTAGTAAAAAGAAACGTTTATGTTTTCTCATCCCAAATGTAAGTTCAAAAGAGTAAAAGTGGGACTATGATCTCACCTTGAGTGCACGTATGTAAAGATACTTTAACAAGTAAACATGTGCAAGAACGAATGTTAGTCTTGACCTAAACAAATAGGTTGTATCAATATCAGTAAACACGGTCGGTCAAAGTGTTCAATTAGTCCTATGGCTCGTTACGACTCGATTACTAAAGCATGTGAGTCAAATTGTCACGTTTCATGCAAGATACAAGTATAAAAGCATGTTAGAATGATTGCACAAACATTTGGTTAAGTTTGATTAAAAGTCAACTTTGGTCGGTCAAAGTCAACGAAAAAGTCAACACGTTCGGGTCGGGTCCCGAACTATTTTTCTGAGGTTTTTATTCATATATAAGCATGTTAGAACAAGTTACATGTGAATCGGAGGTGCGTAGCAAAGCAAATATTTTTCGAATTTTGACCATGTAGGTCAGAACCCAAACACGGCAAATGCCGCGCCGCGACCAAATAGGGCCGCGCTGCGACATTTAATGTGGTCTGGTGCCTGGTCAGTTTTAATTGTTCAAGTCAAAATTCAATCTTCAAATTAGCACAAATCACAAACCGTAAACACTTAGAATACGTATCTTATATCATTGGAAAGGTAATTTGACGAGGAACACAACTAAACACGTTTCATCAATCAAAAACATCATTTACAAATATCGAGTTTCCAAATTAAATGATTAAATAAATGCTCATCACTAATGTTCAAGTTCATCAATGCACATTCTTGATTCGGGCATTTAATACATACATATAACACGCCGTTTTGTAGGTAATCAAGCATACAATACAACTAACTACTTACCAACAACAATTCATGGCATTCAATACATTAAATGTTCACATTTAAATCTATCAAACCCTAACCAACATCATCAAAACCACTAATCGAGTTTGTGAAGTTTTCTAAAGCAATCTACACATCAAATTGAAGCTAGTGATGTTAGGAACACATTTAATACATGCATTTATAACATTAAACAACATTCAAGCAACAAAATCACCAAATCAAACACACCAAAGTTCATGTTCATGCTAGTTGTTTAAAATAACAAGATCGAACATATAAATCACATATTCATGTTAGACTTGAGCCATAGACACTAATTAACAACTTTATAAGTTAAAAACATCAAGAACACAAAATCTAGTGATTTTAGAAAGTTACCCAAATGAGATGTAATTGGTATGGAATCGAAGAGGAAGTTGCAAGGATTCCAAATATGTAATTTGTTTGGATTGAAGTTTGTTAGATTTGATTTAGATGATGAATCTTTGTAATGGAGAATTAGAGAAAAATGTGGAAGTATGAAAGAAAATGGAAAAATGAAAATGGAAAATGAAAGGAGGTGGGTGTGACTAGTCCATCTAGTCACATCTTTGCTCAGTTGGCGAAAATAGCCCCTCGAGTTTGGTTGCGGGTGCGTGAATTACCTAAACAAGATAATTTAAATGCGTATCAACGGGAGATGTTATAAATATATAACGGACTTTGAAATAGTTATACGGAAAGTAAATGAAAAAAGGCGGGATGTTACATTACCTACTCCTTAAAAGAAATTTCGTCCCGAAATTTAAGTAGGCGTAGTAGTCGTTGTTTCTTCCTCGGAATCTTGCGTTTCCGGAACCGGGAAAAGATGAGGGTATTTCCTTTGCATTTGATCTTGTCTTTCCCAAGTAAACTCGGGTCCCCTTTTGGCGTTCCATCGGACCTTGACAATCGGGATTCGGCTTTGTTTTAGCGTCTTGACAGAGGTGTCCATGATTTCAACCGGTTCCTCCACAAAATGAAGTTTGTCATTAATACTAAGTTCCTCAAGAGGGATGACGATATCGGGTTCGGCAAGACACTTTTTCAAGTTGGATACATGAAAGGTAGGATGAACGGAGCTCAATTGGGATGGAAGATCTAAATGATAAGCAACGGTTCCAACACGCTCCAAGATTTCGAAAGGACCAATATACCGCGGGTTTAGCTTCCCGCGCTTCCCGAGTCATTTATATTTTGGATATATTATGGAATGGTATGCATGCCTGTCAACTTTTGAGGATATGAAAGTTTGTCTTTTAAAAACGAATGCATTGTTTGTAAAATGTATCATTTAGAGGTTAATACCTCGCAATGAAATCAACTATTGTAATTCGTTTATAATCGATATGAACGGGTTGTTAAAGTTGGTATCAGAGCAGTGGTCTTAGTGAACCAGGTCTTGCATTAGTGTGTCTAACTGATAGTTGTTAGGATGCATTAGTGAGTCTGGACTTCGACCGTGTCTGCATGTCAAAAAGTTTTACTTATCATTCTTGTCGGAAATTACATGCTCATCATTCTTAGTCTAGACACATCTTACTGCATTGATTTCATAAATAGTGTATAGATAAAAATCATATCTTAGCGTATCTGCTAATGCATATCTTAACGTATCTGTTACTATAAACTTTGCCTGACATATTTCAAAGATTCCTCCGTAATTTATGGAATTTTGGTATTATATATACATATGTAATTTATGTATTAAAGAATACCAAATATAAGTCTTATAATCTTCCTCATATCGAAAAATCATTTCTCTACTCTGTACGAGATGGATCCTGCAACCATTTCCCCGGATTCTGACAGCTATTCCGATATGGAGTTTCACTCGAGCTCCGAAAGCAGTGTGACCTGAATGGACCAACCAATCAGCCATCATCTATTCTGGATGAATTGGGAATGGGTTCGTAGCCTACTTAATCATTGGAGGCAAGAAGAAGGTGATCCTTTTTACCCACCACATTTCCCTCTTGGCGATGAACCTGAAGCACTCACCGGCGAACCTGTTCGAGACACCATTTTCTCTCTCATTTCCATAGTATCTCGTCATGACTATAGACTATCTCAAATTCTAGATCTTATTCATCCACTCGTCAAACCAACAATCATCCCGATGTAATAGAAGAAGTTAACGAGCTTCGCGCTCGGGTAGTGGCTTTGGAACATATGGTGCAAAGATTACAAGCACCATCAGCAGCAACGGCAGCAATAATACCACCATCAACAACACCAACAGTACCATTATCACCACCAACAACAACCGCATCACAAACCTCAACTTCACAATCCGTCCCACGAGCATCGACATCATACGCCCTGTAGATAATAAGGAATACCAACAATAACAAACGATGAAGTATTGATTCATAACTTCATTGGGGAAACATTCTACGGTGATTATGAAATTTCTAAAGTTTAGAGATTATCTATCCTAGCCTTAACCATAAATCAGATGAGTGGATAGAAGATAGGGTAGAAACCCTGACTGGAATAGTGCGTGATTTACAAGCGAGACTTACACAAACAGCACCAGCAGCATCTATGTGACGACCCAAAAATTTCCGACCAAATTTAAACTTTATCTTTATATTATTCCGACACGATAAGCAAAGTTTGTTAAGTTGAATCTCAAGAATTTTAAACTGTGTTCATACATTCATTTAACCTTGACCAAATTCTGACGATTCAGGAACCATTATATAAATGAATATGATTATATATATATATATATATATATATATATATATATATATATATATATATATATATATATATATATATATATATATATATATATATATATATATATATATATATATATATATATTATAACTTGAGAATATTAACAAAGTATTAAACGTATAATACTTTACATGAACGTATTTGTTCCAATATATTTATTAAAGGAATTATAAGTTAATATCAAATGATTGAATTATCAGATACAATGTGATTATGATTACGAGTCTCTGTTATGAGGTCCACTATGATTTAAGAAATCTGTTCTTTTTAACAATATTCGAAAAATGGTAAAGTGATTTACATGAAAGAACGAAAGTGTCAATTAACGAGAACCAGACAAATGTTAGTGGAGATTCCTGCTTGACTTTTAATGTATGCTTTACAATGATTGTCTCGTATCTCTTGATAAGTTAATATTCAAACTAAAATAAACGGTGATCTAAAAATGAGTTCTATAAATTTTAGGCTTACTAAAAAAAATGTATTTAGGATCTAGTTATTTAATTTTAACACTTTTTATATTTTACCCAGAATTGAGAGGGACAGTTGATGTAATTTTTATTTAAATAATTAATGACCAAATTTTATACCATAATAACTGAAATAAATAAAGTTAATTAGTTTAAAGTTTTGGAATTTTTCTGTAGACTTTTATCCGCCACTGGTTAACAACGGAGTACGATATAGCACTCCGTGAACTGTTGCTATAATGGTACAAGACAGAGGCGGCTAACTGTTTTATCACTCGTTTATTTTAAGCTCCACTTAATTAATATATGTATTGTATATATATATATATATATATATATATATATATATATATATATATATATATATATATATATATATATATATATATATATATATATATATATATATATATTTTATATATATATATACTTGCACTAAGATGAGATTGGAAAAGACATCACCACACAAATGGCTAAACTAAATAAATGAATTGTGGTACTGATTGATTGAACAAAAACAAACAAGTCTTTTTTTTTTCTTTTCTTATTTGATTGTCTACCACCAAAATCAAAACAACTGCACATATCCACTCATTTGATTATGATATATTATAATTATGATATATTATATATAAGTCTTAATATAATCTAATACCTTATATATAAATTACATATACATCTGCATATGAAACATCGAACCATCTTCTAGTGGGCATATATAACTCATCACCCATTTAGCTTCCCGTTTCTTTTCGTTGATCAACATAACCATCTTAGTCACACCTTCTTCTTCACTTGAAACACCACCTTCATCAAGCTCGATCACCACTTCCAACCGATAACCACAACCATCGGCTTCCACCTACAACCACCTCCTGTTTCATGATCACCACAAAACCGCCACCACTTCACATTCAACCATTACCAAACAACCTCTTTGAACTGTTTTTTGGCAGTCTAGGAACCACCATGAGCCAACGAAATGAACTATTTTTTTCTCTTAAACCAACAAACAACTATGTGTTTTCTTTCTTTATCGTTCTATTTGACAAACACACATCGACACTCACTTATTTTTACTGCTACTACGACTATTTATGTCTCAACCCGAAGCTCCACAACCACCATTATACCCTAGTATCATTACCTTGTGTTTTCATCACCAACATAAAACCACCCTCGCTACAATCGAGATCACCACCACCTTAATCCATCACCACCCATAGTCGGACTGCACGTTATTATCTCCATTATCGAAGACTTAAAGCAACCCAAATATCATTGTTGCAGTTTTTTGTTCGGGACCCAAACCTTCACTATCCTCATTGATCACCCTCACCACAAGTTACCATCTCGGCTACTGTTCCTTTCCGATTTTTACTACGATCAAAACTACCACCACATACCTCGTTACTGTTACTCCTTTCTTTTTCTTTTTCTTTTTCCTACTACTGCTACAGCGAATACATGATACTTGAAAATTACTACTGCTGCAACCTCCTATTTTCACGTTTGATATCCAGCCAGAAAACTGCTATTGCGATGTTGTAGCTATAATTAAACAACAACGAAAAACCTTTGAGCTGTACTGCTATGGTCCTCTTCTATTTTAAATCAAATCCTGACCCAAAAACCATCGATAACCAACCCATCTTATTTGTCTGATAAATTTTAAGAGAAATTAATACCCTGTATTAATATTGTAAAAGGGATCGATATTTTATGATCATTAACAATGATGATGAACGATGATGAGTGTACTGAAGACCCCACCCGTTGATTTCCTGTCGTGGCTGCTAATCTATCTCTTAATCCACGAAACAAGTTAATGGACAGACTAGGATTAGTTTTGGACTGTGATGTTTAAATGGGCTGAGATTCATTTGTTAGTTGGGCTGTGTTCATGAGCCATGAAAACCGTTTATGATTTCAATTGGTGGACGAATTCATGATGATTGATGGTAGATAAGGATGCCATAATAAGGATGATGATATAGATGATTAGATTATAATGACTATATTAATGATTTAGAATACGAATTGGGTCAGGATGTATCAGATAGATCAATGTTTTGGGGTGTGTTTGTGAAACGAGAGGTCGCGGGTTCGAGTCCGGGCCGTGGCATTTATTGTTTTTAAGTTTGTTTTAAAGGTAGTTCTCTTTTTATGTTTATTATCATCATCATCATTATTATTATTATTATTATTATTATTATTATTATTATTATTATTATTATTATTATTATTATTATTATTATTATTATTATTATTATTATTATTATTATTATTATTATTATGATTATTATTATGATTATTATTATTATTATCAATAAAAGTATCATTATTAATAAAATTATCATTTTTAGAATTATTATTATTATTATCAGTATTATTATTATTATTATTATTATTATTATTATTATTATTATTATTATTATTATTATTATTATTATTATTATTATTATTATTATTATTATTATTATTATTATTATTATTATTATTATTATTATTATTATTATTATTATTATTAGTATTAACAACATTTTTACATTTAACCATTATTATTAGTATTATTATCATTATTAACATATATCATTATTTTTATTATTATAAATATTATCATTTTTATCAACATTATTATATAATATCAAAATATTTTAATAAATATTTATAGAATTAACTCACTGTAGCAATAGTACATACTAATTAGTTATTTAAAGTGAATAATATAAATATATCTAACTTAGTAATTAATATAACAAATTATGAATTTTTAAAGCTATATAAGTATTAATTATTTTAAATATATATACAAGGTAAGTATATATGACATATAATTTAAGATATAAAATATAAATTTGTTCGATTACAATTATATGTGTTAATATATATACATGATATAGGTTCGTGAATCCGAGGCCAACCCTGCATTGTTCAGTACCGTCGTATGCATATTTTTACTACAAAATATCGTATCGTGAGTTTCATTTGCTCCCTTTTTAAATGCTTTTGCAATATATATTTGTGGGACTGAGAATACATGTGCTGCTTTTATAAATGTTTTACGAAATAGACACAAGTAATTGAAATTACATTCTATGGTTGGATTATCGAATCGAATATCACCCCTTTTTGCTTGGTAACCTAAGAATTAGGGAACATACACCCTAATTGACGCGAATCCTAAAGGTAGATCGACGGCCACTAACTCCCCCATACTAGAAAATGGTATGCTTTAGTACTTCAAGTTATTAATACAGATGATTTCTGTTTTGGGGATATTCTATATGAATTTTTAATAATGTCGGTTACCGGGTGTTCAATCCATATGAATGATATTTAAACACTTGCGAGTGTATGATTATTGAACAAAGGAAATCTTGTGATCTATTAAAATTATGAAATTGATTGATTACGATAAACTAATGAACTCACAAACCTTTTGGTTGACACTTGAAAGCATGTTTATTCTCAGGTTTGAAAGAAATCTTCCGCTGTGCATTTGCTCATTTTAAAGATATTACTTGGAGTGATTCATGGCATATTTCAAAAGACGTTGCATTCAAGTTGTTGAGTTTATTAAAGATTATGATTAAACAAATGACAGTTTAGGTCATTTATAGTTGGATATTATGAAATGGTATGCATGCCTATCAGCTTTCGATGAAATGAAAGTTTGTCTTTTAAAATGAATGCAATGTTTGTAAAATGTATCATATAGAGGTCAAATACCTCGCAATGTAATCATATGTTATTGTATTAGTTCTTATGGATTAGGACGGGTCTTTACATGTGATATCAGAGCGGTGGTCTTCGTGAACCAGGTGTTGCATTAGTGTGTCTAACTAATAGTTGTTTAGATGCATTAGTGAGTCTGTACTTTGACCGTGTCTGCATGCCAAAAGTTTTGCTTGTCATTTCTAGTCGAAAATCATCTACTTATCATCCGTGGGAAATTACCTTTTTATCATTCTTAGTCTAGACACATCTTACTGCATTGATTGCATGAATAGTGTATAGACAAAATTCATATCTTAGCGTATCTGCTAATTCATATCTTAGCGTATCTGGTACTGTAAACTTTGGTTGACATATTCCGTAAATTCCTCCGTAATCTATGAAATCTTTTGTTCTATATAAATGGATATTCTATGTAATTAGAATACCATCCGATAGCCGGAAATCATTTCATATCGAAAAATCTTTTATTTAATCGTACGAAATGGAACTTACCATTAGTTCAAGTCCCTCAAATTCCAAAATGGAATCTCACTCAAGCTCCGAAAGCAGTGTGACCGGAATGAATCAACCAATCAGCCATCATCTATTCTGGATGAATTGGGGATGGGTTCGTAGCCTCCTCAATCATTGGAGACAAGAAGAAGGTGATCCTTTCCATCCACCACATTGTCCACTTGGCGAAGAACCTGAAGCACTTACCGGCAAACCTGTCCAAAACACCATTTTCTCTCTTATTTCCAGAGTATCTCGTCACGATTATATACTATATCAAATTCTAGATTTTATTTATTCGCTCGTCCAAACCGACAATCACCCCGGTGTAATAGAAGAAGTCAACGAGCTTCGCGCTCGAGTAGTGATTTGGAGAATATGGTGCAAAGGTTACAAACACCAGCAACAGCACCAACAGTGAAATGTCCCGTTCTTATTGATTAAAAACGTTCCATATTAATTGATTTCGTTGCGAGGTTTTGACCTCTATATGAGACGTTTTTCAAAGACTGCATTCATTTTAAAACAAACCATAACCTTTATTTCATCAATAAAGGTTTAAAAAGCTTTACGTAGATTATCAAATAATGATAATCTAAAATATCCTGTTTACACACGACCATTACATAATGGTTTACAATACAAATATGTTACAACAAAATAAGTTTCTTGAATGCAGTTTTTACACAATATCATACAAGCATGGACCCCAAATCTCGTCCTTATTTAAGTATGCGACAGCGGAAGCTCTTAATAATCACCTGAGAATAAACATGCTTAAAACGTCAACAAAAATGTTGGTGAGTTATAGGTTTAACCTATATATATCAAATTGTAACAATAGACCACAAGATTTCATATTTCAATACACATCCCATACATAGAGATAAAAATCATTCATATGGTGAACACCTGGTAACCGACATTAACAAGATGCATATATAAGAATATCCCCATCATTCCGGGACACCCTTCGGATATGATATAAATTTCAAAGTACTAAAGCATCCGGTACTTTGGATGGGGTTTGTTAGGCCCAATAGATCTATCTTTAGGATTCGCGTCAATTAGGGTGTCTGTTCCCAAATTCTTAGATTACCAGACTTAATAAAAAGGGGCATATTCGATTTCGATAATTCAACCATAGAATGTAGTTTCACGTACTTGTGTCTATTTTGTAAATCATTTATAAAACCTGCATGTATTCTCATCCCAAAAATATTAGATTTTAAAAGTGGGACTATAACTCACTTTCACAGATTTTTACTTCGTCGGGAAGTAAGACTTGGCCACTGGTTGATTCACGAACCTATAACAATATATACATATATATCAAAGTATGTTTAAAATATATTTATAACACTTTTAATATATTTTGATGTTTTAAGTTTATTAAGTCAGCTGTCCTCGTTAGTAACCTACAACTAGTTGTCCACAGTTAGATGTACAGAAATAAATCGATAAATATTATCTTGAATCAATCCACGACCCAGTGTATACGTATCTCAGTATTGATCACAACTCAAACTATATATATTTTGGAATCAACCTCAACCCTGTATAGCTAACTCCAACATTCACATATAGAGTGTCTATGGTTGTTCCGAAATATATATAGATGTGTCGACCTGATAGGTCGAAACATTGTATACGTGTCTATGGTATCTCAAGATTACATAATATACAATACAAGTTGATTAAGTTATGGTTGGAATAGATTTGTTACCAATTTTCACGTAGCTAAAATGAGAAAAATTATCCAATCTTGTTTTACCCATAACTTCTTCATTTTAAATCCGTTTTGAGTGAATCAAATTGCTATGGTTTCATATTGAACTCTATTTTATGAATCTAAACAGAAAAAGTATAGGTTTATAGTCGGAAAAATAAGTTACAAGTCATTTTTGTAAAGGTAGTCATTTCAGTCGAAAGAACGACGTCTAGATGACCATTTTAGAAAACATACTTCCACTTTGAGTTTAACCATAATTTTTGGATATAGTTTCATGTTCATAATAAAAATCATTTTCTCAGAATAACAACTTTTAAATCAAAGTTTATCATAGTTTTTAATCAACTAACCCAAAACAGCCCGCGGTGTTACTACGACGACGTAAATCCGGTTTTACGGTGTTTTTCGTGTTTCCAGGTTTTAAATCATTAAGTTAGCATATCATATAGATATAGAACATGTGTTTAGTTAATTTTAAAAGTCAAGTTAGAAGGATTAACTTTTGTTTGCGAACAAGTTTAGAATTAACTAAACTATGTTCTAGTGATTACGAGTTTAAACCTTCGAATAAGATAGTTTTATATATATGAATCGAATGATGTTATGAACATCATTACTACCTCAAGTTTAGTAGGTAAACCTACTGGAAATGACAAGAAATGATCTAGCTTCAAAGGATCTTGGATGGCTTGAAAGTTCTTGAAGTAGGATCATGACACAAAATAAGTTCAAGTAAGATTTTTACTCGAATTAAGATAGTTTATAGTTATAGAAATTGAATCAAAGTTTGAATATGAATATTACCTTGAATAAGAAAGATAACCTACCGTATATAACAAAGGTTTCTTGATCTTAGATGATTACTTGGGATGGATTAGAAAGCTTGGAAGTAAATTAGTAAACTTGAAGGGATTTTTGAAGTGTTCTTGAAGTGTTCTTCCTATGATGATTATAGCTTGATTCTTGTAGTGATTTTTGATGAAGATGATGATTAAATACTGGAAAAATACGTTCATAATAGTGTGTGTGTGTTGAGAGAGAATTAGAAAGAGAATTGGAAGTGAAATGGAGTGAATGATGAGTGGTAATTGGTGAGTGGTGAGTGGGGTTAAAAGGAGTTCTAGTTAGTTGACTAGCTCATTGTAGAAGTTAAAATTGATTAGTCATACATGACATAATCAAGAGTGGAATCCCATGCTAGTTCCTATTGGTATATAGTCATAGTAAGTACGTTTTGAAGCTGTGTATAATACGGGTAAGAATACGACTAGAATTCTTGATGAAAGAAAAGAATGGAAAAGTAACTGTAACCATTTTAGTTAAGTATGAGTGTTTTGATATATGTCTTGAAGTCTTCCAAAAGTATATTAATACATCTAAATACACTACATGTATATACATTTTAACTGAGTCGTTAAGTCATCGTTAGTCGTTACATGTAAGTGTTGTTTTGAAATCTTTAAGTTAACGATCTCAATTAATGTTGTTAACCCATTGTTTATTATATCTAATGAGATGTTAAATTATTATATTATCATGATATTATGATATATTAATATATCTTAATATGATATATATACATTTAAATGTCGTTACAACGATAATCGTTACATATATGTCTCGTTTCGAAATCCTTAAGTTAGTAGTCTTGTTTATATGTATATAACTCATTGTTAATATAATTATGGAGATACTTACTTATCATAATCTCATGTTAACCATATGTATATCCATATATATATCGTCATGTCGTTTTTACAAGTTTTAACGTTCGTGAATCGCCGGTCAAGTTGGGTGGTCAATTGTCTATATGAAACATATTTCAATTAATCAAGTCTTAACAAGTTTGATTGCTTAACATGTTGGAAACATTTAATCATGTAAATATCAATCTCAATTAATATATATAATCATGGAAAAGTTCGGGTCACTACAGTACCTACCCGTTAAATAAATTTCGTCCCGAAATTTTAAGCTGTTGAAGGTGTTGACGAATCTTCTGGAAATAGATGCGGGTATTTCTTCTTCATCTGATCTTCACGCTCCCAGGTGAACTTGGGTCCTCTACGAGCATTCCATCGAACCTTAACAATTGGTATCTTGTTTTGCTTAAGTCTTTTAACCTCACGATCCATTATTTCGACGGGTTCTTCGATGAATTGAAGTTTTTCGTTGATTTGGATTTCATCTAACGGAATAGTGAGATCTTCTTTAGCAAAACATTTTTTCAAATTCGAGACGTGGAAAGTGTTATGTACAGCCGCGAGTTGTTGCGGTAACTCAAGTCGGTAAGTTACTGGTCCGACACGATCAATAATCTTGAATGGTCCAATATACCTTGGATTTAATTTCCCTCGTTTACCAAATCGAACAACGCCTTTCCAAGGTGCAACTTTAAGCATGACCATCTCTCCAATTTCAAATTCTATATCTTTTCTTTTAATGTCAGCATAGCTCTTTTGTCGACTTTGGGCGGTTTTCAACCGTTGTTGAATTTGGATGATCTTCTCGGTAGTTTCTTGTATAATCTCCGGACCCGTAATCTGTCTATCCCCCACTTCACTCCAACAAATCGGAGACCTGCACTTTCTACCATAAAGTGCTTCAAACGGCGCCATCTCAATGCTTGAATGGTAGCTGTTGTTGTAGGAAAATTCTGCTAACGGTAGATGTCGATCCCAACTGTTTCCGAAATCAATAACACATGCTCGTAGCACGTCTTCAAGCGTTTGTATCGTCCTTTTGCTCTGCCCATCAGTTTGTGGATGATAGGCAGTACTCATGTCTAGATGAGTTCCTAATGCTTGCTGTAATGTCTGCCAGAATCTTGAAATAAATCTGCCATCCCTATCAGAGATAATAGAGATTGGTATTCCATGTCTGGAGACGACTTCCTTCAAATACAGTCGTGCTAACTTCTCCATCTTGTCATCTTCTCTTATTGGTAGAAAATGTGCTAATTTGGTGAGACGATCAACTATTACCCAAATAGTATCAAAACCACTTGCAGTCCTTGGCAATTTAGTGATGAAATCCATGGTAATGTTTTCCCATTTCCATTCCGGGATTTCGGGTTGTTGAAGTAGACCTGATGGTTTCTGATGCTCAGCTTTGACCTTAGAACACATCAAACATTCTCCTACGTATTTAGCAACATCGGCTTTCATACCCGGCCACCAAAAATATTTCCTGAGATCCTTGTACATCTTCCCCGTTCCAGGATGTATTGAGTATCTGGTTTTATGAGCTTCTCTAAGTACCATTTCTCTCATATCTCCAAATTTTGGTACCCAAATCCTTTCAACCCTATACCGGGTTCCGTCTTCCCGAATATTAAGATGTTTCTCCGATCCTTTGGATATTTCATCCTTTAAATTTCCCTTTTTTAAAACTCCTTGTTGCGCCTCCTTTATTTGAGTAGTAAGGTTATTATGAATCATTATATTCATAGATTTTACTCGAATGGGTTCTCTGTCCTTCCTGCTCAAGGCATCGGCTACCACATTTGCCTTCCCCGGGTGGTAACGAATCTCAAAGTCGTAATCATTCAATAATTCAATCCACCTACGTTGCCTCATATTCAGTTGTTTCTGATTAAATATGTCTTGAAGACTTTTGTGGTCGGTATATATAATACTTTTGACCCCATATAAGTAGTGCCTCCAAGTCTTTAATGCAAAAACAACCGCGCCTAGTTCCAAATCATGCGTCGTATAATTTTGTTCGTGAATCTTCAATTGTCTAGACGCATAAGCAATCACCTTCGTTCGTTGCATTAATACACAACCGAGACCTTGCTTTGATGCGTCACAATAAATCACAAAATCATCATTCCCTTCAGGCAATGACAATATAGGTGCTGTAGTTAGCTTTTTCTTCAATAACTGAAACGCTTTCTCTTGTTCATCATTCCATTCAAATTTCTTCCCTTTATGCGTTAATACAGTCAAGGGTTTTGCTATTCTGGAAAAGTCTTGGATGAACCTTCTGTAGTAACCAGCTAGTCCTAAAAACTGGCGTATGTGTTTCGGAGTTTTCGGGGTTTCCCACTTTTCAACAGTTTCTATCTTTGCCGGATCCACCTTAATACCTTCTTTGTTCACTATGTGACCGAGGAATTGAACTTCTTCCAACCAAAATGCACACTTTGAAAACTTAGCTTACAATTCTTCCTTCCTCAATACTTCTAACACCTTTCTCAAATGTTCACCGTGTTCTTGGTCATTCTTTGAGTAAATAAGTATGTCATCAATGAAAACAATGACAAACTTGTCAAGGTATGGTCCACACACTCGGTTCATAAGGTCCATGAACACAGCTGGTGCATTAGTTAAACCAAATGGCATGACCATAAACTCGTAATGACCGTAACGTGTTCTGAAAGCAGTCTTTGGAATATCATCTTCTTTCACCCGCATTTGATGATACCCGGAACGTAAGTCAATCTTTGAATAAACAGACGAGCCTTGTAGTTGATCAAATAAGTCGTCGATTCTCGGTAGTGGGTAGCGGTTCTTGATGGTAAGTTTGTTCAACTCTCGGTAGTCGATACACAACCTGAATGTACCATCTTTATTCTTGACAAACAAAACAGGAGCTCCCCACGGTGATGTGCTTGGTCGAATGAAACCATGCTCTAAAAGTTCTTGTAATTGGCTTTGCAGTTCTTTCATCTCGCTGGGTGCGAGTTTGTAAGGAGCACGAGCTATTGGTGCAGCTCCTGGTACAAGATCTATTTGAAATTCAACGGATCGATGTGGGGGTAATCCCGGTAATTCTTTTGGAAATACATCGGGGAATTCTTTTGCGACGGGAACATCATTGATGCTCTTTTCTTCAGTTTGTACTTTCTCAACGTGTGCTAGAACAGCATAGCAACCTTTTCGTATTAGTTTTTGTGCCTTTAAATTACTAATAAGATGTAGCTTCGTGTTGCCCTTTTCTCCGTACACCATTAAGGGTTTTCCTTTTTCTCGTATAATGCGAATTGCATTTTTGTAACAAACGATCTCTGCTTTCACTTCTTTCAACCAGTCCATACCGATTATCACATCAAAACTCCCTAACTCTACTGGTATCAAGTCAATCTTAAATGTTTCGCTAACCAGTTTAATTTCTCGATTTCGACATATATTATCTGCTGAAATTAATTTACCATTTGCTAATTCGAGTAAAAATTTACTATCCAAAGGCGTCAATGGACAACTTAATTTAGCACAAAAATCTCTACTCATATAGCTTCTATCCGCACCTGAATCAAATAAAACGTAAGCAGATTTATTGTCAATAAGAAACGTACCCGTAACAAGCTCCGGGTCTTCCTGTGCCTCTGCCACATTAATATTGAAAACTCTTCCGGGGCCTTGTCCATTCGTGTTCTCCTGGTTCGGGCAATTTCTAATAATGTGGCCCGGTTTTCCACATTTATAACAAACTACATTGGCATAACTTGCTCTGACACTACTTCCTCCGCCATTACTCGTTCCGACACCATTTGTTCCTTTCGTTCTATTAACCCCTGGTCCGTAGACCTCACACTTCGCCGCGCTATGACCATTTCTTTTACACTTGTTGCAAAATTTGGTGCAGAACCCCGAGTGATACTTTTCACACCTTTGGCATAGCTGCTTCTGATTGTTGTTTTTGTTGCGGTTATTATTGTTGTTGGGATGATTGTTGTAGTTGCTGCTGTTATTGTTGTTGTTGTTGTTGTTGTTGTTGGGTCGTTTGTTGTAGTTGCGATTGATGTTGCGATTGTTGGGATAATTGTTGCGATTATTGTTGTAATTGCTGTTGTTGTTGTATTGGTGATTCTTATCACCGTTTTCCTCCCACTTTCTTTTGACTTGCTTCACATTGGCCTCTTCAGCAGTCTGTTCTTTAATTCTGTCTTCAATCTGGTTCACTAGTTTGTGAGCCATTCTACATGCCTGTTGTATGGAGGCAGGCTCGTGTGAACTTATATCTTCTTGGATTCTTTCCGGTAATCCTTTCACAAACGCGTCGATCTTCTCTTCCTCATCTTCGAATGCTCCCGGACACAATAGGCACAATTCTGTGAATCGTCTTTCGTACGTGGTAATATCAAATCCTTGGGTTCGTAACCCTCTAAGTTCTGTCTTGAGCTTATTGACCTCAGTTCTGGGACGGTACTTCTCGTTCATCAAGTGCTTGAATGCTGACCATGGTAGTGCGTACGCATCGTCTTGTCCCACTTGCTCTAGATAGGTATTCCACCATGTTAACGCAGAACCTGTGAAGGTATGCATAGCGTACTTCACTTTGTCCTCTTCAGTACACTTACTTATGGCAAACACCGATTCGACCTTCTCGGTCCACCGTTTCAATCCGATCGGTCCTTCGGTTCCATCAAATTCCAAAGGTTTGCAGGCAGTGAATTCTTTGTAGGTGCATCCTACACGATTTCCTGTACTGCCAGATCCAAGGTTATTGTTGGTATGTAGCGCAGCCTGTACTGCGGCTATGTTTGAAGCTATAAAAGTACGGAATTCCTCTTCATTCATATTCACGGTGTGTCGAGTAGTCGGTGCCATTTCCTTCAAAATAGTCAAATCGAACAAGTTAATCATACAGAATATTAAGAGTAGTTAATAGTATTTTGTAGCATAATATGAACTCATTTATAAAAGCTTTTTCTTCATATTAGCATTTTATAAGTTTAAATTCGGGTAGTACCTACCCGTTAAGTTCATACTTAGTAGCTAATATACAATTCAACTACTACAATTCTATATGAAAAACTGATTGTAATAATATTTCGCGTTCAAACTTTTATACAATATTTTACAAACTTACAATACCGCTTATTTTACAAAAAGCATGAAATATAGCACACAATAACTTTGATACAAGATAGTTGTGAAGATAATTCTAGCTAGTACACAAGTCGTTCAGCAAAGGCAATAAAGACACGTAATTCATACGTCCAGAAACAAGTAATGCATTCTGGTTTTACTAGGACTACTTCCCATCCTTGGTCTTGTGGAACATAACCGTTATGGCCGTTGATAAGACAGCGTGTTGTAACGTCGTCAAAGGGACGAGGGTTACGTAATGACCAACAGTCTTGTAATAACCTAAAAACCTCATTTATTACCCCAATTACCGACTCTGTCACTTGTGGGAACGTTTTGTTTAATAGTTGTAGCCCGATGTTCTTGTTCTCACTTTGGTGAGAAGCGAACATTACTAATCCGTAAGCATAACATGCTTCTTTATGTTGCATGTTAGCCGCTTTTTCTAAATCACGAAGTCCAATATTCGGATATATTGAGTCAAAATAATTTCTTAACCCATTGCGTAAAATAGCATTTGGGTTCCCCGCAATATATGCGTCAAAGTAAACACATCGTAACTTATGGATTTCCCAATGTGATATCCCCCATATTTCGAACGAAAGCCTTTTATAAACCAAGGCATTCTTGGAACGTTCTTCGAATGTCTTACAAACTGATCTCGCCTTAAATAGTTGTGCCGAAGAATTCTGACCGACTCTAGACAAGATTTCATCAATCATGTCTCCGGGTAGGTCTCTTAAAATATTGGGTTGTCTATTCATTTTGTGTTTTTATACTGTAAAATAGACAAGAGTTAGATTCATAAAAAAATACTTATTAATACAAGCAATTTTTACATATATCATAAAGCATAAGCACACTATATTACATATATTACACCACACGAATACAACTATCTTATTCCGACTCGCTCGTTTCTTCTTGTTCGGTTTTGGTTCGTTTTGCCAAGTTTCTAGGGATATATGATGTTCCCCTAATACGAGCCGTCGTTATCCACATTGGTTTAAAAAAACCTGGTGGTTTAGAGGTTCCCGGGTCATTGTTACAACTTAAGGACTTCGGGGGTTGACGATACATATAAAGTTCATCGGGGTTGGAATTAGATTTCTCTATTTTTATGCCCTTTCCCTTATTATTTTCTTTTGCCTTTTTAAATTCAATTGGGGTAATTTCTATAACATCATCGGAATTCTCGTCGGAATCCGATTCATCGGAGAATTGGTAATCCTCCCAATATTTTGCTTCCTTGGCGGAAACACCATTGACCATAATTAACCTTGGTCGGTTGGTTGAGGATTTTCTTTTACTTAACCGTTTTATTATTTCCCCCACCGGTTCTATTTCTTCAACTGGTTCCGATTCTTCTTCCGGTTCCGACTCTTCTTCCGGTTCCGACTCTTCTTCCGGTTCCTCTTCGGGAACTTGTGAATCAGTCCACGAATCATTCCAATTTACATTTGACTCTTCATTATTATTAGGTGAGTCAATGGGACTTGTTCTAGAGGTAGACATCTATCACATAATATCAAACGCGTTAAGAGATTAATATATCACATAATATTCACATGTTAAAAATATATAGTTTCCAACAAAATTTGTTAAGCAATCATTTTTCAAGTAAACACGGTCGAAGTCCAGACTCACTAATGCATCCTAACAAACTCGATAAGACACACTAATGCAAAATTCTGGTTCTCTAAGACCAACGCTCGGATACCAACTGAAATGTCCCGTTCTTATTGATTAAAAACGTTCCATATTAATTGATTTCGTTGCGAGGTTTTGACCTCTATATGAGACATTTTTCAAAGACTGCATTCATTTTAAAACAAACCATAACCTTTATTTCATCAATAAAGGTTTAAAAAGCTTTACGTAGATTATCAAATAATGATAATCTAAAATATCCTGTTTACACACGACCATTACATAATGGTTTACAATACAAATATGTTACAAAAAAATAAGTTTCTTGAATGCAGTTTTTACACAATATCATACAAGCATGGACTCCAAATCTCGTCCTTATTTAAGTATGCGACAGCGAAAGCTCTTAATAATCACCTGAGAATAAACATGCTTAAAACGTCAACAAAAATGTTGGTGAGTTATAGGTTTAACCTATATATATCAAATCGTAACAATAGACCACATGATTTCATATTTCAATACACATCCCATACATAGAGATAAAAATCATTCATATGGTGAACACCTGGTAACCGACATTAACAAGATGTATATATAAGAATATCCCCATCATTCCGGGACACCCTTCGGATATGATATAAATTTCGAAGTACTAAAGCATCTGGTACTTTGGATGGGGTTTGTTAGGCCCAATAGATCTATCTTTAGGATTCGCGTCAATTAGGGTGTCTGTTCCCAAATTCTTAGATTACCAGACTTAATAAAAAGGGGCATATTCGATTTCGATAATTCAACCATAGAATGTAGTTTCACGTACTTGTGTCTATTTTGTAAATCATTTATAAAACCTGCATGTATTCTCATCCCAAAAATATTAGATTTTAAAAGTGGGACTATAACTCACTTTCACAGATTTTTACTTCGTCGGGAAGTAAGACTTGGCCACTGGTTGATTCACGAACCTATAACAATATATACATATATATCAAAGTATGTTTAAAATATATTTACAACACTTTTAATATATTTTGATGTTTTAAGTTTATTAAGTCAGCTGTCCTCGTTAGTAACCTACAACTAGTTGTCCACAGTTAGATGTACAGAAATAAATCGATAAATATTATCTTGAATCAATCCACGACCCAGTGTATACGTATCTCAGTATTGATCAAAACTCAAACTATATATATTTTGGAATCAACCTCAACCCTGTATAGCTAACTCCAACATTCACATATAGAGTGTCTATGGTTGTTCCGAAATATATATAGATGTGTCGACATGATAGGTCGAAACATTGTATACGTGTCTATGGTATCTCAAGATTACATAATATACAATACAAGTTGATTAAGTTATGGTTGGAATAGATTTGTTACCAATTTTCACGTAGCTAAAATGAGAAAAATTATCCAATCTTGTTTTACCCATAACTTCTTCATTTTAAATCCGTTTTGAGTGAATCAAATTGCTATGGTTTCATATTGAACTCTATTTTATGAATCTAAACAGAAAAAGTATAGGTTTATAGTCGGAAAAATAAGTTACAAGTCGTTTTTGTAAAGGTAGTCATTTCAGTCGAAAGAACGACGTCTATATGACCATTTTAGAAAACATACTTCCACTTTGAGTTTAACCATAATTTTTGGATATAGTTTCATGTTCATAATAAAAATCATTTTCTCAGAATAAAAACTTTTAAATCAAAGTTTATCATAGTTTTTAATCAACTAACCCAAAACAGCCCGCGGTGTTACTACCACGGCGTAAATCCGGTTTTACGATGTTTTTCGTGTTTCCAGGTTTTAAATCATTAAGTTAGCATATCATATAGATATAGAACATGTGTTTAGTTAATTTTAAAAGTCAAGTTAGAAGGATTAACTTTTGTTTGCGAACAAGTTTAGAATTAACTAAACTATGTTCTAGTGATTACGAGTTTAAACCTTCGAATAAGATAGTTTTATATATATGAATCGAATGATGTTATGAACATCATTACTACCTCAAGTTTAGTAGGTAAACCTACTGAAAATGACAAGAAATGATCTAGCTTCAAAGGATCTTGGATGGCTTGAAAGTTCTTGAAGTAGGATCATGACACAAAAACAAGTTCAAGTAAGATTTTTACTCGAATTAAGATAGTTTATAGTTATAGAAATTGAATCAAAGTTTGAATATGAATATTACCTTGAATAAGAAAGATAACCTACTGTATATAACAAAGGTTTCTTGATCTTAGATGATTACTTGGAATGGATTAGAAAGCTTGGAAGTAAATTAGTAAACTTGAAGGGATTTTTGAAGTGTTCTTGAAGTGTTCTTCCTATGATGATTATAGCTTGATTCTTGAAGTGATTTTTGATGAAGATGATGATTAACTACTGGAAAAATACGTTCATAATAGTGTGTGTGTGTGTGTTGAGAGAGAATTAGAAAGAGAATTGGAAGTGAAATGGAGTGAATGATGAGTGGTAATTGGTGAGTGGTGAGTGGGGTTAAAAGGAGTTCTAGTTAGTTGACTAGCTCATGGTAGAAGTTAAAATTGATTAGTCATACATGAAATAATCAAGAGTGGAATCCCATGCTACTTCCTATTGGTATATACTCATAGTAAGTACGTTTTGAAGCTGTGTATAATTCGGGTAAGAATACGACTAGAATTCTTGATGAAAGAAAAGAATGGAAAAGTAACTGTAACCATTTTCGTTAAGTATGAGTGTTTTGATATATGTCTTGAAGTCTTCCAAAAGTATTTTAATACATCTAAATACACTACATGTATATACATTTTAACTGAGTCGTTAAGTCATCGTTAGTCGTTACATGTAAGTGTTGTTTTGAAATCTTTAAGTTAATGATCTCAATTAATGTTGTTAACCCATTGTTTATTATATCTAATGAGATGTTAAATTATTATATTATCATGATATTATGATATATTAATATATCTTAATATGATATATATACATTTAAATGTCGTTACAACGATAATCGTTACATATATGTCTCGTTTCGAAATCCTTAAGTTAGTAGTCTTGTTTATATGTATATAACTCATTGTTAATATACTTATGGAGATACTTACTTATCATAATCTCATGTTAACCATATGTATATCCATATATATATCGTCATGTCATTTTTACAAGTTTTAACGTTCGTGAATCGCCGGTCAAGTTGGGTGGTCAATTGTCTATATGAAACATATTTCAATTAATCAAGTCTTAACAAGTTTGATTGCTTAACATGTTGGAAACATTTAATCATGTAAATATCAATCTCAATTAATATATATAAACATGGAAAAGTTCGGGTCACTACAAACAGCATGACCAGTACCACCATCAGTAACGCCAACAGAACTATTACCACCACCAACAACATCCACATCCCATGCTTCAATATCATAAACTATTCCACGAGCATCAACGTCATACTCATCATAGATACCAAGGAGTACCAACAACAATAACCGAAAAAGTATTGATTCATAACTTCATTGGAGAAATGTTCTGCGACGATTATGTAATCTTTAAAGTCTTAGAGATTATCTATTTTAACCCTAACCAGAAATCAGATGAGTGAACCAAAATGATAGAAGGAAGAGTAGAAACCCTGACAAGAATGATGCGTGATTTACAAGCTAGACTTGTTTTACTGTGACAACTCGGAAATTTCTGACCAAATTTAAACTTTATCTTTATATTATTTCAACACGATAAGCAAAGTTTGTTAAGTTGAATCTCAAGAAGTGTAAACTGTATTCATACATTCATTTAACCTCGACCAAATTCTGACGATTTACGAACCATTATATGAACGGATATGATTATATATGTATATGTGTATATATTATAACTTGAAAATGTTAACAAAGTATTAGAGGTATAATACCTTACATGAATGTATTTGTTTCAAAATATATTTAATATAATTATCGACGGAATTAAAAGATAATATTAAATGATTGAATTATCAGATACATTGTGATTATGATTACGGGTCTCTGTTATGAGGTCCACTATGATTTTAGAAATCTATTCTTTTAACAATATTCGGAAGAAATGGTAAAGTGATTTTCTAGTGAGAACAAAGTGGCAATTAGTGCGAGTTAAACAAAAGATAGTGGAGACTTCTGTTTAATTTCCAATACATACTTTACAATAATTTACTCGTGACTTTTGATAAGGTAACTATTAAGCTTTCATATTATTTAATGTAAAAGTGAAATTATGAAATGTAGATAACTTAGAAGATGAATATCGACAAGTTAAGTAAATCGACATTGTATATTAAAATAATTTCATGCACTTAACTATGCATTGGACCTTACCCGACGATTCACGAACAACTGTGTGTAAATAATTATGTAAATATATATAGATATATTTATAAATATAAATATAAGTGTATATAAAATATTTTGAATTAATAAAATACACTTTAAACAATTTGGAATTAAAAATGTAAAATAATAATTAGAATAATTAAATTATTATTAAAATGAATATATATAAATATATATATATATATATATATATATGACATTATTATTAATCTATATATAAGATTTCTATTAATAATTATTAATATATTCTAATATATATATATATATATATATATATATATATATATATATATAATGTATAAATAATAAATATTCAATAAAAGTTATTATATAATAAATTATATGATTATTAAGTATTACATAAATAATAATATTTATAATACAATTTAAAATATAGTTGTTATATTAACAAATATTAATAATAATATTAATATCAGTATTATCAATATTATTATATATATATATATATGAAATTTGATACATTTGATTTGTTATATTATTAATATTATTAAAATTATTATTTTCATTGTTAATATCATAACTAGTAGTAAAATTATAATTTTAGTTGTTATGATTAATACTAGTATTATTTTAGATAATATCAATTAGAATCATTATTATTAATATATATTATCATTATTATAAAAATAATACAATTTATTAATATTATCATTAATAATATTATTATAAATATTATTTTAATTATTAGTATCATTATTCTCAATATTATTATGATAATTATTATTAACAGTATTTTATGTTATTATATATATATATATATACATATATATATACATATATACATATATATATATATATACATATATATACATATATATATACATATATACATATATATATATATATATATACATATATATATATATATATATACATATATACATATATATATACATATATACATATACATATACATATATTTATATACACATATATATATATATATACATATATATATATATACATATATATATATACATATATATATATATATATATATATATATATATATATATATGTATGTATGTATGTATGTATTATTATTATTTCTTAATAATCGAATTTGTATTATTAAAATTTAATTTAAAAAAAAAGGAAAAAGAAAAGTAAACGAATCAAATTCTGTTTTTAGTTACAATCAAACAGTGTTTGATTTTTGTTCTGTCTCCTAAAGTGATAAACATCAAAATCCATAGTATAGATTAGTTGAAAATATAAACGACTTTAAACCTTATTTTGTCTGATCGAACATTTCCTTTTAATCTGTATCCCCTTTATGTATTTTATATTTTTTTTCTTATTTTGTTCCTTCTCCGTGACAAGCTGTCGAACCACTCTCCTATAATATCAATCAATTACATCAAATTTATGAAAATATTAATCGTGCCATTATCAATCATACACTGCCTCCTTTGCTTCAAATTTTCGAAGTTAAACAGATTGTTTTTTTTTTTTGTTTTTTTTTTAAAAAAGCTCGATAAACTCTGTATATACAACTTTTTAGTGAAAACTTGAATTCGAAACATTTTTAAAAATGTAATAATGCAGAGATGTTAGGAATAACCTACTCAAAAGATCTGCAGAAGCTCAAGTTTCAATTCTTAAGATCGAGTGGGAATTTACGTGAAAGGACCCGTCCTTATCCACCTGGATGAAGTCTTCATCATTTGGTCCCATTGCGAGGTACTGATCTAATTATGCCATGAATGACTACAAGTAATATCCTTAAAATGAGCTAATACACAGCGAAAGATTTCTTTAATACCTGAGAATAAACATGCTTAAAAGTGTCAACCAAAAGGTTGGTGAGTTCATAGGTTTATCATAACAATCATTTCCATATGTTAATAGACCACAAGATTTCATGTATACAAACATTTTAATAAAAATATTCTAAGTGGTTGAGCACTTGGTAACCATACTTAACATTTAATCAACGTCGCATATTCCCTTTATTATGAAATCTCACTACACTGTACCAAGAGTAGTCACCAAAATGAAGTACTGTGCAACCGTTGAATACTGGTCGTCCAGTCCAGTTGGGGTTGTCAGGCCCGATAGATCTATCAACAGGATTCGCGTTTACAATACCACATGTAAATAGTAGTTACCAAGCTATTAGGGAAGATATGCATGGTGGTACAACTCAACGTAGAATATATTTTAAGTACTTGTGTCTATCTCGTAAACATTTATAAAAGCAGCGCATGTATTCTCAGCCCAAAAATATATATTGCAAAAGCAATTAAAAAGGGAGCAAATGAAACTCACCATATTGTATTTTGTAGTAAAAATACATATAACGGCATTGAACAAGTATAGGGTTGGCCTCGGATTCACGAACCTATATCAGTTATATATATATATATATATATATTAACACATATCATATTTAATCAACTAAATTTATTTATATTTTATAATGTGTTAAGATTACTATCTTTTTATATATTTAATTACATTATTGCTTATAATTTGTCCTAATATATATCTGTCATATAATTTATGTTATATTAATATGAATACTAATATATTAGTTAGTATTTTAAAACATATTATTTTGTATTATTAGTTTACTTGTAATATATTTTTATATAGATATCATTCCTTTATTAAAATAATAATAAAGTAATAATAGTTTTGATAAAAACAATAATAATGATTAAAAATAATAATAATGTTAATAATAATAAAAAAAATTTTTAAAGTAATAATAATAATAATAGTAATGCTAATACTAATGTTAATAATGATAAAAATAATAATGATTCTAAAATATAAAAAAATAGTTTTTAATAATAATAATAATAATAATAATAATAATAATAATAATAATAATAATAATAATAATAATAATAATAATAATAATAATAAAAGCGTTTACCCATTCATAAGCTTTTTGTAAAAAGAAATGCCCAGGACCGGGCTCGAACTCGAGACCTCTCGCTAACACGAACACTCCCTAGACCACTTATCCGTTATTGTTTTTCTGTTAGTAACCACCACTTAAGTCTATATACATCAAATTGTCTGTTTCTCCTTCCTTAAAGATATCATATCATTATCGTGATCATCTATAACTTCATCACGTATGTGGTTATAGTCCTCCTTAGCATCATTATTAAAGCTCGACAGACTAGTAACCGTTCTCATATCTTACACAAGATTAATCTGGCCCAAATTAATTAAACCTCTTCTTATGCTATTAGGTTTTTGGTACGGCCCGATCACGCAGGAACATAACAACAAACGTAGCAGAAAATGGTGGAGGGTTTCGAGGGTTGGTTTGTGGGTTTTGAATTCGAACAGAAGCAGTGTAATAGCAGTTCATCATCGTCTTCATGAAACCACATCTCATCATCATCCTTCCTCTTCTTTAACAATAAACATCATCATCTTAACTATCTCATAATCGAAATCATTATAATATTATCATTCGTGTTTATCATCTCATCTCACTTGTATTATTATCAAAATTTTAACATTATAATTTCAAAGTTTTGTTGTTGGGTGTCAATGGCCAACGAAAACAGCAGCAGCATATCGACACCACAATTGCTAGTCTAAAACAATTATAGGCCGATCTCTAGAACCAGTTTTAATTCAATTGTATGATGGGCTTCGGCCCATGTTACCTCACGTATCAAAAACAGCTCGATCCAAGTACATTCAGGGTTTAGGGTAATTGAAGTGGGTATGTATTTGTTGGATTATAAGGTGGTGTAGATATCAAATAAATAAATAAAAAATCCTTCTAATGCCTGTTGCTGTCTTGTCCCCCACCCCTTTATCAATATCAACAAAAATATATATATATATAAATGTTGTCTCCTCTAATATGCCCGTTCCCATCATCATCTTTATTTATCACATGTGGGTGCGTTGGGTTATAAAGGGAAACAGAAATTGCAGTTTGATTAGTCGAAGCAGAAATAAGTAGATAACAACAAGCAGAATATCATTTAATAGATTAACGGATGGTGGTTTAGTGTGGTGTTGTTTGATGATGATGATAGTTATGAGGAGTGGTGGTGTTCAGTTTGGTTGTTCAAGACGGTTATAGTTTGATCACGACAGGACGTAAATAAAGCTGCAATGGTAGTTGTAAAAATAGTATCTTTGTTCCAATAGCAGCCTGTTTTAAATGGTTTTGATTTGAAAATAGTGAGGGTGATGAATTTAAGATGGTGATCGAAAGAGAAAAAGATATAGTAACAATTTCAGTGGTGATTTCGATTAAATATAGAAACAAAGGGTTGTTCTTGGATGGTTTATGGTGGAGAATGGTGGTGATAGGTGATGCGTGGTGTCGGGCTCTCGAAGGTAAAATGGGTTGGAGATGGTTATAAATAAAAGTGAAACAGAAAGATGGTTTGATAGAGTTGATCATGTTGTCGTGGGTTCTTTCTAATTTCTGTCTTTGTTTTTGGATTGCAGATGGGTATAACTTTATATAATGATAAGAACCGTATAATTGAAGCTTAAAAGAAATGATATGATTATTTTGTTTGTAATGTAAGTGATTTGGATGGGTAACGACTTTGAAACATAATAATTCAATCAGTCAATTTAAAAATATAACTAGATTGCAAAAATCAATTGATTTGTACTTCTGATACAGTTATGTAACAAATTTTTATGATATAAACAAAATCATATACAGTTGACAAGGAATTGAAAACTGAATTAGGATCCTATAATAAAAGGTACGTATTTTTCTATATTGATATAAGTATATATCAGTATTTATATGTATATATCTATATACAATATACATATCTGTTTATAATACATATCCTAAATACAGATTCCTAATATGTAGTTGCATAAATATATAGATACATCTGTTTTATGTATTTAATTATATATATAATTCATAAACATTATTATTAATAATGTTACTAATAATAAAATACTAATTCTAATACTTATATAAATAAAACAATAATTCAAATATGATAATAATAATCCAATTAGTTATAATAGTATTAATATGATAATATCAATAATAGTAATATAACAACTTATACATATCAGATTTTATATATAACTATATATTTTACATTAGAATTTATAACATTGATAATACAAGTATTTATTTTAATTACCTCTTAATTATTTTGTATGTTCCTCTCATATTTGATTCGAATCATTAAATGGTATTATATTAATTCAACTTAATATATACACTTATACTTATATTTACATATATATATCTTTATTTACTTATTTATTTAAACATAATTGTTCGTGAATCGTTGGGAATGATTGAAGGTCAATTGAATATATGAACACAGTTCAAGAATTTTGAGACTCAGCATAACAGACTTTGCTTAAAATATTACATCGTATCGAGAGTTTGGTTTAAAATAAGTCAAAATTTTTCGGGACGTGACATTACGAGTCAAAGTTATTTTTACAAAAATTCAAACTTTTGTTCATCATAAAATTCGAACTCAATTCGATGTTTCAGGATCAATTGAGGATTTGGAAAGTTTCTAATGGTGATTTGCAACATATTTCCTGTTATAAATATTATGTAAAACGCTCTTGAAATCGAAAATCAATATTTTTGTGTGTGTATGAAGTCGCGAAGTATACAGCAATCTGTTATGTTTATATTTTTTTTCTGCTATCTATTAATTTACAAATATAACTTTAAATCAGTGATATATCAGTTACACACTCTAAATCATATCTCTAATTGATTTATTAATACTTGGTCGATTTGAATATTGAAGAAGATGAAGAACAATAGTGACGGGTTAAATAAAAATGGGTTATGGGTTATAACAGAAAAGTAAAATCAGCGAGATGGTTTGGGTACGTGTTGGGTAATCGGGAGGTCACGGGTTCGAACCCTGGCGAAGGCGTTATTTTTTTGACTATTCCTTGAGGTAGTTTCTTTATTAAAAGTTATTATTATTATTATTATTATTATTATTATTATTATTATTATTATTATTATTATTATTATTATTATTATTATTATTATAATATTTATTATAATATTTATTATTATTATTATTATTATTATTATTATTATTATTATTATTATTATTATTATTATTATGAGCCATAGTTATGATTAATATTATTATTACTAATAATAAAAATATAATTATTATTATTAATACAATTAACATTATTCTTATTGTTAGTATTAGTGATACCATTATTATGATTATTATAATTATTATCATTAGAATTAAAATGATTAATAAAATTATTATTATTATTACTAACATTAGTATTAGTATTGACATTATTATTATCATTAACATTAGTATTATTATCATATTTATAGTTATTATAATCATTAACTACTATGATTAACATAAGTATTACTATTAATAATATCATTACTACTATTAATAAGATTATCATTATTAGTATGTTATTATTATTAAAAATTATTATTTTTACAACTATATTAGTATTGAAAGAATCATTATTAGTAAAACTATCATTTTATCTTTATTATTAAAAACATCATTGTTAGTAACATTATTATTATTAAAGTTATTATCTTTATTAAAATTATCATTTTTTAAATTAACATTTTTATTATTATTATTATTATTATTATTATTACTATTATTACTATTATTATTATTACTATCCTTAATCTAGTATTATTGTTAAATTAACAAATAAAGGATCTTTATATAAAAATATATTTAATACACATAACTTAACTATATTAATATCTTTATTTACTTAAAATATATAAAATGAATATATTTAATTAAATAATATAAAAATTAGATCACTAATAATAATATACATATATTTTGTTCGATTATGATTATATGATTTAATAGATATACAATTAATATAGGTTCGTAAATCCAAGGCCAACCCTGCATTGTTCAGTTGTTCAATGTCGTCATGTGTATTTTTACTACAAAATACAGTATTGTGAGTTTCATTACTCCCTTTTTAAATGTTTTTGCAATATATATATTTTTGGGACTGAGAATACGTGTGCTTTTATAAATATTTTATGAAATAGACACAAGTAATCGAAACTACATTATATGGTTGAATGATCGAAGCCGAATATGCCCCTTTTGCTTGGTAACCTAAGAATTAGGGAACATCACTAATTTTGAGAATTAGTGCACCCCTAATTGACGCGAATTCTAAAATTAGATCTATTAGGCCTAACAAACCCCATCCAAAGTACCGGATGCTTTAGTACTTCGATGTTGTTTTATCATGTCCGATGGATGTCCCGGAATGATAGGGAATATTCTTATATGCATCTTGTTAATGTCGGTTACCAGGTGTTCAATCCATATGAATGATTTTTGTCTCTATGCATGGGACGTATATTTATGAGAAATGGAAATGAAAATCTTGTGGTCTATTAAAATGATGATAATGATCGATTATGATAAACTAATGAACTCACCAACCTTTTGGTTGACACTTTAAAGCATGTTTATTCTCAGGTGTTAAAGAAATATTCCGCTGTGCATTTGCTCATTTTAAAGATATTACTTGGAGTCATTCATGGCATATTTCAAAAGATGTTGCATTCATGTCATTAAGTTCAATAGAGATTATTATTAAGTAAATGACAGATTAGGTCATTTATAGTTGGATATTATGAAATGGTATGCATTCCTGTGAATTTTCGATGTAAAGAAAGTTTATATTTTAAAAACGAATGCAATATTTGAAAAATGTATCATATAGAGGTCAAATACCTCGCGATGTAATCAACTATTGAGAATCGTTTATAATGTATATGAACGGGTCCTTTCATTTACCAACATCATCAACAGTACCGTCAACATCATCAGCACTAGCAGTACCTGTAGCATCACAAACTCCGTCGGTTCAAGAATCACTGTGGATATCATTACGAATCAACGACGAGTATATTATATCAACGAGTTATGAAGTATTAACTCATTTCCACCGAAAGATTTATATGTATATCTTATATATATAAATTTTTAAAACCATAATAAATCTTTCTGTACTAAGCTATTATGTGTGAATCTTAACTACTCGGTTAATTCATATTACAAATATGCAATGATGTACGCCCTTCGTCCGCAACTTAACCATCATTAATTACAATCTCTGTCTCAATTCAATAAATTCCAACCCATAATAAATCAAGTGTATTATTCAAATATATGTTTGATTTTACACTTTCATTATTGATGTACTCAAAACTTTTTAAATAACATCATTCATACCTTGCGAATTTCACAAGAATTCCACGAACAACAACATCATGCATCAACAAATAACGAAGTATTGACTCATAATTTCAATCACATTCAAGAAATACTCCGTAAAAGTTATGTAATTTCTAAAGTTTAGGGATTATTCAATTCTAATTTCAGCCGTAAATCAAATGAGTTTAAATTTAATGTTAATTCATTAAATCTATATTACATCTGAAGAAAATATACATACATATATATTTTCATAAAGACTGTAATAAAATTCTTTTGTACAAAAATATTATTTGTGAAATTTTTTTTAACGGGTAGGTAATACCCGAGAAATACTTAGATTTCACATTAATATGTTACTCTGTACATTCTTCGATTCTGATTCAACAATTATTAACTATACTCATTACTTACACAACGATATACATTTCTCATATAAATCAAAACGACCATACTTATTCAAATCTAATTACATATTCTGATTTTGAAATCTCAGAAATCAATTTGAGATATAACCGAAATCTCTACTCTTAGATTCCTACAGTTTTCAAAGCTATACTTTGATTTCAAAACTGTGCTAGGACATCATTTCTATACATAGAATCCAGAAAAATATTCATATCATTCAAAATTGTAGAACAACATATGTGTATTGACGATTACGATCTGTGTTCAAACCCTTCAAAATTTCTGAAGACACTTCAAACAATGAACAATCGAAATGAGGATTCAATCACATGTTACCCACAGTCTTGTACCTGAAAAACCCTCGAAACCAAAGTCATAGTTTAAAACGTATCCGTGTCAGACCCTTTGGCATTTATTAGCAAAAAATAACTTTGCGATTACTTTTCAAAATAAGTCAGTTTTGTCACAGCTTCAGCAAATCAACTTCGATTTTCATCCGGCGTAGTCTTATTATAACCCTGACATATACGATTACCCTGTTGTTACCGGAGAGCCTTTTATATTCCACCACATTATCAACAGAGGTACCAGCAACTTCATTACCCTTTGACTTTAGCCTCTCTGAAAAGTCATTATAGTTATCCATTGAAACCCTATCATGTACTCATCTGCATCCTGTAACAATAATTGCCATACTAACCATCGGGAATCATCAATCTCGAATCTCGCAGCATTTTTACTTCAACAGTTATATATGAACATATAACGTCTATCTCCTAGACTTACATACTTCGAATGTGAAGTTTATGAAAAACACCCTAAATTGCGAACTAGTTCCCTAAATTTTGGAAAAATGTTGATAGAGCAACAGAAACTGTAGACAACCGTAACAGTCAAAAGTTTGATGATAAAGAATAGTGAGTTGGCAAATCTCAGAAAAAGAGAAGGTTTGGAACTGGAAAACGGATTGAGCAAAGTATGAAGGAGGCTGTGGACAAATCACAAAGACTAAATCTGCCTTCAAAGAATCCAAATGATTCAGTGTCTGCTGAAGTCTTTAGCGAATATCTTACTCCTTACTTTTAAACTCTTACGGACAATATTCTTCATCATCCTCTGATCTTTAATATTTTAATATATCATCATATCTTTCATTATAAATATCCTCCATATTTCGGAAGATATTTTCATAACTATTCTTATCTGAAATCATTATCTTCTCGCGTTATCTGTATCACATCGTAAAGAAAACTGTTTTAGTTTCTAAATTTTGAAACATTCGAGTTTAAAGTATGAATATTTTTGAAGTAATGTTGGGAACTGAAGCATGAGTTAGTATAATATAATGACTCTTGATCAACGTGATTATATTACAGTAATTCATGCTGAGTTTCTAAATGGAACGTGATGATTCACAGATTATAACGTCATCATGTGTCATGTTACACGACTCTTTTATTCTACTTAACCTCTAAACATATCAAGAAAATATTTTTCTTGATAACTCGGTCTTTTCCGAGGTATTCTGGTAATTTGACAAATCAAGATCGTGCCATCACAATTTCCTTCTTAGAACAGTAACTATGTTCGTTTCGAAATCTATACCTACGAATTATGGATCATTATTCGCTTGATTTGAAGTCGGGAAGAGGAGACAAAAGTATGGAATTTTTAAATATAAAAGAATATATGAAGCTCGACAACGACACATAAATTACAAACCGTGCATATCAATACGTATTGCAACGTAAAGGCACGGGAGAATTAAAAATACTATAATCCCAAGGTAATAGTAAAAGTAGATAAAATCCTCCGGTAGTAGATGAAAAAGAAGAATGACATATATGAAAGTTAGGAGTATATCAAGAATCAGTACCAGATGGAGCATATTAACGAATGCCTTAAAGCATGAATTAAGGGAGAAATAATAGAAGGTGTGAGTGTAAGGAAACGAAGGGGGTGAATTTATAGTAAAATATCCGACAGAGCAATCAAAATAGATTATCGCATTTAATAAAAGCGAATCAAAATTTCCTTAATTACCGAGAACCAAATCTTATTACGAAGATTTTCTCTAAATTCCTTGATTTTCGGAAACCAATTGTGACTACGTCACCGGTTAAGACAAACCTGCATTTGTTTATTTCACTCTTTTGCGATAACTCCACTCGTACTCTTCACTTAATCAGATTGTTTTATCCATATTACTCGCTGATGATAAAACTCTAAATTTTAGCTCGTATTCGTCATAATAACATTCTTACTGTTAGCCATGACTACCTCGATCAAATTTCGGGGACAAAATTTCTTTAACGGGTAGGTACTGTGACGACCCGGAAATTTTCGATCAAATTTAAACTTTATCTTTATATTATTCCGACACGATAAGCAAAGTTTGTTAAGTTGAATCTCAAGAATTTTAAACTGTGTCCATACATTCATTTAACCTTGACCAAATTCCGACGATTCACGAACCATTATATAAATGAATATGATTATATATATATATATATATATATATATATATATATATATATATATATATATATATATATATATATATATATATATATATATATATATATATATATATATATATATATATATATATATACATACATATATATTATAACTTGAAAATATTAACAAAGTATTAAACTTATAATACTTTACATGAACGTATTTGTTCCAATATATTTATTGAAGGAATTATAAGTTAATATCAAATGATTGAATTATCAGATACAATGTGATTATGATTACGAGTCTCTGTTATGAGGTACACTATGATTTAAGAAATCTGTTCTTTTTAACAATATTTGTAAAATGGTAAAGTGATTTACATGAAAGAACGAAAGTGTCAATTAACGAGAACCAGACAAATGTTAGTGGAGATTCCTGCTTGACTTTCAATGCATGCTTTACAATGATTGTCTCGTATCTCTTGATAAGTTAATATTCAAACTAAAATAAACGGTGATCCAAAAATGAGTTCTATAAATTTTAGGCTTACTAAAAAAAATGTATTTAGGATCTAGTTATTTAATTTTAACACTTTTTATACTTTACCCAGAATTGATAGGGACAGTTGATGTAATTTTTATTTAAATAATTAATGACCAAATTTTATACCATAATAACTTAAATAAATAAAGTTAATTAGTTTAAAATTTTGGAATTTTTCTGAAGACTTTTATCCGCCACTGGTTAACAACGGAGTACAATATAGCACTCTGTGAACTGTTGCTATAATGGTACAAGACAGAGGCGGCTAACTGTTTTATCACTCGTTTATTTTAACCTCCACTTGATTAATATATGTATTGTATATATATATTTTATATATATATATATATATACTTGCACTAAGATGAGATTGGAAAAGACATCACCACACAAATGGCTAAACTAAATAAATGAATTATGGTACTGATTGATTGAACAAAAACAAACAAGTCTTTTTTTTTCTTATTTGATTGTCTACCACCAAAATCAAAACAACTGCACATATCCACTTATTTGATTATTATATATTATAATTATGATATATTATATATAAGTCTTAATATAATCTAATACTTTATATATAAATTACATATACATATGCATATGAAACATCGAACCATCTTCTAGTGAGCATATATAACTCATCACCCATTTAGCTTCCCGTTTCTTTTCGTTGATCAACATAACCATCTCAATCACGCCTTCTTCTTCACTTGAAACACCACCTTCATCAAGCTCGATCACCACTTCCAACTGATAACCACAACCATCGGCTTCCACCTACAACCACCTCATGTTTCGTGATCACCACAAAACCGCCACCCACTTCACATTCAACCATTACCAAACAACCACTTTGAGCTACTGTTTGGCAGTCTAGGAACCACCATGAGCCAACGAAATGAACTATTGTTTTTCTCTTAAACCAACAAACAACTATGTGTTTTCTTTCTTTTTCGTTTTGTTTGACAAACACACATCGACACTTACTTATTTTTACTGCTACTACGACTATTTATGTCTCAACCCGAAGCTCCACAACCACCATTATATCCTAATATCATCACCTTCTATTTTCATCACCAACATAAAACCACCCTCGCTACCATCGAGATCACCACCACCTTAATCCATCACCACCCATAGCCGGACTGCACGTTATTGTCTCCATTACCGATGACTTAAAGCAACCCAAATATCATTGTTTCAATTTTCTGTTCGGGACCCAAACCCTCACCATCCTCATTGATCACCCTCACCACGAGTTACCATCTCGGCTACTGTTCCTTTCCGGTTTTTACTACGATCAAAACTGCCACCACAGACCTCATTACTGTTACTCTTTTCTTTTTCTTTTTCCTACTACTGCTACAGCGAATACATGATACTTGAAAATTACTACTGCTGCAACCTTCTATTTTCACGTTTGATATCCAGCCAGAAAACTACTATTACGATGCTGTAGCCATAATTAAACAACAACGAAAACCCTTTAATCTGTACTGCTACGGTCCTCTTCTATTTTAAATCAAATCTTGACCCAAAAACCATCGATAACCAACCCATCTTATTTGTCTAATAAATTTCAAGAGAAATTAAAAACCTGTATTGATATTGTAAAAGGGATCGATATTTTATGATCATTAACAATGATGATGAACGATGATGAGTGTACTGAAGACCCCACCCGTTGATTTCCTGTCGTGGCTGCTAATCGATCTCTTAATCCACGAAACAAGTTAATGGACAGACTAGGGTTAGTTTTGGACTGCGATGTTTAAATGGGATGAGATTCATTTGTTAGTTGGGCCGTGTTCATGGGCCATGAAAACCGTTTATGATTTCTATTGGTGGACGAATTCATGATGATTGATGGTAGATAAGGATGCCATAATAAGGATGATGATATAGATGATTAGATTATAATGACTATATTAATGATTTAGAATATGAATTGGGTCAGGATGTATCAGATAGATCAATGTTTTGGGGGTGTGTTTGTGAAATGAGAGGTCGCGGGTTCGAGTCCGGGCCGTGGCGTTTATTGTTTTTAAGTTTGTTTTAAAGGTAGTTCTCTTTTTATGTTTATTATCATTATTATTATTATTATTATTATTATTATTATTATTATTATTATTATTATTATTATTATTATTATTATTATTATTATCAATAAAAGTATCATTATTAATAAAATTATCATTTTTAGAATTATTATTATTATTATCAGTATTATTATTATTATTATTATTATTATTATTATTATTATTATTATTATTAACAACATTTTTACATTTAACCATTATTATTAGTATTATTATCATTATTAACATATATCATTATTTTTATTATTATAAATATTATCATTTTTATTAACATTATTATATAATATCAAAATATTTTAATAAATATTTATAGAATAAACTCACTGTAGCAATAGTACATACTAATTAGTTATTTAAAGTGAATGATATAAATATATCTAACTTAGTATTTAATATAACAAATTAATAATTTTTAAAGCTATATAAGTATTAATTATTTTAAATATATATACAAGGTAAGTATATATGACATATAATTTAAGATATAAAATATAAATTTGTTCGATTACAATTATATGTGTTAATATATATACATGATATAGGTTCGTGAATCCGAGGCCAACCCTGCATTGTTCAGTACCGTCGTATGCATATTTTTACTACAAAATATCGTATCGTGAGTTTCATTTGCTCCCTCTTTAAATGCTTTTGCAATATATATTTTTGGGACTGAGAATACATGCACTATTTTTATAAATGTTTTACGAAATAGACACAAGTAATTGAAATTACATTCTATGGTTGGATTATCGAATCGAATATCACCCCTTTTAGCTTGGTGAATTAGGGAACATACACCATAATTGACGCGAATCCTAAAGGTAGATCTACATGCACTAACTCCCCCCATACTGGAAAATGGTATGCTTTAGTACTTCGAGTTATTAATACAGATGGATTTCTGTTTTGGGGATATTCTATATGCATTTTTGTTAATGTCGGTTACCATGTGTTCAATCCATATGAATGATTTTTAAACACTTGCGAGTGTATGATTATTGAATAAAGGAAATCTTGTGGTCTATTAAAATTATGAAATTGATTGATTACGATAAACTAATTAACTCACCAACCTTTTAGTTGACACTTGAAAGCATGTTTATTCTCAGGTTTAAAAGAAATCTTCCGCTGTGCATTTGCTCATTTTAAAGATATTACTTGGAGTCATTCATGGCATATTTCAAAAGGCGTTGCATTCAAGTTGTTGAGTTTATTAAAGATTATGATTAAACAAATGACAGTTTAGGTCATTTATAGTTAGATATTATGAAATGGTATGCATGCCTATCAGCTTTCAATGAAATGAAAGTTTGTCTTTTAAAATGAATGCAATGTTTGTAAAATGTATCATATAGAGGTCAAATACCTCGCAATGTAATCATATGTTATTGTATTCGTTCTTATGGATTAGGACGGGTCTTTACTATCTACAACATCACAAGCTCCGTCCGATCCATAATCACCGCGAACATCATCACCAATCAACAACGAGTATATTGTATCAACGAGTTATGAAGTATTAACTCATTCCCTCTGAAGAATTTATATGTATATCTTATATATATAAAAATTTCGAACACATAATAAATCTTTTTGTACTAAGCTATTACGTGTGAATCTTAACTACTAGGTTAATTCATATTACTAATATGCTATGGTGTACATCCTTCATCAGCGACTTAACCACCGTTAACTAAAATCTCTGTTTCAACTCAATGAATTCTATTTCATAATAAACCAAGTGTATTATTCAAATACATGTTTGGTTTTACAATTTTTCATTCTCGATATAATCGAAAATTTTCTAGAAAATATCATTCGTACCTTGCGAAATTCAAAAGAATTCCACAAGCACCAACTTTATCCACTGAGGAAATATCAATGAAAATGAACAATGAGGTATTGATTACATTAGTAAAATACTCCGTAGAATTTTATAATCTTTAATGTTTTAGAAATTATTCATTTCTAATTCGTGCTGGAAATCAAATGAGCTTAATTTAATATTAACTCATTAAATCTGTATTACATCTGAAGAAAATATACATTTATTTTTCATAAGACTGTAATAACATTCTCTTGTACAAAATATTAACTTGTGAAACTTTTAACGGGTAGGTAATACCCGAGAGATATATAAATTCACAATTAATATGTTACATTCTTCGATTCTGGTTCAGCAAATCATCAACTATACTCACTATTTTCACAACGATATATATTCTTTCATAGAAGTCAGAACAATCATTCTCATTCAGATTCAGTTACATATTCTGATTTTAACAAGATCAGAATCCAAGTCAAGATTTAACAAAAGACATCATTCTTAGATTTCTACATCTTTCAAAGCTATACTTTGACTTCAAAACTGTGCTAGAACATCATTTCTATTCATAGAACCCAGAAAAAATATTTATATCATTCAGAATCCTATAACATCATATATACATTAACGATTATAATCTGTGTTCAAACCCCTCAAAATTTCCGAAGACACTTCAAATAATGAACAATCGAGATGATGATCCAACCACATATTACCCACAGTCTTGTACCTGAAAAACTCTCAAAACCAAAATCATAGTTTAACACGTATCCGTGTCAGACCCTTTGGCATTTATTAGCAAAAATAACTTTTCAATCCTTTTTCAAATTAGCCAGCTTTGTCACAGCTCTAGCAAGTTAACTTTGACTTATCAGTTGAAACAGTCTTATTATAACCTCGATATATACGTTGCCCTTTCGTCATCGTTATCGGAGAACCTTTTATATCTCACCACATTAGCAGTAAACTTACCAACAACTTCATTGATCTTTAAGCCTCTCCGGAAAATCACTATACTTATTCAATGGAAACCCTATCATGTACTCATCTATATCTTGTAATGGTAGTTGCCATACCAAAAAGCTTGAATCATTATTCTCGCATTTCGCAGCAATTCTACGCCAACAGTTATATATACATATAACGTCTATCTCCAAGACTTACATATTTCGAATGTGAAGTTTCTGAAAAACACCCTAAACTGTGAACTAGTTCTCCGAATTTTTGGAAAAATGCTGATAAAATAGCAAAAACTGTAAACGACCTTAACAGTCAAAAGTTTGATGATAAAGAATAGTGTGTTGGCAAAGCTCAGGAAAAGAGAAGGTTTGGAACTGGAAAACGGATTGAAAAAACTATGAAGGAGGCTGATGATGTAGCGTGAGGGTACGAAATAGTATTATTTTTAATACAAAATACTACAAAATATGACACAAGTTTTATTAATTTACGGATGGGATATACCTAAACCTTGCTACAACACTATAGGCAGTGTACCTAATCGTAGAGTAGTGTAGTTTTTAGTAAGTCCGGTTCGTTCCACAGGGAGCTGGTGATACTTACTATATTTTTAACTATATTTATACAAAATATATATAATTATATAAGTAGTAATATTATTATAAAAGGGGGGTTTTACCGTTTAATGACCGGTTTGTCGATTCTATATTTTAAGCGTAAAGATAAATGACGATAATTAAAGTGCGTAAAATAATGACAATAAATAAAATGACAGTAAATAAAATTGCGAGTAATAAAATGACAGTAAATAAAGATACGATGAGAAATATAATAAAAGAATTATGCTTATTTAAACTTCCGTAATCATGATGTTTGACGTGTTGATTTTAATTAATTGTCCAATGGGTTAATTGTCCTTTGTCCTGGATTATTTGAAACCTATGTGGTTTTTGTCCAAAATAGTTCACCGGTCATAAATATAAAGTGCGAGTGTCCCCGTCAAATTACCCTTATACCCGAAGTCAAATATTCCAACTAATTAAGGATTTAAACTGTGACGCAGTTATCACTTCTGTCAACAATTACACCAGTTATCACTGTATGTAATCTACCCCTGTTTTGATTAGATATGAATATTAATTTACCCACTTGATCAGTTTGAATAATCAATTACCCAACCCGAATAATTAATTAAATGATTATAATAGATTCCATATGAACGTCACTAAATAGGACAACCATAATCATTATTAATTATTAGAATAATTAATTTGAAGATAGGTTCGACAGACTCCAATGAGTTGTCACTCAATTAGACAATACCCCCCATCTATTAATAGTCAATAGTCCAATTTCCACAAGTGTCGCTCTTTTGCCCAAACCCCAATTATGGTACAAAGCCCAATTACCCAATTTTAGTAATTAGCCCAACATCATGATTACTTCGTTTTAAATAAGCATAATAATAACTTAGTTACGATACATTAATGTAAAAAGGTTGAACATAACTTACAATGATTAAAAATAGCGTAGCGTTACACGGACAGAATTTCGACTTACACACTCAAACGATCTCTATCATAAATCTTATTATTATCATAATTTAAAATTAAAATTAAGATTATTGTTATATCTTATTAAGTTAACATTATGATAGAGATATAGAATATAGATATTGATAATTGATATTGATAAATAAGAAAAAGATAGAAAAATGTGTGTTTTTACATTACGATTACAAAGCCTTTTATAGGCGAATTTAGAAATTGAATTTTCACTTATGACCCCTGAACTATGCTCAATTAACAACTTTTTATTATTTAATATTATTCTTATTATGAATTATTTAAATATTATATTTTATTCTTGTGCATAGTTGACTCGTAATTTTTACACCGTTGCGTCGAGCGTTGAGAGTTGACTCTGGTCCCGGTTCCGGATTTTCGAACGTCCTTGCGTACAATTTTATATTTTGTACTTTGCGTTTTGTAACTTGTACTCTTGTCATTTTTAGACGTTCCTCATCAATAATTTGAACCTTTTTGATTGTATCTTGTACTTTTGAGCTTTTTGGACCTTTGTGTCTTCAATTCGTCATTTTCGCCTTTTGTCTTCGCACTTATTTAAAATAAACGAATATTACTTGAAAATGGAACAATTGCAACTAAAATCTTGTCTTTCTTGGGGGATTTTGCTATGAAATATATGTTCCTTTTTAGCCTTATCAATATCCCCACACTTGAGCGTTGCTTGTCCTCAAGCAATACAGTCTTGAAATAATATAATACATCACACGAATCACTTCTTTATTCTTCACACTTTGTACATCAGTGATTTTGATAGAGCGGTATAAACAATGATAGTAACGATATGGTTAAAGGTGGGTGTGTCATCCACAGTTGCCTTGGGTTTAGGACAACGACACTTGCAATCAAATAGCCGATTTACTTTCGGTTTCCAAAGCAAAGTGCACATTTGAAAGGCGGTTTACAGTCCCACATGACTATAAAAATTTAGATCCTTTAAGGAAATTGGATCTTTATTAAAACATTTGATCTTTTGAAAATTCAAGCTAGATTTTACCCTAGACAAGTTTTCTGATTTGATCCATCATCGGTGTTGCAAAATATATTTGTGGATCAATATTTTGGCTAAAACTTTTAGGTTCGTGTAATCCACTACTATCCCGGTATCGAATAGCACACATCCAGTTTACTTGTTCCGTATATTACCTTTCGGTAAACTACCGTCCGGTTGTAAAGGAAAGCGATGAACAAGAAACTGTTAAGGCAATGTCCCGTGACATGCAGATGATTATGGTCTTTTAACGTGTCGGATGCTAGAACTATCCTTGGTAGGAGCGATAGTAAAGATCATCCTATGATTTTTCGGTCTGGCACAAGGTCCTGTCTCCGACCATGCTATGCAACCACCGTTCTTACGGTTGACACCCGATTTGGTTCAGGTGACCTAATGAATTCCAGGTGAATTCCTAGGATTTTACGTTCAATGGTAATGAACGCATTGAAAATGGGTTTTCAGAAAACAAATCGGTTTGTATTTTTGATCAAAATATTTTCTCGTTCAAGCTCGAGTTTAGATATCATTGAATTCCATGAGTTTGAATTCTCAATCTTTAAGGTCAATCTCAAGGATTGAGTAATATCAATCTTAAAAGCTGATTTTTAATCTTTAAGGAGATTATCCTTTCTGGAGATCTGATTCATTAGTCTTATCAAGCTAATTTGCACGGTGCCTCCCCATTGTACGAGATAAATCCTTCTCATGGTTAGGATAAATCTGACCACATGGCGACCCTGTTTGATGCTGAGGTCCGTGGATTTCCTGCTGATTTTAGAGATGACTTTTCTAGATTTTTCGTCAACCTACAGCTGGTCTGGACGACAACTTCATGACCTAAATCAAGAAGCGCGTGTCTTTTTCGGAAGACTTTACTTCCTTTTAATGATGGAATTGATTCATCGTGTAGATCCATCTTTCTTTCAAATATATTACAGTAAACCGGGTAAAACTGATTAGTATCATCCAAAACAAAAGTACCTGCAATAATCTTGTACAAAGATATGTGATAGATAATTTTTAATTGAATAACTTGGTACATTCTCCCCACACTTAGTTTCTTTCTTTACCTTTTTATTCTCCTTTATTCCATTTTAAATGAATTCAAGCATTTTAGGTTGTTTCTCGATTTATGTCCTTTCCTAGGTAACGATAATTTCGGCATTAACACCTAGTTTTATCGTTCATAAATATGTATAAACATGATTTTGAATTCATTTAATTGAAAATTTTTCAAATTTTCACAAAATTTGGCAAATAAACCAAGTATAAACCTGAGAGAATTTATAACCCTTCCCCACACTTAAGATCATGCAATGCCCTCATTTGCATGAAATCAGACTATAATTATAAATTCATGAGGGTGATTAGTGTAGAAAAGTGATTAAAAATACCCAGTTTGTAAGCATATTATTTTACATCACATTTGATATTTTGCTTCTTGTCGTCAAAATCAGTAGCTATTGCTGAACTTAATGTTAGTCTTTGAAAGTGCGTTGTTTTACCCTGTTGTTTACATGATAAAATACGAACATATATACATATTTTTAAAGTTGGGTATATTACCCCACGTTCAAAAATTTATAAAATCAAATATATTTTTTTTTGGCATACTTTAAATCAATAAAATTAAAAATAATGATGAAAAAATTTTTCGCCCCGCCCTCGGGTAAAGTAATTTCGGCTCAACGGCCTAGTCTTCAACTCACGACGAATTTTAGAAATCATTTTTTTTCAACTTAATGAAATAAAGTAAATTTTTGTTTTTAAATTCACACAAAACTTAAAAAGAAAACATATTAATTTCATATAAAACCTAAAAAACAAAAAAAATTCAGAATGGGGGGAGAAAACTAGTTCTTTAGTGTCTGCTAGCGGAAAAGACCAATCGAATTCCATTCTCGGAACTACACGAGAACAGAACAACTAACTCTAAATAACATTTTCTTAGAACATTTGAATCTCCCCACACTTAGGTAGCTGTGGTGTCGAAATTGTGATTAACTTCATCGTCAATTTCTTTTGGTCCATAATCAACTTGCCTATCTGTGACTTTTTCTTTAAGCCAGTGCCCGGCTTCTTCCGTAATATCCCAAAATTCAACTAGTTTCGCCTTTTCTTTAGGCGACAGATTGGATACTAACCGGTTACATAACTTAAAGTTCCCCTTACTTCTAGCATCGATAGCCCGTTTAAAAAGTTTCTTCATTGAACTGTTAATAACGGGGTCATTTAATTTCGTATCAACAACGGGGTTCTTTATTATCAAGTCATCATTAGGTGTTACTTCATTTTCCCCACACTTAGGCGTTTTATTATTGCTAAGCACTACCGTTGGAGTTGGTAAAACAACATGGTTATTACCAATCGTTTTTACTGGTTCAACGGTTTTAGTTGGTGGAGATTTAGACTTTCGAATCATAAAGGTGATTGATTTGTTACCACTTTTAAGTGTCATTCTTCCATTTCCTACATCAAATAACGCCCCGGTGGACGCAAAGAATGGTCGACCTAAAATTAGAGGAATGTTTGGGTCCTCTTCTATGTCAATGATAATGAATTCGACTAGAAAGGTTAAATTACCCACTTGAATGGGTAGGTTGTCAGCAATTCCAACTGGGTGCTTAATGGTTTGATCAAGGAGTCGAACACTCATATCCGTTGGAGTTAACTCACCTACACCTAATCTCTTATATAATGAAAGAGGCATAACACTCACACTTGAACCTAAATCTGCTAGTGCATCATACATGACACAGTCACTAAGTAGACAAGGAACAATAAATTCACCCGGATCACCTACCCTAGGTGGAGGATTTGGTGGAACTGTCTTCACCGGGTTTACTTCTACTGTTTTTGTTTCTTGCACTTTTTTATTCTTCTTCTTCTTCTTTCCAGAGGTATCACAAACTTTATTACCTATTACTTGCTCATACTCAACTCCTTTTCTTGGAAACGGGATGGGTGGTCTGTATGGTGCCACCACTGGCTTTACATACTCGGGTGGTGGTGGTGGTGTAACTTCTTCATTGTTACTTACATCTAAAACTTTCCCATCTTCTGGTATTGGTTTTTCAGAATTTGTTGATATCATGTTAACATTTTCATTCCGAGGATTTACTTCATTATTACTCGGTAGCTTTCCTTGTTCCCTTTCACTCATCAATCTAACAAGAGTACCTACTTGTTTTTCTAGATTCAAAATGGAAGCTTGTTGAGTTCTAAATGACTGCTCAAACCTCTCATTCGTTTGGGTTTGAGTTTCAATAAATTGTGTTTGAGATTCAACTAGCTTAAATACCACTTCTTCCAGATTTGACTTCTTCTCGTCGGTTTGTTGTGGTGGTTTATACAAGCCAGGTCTTTGTTGATTGAAAGTGTTGTTTTGAGTTGGTTGGTTATTCGGACCTTGTTGGTTATACGAGTTATTGTCGGGTCCTTTTGGATTGTAAAGAATGTTTTGATTTCGATTGAAGTTTGGCCTTGGCGGTTGATAATTATTCTGATAACTATTTTCCAGCCTTTGGTTCATGTAGACAACATTCTCACGTTGTTCCATCGTTTGTTCAATGTGACAGTCTTTCATTAAGTGTGGTCCACCGCATTGCTCACAACTGATTCGTATTGCGTGAATATCTTTATTCATCTTTTCCATTCGTCTTTCGAAAGCATCTATTTTTGCGGAAACGGAATCAAAGTCATGGCTAGAATCGGCTCTAGCCGCTTTAGATGAACGAAAAATATCTTTTTCTTGATGCCACTCATGAGAGTGGGAGGCTGTGTTATCAATAATTTTGTAAGCTTCAGTTGCGGTTTTCTTCATAATGGAACCACCAGCTGTTATGTCGATGTCTTTTCGTGTAGCAACGTTGACACCTTGGTAGAATATTTGTACTATTTGATAAGTGTCTAAACCGTGTTGAGGACATCCTCTCAACAACTTTCCAAATCTTGTCCACGCCTCATATAGAGTTTCATTTGGCTTTTGCGCGAACGTAACAATTTCTCCTTGAAGTCTCACGGCTTTGGATGCCGGAAAGAATTGTTTAAGAAATTTTTCAACTAAAACATCCCATGTGTCAATCGCCCCTTCAGGTAATGATTCTAACCAATCTTTGGCTTCTCCCTTTAAAGTCCAGGGAAACAACATGAGATAGATCTGCTCATCTTCCACTTCTCGGATTTTGAATAGTGTACAAATTCTTTTAAACGTACGAAGGTGTTCGTTAGGATCTTCATTCGGTGCACCACTGAATTGGCATTGGTTAGTTACCATGTGTAGAATTTGTCCTTTAATTTCATAATCTGGAGCATTAACTTCTGGTTTAATAATGGCGTGACCTTGGCCAGTGCGCTTAGCTCTCATTCGTTCTTCCATACTTAGAGGTTCTAGATTTTCCATGATTGGATTTGTTGTATCCGAATCACTAGAGGATTCTGATTTAATGGTTTCTTTCCTCAATAATCTCTGTTTGAATGATTGGTGGTTCCGGAGGAAAATTTAATGGTTCGGGATCTACAAACCGTTCCTGAATATTCTCCGGATTCTCAATTGTGATATTGGTTTCAAAAACTGGATTATCGGAAATTTGAGTTGAAGTACTCGGTCGACTTGATGACGAGTCTAAAGAAAAATCAACGGCAGCTATATTTGTTAAACGATGTCTTGATCGAGTTACAGGTGGTGAACGTACAAAAGGTGGTGAACGTCTTGCTCGGTGCATTCACTGAATATCCTATTAGTTTTAAAAAGGAAAGAAAAATTATAATAAGTTATCCAACCAATAGACTTTTCTGATTTTGCCCACGTTTCGAATAGCCAAAAGATGCAGCAGAGGGGCAGGATTCGTTTGGTCTCAATATAATTGAGTACTGTTTGGCTCCAATAACCCGGTCCACGTACAAATCCAACTATTACTACGAACCAGAAAATTTTGATGTCTATCAATTTAACCACTTAAAATAAATTTTCGTAATTTTAAGAAATTTAGAGAAGAAGTAGAAAAAAATTCTAAGTCCTAAAAACTAGAATGGCGAGAAATAAGAAAGAAATAGATTGCGCGTCGAAAAATGTCGAAAAATAAAAGGTCGAAAAATAGGCGTCGAAAAATAAAAATAAGAAAGTAGTGCGAAATACGGCGTCGTAAAATTCTAAAGCACCTAAAACTTAATCTAGGGAATAAGTACTTAAGGGATTTTACGGCAAAGCCCAAAAATTCTAGAAGTAAAAATAACTATGGCAAAACTAAACTTAATACTAAAAGTTGCGACTATAGTCTAAAAATCTAAAGGTAATAAAACTAAAAAAAAACATTTTTTTTTTATAGACAAAATTTTAAAAATATATATATTTTTTTTTAATAAATTTTTTTTTTTTTTTTTTTTTTTTTTACGTTTTTTTTTTTTTTTTTTTTACGTTTTTTTTTTTTTTTTTTTTTTTTTTACGTTTTTTTTTTTTTTTTTTTTTTTTTCAAATTTTTTTTTTTTTTTTTTTTTTAAACGATTTTTTTTTTCTTTTAAAAAAAACGATTTTTTTTTTTTTTTTTTTACACAAATTTTTTTTTTTTTTTTTTTTTTTTTTTTTTTTTTAAACAAAATTTTTTTTTTTTTTTTTTTTTTTTTTTTTTTTTTTTAAAACGAAATTTTTTTTTTTTTTTTTTTTTTTTTTTTTTTAAAAACGATTTTTTTTTTTACAAATTAATAATTTTTTTATAATTATAATTTTTTTTTAAAACTTTTTTTTTTAATTCATTTACTATTCATGAATAGTAAATGAAAATAAATTAATTAATTTACTATTCACATGAAAGCGACATGATAGCAATTATTAATTATAAGTTACATAATATACCCCTGAAGTATTTAATAAATACGACTTTTTTTTTTAAATTTTACGTAAACTTTTATTCTTAAATATTTTTATATTATTATATTCTATTTCAATATTATTATATTATTATATTCTATTTCAATATTATTATATTATTATATTTTATTTCAATATTATTATAATTAAAAATATAGCGTTTTAGCGCTCCCCGGCAGCGGCGCCAAAAACTTGATGATGTAGCGTGAGGGTACGAAATAGTATTATTTTTAATACAAAATACTACAAAATATGACACAAGTTTTATTAATTTACGGATGGGATATACCTAAACCTTGCTACAACACTATAGGCAGTGTACCTAATCGTAGAGTAGTGTAGTTTTTAGTAAGTCCGGTTCGTTCCACAGGGAGCTGGTGATACTTACTATATTTTTAACTATATTTATACAAAATATATATAATTATATAAGTAGTAATATTATTATAAAAGGGGGGTTTTACCGTTTAATGACCGGTTTGTCGATTCTATATTTTAAGCGTAAAGATAAATGACGATAATTAAAGTGCGTAAAATAATGACAATAAATAAAATGACAGTAAATAAAATTGCGAGTAATAAAATGACAGTAAATAAAGATACGATGAGAAATATAATAAAAGAATTATGCTTATTTAAACTTCCGTAATCATGATGTTTGACGTGTTGATTTTAATTAATTGTCCAATGGGTTAATTGTCCTTTGTCCTGGATTATTTGAAACCTATGTGGTTTTTGTCCAAAATAGTTCACCGGTCATAAATATAAAGTGCGAGTGTCCCCGTCAAATTACCCTTATACCCGAAGTCAAATATTCCAACTAATTAAGGATTTAAACTGTGACGCAGTTATCACTTCTGTCAACAATTACACCAGTTATCACTGTATGTAATCTACCCCTGTTTTGATTAGATATGAATATTAATTTACCCACTTGATCAGTTTGAATAATCAATTACCCAACCCGAATAATTAATTAAATGATTATAATAGATTCCATATGAACGTCACTAAATAGGACAACCATAATCATTATTAATTATTAGAATAATTAATTTGAAGATAGGTTCGACAGACTCCAATGAGTTGTCACTCAATTAGACAATACCCCCCATCTATTAATAGTCAATAGTCCAATTTCCACAAGTGTCGCTCTTTTGCCCAAACCCCAATTATGGTACAAAGCCCAATTACCCAATTTTAGTAATTAGCCCAACATCATGATTACTTCGTTTTAAATAAGCATAATAATAACTTAGTTACGATACATTAATGTAAAAAGGTTGAACATAACTTACAATGATTAAAAATAGCGTAGCGTTACACGGACAGAATTTCGACTTACACACTCAAACGATCTCTATCATAAATCTTATTATTATCATAATTTAAAATTAAAATTAAGATTATTGTTATATCTTATTAAGTTAACATTATGATAGAGATATAGAATATAGATATTGATAATTGATATTGATAAATAAGAAAAAGATAGAAAAATGTGTGTTTTTACATTACGATTACAAAGCCTTTTATAGGCGAATTTAGAAATTGAATTTTCACTTATGACCCCTGAACTATGCTCAATTAACAACTTTTTATTATTTAATATTATTCTTATTATGAATTATTTAAATATTATATTTTATTCTTGTGCATAGTTGACTCGTAATTTTTACACCGTTGCGTCGAGCGTTGAGAGTTGACTCTGGTCCCGGTTCCGGATTTTCGAACGTCCTTGCGTACAATTTTATATTTTGTACTTTGCGTTTTGTAACTTGTACTCTTGTCATTTTTAGACGTTCCTCATCAATAATTTGAACCTTTTTGATTGTATCTTGTACTTTTGAGCTTTTTGGACCTTTGTGTCTTCAATTCGTCATTTTCGCCTTTTGTCTTCGCACTTATTTAAAATAAACGAATATTACTTGAAAATGGAACAATTGCAACTAAAATCTTGTCTTTCTTGGGGGATTTTGCTATGAAATATATGTTCCTTTTTAGCCTTATCAGAGGCTGTGTACAAATTACAAAGACGAAATCTACCTTCAAAGAATTCAAATGATTCAGTATCTGCTGAAGTCATTAACGAATATCTTGTTCCCGACTCTAAACCATTGCGGACAATATTCTTCATCATCCTCTGATATTAAAAATTCTAAGATATTACATCATAAAGGAAACTGTTTAGTTTTTAAATTCTGAAACCTTCGAGTTTGAAGTATGAATGTGTGACGATCGCTCCAAATCCATATGGACAATACGTCATTCATCGATTTTATTGCGAGGTATTTGACCTCTATATGATATGTTTTGTAAACATTGCATTCTTTTGAAAAGGCACACCATAAATGAATATTTAAATCAAGGTTTTCGATATCTGGTAATTTCTACATATAGACAATCATCGTAATATAATAGTTTACAATGATACTTCCGTTGACAATGAAGTTAAAATAAGATACATGGTGATGATTTGGTGATTGCAACGTTTCCTTGAAAAGTATGTCATGTAAGACTCCATGCACATAGACATATAAGCAAAAAGCGGAAGACTTCTAGGAAACCTCAGAATAAACATGCTAACAAGTGTCAACACAAAAGTTGGTGAGTTCATAGTTTTATTATTTCGTATAATCTATATATAAAAGTGGATCACAAGATTTTAAGTGTTTCATCCAGAAACGTTTATCAAAAGTTTGTCAATAGATTCTACGTAACAGAGCACTCTGGTAACTAAGCTTTAACGTTATAATGATAAATACCCCATTCGTTTTAATACACGCAAACCAACGTGTCCTAAACTCAAATAACACACGTCCGTTAAAAGGCTAGTGCTCTAGCTCGGACGGGGATGTCAAGCCCTATGTGAAAGGTCCCGTTCATATACATTATAAACGATTCACAATAGTTGATTACAATGCGAGGTATTTGACCTCTACATGATACATTTTACAAACATTGCATTCGTTTTTAAAAGACAATCTTTCTTTACATCGAAAATTGACAGGCATGCATACCATTTCATAATATCCACTATCCAACTATAAATTGATTTAATAATAATCTTTGATGAACTCAATGACTCGAATGCAACGTTCTTCGAAATATGCTATGAAAGACTCCAAGTAATATCTTTAAAATGAGCAAATGCACAGCGGAAGATTTCTTTAACACCTGAGAATAAACATGCTTTAAAGTGTCAACCAAAAGGTTGGTGAGTTCATTAGTTTATCATAATCATTTATTTCCATCATTTTAATAGACTACAAGAATTTCATTTCCAGTTCTCATAAATATACGTCCCATGCATAGAGACAAAAATAATCATTCATATGGTGAACACCTGGTAACCGACATTAACTAGATATATATAAGAATATCCCCTATCATTCCGGGATCCTCCTTCGGACATGATATAAATTTTGAAGTACTAAAGCATCCGGTACTTTGGATGGGGTTTGTTAGGCCCAATAGATCTATCTTTAGGATTCGCGTCAATTAGGGTATATGTTCCCTAATTCTTAGATTACCAGACTTTAATAAAAAGGGGCATATTCGATTTCGATAATTCAACCATAGAATGTAGTTTCAATTACTTGTGTCTATTTCGTCAAACATTTATAAAAGCTCATGTATTCTCAGTCCCAAAAATATAAAGGGTACAAAGGAAAAAGAAACTCACCATACTGTATTTCGTAGTAAAAATACATATAACGTCATTGAACAAGTGCAAGGTTGGCCTCGGATTTACGAACCTAAATTAATTATATATATTTATGTGTTGGTCAATATTTGTCTAACAAATTAGGTCAAGTCATAGTGTACCACAATCCTAATGCTCGAGACTAATATGCAAAAGTCAACAAAAGTAAATTTGACTCAAATTAATTTCCAAAAATCTATACATGATTAATATATAGTTTAAATATCGTCGTTTTATATTTTTAAATTTTTTAAAAGATTTATTAGAGTAAATAATATAATTTATTTATTAATAAATAAAATTTTATATTAAATTTATATAATAAAATATACTTTTATATATATTAAGTAATAAAATTTATAGGGTTCATTTAATATCATAAAGATAATATGATAGGTATTATTAAAGTAAGTTATTACACGTAGTAAAATATGTTTGTATCACATATTTATTTGATAAAATAATATCTATAATGTTAGTAAGTAAAAGTTGTATTATTTTGTAATAATAATTATTATTATAAAAATATCAATATTTATAATTACTAAGATGACATTATGATAATACGATAATTCTAATTATGATAACTTTAATATTTACAATAATTTTTAATATTATCTTTAAAATAATAATTCTATTTAAAATAATAATAATAATGATATTTTATAGTAACAATGACATTTATATTAAAATGATAATTTTTGTTAAAATGATAGTTTTAATACTAACGATACTTTTAATAATAATAGTAATGATAAAAATAATAAGAACGATAATTTTATCTAAATCAATATCTTATAATATTTTAATTTCATCATGATACTCTTACCTATTATTTCCTAATCGTTTTGTTTAATAGCTTTTAATCGTCTTTTATATCGTGTTCATAATAATGATAATAATAGTAATCAAAATAATTAGATGTTACAAATATTTGTTTTAATTACACTAATATTAATAATGATAGTTACTATAACATTATTAACGATAATACTAATAATTATCTTAATGATAATATAGTAATAATAATAATAACAATAACAATAACCATTTTTAAATAATGATATATATATTAATAATGATAATAATAATAATAATAATAATAATGCCAATAATAATAATAATAATAATAATAATAATAATTATAATAATAATAATAATAATAATACTAATTATAACTTTAATGATAATAACGATAGTAATAATAATAAAAAAAATAACAATTTTTAATGATAAATCTCTTTTATTGATAAAGATAATAATAATGATAATAATAAGATAAAACTAGAACAACGATAAAAACGACGATAATAATAATCATTTTTAATAAAAATATCGAAAATTCAATTGATTATAACTTCTAATCCGTTCATCGAAACCATTCGATATCTAAAGGAAAAGTTCTTAATTTTTCGCTAGCTTTCCAAGGACATGCATATCTTATACCTTATCTCAACCGCAAGTGTAACTAATTCAAGATTCAACCTAACCTGTCTAAGGGCAATATCAAAAGTACAAGCATGCATAATCCTAAATACTCGAGCACTAGTCAGGGATACACTATTAGTATGTAAAAGTTAAATTATGAGTACTCACATATCAATATTGAGATTCAATATTGCAGGAAAGGTACATAGACGCAACGGAAATGATAAACACTATATTGACCTCACGAGCATACCCATGAACCATACTCAATCACCTCCATAGCTATAACCCATAATTTTCTTAATCCTATCCCACTCGAAAAACAATTTTGAAATCACTCGGACAGCACTCCGTCGTAATATTTTATGTATACTAATAATATCTTGAAATAATACGGAGTAAATATATATATGTAAATCGATTGAGAGAGTTTAGAGAAAAATATTTTCAAGTTTCTATGAAATAATGAAACCTATTGAATTCTATTTATAATAGATTTTTGAATTATTAAAGTGAATTATTAAAGTATGAATTATTAAAGTATAAATTATTAAAGTGAATTATTAAAGTATGAATTATTAAAGTGAATTATTAAAGTATGAATTATTAAAGTGAATTATTAAAGTATGAATTATTAAAGTGAATTATTAAAGTTAAAGTAAAGTAAAAATAAAGTAAAGGTAAAGTTTAAGTATAGTAAAAGTATAAAACTATGTACGTATAATATGCGTATAAATATATATAATATTAATTTAAATCGTTATATATATTTAATAAAATAAAATATAAATATCGTTATCTTTATCATACTAGTTAAGTAATGAGTTGTCAAAAGTGGTTCTAGATATTTATAAAAGTTATATACGTTTTAATAATAAAGTTCTTTTTAAACTGAAAACGTTTTTGTACGTTTGAAACTAAATAGATCAATCGAGTCTTTATGAGATTCAATCTTCCACTATCCTTTGTCTAGTTCTCAATGATTGACAATTTGTTCTTATTTATAAATCACTTTACCATTTTCCGAATATTGTTAAAATGGAAAGATTTCTCAAATCAACGTGGACCTTTCAACAGAGACTTGTAATCATAATTCAATATATCTGATAATTCAATCATTTGATCTTATCTTCTAATTCCATTGATAAACATTTTGAAACAGATACAATCATATAAAGTATTTAATCTAATATTCTGTTTACGTTTCAAGTTATAATATATATACACATATATATATATATATATATATATATATATATATATATATATATATATATATATATATATATATATATATATATATATAATCATATTCGTTTAATGGTTCGTGAATCGTTGGAACTTGGTCGAGGTTGAATGAATGTATGAACATAGTTTAAAATTCTTGAAATTTAACTTAACAAATATTGCTTATCGTGTCGGAAACATATAAAGATTAAAGTTTAAATTTGGTTGGAAATTTCCGGGTTGTCACAGTACCTACCCGTTAGAGAAATTTTGTCCCGAAATTTGAGTGGAAAGGTCGTGAATGATAATAAGTATGTTTTCATGATGCATACAGGCTGAAAATTAGAGTTTTATCATCAGCGAATAATTTGGATAAACAATCCATTTATATGAAGAGTACGAATGAAGCTAACATAGAAGAGTAAAATGAGTAAGTGTAGATTCTTCTTATCATTTGACGTAGATATGATTGATTATCAGATTTCAAGGGATTTGAAGAAAATCTTCTTAATAAGATTTGACTCTCCGGTAATCAAGGGAATTAGGATCCGCTTTAAATGCGATCGTCCATTTTTAATTGTTCTGTCGGAGATTTTCTTATAAATTCACCTCCTTCATTTCCTTACAACTCACACCTTCTGTTGATGCATTTTATGCAAGTCCCTAGACATCTACCCACGTCTATTGCAGGTATAACAGTTTACAGGCCACCATGATTGCTCGTTATTATCCTATCCGTGTTTGTATGTGGTTACAGGAACTGCATGAACGAGATTTAGATGTTTGACTATGTTAGACTTAGTCAGACATACGAGTGAAGCCTCACTAGTACGGCTGACAGGCTCATACACACGGTTGATGCTGAGCTAAGTCACAATTACAACCTAAATGAGAAGTCACGAGTGAGTGATCACCCATACGGCTGATGAAGCTAACTCGTACGTGTGATGAATGAATCGTATGGGTGAGTCAACAGCAGGGGTATATAAAGTCTTATGTTCTTCATTTTAGGTTAAGCCTCTTATTTGTTACACACACTCAGATCTAGTGAGCTCCTCCGATTCTCTCTCAGTCCAAATCACCCAGGTGGTGAATAATAGCTCTAGGTGTTGATCTAATCACACTTGATTTAGTTGTGGTTTGACTAAATTAATCAAAAAAAAAAAAAAAAACTTCACCTATTCACTAGAGGGTTTGATTCACTTATTCCGCCATTGTGTGAGTTAAATCTGTTAATTTCTAAGTTCCTAGTCATGTTTCATCACCTTCTATTCTTTCCCCCTCAACTCATATTTTAAAGTATTCATCAATATGCTCCATTCAGTTCTGATTCTCGATATACTTCTAACTTTCATATCGGTCATTCTTCTTTTTCATCTACCACCGGAAGAATCTATTTACTTCTACTATACTCTTGGATTTATAGTGTTTCTAGTTCTCCCGTGTCTTTATATTGCTATATGCATCGATATATATGGTTTATAATTTCTGGTTTATCGTTGGGCTTTATATGTTCCCTTATATTTCAAAGTCTCTGCTTCTGTCTTCTATAATCATTATCATTCACAGTTAATGCTCTCTTTTATTTGCTGCAATTGATACCCCAATTTTTATTTCAGAGTTTTGTCCTTTCGTTTCTTCTTCTTGCGATTAAGTACCGCTTGTAATGGTCCAGAATTCACAGATATGAATTTCGGAATGAACATTATTAATGTTCTAGGAAGGAAATTGTGATGGCACGATCTTGACTTGTCAAATTACTAGAATACCTTGGAAAAGGCCGAATCATCAAGAAATATTTTCTTGATATTTTAGAGGTTAAATAGAATACAAGAGTCGTATAACATGGCACATGATGATGTTATGATCTGTAAATCATCACGTTCCATTTAGAAACTCAGCATGACTTACTGTAATATAATCACGTTGATCAAGTGTCATTATATTATACTAATTCATGCTTCAGTTCCCAACACTACTTCAAAATATTCCTATTTTAAACTTGAATGTTTCAGAATTTAGAAACTAAAATAGTTTCTTTTATGATGTAATACAGATAGCGCGAAGAGGTAAATGATTTCAAATAAGAAAAATTAAGAAAATATCTTCATAAATATGGAGGATATTTATAATGAAAGATATGATGATATTTTTGAATTTCTAATATCAGAGGATGATGAAGAATATTGTCCGCAGGGGTTTAGAGTCAGGAGCAAGGTATTCGTTAATGACTTCAGCAGGTACTGAATCATTTGGATCCTTTGAAGTCAGGTTCAGTCTTTGTAATTTGTCCACAACCTCCTTCCTACTTTGCTCAATCCGTTTTCCAGTTCCAAAACTTCTCTTTTTCTGCGCTTTGCCAGTACACTTCATCATTATCATCCAGCTTTTACCGTTTAAAGTCGTTTATAGTTTTTGCTGCTTCATCAGCATTTTTTCCATTTTCGGAGAACCAATTCGTAGTTCGGAGTGTTTTTCAGAAACTTCACATTCAAATTAAGTCCAGAAGATAGACGTTATATATACACATATAACTGTTGGCGTAGACATGCTGCGAGATTTCAAAATACTGATTGCTAATTCCCAATGATTCGTATGGCAATTCTCATTACAAGATGCGAATGAGTAAATGATGGGGTTTCAATAAATAATTATAATGACTTTTTGGAGAGGCTAAAGTCAAAGGATAATGAAGTTGTTGGTACATCTGCTAATAATGTGGTGGAATGTAAAAGGTTCCCTGGTAACGATGGTGTATATCTCAAGGTTATAATAAGGTTAGTCTGACTGAAAAGTCGAAGTTGACTTGCTGGAAATGTGACAAAACTGGCTACTTTGAATAGGAGTCGCAAAGTTGTTTTTGCTAATAAATGCCAAAGAATCTGACGCGGATACGTTGTTTAAACTTTTACTTTGGTTTCAATAGTTTTTCGGGTACATAACTGTGGGTAACATGTGGTTGGATCATCATCTCGATTGCTCATCATTCGAAGTGTCTTCAGAAATTTTCGAAGGGTTTGAACACAGATTGTAATTGTTAACATACATTTGATGTTCTAACACAGTTTTGAAGTCAAAATATAGCTTGTGAAAGATGTAAGGATCTAAGAGTGATGATTTTGGTCATATCTCGAGTTGAATTTTGAGTTTTCAAAATCAGAATATGTAATTAAATTTTGAATGAGTATGGTTGTTTTGATTTCTATAAAAGAATGTATATTGTTGTGAAAGTAGGGAGTATAATGGATGATTTGTTGAATCAGATTTGAAGAATGTAACATATTATTTGTGAATTTATATATCTCTCAGGTATTACCTACCCGTTAAAAAATTTCACAATTAATATTTTGTACAAAAGAATTTTATTACAGTCTTTATGAAAATATATATATATGTATATTTTCTTCAGATGTAACATAGATTTAATGAGTTAATGTTAAATTAAACTCATTTGATTTACGGTTGAAACTAGAATTGAATAATCCCTAAAGGCTTTAAAAAGTACATAACTTTTACGCAGTATTTCTTTAATGACATTGAAATTATGAATCAATACTTCATTATTTGTTGATGTATGATGTTCGGTTCGTGGAATTCTTGTGAATTTCGCAAAGTACGAATGATGTTATCTGAAAAGTTTCGGGTACATCGATGATGAAAGTGTCTTGATTTATTATGAATTGGAATTTGTTGAATTACGACAGAGATTGTAGTTAACGCTGGTTAAGTTGCGGCCGAAGGACGTACATTATTGCATATTTGTAATATGGATTAACCGAGTAGTTAAGATTCACACACAATAGCTTAGCACGGAAAGATTTATTTTAAAATATATATATACATATATATATACATATATATATATATACATATATATATATATATATATATATATATATATATATATATATATATATATAATATACATATTGTAGTGACCCGAACTTTTCCATGTTTATATATATTAATTGAGATTGATATTTACATGATTAAATGTTTCCAACATGTTAAGCAATCAAACTTGTTAAGACTTGATTAATTGAAATAGGTTTCATATAGACAATTGACCACCCAAGTTGACCGGTGATTCACGAACGTTAAAACTTGTAAAAACTATATGATGACATATATATGGTTATATATATAGTTAACATTATATTATGATAAGTAAACATATCATTAAGTATATTAACAATGAACTACATATGTAAAAACAAGACTACTAACTTAATGATTTTGAAGCGAGACATATATGTAACGATTATCGTTGTAACGACATTTAATGTATATATATCATATTAAGAGATATTTGTACATCATAATATCATGATAATATAATAATTTAAAATCTCTTTTGATATTATAAACATTGGTTTAACAACATTTAACAAGATCGTTAACCTAAAGGTTTCAAAACAACATTTACATGTAACGACTAACGATGACTTAACGACTCAGTTAAAATGTATATACATGTAGTGTTTTAATATGTATTTATACACTTTTGAAAGACTTCAATACACTTATCAAAATACTTCTACTTAACAAAAATGCTTACAATTACATCCTCGTTCAGTTTCATCAACAATTCTACTCGCATGCACCCGTATTCGTACTCGTACAATACACAGCTTTTAGATGTATGTACTATTAGTATATACACTCCAATTATCAGCTCTTAGCAGCCCATGTGAGTCACCTAACACATGTGGGAACCATCATTTGTCAACTAGCATGAAATATCTCATAAAATTACAAAAATATGAGTAATCATTCATGACTTATTTACATGAAAACAAAATTACATATCCTTTATATCTAATCCATACACCAACGACCAAAAACACCTACAAACACTTTCATTCTTCAATTTTCTTCATCTAATTGATCTCTCTCAAGTTCTATCTTCAAGTTCTAAGTGTTCTTCATAAATTTCAAAAGTTCTAGTTTCATAAAATCAAGAATACTTTCAAGTTTGCTAGCTCACTTCCAATCTTGTAAGGTGATCATCCAACCTCAAGAAATCTTTATTTCTTACAGTAGGTTATCATTCTAATACAAGGTAATAATCATATTCAAACTTTGGTTCAATTTCTATAACTATAACAATCTTATTTCAAGTGATGATCTTACTTGAACTTGTTTTCGTGTCATGATTCTGCTTCAAGAACTTCGAGCCATCCAAGGATCCATTGAAGCTAGATCCATTTTTCTCTTTTCCAGTAGGTTTATCCAAGGAAATTAAGGTAGTAATGATGTTCATAACATCATTCGATTCATACATATAAACTATCTTATTCGAAGGTTTAAACTTGTAATCACTAGAACATAGTTTAGTTAATTCTAAACTTGTTCGCAAACAAAAGTTAATCTTTCTAACTTGACTTTTAAAATCAACTAAACACATGTTCTATATCTATATGATATGCTAACTTAATGATTTAAAACCTGAAAACACGAAAAACACCATAAAACCGGATTTACGCCGTCGTAGTAACACCGCGGGCTGTTTTGGGTTAGTTAATTAAAAACTATGATAAACTTTGATTTAAAAGTTGTTATTCTGAGAAAATGATTTTTATTATGAACATGAAACTATATCCAAAAATTATGGTTAAACTCAAAGTGGAAGTATGTTTTCTAAAATGGTCATCTAGACGTCGTTCTTTCGACTGAAATGACTACCTTTACAAAAACGACTTGTAACTTATTTTTCCGACTATAAACCTATACTTTTTCTGTTTAGATTCATAAAATATAGTTCAATATGAAACCATAGCAATTTGATTCACTCAAAACGGATTTAAAATGAAGAAGTTATCGGTAAAACAAGATTGGATAATTTTTCTCATTTTAGCTACGTGAAAATTGGTAACAAATCTATTCCAACCATAACTTAATCAACTTGTATTGTATATTATGTAATCTTGAGATACCATAGACACGTATACAATGTTTCGACCTATCATGTCGACACATCTATATATATTTCGGAACAACCATAGACACTCTATATGTGAATGTTGGAGTTAGCTATACAGGGTTGAGGTTGATTCCAAAATATATATAGTTTGAGTTGTGATCAATACTGAGATACGTATACACTGGGTCGTGGATTGATTCAAGATAATATTTATAAATTTATTTCTGTACATCTAACTGTGGACAACTAGTTGTAGGTTACTAACGAGGACAGCTGACTTAATAAACTTAAAACATCAAAATATATTAAAAGTGTTGTAAATATATTTTGAACATACTTTGATATATATGTATATATTGTTATAGGTTCGTGAATCAACCAGTGGCCAAGTCTTACTTCCCGACGAAGTAAAAATCTGTGAAAGTGAGTTATAGTCCCACTTTTAAAATCTAATATTTTTGGGATGAGAATACATGCAGGTTTTATAAATGATTTACAAAATAGACACAAGTACGTGAAACTACATTCTATGGTTGAATTATCGAAATCAAATATGCCCCTTTTTATTAAGTCTGGTAATCTAAGAATTAGGGAACAGACACCCTAATTGACGCGAATCCTAAAGATAGATCTATTAGGCCTAACAAACCCCATCCAAAGTACCGGATGCTTTAGTACTTCGAAATTTATATCATATCCGAAGGGTGTCCCGGAATGATGGGGATATTCTTATATATGCATCTTGTTATTGTCGGTTACCAGGTGTTCACCATATGAATGATTTTTATCTCTATGTATGGGATGTGTATTGAAATATGAAATCTTGTGGTCTATTGTTACGATTTGATATATATAGGTTAAACCTATAACTCACCAATATTTTTGTTGACGTTTAAAGCATGTTTATTCTCAGGTGAATACTAAGAGCTTCCACTATTGCATACTAAAATAAGGACAAGATTTGGAGTCCATGTTTGTATGATATTGTGTAAAAACTGCATTCAAGAAACTGATTTCGATGTAACATATTTGTATTGTAAACCATTATGTAATGGTCGTGTGTAAACAGGATATTTTAGATTATCATTATTTGATAATCTACGTAAAGCTTTTTAAACCTTTATTTATGAAATAAAGGTTATGGTTTGTTTTAAAAATGAATGCAGTCTTTGAAAAACGTCTCATATAGAGGTCAAAACCTCGCAACGAAATCAATTAATATGGAACGTTTTTAATCAATAAGAACGGGACATTTCAGTTGGTATCCGAGCGTTGGTCTTAGAGAACCAGAATTTTGCATTAGTGTGTCTTATCGAGTTTTTTAGGATGCATTAGTGAGTCTGGACTTCGACCGTGTTTACTTGAAAAATGATTGCTTAACAAATTTTGTTGGAAACTATATATTTTTAACATGTGAATATTATGTGATATATTAATCTCTTAACGCGTTTGATATTATGTGATAGATGTCTACCTCTAGAACAAGTCCCATTGACTCACCTAATAATAATGAAGAGTCAAATATAAATTGGAATAATTCGTGGACTGATTCACAAGTTCCCGAAGAGGAACCGGAAGAAGAGTCGGAACCGGAAGAAGAATCAGAACCGGAAGAGGAGGAACCGGATGAAGAAATAGAACCGGTGGGGGAAATAATAAAACGGTTAAGTAAAAGAAAATCCTCAACCAACTGACCAAGGTTAATTATGGTCAATGGTGTTTCCGCCAAGGAAGCAAAATATTGGGAGGATTACCAATTCTCCGATGAATCGGATTCCGACGAGAATTCCGATGATGTTATAGAAATTACCCCAACTGAATTTAAAAAGGCAAAAGAAAATAATAAGGGAAAGGGCATAAAAATAGAGAAATCTAATTCCAACCCCGATGAACTTTATATGTATCGTCAACCCCCGAAGTCCTTAAGTTGTAACAATGAACCGGGAACCTCTAAACCACCAGGTTTTTCTAAACCAATGTGAAAAATTACGGCTCGTATTAGGGGAACATCATATATCCCTAGAAACCTGGCAAAACGAATCAAAACCGAAGAAGAAGAAACGAGCGAGTCGGAATAAGATAGTTGTATTCGTGTGGTGTAATATATGTAATATAGTGTGCTTATGCTTTATGATATATGTAAAAATTGCTTGTATTAATAAGTATTTTTTTTATGAATCTAACTCTTGTCTATTTTACAGTTTAAAAACATAAAATGGATAGACAACCCAATATTTTAAGAGACCTACCCGGAGACATGATTGATGAAATCTTGTCTAGAGTCGGTCAGAATTCCTCGGCACAACTATTTAAGGCGAGATCAGTTTGTAAGACATTCGAAGAACGTTCCAAGAATGTCTTGGTTTATAAGAGACTTTCTTTTGAAAGATGGGGGATATCACATTGGGAAACCCATAAGTTACGATGTGTTTACTTTGACGCATATATTGCGGGGAACCCAAATGCTATTTTACGCAACGGGTTAAGAAATTATTTTGACTCAATATATCCGAATATTGGACTTCGTGATTTAGAAAAAGCGGCTAACATGCAACATAAAGAAGCATGTTATGCTTACGGATTAGTAATGTTCGCTTCTCACCAATGTGAGAACAAGAACATCGGGCTACAACTATTAAACAAAACGTTTCCACAAGTGACGGAGTCGGTAATTGGGATAAGAAATGAGGTTTTTAGATTATTACGGGACTGTTGGACATTACGTAACCCTCGTCCCTTTGACGACGTTACAACACGCTGTCTTATCAACGGCCATAACGGTTATGTTCCACAAGACCAAGGATGGGAAGTAGTCCTAGTAAAACCAGAATGCATGACTTGTTTCTGGACGTATGAATTACGTGTCTTTATTGCCTTTGCTGAACGACTTGTGTACTAGCTAGAATTATCTTCACAACTATCTTGTATCAAAGTTATTGTGTGCTATATTTCATGCTTTATGTAAAATAAGCGGTATTGTAAGTTTGTAAAATATTGTATAAAAGTTTGAACGCGAAATATTATTATAATCAGTTTTTCATATAGAATTGTAGTAGTTGAATTGTATATTAGCTACTAAGTATGAACTTAACGGGTAGGTACTACCCGAATTTAAACTTATAAAACGCTAATATGAAGAAAAAGCTTTTATAAATGAGTTCATATTATGCTACGAAATACTATTAACTACTCTTAATATTTTGTATGATTAACTTGTTCCATTTGACTATTTTGAAGGAAATGGCACCGACTACTCGACACACCGTGAATATGAATGAAGAGGAATTCCGTACTTTTCTAGCTTCAAACATAGCCGCGGTACAGGCTGCGCTACATACCAACAATAACCTTGGATCTAGCAGTACAGGAAATCGTGTAGGATGCACCTACAAAGAATTCACTGCCTGCAAACCTTTGGAATTTGATGGAACCGAAGGACCGATCGGATAGAAACGGTGGACCGAGAAGGTCGAATCGGTGTTTGCCATAAGTAAGTGTACTGAAGAGGACAAAGTGAAGTACGCTACGCATACCTTCACAGGTTCTGCGTTAACATGGTGGAATACCTATCTAGAGCAAGTGGGACAAGACGATGCGTACGCACTACCGTGGTCAGCATTCAAGCACTTGATGAACGAGAAGTACCGTCCCAGAACCGAGGTCAATAAGCTCAAGACAGAACTTAGAGGGTTACGAACCCAAGGATTTGATATTACCACGTACGAAAGACGATTCACAGAATTGTGCCTATTGTGTCCGGGAGCATTCGAAGATGAGGAAGAGAAGATCGACGTGTTTGTGAAAGGATTACCGGAAAGAATCCAAGAAGATATAAGTTCACACGAGCCCGCCTCCATACAACAGGCATGTAGAATGGCTCACAAACTAGTGAACCAGATTGAAGAAAGAATTAAAGAACAGACTGCTGAAGAGGCCAATGTGAAGCAAGTCAAAAGAAAGTTGGAGGAAAACGGTGATAAGAATCACCAATACAACAACAACAGCAATTACAACAATAATCGCAACAATTATCCCAACAATCGCAACATCAATCGCAACTACAACAAACGGCCCAACAACAACAACAACAACAACAATAACAACAACAACAACAACAACAGCAACTACAACAATCATCCCAACAACAATAATAACCGCAACAACAACAACAATCAGAAGCAGCTATGCCAAAGGTGTGAAAAGAATCACTCGGGGTTCTGCACCAAATTTTGCAACAAGTGTAAAAGAAATGGTCATAGCGCGGCGAAGTGTGAGGTCTACGGACCAGGGGTTAATAGAACGAAAGGAACAAATGGTGTCGGAATGAGTAATGGCGGAGCAAGTAGTGTCGGAGCAAGTTATGCCAATGTAGTTTGTTATAAATGTGGAAAACCGGGCCACATTATTAGAAATTGCCCGAACCAGGAGAACACGAATGGACAAGGCCGCGGAAGAGTTTTCAATATTAATGCGACAGAGGCACAAGAAGACCCGGAGCTTGTTACGGGTACGTTTCTTATTGACAATAAATCTGCTTACGTTTTATTTGATTCGGGTGCGGATAGAAGCTATATGAGTAGAGATTTTTGTGCTAAATTAAGTTATCCATTGACGCCTTTGGATAGTAAATTTTTACTCGAATTAGCAAATGGTAAATTAATTTCAGCAGATAATATATGTCGGAATCGAGAAATTAAACTGGTTAGCGAAACATTTAAGATTGATTTGATACCAGTAGAGTTAGGGAGTTTTGATGTGATAATCGGTATGGACTGGTTGAAAGAAGTGAAAGCAGAGATCGTTTGTTACAAAAATGCAATTCGCATTATACGAGAAAAAGGAAAACCCTTAATGGTGTACGGAGAAAAGGGCAACACGAAGCTACATCTTATTAGTAATTTGAAGGCACAAAAACTAATAAGAAAAGGTTGCTATGCTGTTCTAGCACACGTCGAGAAAGTACAAACTGAAGAAAAGAGCATCAATGATGTTCCCATTGTAAAAGAATTTCCCGATGTATTTCCGAAAGAATTACCGGGATTACCCCCACATCGATCCGTTGAATTTCAAATAGATCTTGTACTAGGAGCTGCACCAATAGCTCGTGCTCCTTACAGACTCGCACCCAGCGAAATGAAAGAACTGCAAAGCCAATTACAAGAACTTTTAGAGCGTGGTTTCATTCGACCAAGCACATCACCGTGGGGAGCTCCTGTTTTGTTTGTCAAGAAGAAAGATGGTACATTCAGGTTGTGTATCGACTACCGAGAGTTGAACAAACTTATCATCAAGAACCGCTACCCACTACCGAGAATCGACGACTTATTTGATCAACTACAAGGCTCGTCTGTTTATTCAAAGATTGACTTACGTTCCGGGTATCATCAAATGCGGGTGAAAGAAGATGCTATTCCAAAGACTGCTTTTAGAACACGTTACGGTCATTACGAGTTTATGGTTATGCCGTTTGGTTTAACTAATGCACCAGCTGTGTTCATGGACCTTATGAACCGAGTGTGTGGACCATACCTTGACAAGTTTGTCATTGTTTTTATTGATGACATACTTATTTACTCAAAGAATGACCAAGAACACGGTGAACATTTGAGAAAGGTGTTAGAAGTATTGAGGAAGGAAGAATTGTACGCTAAGTTTTCAAAGTGTGCATTTTGGTTGGAAGAAGTTCAATTCCTCGGTCACATAGTGAACAAAGAAGGTATTAAGGTGGATCCGGCAAAGATAGAAACTGTTGAAAAGTGGGAATCCCCGAAAACTCCGAAACACATACGCCAGTTTTTAGGACTAGCTGGTTACTACAGAAGGTTCATCCAAGATTTTTCCAGAATAGCAAAACCCTTGACTGCATTAACGCATAAAGGGAAGAAATTTGAATGGAATGATGAACAAGAGAAAGCGTTTCAGTTATTGAAGAAAAAGCTAACTACGGCACCTATATTGTCATTGCCTGAAGGGAATGATGATTTTGTGATTTATTGTGACGCATCAAAGCAAGGTCTCGGTTGTGTATTAATGCAACGAACGAAGGTGATTGCTTATGCGTCTAGACAATTGAAGATTCACGAACAAAATTATACGACGCATGATTTGGAATTAGGAGCGGTTGTTTTTGCATTAAAGACTTGGAGGCACTACTTATATGGTGTCAAAAGTATTATATATACCGACAACAAAAGTCTTCAACACATATTTAATCAGAAACAACTGAATATGAGGCAGCGTAGGTGGATTGAATTGTTGAATGATTACGACTTTGAGATTCGTTACCACCCGGGGAAGGCAAATGTGGTAGCCGATGCCTTGAGCAGGAAGGACAGAGAACCCATTCGAGTAAAATCTATGAATATAATGATTCATAATAACCTTACTACTCAAATAAAGGAGGCGCAACAAGGAGTTTTAAAAGAGGGAAATTTAAAGGATGAAATACCCAAAGGATCGGAGAAGCATCTTAATATTCGGGAAGACGGAACCCGGTATAGGGCTGAAAGGATTTGGGTACTAAAATTTGGAGATATGAGAGAAATGGTACTTAGAGAAGCTCATAAAACCAGATACTCAATACATCCTGGAACGGGGAAGATGTACAAGGATCTCAAGAAACATTTTTGGTGGCCGGGTATGAAAGTCGATGTTACTAAATACGTAGGAGAATGTTTGACGTGTTCTAAGGTCAAAGCTGAGCATCAGAAACCATCAGGTCTACTTCAACAACCCGAAATCCCGGAATGGAAATGGGAAAACATTACCATGGATTTCATCACTAAATTGCCAAGGACTGCAAGTGGTTTTGATACTATTTGGGTAATAGTTGATCGTCTCACCAAATCAGCACACTTCCTGCCAATAAGAGAAGATGACAAGATGGAGAAGTTAGCACGACTGTATTTGAAGGAAGTCGTCTCCAGACATGGAATACCAATCTCTATTATCTCTGATAGGGATGGCAGATTTATTTCAAGATTCTGGCAGACATTACAGCAAGCATTAGGAACTCGTCTAGACATGAGTACTGCCTATCATCCACAAACTGATGGGCAGAGCGAAAGGACGATACAAACGCTTGAAGACATGCTACGAGCATGTGTTATTGATTTCGGAAACAGTTGGGATCGACATCTACCGTTAGCAGAATTTTCCTACAACAACAGCTACCATTCAAGCATTGAGATGGCGCCGTTTGAAGCACTTTATGGTAGAAAGTGCAGGTCTCCGATTTGTTGGAGTGAAGTGGGGGATAGACAGATTACGGGTCCGGATATTATACAAGAAACTACCGAGAAGATCATCCAAATTCAACAACGGTTGAAAACCGCCCAAAGTCGACAAAAGAGCTACGCTGACATTAAAAGAAAAGATATAGAATTTGAAATTGGAGAGATGGTCATGCTTAAAGTTGCACCTTGGAAAGGCGTTGTTCGATTTGGTAAACGAGGGAAATTAAATCCAAGGTATATTGGACCATTCAAGATTATTGATCGTGTCGGACCAGTAGCTTACTGACTTGAGTTACCTCAACAACTCGCGGCTGTACATAACACTTTCCACGTCTCGAATTTGAAGAAATGTTTTGCTAAAGAAGATCTCACTATTCCGTTAGATGAAATCCAAATCAACGAAAAACTTCAATTCATCGAAGAACCCGTCGAAATAATGGATCGCGAGGTTAAAAGACTTAAGCAAAACAAGATACCAATTGTTAAGGTTCGATGGAATGCTCGTAGAGGACCCGAGTTCACCTGGGAGTGTGAAGATCAGATGAAGAAGAAATACCCTCATCTATTTCCAGAAGATTCATCAACACCTTCAACAGCTTAAAATTTCGGGACGAAATTTATTTAACGGGTAGGTACTGTAGTGACCCGAACTTTTCCATGTTTATATATATTAATTGAGATTGATATTTACATGATTAAATGTTTCCAACATGTTAAGCAATCAAACTTGTTAAGACTTGATTAATTGAAATAGGTTTCATATAGACAATTGACCACCCAAGTTGACCGGTGATTCACGAACGTTAAAACTTGTAAAAACTATATGATGACATATATATGGTTATATATATAGTTAACATTATATTATGATAAGTAAACATATCATTAAGTATATTAACAATGAACTACATATGTAAAAACAAGACTACTAACTTAATGATTTTGAAGCGAGACATATATGTAACGATTATCGTTGTAACGACATTTAATGTATATATATCATATTAAGAGATATTTGTACATCATAATATCATGATAATATAATAATTTAAAATCTCCTTTGATATTATAAACATTGGGTTAAAAACATTTAACAAGATCGTTAACCTAAAGGTTTCAAAACAACATTTACATGTAACGACTAACGATGACTTAACGACTCAGTTAAAATGTATATACATGTAGTGTTTTAATATGTATTTATACACTTTTGAAAGACTTCAATACACTTATCAAAATACTTCTACTTAACAAAAATGCTTACAATTACATCCTCGTTCAGTTTCATCAACAATTCTACTCGCATGCACCCGTATTCGTACTCGTACAATACACAGCTTTTAGATGTATGTACTATTGGTATATACACTCCAATGATCAGCTCTTAGCAGCCCATGTGAGTCACCTAACACATGTGGGAACCATCATTTGGCAACTAGCATGAAATATCTCATAAAATTACAAAAATATGAGTAATCATTCATGACTTATTTACATTAAAACAAAATTACATATCCTTTATATCTAATCCATACACCAACGACCAAAAACACCTACAAACACTTTCATTCTTCAATTTTCGTCATCTAATTGATCTCTCTCAAGTTCTATCTTCAAGTTCTAAGTGTTCTTCATAAATTCCAAAAGTTCTAGTTTCATAAAATCAAGAATACTTTCAAGTTTGCTAGCTCACTTCCAATCTTGTAAGGTGATCATCCAACCTCAAGAAATCTTTGTTTCTTACAGTAGGTTATCATTCTAATACAAGGTAATAATCATATTCAAACTTTGGTTCAATTTCTATAACTATAACAATCTTATTTCAAGTGATGATCTTACTTGAACTTGTTTTCGTGTCATGATTCTGCTTCAAGAACTTCGAGCCATCCAAGGATCCATTGAAGCTAGATCCATTTTTCTCTTTTCCAGTAGGTTTATCCAAGGAAATTAAGGTAGTAATGATGTTCATAACATCATTCGATTCATACATATAAAGCTATCTTATTCGAAGGTTTAAACTTGTAATCACTAGAACATAGTTTAGTTAATTCTAAACTTGTTCGCAAACAAAAGTTAATCCTTCTAACTTGACTTTTAAAATCAACTAAACACATGTTCTATATCTATATGATATGCTAACTTAATGATTTAAAACCTGGAAACACGAAAAACACCGTAAAACCGGATTTACGCCGTCGTAGTAACACCGCGGGCTGTTTTGGGTTAGTTAATTAAAAACTATGATAAACTTTGATTTAAAAGTTGTTATTCTGAGAAAATGATTTTTATTATGAACATGAAACTATATCCAAAAATTATGGTTAAACTCAAAGTGGAAGTATGTTTTCTAAAATGGTCATCTAGACGTCGTTCTTTCGACTGAAATGACTACCTTTACAAAAACGACTTGTAACTTATTTTTCTGACTATAAACCTATACTTTTTCTGTTTAGATTCATAAAATATAGTTCAATATGAAACCATAGCAATTTGATTCACTCAAAACGGATTTAAAATGAAGAAGTTATGGGTAAAACAAGATTGGATAATTTTTCTCATTTTAGCTACGTGAAAATTGGTAACAAATCTATTCCAACCATAACTTAATCAACTTGTATTGTATATTATGTAATCTTGAGATACCATAGACACGTATACAATGTTTCGACCTATCATGTCGACACATCTATATATATTTCGGAACAACCATAGACACTCTATATGTGAATGTTGGAGTTAGCTATACAGGGTTGAGGTTGATTCCAAAATATATATAGTTTGAGTTGTGATCAATACTGAGATACGTATACACTGGGTCGTGGATTGATTCAAGATAATATTTATCGATTTATTTCTGTACATCTAACTGTGGACAACTAGTTGTAGGTTACTAACGAGGACAGCTGACTTAATAAACTTAAAACATCAAAATATATTAAAACTGTTGTAAATATATTTTGAACATACTTTGATATATATGTATATATTGTTATAGGTTCGTGAATCAACCAGTGGCCAAGTCTTACTTCCCGACGAAGTAAAAATCTGTGAAAGTGAGTTATAGTCCCACTTTTAAAATCTAATATTTTTGGGATGAGAATACATGCAGGTTTTATAAATGATTTACAAAATAGACACAAGTACGTGAAACTACATTCTATGGTTGAATTATCGAAATCAAATATGCCCCTTTTTATTAAGTCTGGTAATCTAAGAATTAGGGAACAGACACCCTAATTGACGCGAATCCTAAAGATAGATCTATTGGGCCTAACAAACCCCATCCAAAGTACCGGATGCTTTAGTACTTCGAAATTTATATCATATCCGAAGGGTGTCCCGGAATGATGGGGATATTCTTATATATGCATCTTGTTATTGTCGGTTACCAGGTGTTCACCATATGAATGATTTTTATCTCTATGTATGGGATGTGTATTGAAATATGAAATCTTGTGGTCTATTGTTACGATTTGATATATATAGGTTAAACCTATAACTCACCAACATTTTTGTTGACGTTTAAAGCATGTTTATTCTCAGGTGAATACTAAGAGCTTCCGCTGTTGCATACTAAAATAAGGACAAGATTTGGAGTCCATGTTTGTATGATATTGTGTAAAAACTGCATTCAAGAAACTGATTTCGATGTAACATATTTGTATTGTAAACCATTATGTAATGGTCGTGTGTAAACAGGATATTTTAGATTATCATTATTTGATAATCTACGTAAAGCTTTTTAAACCTTTATTTATGAAATAAAGGTTATGGTTTGTTTTAAAAATGAATGCAGTCTTTGAAAAACGTCTCATATAGAGGTTAAAACCTCGCAACGAAATCAATTAATATGGAACGTTTTTAATCAATAAGAACGGGACATTTCACATATAATTTCTTCAGAGGGAATGAGTTAATTCTTCATAACTCGTTGATACAATATACACGTTATTGATTCGTAATGATGTCCACAGTGATTCTTGAACTGACGGAGTTTGTGATGTTATCGGTGTTGTTGATTCGGATATTGACTGTACTGACGATGCTGGTAACGCTGACGGTACTGTTGATGCTTTTGGTAAAGCAAGTTTAGCTTGTTAATCACACACCATTTTTGTCAGGGTTTCTACTCTTCCTTCTATCATTTTGGTTCGCTTAACTGATTTATGGTTAGGGCTAGATTAGATAATCTCTAAGACTTTAGAGATTACATAATCATCATGGAATGTTTCTCCAATGAAGTTATGAATTAATACTTCGTCAGTTATTGTTGTTGGTACTCCTTGGTATCTATGGTGCGTATGACGTTGATGCTCGTGGGACAGATTGTGAAGTTGAGGTTTACGACACGGTTGTGGTTGGAGGTGGTAATGGTACTATTGGTGTTGATGATGGTGGTACTGGTTATGCTGCTGATGCTGCTGCTGGTGTTTGTAATCTCTGCACCATATTCTCCAAAGCCACTACCCGAGCGCGAAGCTCGTTGACTTCTTCTATTACACCGGGGTCATTGTCGGTTCGGATGAGCGGATAAATAAAATCTAAAATTTGATGTAATATATAATCCTGATGAGATACTCTGGAAATGAGCGAGAACATGGTATTTCGGACAGGTTCGCCGGTAAGTGCTTTAGGTTTTTCGTCAAGAGGCCAATGTGGTGGATGAAAGGGATCACCTTCTTCTTGTCTCCAATGATTGAGGAGGCTACGAAACCATCCCCAATTCATCCAGAATAGGTGATGACTGATTGGTTGATCTATTCCAATCACACTGCTTTCGGAGCTTGAATGGGATTCCATTTCGGAATCTGAGTGACTTGAACTGATGACGAATTCCATTTCGTACGATTGGATAAAGGATTTTTTTTTCCGATATGAAATGATTTTGGCTAACGGATGGTATTCTAATTACATAGAATATATATATATATATATATATATATATATATATATATATATATATATATATATATATATATATATATATATAGATCAAAAGATTTCGTAGATTATGGAGGACTTTGCGGGATATGTCAGGCAAAGTTTAAAGTAACAGATACGATAAGATATGATTTAGCAGATATGCTAAGATATGAATTTTTGTCTATACACTATTCATGCAATCAATGCAGCAAGACGTGTCTTAGACTAAAAATGATAAGCATGTAATTTCCTGCTGATGATAAGTAGTTAATTTTGGACACAAAATGATAAGCAAAACTTTTGACATGAAGACACGGTCGAAGTCCAGACTCACTAAAGCATCTAAACAACTATCAGTTAGACACACTAAGGCAAGACCTGGTTCACTAAGACCACCGCTCTGATACCAACTGAAAGGACCCGTTCATATACATTATAAACGATTCACAATAGTTGATTACAATGCGAGGAATTTGACCTCTACATGATACATTTTACAAACATTGCATTCGTTTTTAAAAGACAATCTTTCTTTACATCGAAAATTGACAGGCATGCATACCATTTCATAATATCCACTATCCAACTATAAATTGATTTAATAATAATCTTTGATGTACTCAATGACTCGAATGCAACGTTCTTCGAAATATGCTATGAAAGACTCCAAGTAATATCTTTAAAATGAGCAAATGCACAGCGGAAGATTTCTTTAACACCTGTGAATAAACATGCTTTAAAGTGTCAACCAAAAGGTTGGTGAGTTCATTAGTTTATCATAATCATTTATTTCCATCATTTTAATAGACCACAAGAATTTCATTTCCAGTTCTCATAAATATACGTCCCATGCATAGAGACAAAAATAATCATTCATATGGTGAACACCTGGTAACTGACATTAACTAGATACATATAAGAATATCCCCTATCATTCCGGGATCCTCCTTTAGACATTATATAAATTTCGAAGTACTAAAGCATCCGGTACTTTGGATTGGGTTTGTTAGGCCCAATAGATCTATCTTTAGGATTCGCGTCAATTAGGTTGTCTGTTCCCCAATTCTTAGATTACCAGACTTTAATAAAAAGGGGCATATTCGATTTCGATAATTCAACCATAGAATGTAGTTTCAATTACTTATGTCTATTTCGTCAAACATTTATAAAAGCGCATGTATTCTCAGTCCCAAAAATATAAAGGGTAAAAAGGAAAATGAAACTCACCATACTGTATTTCGTAGTAAAAATACATATAACGTCATTGAACAAGTGCAAGGTTGGCCTCGGATTCACGAACCTAAATTAATTATATATATTTATGTGTTGGTCAATATTTGTCTAACAAATTAGGTCAAGTCATAGTGTACCACAATCCTAATGCTCGAGACTAATATGCAAAAGTCAACAAAAGTAAATTTGACTCAAATTAATTTCCAAAAATCTATACATGATTAATATATAGTTTAAATATCGTCGTTTTATATTTTTAAATTTTTTAAAAGATTTATTAGAGTAAATAATATAATTTATTTATTAATAAATAAAATTTTATATTAAATTTATATAATAAAATATACTTTTATATATATTAAGTAATAAAATTTATAGGGTTCATTTAATATCATAAAGATAATATGATAGGTATTATTAAAGTAATTTATTACACGAAGTAAAATATGTTTGTATCACATATTTATTTGATAAAATAATATCTATAATGTTAGTAAGTAAAAGTTGTATTATTTTGTAATAATAATTATTATTATAAAAATATCAATATTTATAATTACTAAGATGACATTATGATAATACGATAATTCTAATTATGATAACTTTAATATTTACAATAATTTTTAATATTATCTTTAAAATAATAATTCTATTTAAAATAATAATAATAATGATATTTTATAGTAACAATGACATTTATATTAAAATGATAATTTTTGTTAAAATGATAGTTTTAATACTAACGATACTTTTAATAATAATAGTAATGATAAAAATAATAAGAACGATAATTTTATCTAAATCAATATCTTATAATATTTTAATTTCATCATGATACTCTTACCTATTATTTCCTAATCGTTTCGTTTAATAGCTTTTAATCGTCTTTTATACCGTGTTCATAATAATGATAATAATAGTAATCAAAATAATTAGATGTTACAAATATTTGTTTTAATTACACTAATATTAATAATGATAGTTACTATAACATTATTAACGATAATACTAATAATTATCTTAATGATAATATAGTAATAATAATAATAACAATAACAATAACCATTTTTAAATAATGATATATATATTAATAATGATAATAATAATAATAATAATAATAATGCCAATAATAATAATAATAATAATAATAATAATAATAATAATAATAATAATAATAATAATACTAATTATAACTTTAACGATAATAACGATAGTAATAATAATAAAAAATAACAATTTTTAATGATAAATCTCTTTTATTGATAAAGATAATAATAATGATAATAATAAGATAAAACTAGAACAACGATAAAAACGACGATAATAATAATCATTTTTAATAAAAATATCGAAAATTCAATTGATTATAACTTCTAATCCGTTCATCGAAACCATTCGATATCTAAAGGAAGAGTTCTTAATTTTTCGCTAGCTTTCCAAGGACATGCATATCTTATACCTTATCTCAACCGCAAGTGTAACTAATTCAAGATTCAACCTAACCTGTCTAAGGGCAATATCAAAAGTACAAGCATGCATAATCCTAAATACTCGAGCACTAGTCAGGGATACACTATTAGTATGTAAAAGTTAAATTATGAGTACTCACATATCAATATTGAGATTCAATATTGCAGGAAAGGTACATAGACGCAACAGAAATGATAAACACTATATTGACCTCACGAGCATACCCATGAACCATACTCAATCACCTCCATAGCTATAACCCATAATTTTCTTAATCCTATCCCACTCGAAAAACAATTTCGAAATCACTCGGACAGCACTCCGTCGTAATATTTTATGTATACTAATAATATCTTGAAATAATACGGAGTAAATATATATATGTAAATCGATTGAGAGAGTTTAGAGAAAAATATTTTCAAGTTTCTATGAAATAATGAAACCTATTGAATTCTATTTATAATAGATTTTTGAATTATTAAAGTGAATTATTAAAGTATGAATTATTAAAGTGAATTATTAAAGTATGAATTATTAAAGTGAATTATTAAAGTATGAATTATTAAAGTGAATTATTAAAGTATGAATTATTAAAGTGAATTATTAAATTAAGAATTATTAAAGTATGAATTATTAAAGTGAATTATTAAAGTTAAAGTAAAGTAAAAATAAAGTAAAGATAAAGTTTAAGTATAGTAAAAGTATAAAACTATGTACGTATAATACGCGTATAAATATATATAATATTAATTTAAATCGTTATATATATTTAATAAAATAAAATATAAATATCGTTATCTTTATCATACTAGTTAAGTAATGAGTTGTCAAAAGTGGTTCTAGATATTTATAAAAGTTATATACGTTTTAATAATAAAGTTCTTTTTAAACTGAAAACGTATTTGTACGTTTGAAACTAAATAGATCAATCGAGTCTTTATGAGATTCAATCTTCCACTATCCTTTGTCTAGTTCTCAATGATTGACAATTTGTTCTTATTTATAAATCACTTTACCATTTTTCGAATATTGTTAAAATGGAAAGATTTCTCAAATCAACGTGGACCTTTCAACAGAGACTTGTAATCATAATTCAATATATCTGATAATTCAATCATTTGATCTTATCTTCTAATTCCATTGATAAACATTTTGAAACAGATACAATCATATAAAGTATTTAATCTAATATTCTGTTTACGTTTCAAGTTATAATATATATACACATATATATATAATCATATTCGTTTAATGGTTCGTGAATCGTTGGAACTTGGTCGAGGTTGAATGAATGTATGAACATAGTTTAAAATTCTTGAAATTTAACTTAACAAATATTGCTTATCGTATCGGAAACATATAAAGATTAAAGTTTAAATTTGGTTGGAAATTTCCGGGTTGTCACACTATGGATCCATATACTGTTATTCGCGCCCACCAGTCCACATCCTATGTACTGGCAGTTACTAGTTACCAAAGCTAAGGGATTTTTGGTTTAAACTCAGTGTAGAATTAAGTATGTACTTGTATCCATTGCGTTTAAAATAAATTGCATGTATTCTCAGCCCAAAAATATAGATTGCAAAAGCAATTAAAAAGAGAGCAATGAAACTCACCTTAGCAGCACATAAAGTTGTTCATCGTAATGTGACCGAAACTCGAAATATCAAATAATCCTAGATCTCAACCTAGAGAACATATGTTGGTCAATAAATGTCTATCAAGCTAGGCCAGGTCATAGTGTATCAAAATCCTAATGCTCAAGATCGACATACAAAAGTTATCCAAAGTCGTTTCAAAAAGTCAATTTTGACAATAGTTCAACAAACGAGACGTACCTTATATAAGGATTCATTTACTCTGTTGGTAATAGTTAAAAGTTCACTTTATCAATCTCGTAAATAAGTTGTTTAAATCTTAATTGCAGATTCAAAAGCAATTTCAATTAACGTCAATCATAATTCAGTTGATCATATCTTTTAATCCGTTCATCGAAACTATTCGATATCTAAATGAAAAGTTATTGATTTTTCGCCAGCTTTCCAAAAACATGTATATCATATACCTTTTACCAGTAGTATATGTATTTAATTAGTGATTCATTATAAACTGTTTAACGACGAAATTTAGTATACAAGCATGCATAAACATATATACTCGAGCACTAGACATGGATACACTATTAATTTATAAAAGATAAAATATAAATGCTTACGTATCAATATTGTGATTCAATATTTCAGAAAAGTACGTAGACGCAACGAAGATGATAAACACTAGTTTGACTTACGAGCAATACCCTCGAACAATACCCATAACCTCCTTAGTAGTAACCCATAGTTTCCTTAGCTCTATCCAGCTTGAAAACCCATTTTGAAAGTGATACGCTCATGACCTCGTCGTAGTATTTTAAGTGATATAATTAATAATAATAATAATACTATTAATAATAATAATAATAATAATAATAATAATAATAATATAATAATAATAATAATAATAATAATAATAATAATAATAATAATAATAATAATAATAATAATAATAATAATAATAATAATAATAATAATAATAATAATAATAATAATAATAATAATAATAATAATAATAATAATTTAAATAAATAAATAACTTATGGAGTAATATATGTGTAAATAAACTCGAGCAGAAACTGGCCTTTTATAGGCAACTTTTTGGAATCTGATGCCCATGCGATCGCATGAGTTTTTAGTGTATTTTTCATGCGATCGCATGGCCGCCTGATCCAGCTCAAAATGTTTTCGTTTTCTTGTTTGTCGACATATTATTATATAATATATATAATTTAAATAATTACTTATATATTATATTAAATTCATGTGCATAGTTGACTTGTAATTTTCATTCCGATGACTCGTACGTTGTCACTCGACTTATGTCCCGGTTCCGGTTTCTCGAACGCAATTTCATACGCTTAGAAAACTCACAATTTACGTTTTGTGACTCGTACCTTTGTCAAAATATAGTCTTAAATTATCAATAAACTATATCATTCAAAGTGTATCTTAAACTTTCGAGTATTTTGGTCATTTACTTCTATAAATCATTGTCTCGCTATTTGTTAATATATATATAATAACAAATCGTTTTATAACCAAGTTAATATATATCTTCAACATTCATAAACACGTTTTAAATATACGTCGCAAGTTATTCATATAATTAATATTCCAACTTATCATATATATTCAAATAAATATTTAAACTAATAAGTTTAATGTACGATATCAAACAATTAATACATTGTTACATTTTCAAGTTATAGCATATATATATGTATCTATATACATATAATTGTTCGCGAATCGTCAAGAACAACCGAAAGGTATTTGAATATATGAAAGTAGTTCAAACATTTTGAGATTCAGTTTTACAGACTTTGGTTATCGTGTCGGAAATGTTAATCATACAAAGATTAAGTTTAAATTTGGTCAGAAATTTCCGGGTCATCACAGTACCTACCCGTTAAAGAAATTTCGTCCCGAAATTTGAGTGAGGTCGTCATGACTAACAATAAAAATGTTTTCATGACGTATATGTGTTGATAAATAGAGTTTTATCACCATTGAATAATATGGATAAAACAATCCGATTATTCGAAGCGTATGAGAGAAGTTATCGTAAAAGAGTGAAATGAAGAATAGAGATTCGTCTTAACTCTTGACATATTAACGATTGATTTCCGTAATTTAAGGAATAGAAATCTTCATAATCTAAATAAGATTTGATTCTTCGAAATTTAAGGAAATTAAGATTTCTTTTGATTAAATGCGTAATTTGCCTTGATTGCTATGCTTGATATTTCGCTATAAATTAACCACTTCCGTTTCATTATTATCACCACTCCTGCATCTTCTTCCTTATTTCATATTTCCAAAAGATTGTGAAATGCTTCATCCAGTTCTGATTCTTGATATACTCCTAACTTTTATATCTGTCATTCTTTTTTTTCATCTACCACAAAGGAAGTTATTTTCTTCTACCATTACCTTGGGGTTATAGTGTTTTTCATTCTCCCGTGTCTTTATATTGCTATACGCATTGTTATACACGGTTTGTAATTTCGGGGTTGTTATCGGGCTTTATATTCTCTATTATATTTCAGAGCTTCATGCTTTCGTTTTCTCTTCCCGACCTTAAGTCAAGCGAATAATGGTCCAGAATTTGTAGGTATGGAGTTTTGGATGAACATAGTTAATGTTCTGAGAAGGTAATCGTAATGGCACGATCTTGATTTGTCAAATTACCAGAATATCCGAAAAAGACCGAATCATCAAGAAAAATATTTTCTTGATATGTTTAGAGGTTAAATAGAATAAAAGAGTTATGTAACATAGTTCATGATGAGGGTGTGATCTGTGAATCTTTATCACGTTCCATTAGAAACTCAGCATGACTTACTGTAATATAATCACGTTGATCAAGTGTCATTATATTATACTAACTCATGCTTCAATTCCCAACATTACTTCAAACATCCCTTTTACGAATTTTCAGATTTTCGAAACTAAAATAGTTTCTTTTATGATGTAACACAGATAGCGCGAAAAAATGAATGATTTCAGATAAGAATAGTTATGAAGATATCTTCAGAAATATCGAAGATATTTATAATGAAAGATATGATAATATCTTAGAATTTCTAATATCAACGGATGGTGAAGAAGATTTGTCTGTGAAGGTTTAGAGTCAGGAGCAAGGTATTCGTTAATGACTTCAGCAGACACTGAATCATTTGGATTCTTTGAAGGCACGTTTAGTCTTTGTGATTTGTCCACAGCCTTCTTCATAGTTTGCTCAATCCGTTTTCCAGTTCTAAACCTTCTCTTTTTCTGTGCTTTTCCAACACACTACTCTTTATCATCCAACTTTCGACTGTTAACGTCGTTTATAGTTTTTGCTGCTTCATCAGCATTTTTCCAAAATTCGGAGGACTAGTTTCACAGTTTGGGGTGTTTTTCAGAAACTTCACATTCGAAGTAATTAAGTCTAGGAGATTGACATTATATGTATATATATTCCTGTTGGCATAGAATTGCTGCGAAATTCGAAATACTGATTGCTAATTTCCGGTAGTTGGAACGGCAACTATTGTTACAAGATGTGGATGAGTACATGATAGGGTTTCAATGAATAATTATAGTGACTTTTCAAAGAAACTTAAGTCATAGATTAATGAAGTTGCTGGTAAATTTACTGCTAATGTGGTGGAACATGAAAGGTTCCCCAGTAACAAGAACATATATGTCAAGGTTACAATAAAGTTAATCTGAAAAGTCGAAGTTGACTGGTTGGAAGTGTGATAAAAATTGATATCTTGAAAAGAATTTCAAGATTATTTTCGGTATTAACAACATTAAAGGATCTTGCACAGTTTTGAAGTCAAAGTATAGCTTTAAAAGATGTAGAGATCTAAAAATGATGTCACCGGTTCAGAGTTATGACTTGGATTCTGATCCGTCAATATCAGAATATGTAATTGAATTTGTATGAAAATGATTGTATATCGTTGTGAGTATTGTTAATAATTTTTGAATCAAAGTTGAAGAATGTACAGTGTAACATATTAATTGCAAACTTAAATATTTACCGGGTATTACCTACCCGTTAAAAAAAATTCACAATTAATACTTTGTACAAAGAATTTTCGTTACAGTCTTTATGAAAATATCTGTATGTATATTTTCTTCAGATGTAATACAGATTTAATGAGTTAATATCATATTAAGCTCATTTGATTTTTGGCTTGAATTAGAAATGAATAATCTCCAAAACATTAGAGATTACCTAATCTTCGCGGAGTATTTCACTAATGAAATTAATACTTCATTATTTATTCTTATTGATATTCCTCGGTGAAGGATGTTGATGCTCGTGGAATTTTTGTGAACCTTACAAGGCACAGATGATATTTTCTGGAAAGTTTCGAGTACATCGAAAATGAAAATGTAAAATCAATTATGTAATTGAATAATACACTTGGTTTATTAGGAAATAGAATTCATTGAGTTGAAACAGAGATTGTAGTTAACGATTGTTAAGTCATTAACGAAGGATGTATAGCATATTAGTAACATGAACTAACCGAGTAGTATCTACCAGTTATGATTCACATGTAATAGCTTAGTACGAAAAGATTTATTTTGTTTTCAAATTTCACATATATATATATATATATATATATATATATATATATATATATATATATATATATATATATATATATATATATAAAATATACATATAATTTCTTCAGGGAAAATGAGTTAATACTTCATAACTCGTTGATACAATATACGCGTTGTTGATTTGTGATGATGTTGGTGATTATGAAATTGGCGGAACTTGTAATGCTACAGGTTTTGCCGGTGTTGGTGATACTGACGATACTGTTGATGCTGCTGGTAAAACAAGTCTATCTTGTAAATCATGCACCATTCCGATCAGGGTTTCTACTCTTCCTTCTATCATTTCGGTCCACTCATCTGATTTACGGTTACGACTGGAATATATTATCTCTAAGACTTTAGAGATTACATAATTGCCGCAGAATATTTCTCCAATGAAGTTATGAATCAATACTTCATCGGTTATTGTTGTTGGTACTCCTTGGTATCTATGGTGCGTATGACATTGATGTTCGAGGTACATGTTGTGATGTTGAGGCTTGCGGTTCGGATGTTGTTGGTGGTGGTAATGGTACTGTTGGTGTTGTTATCGGTGGTACTGTTGATGCCGGTGATTCTGCTGGTGCTTGTAACCTTTGCACCATATTCTCCAAAGCCACTACCCGAGCGCGAAGCTCGTTGACTTCTTCTACTGCACCGGGATGATTGGCGGTTCGGACGAGCGGATGAATAAGATCCAGAATTTGAAAGAGTATATGATCATGACGAGATACTCTGGAGATGAGAGAGAAAATGGTGTCTCGAACAGGTTCGCCGGTAAGTGCTTCAGGTTCTTCGCCAAGAGGGCAATGTGGTGGATGGAAGAGATTGCCTTCTTCTTGTCTCCAATGATTAAGTAGGCTACGAATCCATCCCCAATTCATCCAGGATAGGTGATGGCTGATTGGTTGATTCATTCCGGTTACACTGTCTTCGGAGTTCAGGTGAATATCCATATAGGAATAGCTGCCGGAGTTTAAGGAATTTGAACTAGATACAGGATCCATCTTGTATAATTAGGGAGATGATTTTTGATATAAAATAGATTATAGAATTTAGTTTGGTATTCTTCAATACATAATTTACATATGTATATATAATACCAAATTCCATAAATCACGGAGAAATTTTCGGAAGATGTCAGGAAAAGTTTACAGTAACAGATACGCTAAGATATGAATTTTTGTCTATACACTATTTATGTAATAAATACAGGAAAACGTGTCTAGACTTAAGAATAATAAACATGTAATTTCCGACAAGAAATGATAAGCAAAACTTTTAACATGCAGACACAGTCGAAGGCCATATATAAAATATACATATAATTTCTTCAGGGAAAATGAGTTAATACTTCATAACTCGTTGATACAATATACGCGTTGTTGATTTGTGATGATGTTGGTGATTATGAAATTGGCGGAACTTGTAATGCTACAGGTTTTGCCGGTGTTGGTGATACTGACGATACTGTTGATGCTGCTGGTAAAACAAGTCTATCTTGTAAATCATGCACCATTCCGATCAGGGTTTCTACTCTTCCTTCTATCATTTCGGTCCACTCATCTGATTTACGGTTACGACTGGAATATATTATCTCTAAGACTTTAGAGATTACATAATTGCCGCAGAATATTTCTCCAATGAAGTTATGAATCAATACTTCATCGGTTATTGTTGTTGGTACTCCTTGGTATCTATGGTGCGTATGACATTGATGTTCGAGGTACATGTTGTGATGTTGAGGCTTGCGGTTCGGATGTTGTTGGTGGTGGTAATGGTACTGTTGGTGTTGTTATCGGTGGTACTGTTGATGCCGGTGATTCTGCTGGTGCTTGTAACCTTTGCACCATATTCTCCAAAGCCACTACCCGAGCGCGAAGCTCGTTGACTTCTTCTACTACACCGGGATGATTGGCGGTTCGGACGAGCGGATGAATAAGATCCAGAATTTGAAAGAGTATATGATCATGACGAGATACTCTGGAGATGAGAGAGAAAATGGTGTCTCGAACAGGTTCGCCGGTAAGTGCTTCAGGTTCTTCGCCAAGAGGGCAATGTGGTGGATGGAAGAGATTGCCTTCTTCTTGTCTCCAATGATTAAGTAGGCTACGAATCCATCCCCAATTCATCCAGGATAGGTGATGGCTGATTGGTTGATTCATTCCGGTTACACTGTCTTCGGAGTTCAGGTGAATATCCATATAGGAATAGCTGCCGGAGTTTAAGGAATTTGAACTAGATACAGGATCCATCTTGTATAATTAGGGAGATGATTTTTGATATAAAATAGATTATATAATTTAGTTTGGTATTCTTCAATACATAATTTACATATGTATATATAATACCAAATTCCATAAATCACGGAGAAATTTTCGGAAGATGTCAGGAAAAGTTTACAGTAACAGATACGCTAAGATATGAATTTTTGTCTATACACTATTTATGTAATAAATACAGGAAAACGTGTCTAGACTTAAGAATAATAAACATGTAATTTCCGACAAGAAATGATAAGCAAAACTTTTAACATGCAGACACAGTCGAAGGCCAGACTTAATAATGCATCCTAACAACTATCAGTTAGACACACTCATGCAAGACCTGGTTCGCTAGGACCAACGCTCTGATACCAACTGTGACGATCGTTCCAAATCCATATGGACAATACGTCATTCATCAATTTCATTGCGAGGTATTTGACCTCTATATGATATGTTTTGTAAACATTGCATTCTTTTGAAAAGGCACACCATAAATGAATATTTAAATCAAGGTTTTCGACATCTGATGATTTCTACATATAGACAATCATCGTAATATAATAGTTTACAATGATACTTCCGTTGACAATGCAGTCAAAATAAGATACATGGTGATGATTTGGTGAATGCAACGTTTCCTTGAAAAGTATGTCATGTAAGACTCCATGCACATAGCTTGTCTAACATATAAGCAAACAGTGGAAGACTTCTAGGAAACCTGAGAATAAACATGCTAACAAGTGTCAACACAAAGGTTGGTGAGTTCATAGTTTTATTGTTTCGTATAATCTGTATATAAAATTGGATCACAAGATTTCAGTTGTTTCATTCAAAAACGTTTATCAAAAGTTTGTCAATAGATTCTACGTAACAGAGCACCCTGGTAACTAAGCTTTAACATTATAATGATAAATACCCCATTCGTTTTAATACACGCAAACCAACGTGTCCTAAACTCAAATAAAACACGTCCGTTAAAAGGCTAGCGCTCTAGCTCGGACGGGGATGTCAAGCCCTATGGATCCATATACTGTTATTCGCGCCCACCAGTCCACATCCTATGTACTGGCAGTTACTAGTTACCAAAGCTAAGGAATTTTTGGTTTAAACTCAGTGTAGAATTAAGTATGTACTTGTATCCATTGCGTTTAAAATTAATTGCATGTATTCTCAGCCCAAAAATATAGATTGTAAAAGCAATTAAAAAGGGAGCAATGAAACTCACCTTAGCAGCACATAAAGTTGTTCATCGTAATGTGACCGAAACTCGGAATATCAAATAATCCTAGATCTCAACCTAGAGAACATATGTTGGTCAATAAATGTCTATCAAGCTAGGTCAGGTCATAGTGTATCACAATCCTAATGCTCGAGATCGACATACAAAAGTTATCCAAAGTCATTTCAAAAAGTCAATTTTGACAATAGTTCAACAAACGAGACGTACCTTATATAAGGATTCATTTACTCGGTTGGTAATAGTTAAAAGTTCACTTTATCAATCTCGTAAATAAGTTGTTTAAATCTTAATTGCAGATTCAAAAGCAATTTCAATTAACGTCAATCATAATTCAGTTGATCATATCTTTTAATCCATTCATCGAAACTATTCGATATCTAAATGAAAAGTTATTGATTTTTCGCCAGCTTTCCAAAAACATATATATCATATACCTTTTACCAGTAGTATATGTATTTAATTAGTGATTCATTATAAACTGTTTAACGACGAAATTTAGTATACATGCATGCATAAACATATATACTCGAGCACTAGACATGGATACACTATTAATTTATAAAAGATAAAATATAAATGCTTACGTATCAATATTGTGATTCAATATTTCAGAAAAGTACGTAGACGCAACGAAGATGATAAACACTAGTTTGACTTACGAGCAATACCCTCGAACAATACCCATAACCTCCTTAGTAGTAACCCATAGTTTCCTTAGCTCTATCCCGCTTGAAAACCCATTTTGAAAGTGACACGCTCATGACCTCGTCGTAGTATTTTAAGTTATATAATTAATAATAATAATAATAATACTATTATTAATAATAATAATAATAATAATAATAATAATAATAATAATAATAATAATAATAATAATAATAATAATAATAATAATAATAATAATAATAATAATAATCATAATAATAATAATAATAATAATAATAATAATAATTTAAATAAATAAATAACTTATGGAGTAATATATGTGTAAATAAACTCGAGCAGAAGCTGACCTTTTATAGGTAACTTTTTGGAATCTGATACCCATGCGATCGCATGGGTTTTTAGTGTATTTTTCATGAGATCGCATGGCCGCCTGATCCAGCTCAAAATGTTTTTGTTTTCTTGTTTGTCGACATATTATTATATAATATATATAATATATATAATTTAAATAATTAATTATATATTATATTAAATTCATGTGCATAGTTGACTTGTAATTTTCGTTCCGATGACTCGTACGTTGTCACTCGACTTATGTCCCGGTTCCGGTTTCTCGAACGCATTTTCATATGCTTAGAAAACTCGCAATTTACGTTTTGTGACTTGTACCTTTGTCAAAATATAGTGTTAAATTATCAATAAACTATATCATTCAAAGTTTATCTTAAACTTTCGAGTGTTTTGGTCATTTACATCTATAAATCATTGTCTTGCTATTTGTTAATATATATATATAATAACAAATCGTTTTATAACCAAGTTAATATATATTTTCAACATTCATAAACATGTTTTAAATATACGTCGCAAGTTATTCATATATATTCAAATAAATATTTAAACTAATAAGGTTAATGTACGGTATCAAACAATTAATACATTGTTACGTTTTCAAGTTATAGTATATATATATATATATATATATATATATATATATATATATATATATATATATATATATATATATACATATACATATAATTGTTCGCGAATCGTCAAGAACAACCGAAAGGTATTTGAATATATGAAAGTAGTTAAAAAATTTTGAGATTCAGTTTTACAGACTTTGCTTATCGTGTCGAAAATGTTAATCATATAAAGATTAAGTTTAAATTTGGTCAGAAATTTCCGGGTCATCACAGAATGTTTTTGAAGTAGTGTTGGGAACTGAAGCATGAGTTAGTATAATATAATGACACTTGATCAACGTGATTATATTACAGTAAGTCATGCTGAGTTTCTAAATAGAACGTGATGATTCACAGATCATAACGTCATCATGTGCCATGTTACACGACTCTTGTATTCTACTTAACGTCTAAACATATTAAGAAAATATTTTTCTTGATAATTCGGTCTTTTCCGAGGTTTCCTGGTAATTTGACAAATTAAGATCGTGCCATTACAATTTCCTTCTTAGAACATTAACTATGTTCATTCCGAAATTCATATCTGCGAATTCTGGACCATTACATGTGTGCTAAATGACAAGAAGAGAAAACAAAAGAATGAAGCTCCGAAATAGAAATTGTGGTGTAAATCACAGCAAATCGGAGAAAACATTAACTGTGGATGACAATGATTATAGAAGACAGAAGCAGGGAGTTTGAAATATAAGGGAAGATATAAAGCCCAACGACAACCCAGAAATTATAAACCATATATATCGATACATATAGCAATATAAAGACATGGGAGAACTAAAAACACTATAAAACCAAGAGTATAGTAGAAGTGGATAGATTCTTCTGGTGGCAGATGAAAGAGAAGAATGACAGATATGAAAGTTAGGAGTATATCAAGGATCAGAACGGGATGGAGCATATTGACGAATGTTTTAAAGTATGAATTGAGGGAGGAAGAATAGAAGGAGTGAGCTGTGGGAATAAGGAAACGAAGAGGGTGGATATATAATAAAATATCCGACAGGGCAATCAAAATAGATTATCGCATTTAATCAAAGTGGATCCTAATTTCCTTAATTACCGAAGAACCAAATCTTATTACGAAGATTTTCTCTAATTCCCTTGAATTTTGGAAATCAACAGTGACTACGTCACCGGTTAAAACTAACCTACATTTACTTATTTCACTCTTTTGTGATAACTTCACTCGTACTCTTCACATAATTAAATTGTTTTATCCATATTATTCAATGATGATAAAAACTCTAATTTTCAGCTCAGATGCGTCATGAAAACATACTTATTGTTAGCCATGATCATCCCAATCAAATTTCGGGACGGAATTCTTTAACAGGTAGGTACTGTGACAACCCGGAAATTTCCGACCAAATTTAAACTTTATCTTTATATTATTCTGACACGATAAGCAAAGTTTGTTAAGTTAAATCTCAAGAATTTTAAACTGTATTCATACATTCATTTAACCTTGACAGAATTCCGACGATTCACGAACCATTATTTAATTGGAAATGAATATGTATATATTATAACTTGAGAATATTAACAAAGTATTAAACGTATAATACTTTACATGAACGTACTTGTTTCAATACATTTATCGATGGAATTAGAAGATAATATCAAATGATTGATTTATCAGATACATTGTATGATTATGAGTCTTTGTTGTGAGGTCCACGTTGATTTGAGAAATAGTTCATTTTAACGATATTCGAAATAATTGGTAAAGTGATCTACATATGAAAACAAAGTGTCATTAACGACAACTAGACAAAAGTTAGCGGAGATTCCTGCTTAACTTTCAATGCATACTTTACAATGATTGTCTCGTATCTTTGATAAGATAATTATTTAGTTTTCATATTATTGAAAACGTTTATGATATAGGTGGAACCTTTTAAAAAATGAATTTGAATATATACAATAAGTCGGAATGTTAATTGTTAGAACTATATATATACATAACTTGCATCGTGTATTTAAAACGTGTTTATATATATTAAATTAGTTAAGTAAATGATAGTAACACTCGCTTAAGTGATTCGATTAATATGTAGATAGGATAACTAGTACGTTTAAGAAGTTAAAATAAACGCTAGTACATAAATGAACTATACTTAGTTAAGTTTTAAATGAAAACGTTATATGATATAATAATTTCTATTATGAAAACGTTATATGACATAACCATTGTTAAATATTTTAATGGTTTTAAATTATATAATGGTCTTTGAAATACATTTAGTTTTGAAAATTATATATTATATTATTAAATAAATATTTCAAATTTATATTTCGAAATGAAAGTATATATATATATATATATATATATATATATATATTACAACGTAATAAAATTTGATACTAATTTTATTTATAAAACGTTTTATTTAAAATAATACTATCATATATATATATATATATATATATATATATATATATATATATATATATATATATATATATATATATATATATATATATATATATATATATATATATATATATATATAACGAGACGATAATTTACAGAAGCAAATGACCAAAACACTCAAAAGATTAAGTTACACTTTGAGTGGGTTAGTTTTTCATTAATTTAAGGCCAGTTATTAACAAAGGTGCACGTCGCGTAACGTAAAGTGTGAGTTTTCTCAATGTACGAAAGGATGTTTGAAAAAGCGGAACCGAGACTTAAACCGACTTCCAACGTACATGTCATCGAAACAAATTTTATATTTTAACTATGCACTAGAATATAATATTATATATATATAATTAATAAATTAATATATTTATATATAATATTAATAAAACTGTCGGCAGATGAAATCAAAAATGTTTGGGTGCTGGACAGTTGGCCCATGCAATCATATGGGATATAGCCTACACAGCCATGCGATCGCATGGCAGGCAGGATCAACAAACATTATAAAAGCTCGATCAGTTTGGCCAAATGCATTCATCAATCTATCTCGCCATCTCTCAACTCTCTTTATATATATATTAATATTATTATTAATCGTATTATTATTATTAAGTATTATTATTATTATTATTATTATTATTATTATTATTATTATTATTATTATTATTATTATTATTATTATTATTATTATTATTATTATTATTATTATTATTATTATTATTATTATTATTATTATGTATTACATAAAATACTACGACGAGGTTCTGCCCAAGTATTTACAAAACGGGTTTTTCGAGCGAGATAGAGTTAAGAAAATTATGGGTTATAACTATGGAGGTTATGGGTATGGTTCGGGGGTATAGCTCGTGAGGTCAACCTAGTGTTTATCATCTCCGTTGCGTCAACGCACTTTCCTGCAATATTGAATCTCAATATTGATACGTGAGCACTCATAACTTAACCTTTATATATTATTAGTGTATCCCTGACTAGTGCTCGAGTATATTTGATTATGCATAATTGTACATTTAATATTGTCATTAGATAGTTTATGATGAATCCTGAATTTAATACATATGCTACTAGGATAAGGTATATAATACACATGTTGTTGGAAAGCTAACGAAAATTAATAACTTTTCATTTAGAAAGCGTATGATTTCGATGAACGGTTTAAAATATATAGTCAATTGAATTATCTATAATTTTAAGTAATATTGTTAAAATGATTATTATTATCGTTATCGTTATCGATATCGTTATCGTTATCGTTATCGTTATCGTTATCGTCGTTATTACCGTCATTATTATTATTATCTAATAATCAATATTATTATTATTATTATTATTATTATTATTATTATTATTAAAATAATTAATATTTTTTTTATCAAAACTATCATTTTATTATTCTTATCGTTATTATTATTATTAAAAGTATCATTAATATTAAAACTATCATTTTTATTAAAATTTGATTTTAATTGAAATATCATTATTATTATTAAATATCATTATTATTATCATTTTAGTATTATTATTATTAAAAATTATCATTCCGAATAGAATTATTATTATTATAAAATATTATTATTATTTCAGTTAATAATAAAAAGTATCGTGATTATTAAAATTATCATGATTATAATAATTTTTTTATTATAATTAATAATTAATATCATCATTAGTAAATATAAATATTGTTATTGTTATTACTAGTAGAATAATAATAATTATTATTATTATTACAAAATAATACAACTTTTACTCATTATTATTATTATCAATATTATTTTATCGAATAAATATGTGATACAAAGATATTTTTACCACACGTAATATAATTACATTAATAATACATACCACTATATTTTTATGATATTAAGTGAACTTAAAAAATTTTATTACTTGAGATATATAAAAAAATATATTTTTATTATATATAAATTTTAATATAAATTTTATTAATAAATGACTTGTATTAATTACTCTAATAAAATCTGATAAATATATGTAAATACATATAACGACTATATTTAAATTATATAATAAACAGGTATAGATTTTGGAAGCCATTTTGGGTCAAATTGACTTTTGTTGACTTTTGCATGATAATCTCGAGCATTAGGATTGTGATACACTATGACTTGACCTTAATTGTTAGACAGATATTGATCATTATATAAATATATATATATATATACTTAATATAGGTTCGTGAATCCGAGGCCAACCCTGCACTTGTTTAGTGCCGTCATATGCATTATTGCTACGAATTACTGTATTGTGAGTTTCATTACTCCCTTTTTATATATATTTTTGGGACTGAGAATACATGCGCTGCTTTTATAACTGTTTTATGAAATAGACACAAGTACTTGAAACTACATTCTATGGTTGAATTATTATACTGGATATCACCCTTTTAGCTTGGTAGCCTAAGAACTTGAGAACAGACTCGCAAGTTGACGCGAATCCTGAAGATAGATCTATGGACATTGACACGTCCCATCCGGGTTACGGATGCTTTAGTACTTCGATTTTATATACAGATGAGTGTACCTGTATATTGGGGATATTCTAGATGCATTTGTTAATGTCGATTACCAGGTGTACACCATATGAATAATTTTTAATTCGCAGGTTATTCGTACTATTTTGTACTCGGGTTACGTGTACAATTATTTATCTGAAATCTCGTGGTCTATTAAAATGATGGAAATGAATGTTTATGATAACTAATGAACTCACCAACCTTTTGGTTGACACTTGAAAGCATGTTTATTCTCAGATTTGAAAGAAATCTTCTGCTGTGCATTTGCTCATTTTAGAGATATTACTGGGAGTCATTCATGGCATATTTCAAAAGACGTTGCATTCGAGTCGTTGAGTTCAACAAGATTATTATTAAGACATTTATAGTTTGGATATATTATGGAATGTATTGCATGCCTGCCAACTTTTGAGGATATGAAAGTTTGTCTTTTAAAAACGAATGCAATGTTTGTAAAATGTATCATTTAGAGGTTAATACCTCGCAATGAAATCAACTATTGTAATTTGTTTATAAACGATATGAACGGGTTGTTAAATAAAGTACCTGGATGATAGTAGCTTGATCTAGTTTGAACTGCAATTATACATCATAAATTAATAATCTGTAGTAACTTGTCCACTAAAATTACTACTTTTGACCAACACATTTTTAAACACGTAAAGTAAGACCTATAGTAATTGCATTCCGACTTAAAATACAGTAAAAAGAACTCTTAATCACACACATTAAGTTATATCTTTGACCAAGAAAAGTCAGCCCTTGTGGACACAGTAACAACAGTCCTCTAAGGTCAAATGTAGACACACTACGACGTACCAAAAATGAAATCATAATGACCATTAGTTTTGTGAATTTCATCAAATCTGATGACCATTTAAAGCAAAGACATATAACAACAAAAAAGTCAAATAACAAAAATGTGAAAGGTGCAACCTATATAAAGGTAGTAGTAATGCACTCATAATAGAATAGAATGGAAAATCAAAATCAAATTGGTATGAATTAGAAACGATAAGTGTTTAATGTGTAGCAACAAAAATTAGCTATTCGGAGAATCAAGTTTAGGCATTAGTATAGATTATAGTTACCAGTCTTGAAGCAAAAAAATTAACTTATATTATTAAATAAACATACTTTATATACATTTTGTGTGATTAAAGATCTAACCTCATATATTGCAACAAAATAATTAATTTAATCTCTTCAAATATTCTGCACGATCTTGTCTAGAAGATATAGTGATGGCCTCTTTTGATCAGTGGAGACCTAAAAATAATTCATCAAGTCAACAAAAGTTTCAAATAAGAAAATAAGACCTCTTCACGAACCTAATACATATGCATTTTCTGGACAGTAAATATATAAAAATCATAAGCTGAGACAATAAGGTGATAATAGCGCAACAACAACATCCTTATTTTCTCTTCTTACTCTATTATCTTTAATGGGTCCAAATCGCTACCTGTATCAATCCCCTTATAAGGTTTCTGGAAGCTAAAGTGAACAAACCCGCTTTAACCCATACAAGAAAAGCTATACATTCTGACCCAATAATGAGCCCTCACATTTTCCACAACTACATAGTCCACATCGGAAAAAAACAACTTTTAGTTTTTCCTCATAGGAATGTAGGCAAACCTTATCCATATGAATAACGTTTTTAACAACATCAACACTGGAATTGATATCAACATTCGAATTCATCGTCATATTTTGAGTGGTTTTACCTGTCTTACACCAAAGGAATTTCAGATCAAACGACATCACAGATAAAGAAAGTTACATATCACCAAGATCATTTTTGGGACACAACATGTTCAAAATTGTATTATATATGTGTCAGGCCCGGCCCAATAGGGGTGCAAAGTGTACACTTGCACAGGGCCCATTATTTTTCAGGGCCCAATTTTTTATTTACACATTCACTATCAAGGTCCAGTTTACACTCTACAGGCCGACTAGCAAGTTTAAAGTCGTCTAAAAAGGTCCAAAGAGTGCACAAACAATATGTAACTCTCTTAGTCTCTTATCCCTTTTATAGAGGTTCTATATCTTGGAAAATTCTTCTCACACCGATGTGGGAACTGGGAAAATAGTAGGGATCGACTGAATGTTCCATTTGAGTGTTATATATTGAATGAATTGATGATTGATTGAAGTGGTATACATACATATCTAAATAGGAAACAATTCCTTTCTCAAAATCTGAATTTCGAAGTGAATCTTTTTGATTTGCCAAAAAAGGATTTCACGGATCTCTCCGCCCTTCTCAGCCTCTTATCTGGCGATTCTTCCGATCTCTTTTTCGATCAGCCTCTTCAGGTTCACATCTTTCTATGAACCCTAATTTTTTTATACAACTACTATTTTTTTATAATATTTTTATCATTCAATTGATGCATTTTTAACTATCGATGTTGTAAATCTGTTAACTTTCTCCCTCTATTGTGTAATAAGCCCTATTTAGAATTCTGATTAACATAAAGGGTCAAACATAGAGATTGAACCGGGTGTCTGTGATGTTACTTAAGATCCAATATGAAAATGATGATTAGAAGATGATATTATCATTAGTATTTGTTAGGAGAAAAGTTATTATTTTATTTGTTAAGAAAATCTGGGTATACATGTTTTTTGCCACTCGATTAATGACCCTGGTTGTGTTGAAAATGAATTTGAAAAACTTGAATGCAAGAAAGATTATGATCAATTTGATGCATCGAAGGACGACTTCATTTACATGGATGAGTATTTATAGGATGAAAGATATAACCTAACTTTATATGACTGCAAACGACTATGCTGGAGCAACTGTTCTTGCGTGGGTTATACTTACGCAAACGAAAACAGGGCAGGCTGCAAGACTTTTGGTAAAATGATATACGATCCAGCAAAAGCTCGAATTCGGGCATACACAGAATATTACGCCTTTAAGTATCTCGGAGGTCCGTAATCAAGTTTATTTAATATTTTAAAAAGGTACTTAATTTCCTCTAAACAGAAAGAGTTTATATTCCTCATATAAGTACACTTTTACAATAATTATTATAATTTATGTTTGATCTGATATGCTCTTTTGGGTAATCAAAGCTCTACAACACTGTTACATACATGATTCATAAATGCTTTGAGGTTGGATCACAGGCTAGAAGCTCACTAGGGGCTTTTTTTTTTAAATAAATCCATACATCAGTGCTTGACTTTTCCCGATCCAAATATAAATATAAATCCTTACAAGCTCAGTGCGTTTTTTAAATAGTTTATGTTGTTCACTCGGGCCTTTTTTTTCGCCTCGCTCAGAGCACTCAAATTCTCGGGACCGGCCCTGATCTATGTCATTATATTTCCACTTCTTTCAGATAGATTGCAACACTAAACGTGATTAGTTGCATTTGAATAAAAACCTTAACAGGTTAATCTCCATTAAACACAATTAAAAAAACATAAACTGTAAATTCATACGATAAAACCGAACACAAAAAATTTGACACAATAATCATAAAATTACAATCGTGCATGAATTTGAAGGTACATGTAGATTTACTTCAGCTCCAGCGAAGCATTCCACTTTTTATATACAAATACATGAATAGGGAAACTATTTGCGAAATATGTTGAAATTGGGTAAAATTAAACGAAATATAAAAACCCTAATATGAAAATACAGACAAATTTATATAAAGTGTTAGATACATAGTTTATATTAGAAATTGAGGTACCTACGATGTTTAAATTCAAATCGTCACTCCATATAATAGATGAATCGATGATGATATTATCTAATTTGGTGACTTAGAGTTTGAAAGACGATGTAAAGTTGAAGATGAAGCTTTGTTTAGGGTTCGCAGGTTTGAATATTTTGAATTAGGGATCGCAACTTTTGGAGTAGACGATCAAACAGGTGTATATGATCAAATCTTCTGAATGATAGCGTAGTGATATAGGTTTACGATGTAAAATATGTGTAATGAGAAAGATCGTATGAGAGAAACTAAAGTTAGATTTAGTTGTTTGATTCAATATCTGGTTGATAGCCTAGTGGTAGTATGTTGTAGAATAGAATTAAATGGGAGGATATTTAAGTCATTTAATTGATTGATTAGCTAATCTAGTTTTTTTGTTAGCTAATAGGCAAAATGGATGGTTGTGATTAAAACTTAGTCATGATCCTATGGTCATTAAGGTGTTAGCTTCATTTATGATGAAAGATAATGATCCTCTTATAATGTTTAAAAGAGATTGGTTTGGAATTTTAATTCGGGTTTAATTTGAGATTTTTTTTTAATTTTTGTTGGGCCTTCTTTTGCTCGGTGATCACCATCATAGAAAGAATGTTAGGACCAATCGCGTCAAAAATAAATATTAGTGACAAACATGTAATAGTGGGTAAACATGAAGGACCAACTGCGTAATTTTTTCTACATATATTAATGCGTACAATAGAAAAAATTTAAATAGATGAATGCATATAATAGGAGATCTGAAAATTGGACGCATACGATAGAAATTTAGTGAAAGTTCAATGCATTTTCAAATAATTTTTCCTTGTCAAAACAAAGGTCGAAGATATAAGAAAGCAAACACACAAAACGAAAACAAAGATATATAGCAACCAAATATATCTAGAAACTTATACGACAAGATTTATTCTTATTTTTTTATATTTTTTTCGCTCGTACATACCACACGATTGTTGAAGATATTCCTAAGGTCACATAGAATAAGATCAGAAAAAATTACGCCGAATGTCCTTATGATTTTTATGAGATTACTTTATGAACATTAAACACCCTTGTGATAGTGACCAATTCAATGCAGCATTCATGTGAGGTTTGGAAGGGGGGGGGGGGGGGGGGGGACAAAGTGATTGACAGCTCGGGACCGAAAGTTTTCAGGGGCTCAATATTTTTTAGGATTTGAGAAACATGATAACTAGATAAACACAATTGAAGCGGCGAATGCGAAGCATAATAGGCTCAAAAACAATATCAAAGACCTCAGTAAAAGAAAAAATCATTGTCCACTAGCATTTTAGCAAGGTTCTAAGAGCCTTTTTAAAGATGCTTATATTATTCGTTAGGGCGTAAGGGTCTTTTTTTTAAAGACAAGTTGTTGGCATCGAATACTCTCATTGCCACGCACGCACGCGCTTTCGGGCAGGAAACTCGAACCGCATTACAAGGATCCAAACCTTAAACCATCCCGAGAAGACAGGCGGTAGGACCTTCCCTGGGGCAATCCGACTTTCAGGAAATAAATCCTACGGATATTTTTCAGGGGAGGGACTCGAACTTGAGACCTCCCCACCCTCATCCCAATGTACAAGTGCAAAGGGGTGAACCACTTGACCACTATGGTGGGTTCAGAGCCTTTTTTAAATAACTTATATTATCCGTTACGGTTTAAGGGTCTTTTTTCATCTCGTTCTGTTCTCGGGACCGGCCTTGGTGCCAGCATCATGTATAAATTTTCAGGTAATACAACAAACCATCTAGTTCATTATATGAGACAAAAATCAATGTAACAACAAGCATCACAAAATATATAAATACCACCTCTTTGCCTGTATCTTTTTGTATGTTTGGACATGTCTTATTGTAGGAACACCGGTAATCATCGTTCAACGACGTCATTGTAAATGTCCTTGTTACCGTCTTCTTATTAGTCACATTATGGTAACGGGGCTCACGAATGAGAACCGTATCAAATGAGATTATGGATAGACAGCCGATTATGAGCCGATTTGAGTTGCTGGTTATCAAATCTTTACCATAAATATTACCATCTACTGACTCCCTCCATTTTGCTACCTCTAAACTTAATGCTAACATGTCAAGTTTATTAAATATGCAATTGTAGCGCAAAGAAAAGGGTTAAAAGGTTCAATAACATTTAGTCACTTTAGTAATATTTATTTTCATTCATATTCAAGAAGACAACAACAAAAACAACAATAACAAGAAACACCTGTTTGAACTTATTGTGTTTGGATTGTGATAAGAACTCACAAAGTTTTTAACCCAACAAGTCCGACCCGTCCATTTCACCACTTATATAAAAAAATATACTTCTTTGTTCTATAATGATTTGAAGCCGGCCAAACGGAACTTAGCATTTAGCAACAACTAAACAGTGAACAAAACACTAATTAGTCCTACTTAACACTACTTAATTGCTCTAATTAACTTTAAGAAACATGAAATAGCTACAACTCTGAAGTAAAAATGGAGATAGAGAATTCGAAAAGTTACAAAACGAACACGAACAGGAGAAGAACACCAAGCTGGAACTCAAGTAGAAGCCAAAGTTGGAGCTTCGATGAAGCGTTTGTTATTGCGAGAACTAGTATTAATGCAGAAGAAGACGAAAAAGCTCTAACAATCGCTGCTTTAGAAAAACTACCGACATTTGATCTTTTAAGAACACATGTTATGGAATCTTGTAGTGAAAATGTCGTTAAAAAAATACAAAATGGAAGTGAAGAAAAAGCAGGATTTATGAACGATAACCAACGCTTTATTAATAAATTGATAAATGTTGCTGATGAAGATAATGAAAAGTTGTTAAAGAATATCAGAAGCCGATATGATAAGTTCGTTCTTGTTATGACAATTTGCTTAGCGCACCCACACCAGCGGAAGCTAGGATATAATTTGTTTGAGACAAACTTGCGAGAAATAATAGAAAGCAAATAAAGTAACTGATAACACGACGATTTAACGTGGTTCGGCAAACCCTGCCTACGTCCACCCCAAGAATCTCCTTTATTCTTATAATATAAAAGAACCAAGTACAAGAAAAAGTACACTATGAGTTAAACCCAAACCCAAGCCCCTTAGATTTTAGTATAAAATCTAAGTTTCCCGTACACTATTTTACACTCCTTACAAGAATAAAACTCCCGACCTCACAAATAAACACACTCCGTTGATATTATCGATCAACTGTGTTTTCTCTCATTTGTGATACTTGATCCTCCCTTGGATCACTTGATCCCACTCTTGGATGATTTCAACAAGCTAGATATCCTTGTATTTATAATGTTTCCTTCCTAATGTGAAAACCACATATGAAAACATTTCCAACAAATGTAGCCACACTAGCCTACCATTTTGACTTCACAATTGTCACATGTGAAAAACAACTTCATCCTTATTTGACTTGTAAATGTGAGCCACAATTAAACATGTCAAAATTCATGTGGTTGGTAACCACCGTCCAACAGTTCTTAACCAACTTCTTTCATTAATAAGTTTGTTTTTAATCAGATTATGTTTACCGTTTATGTTGATTTTAGGGCTGATGTCATCCTTCCAGCGGTAGAAGTACGATACGAACATTTGAATGTTGAAGCGGATTGTTTTATTGGTGAAAGGGCTTTACCAACTTTGACGAATACTGTTCGTAACGTAGCTGAGTCAGCATTGACTTTTCTTGGCATTAGATTGTCGAAAACTACAAAACTCACAGTTCTTCATGATGCTTCTGGGATCATTAAACCTTTAAGGTAACAACAGTTATTTCGTATGCCTGAACATCATAGGTGACAAAATGGGCGGGTTGGGTCAAAGTTGGTAACTCCAATAATACACCATTTGGGTCATAATGATAACCTAATTTTCACTGTTTCACCTTTTGATTTGTGTTCTCTGTTTATAAAGATTATACAGAATTGTTCTATTAAAACAGGATGACGCTACTATTGGGCCCACCATCATCTGGTAAAACAACACTTCTACAGGCTTTGGCAGGAAAGTTAGATTCGAGCTTAATGGTTAGTCTAGTTATAACACCATGATACATTCAAAAAGTATGATCTTTTAATAAATAAAAAAAAAATTGTAAATTGGTTTAATGAATTATATATAAAATCGGGTGTACAGGTTGAAGGTAAAGTAACATATAATGGACATGCACTTGAAGAATTTGTTCCTCAGAGGACATCTTCGTACGTTAGTCAGCATGATGTTCATGTCGCCGAAATGACGGTCAAAGAAACTCTTGACTTTTCTGCACGGTGCCAAGGAACAGGATCGCGCAACGGTGATTAATAAAACCATCCTTATATGTTATAATAATGACCTGATTCGGGTTATGTTTATTTATATATGGGTTAAGCTTCTAAAATAAATATAAATAAATATATAAATATAAATACACAGCTTAAAAGAAAATGAGTTGATCATTTTTTTTTTTAGAACGGCTTGGTTGGTCCCCCTCCCATTACCCCCCACTGGAAACCCACTCTCGAAACATCGCACTTACGTGAACCCGCTCGATTTTATTATGTACTGCTCCCGCCATAGGACAAGGACACAGGACCCCATCAACCTGACATTTTATATGCCGAACTTTGTAACAATATTTGACATTTGAATTATATTTGAAAACTGATGAAGAAAAAAATGCAACCTTTTTGGGCAAAAAATGCTCCAGGTCAGGAATGTACAGTGGAAATACCAATTTTGACCCGTTACACTACCCATTTTGTCACCACTAATAAAACTCTATGATTTGTTTACAGAACTGCTTACTGAGATTGAAATAGTAGAGAAGGAGCATGGTATATTTCCAGAACCTGAAGTTGACTATTTTATGAAGGTATAATAACTTATAATAATAATATTTTACCTCTTGAAATTGATCGTTTAAATGTGACGTTGGGTACATTAAACTCTCCTTGAATTTCAAGCTATTTGTACGTTTTATTAATTACTTAATTCTTTTCTTTACTCCTAAAGAATAACTTACTACTTGGTGCAGGCTATTGCTATGGAAGGTACAGACAGCAATTTGATTACTGACTATATTCTTAAGGTAAATAATCAAAATAACAAAATTATAATCACTTTAGTCGAAACAGATCAGTACAAAATCTATCAAAGTTACCTTTGTTTAGCAAATTAACAATGGCAAATTGATACATCTGTTAAGTAGTCACATATATTCAGCATGACATAACAGCAAAAAGGACTTCATACTTGAGTTTTTGTTTAGCTACATTGATCAAAATTTGTAATTTTGAACTATAGTACTACTCTTTGAACAAGTATATAAGATGACCATTTCAAACAAGGGCGGAAATTGGGCCGTGCAACCCGTGCGGTCGCACATGGTCCAATATCTATAGGGCCCCAAAAATTATATTCTAATGTTGCATACCTAGTCCCATTATCCATGCATGAGTCCATTTGATAATTAGTAATTTAAATAATTAAAAAAAATACACAATGCTGTAAAACCCAAAATACATGATTTATTGATATGAGTTTCTTATGCGTACAGATATAGAACCGATACAATATAAATAACCATCTAGATAATAATCTAATGGACTAGGATAATGGGCCCTTATAGAACACGTGCTAACAATATATAAATAATATGGGCTAAGTTATTAATCCGTCTAACATCCCCCCGCAGTTGGAGCGGGAGCAGCGCGAACGCTTAAACTGGATCTGAACTCATCAAAAAGTGCAGTAGGAAGACCTTTGGTGAAGATGTCAGCATACTGGTAGCGAGAGGGTACATGAAGCACACGAACATGACCTTTCATCACAAGATCGCGAACAAAGTGTGTCTATCTCAATGTGTTTGGTGCGCTGATGTTGAACCGGATTGCTAGACATGTAGATGGCACTGACATTGTCACAATAAACAAGTGTAGCGGAGAACAGAGGGCAGTGAAGTTCCCGAAGAAGATTACGAATCCAGCATGTCTCTGCAACAGCATTGGCAACACCACGATACTCAGCCTCTGCACTGGAATGAGACGGAGTGTGTTGCCGTTTAGAAGACTAGGACAACAAATTGTTGCCCAAAAATACACAGTATCAAGTGGTGGATCTTCTGGTGGAGGGGCAACCTGCCCAGTCAGCATCCGAGTAAGCAACTAACGAAGTAGTGGAGGATGCGTAAAGCTGAAGAACAAGATCAAGTGTGCCCTGAACATAACGAATAATCCTGCGCAGGGCAGCAAGATGAGGCTCTCGAGGGTCATGCATGAATAAACATATTTGCTGCACATCATATGCAATATCTGGGCGAGTGAAAGTAAGATACCGAAGTGCACCAGCAAGACTATGGTACGCAGTGGGATCCTTAACAGGAGGACCTGATGGGGTGAGTTTGGTGTTAGTATCAATCGGAGTCCTACTAGGATTGCAATTTCCCATATCAGCACGCTCAATGATCTCTGATGCGTACTTCTTCTGAGATAGGAACATCCCAGAAGTAGTGCGCATGACGGAGATGCCAAGAAAATAATTCAGTGGACCAAGATCTGTCATAGAGAATTCCTTATGCAAGGAGGTGATAATTCGATGAAGAAGAGTCGTAGACGAAGCAGTGAGAATAATGTCATCCACATATAGTAGTAAGTAGGCTGTGTTTGCACCATGTTTGTAAATGAACAAGGAGGTGTCACATCGACTTTATTGAAAACCAACACGCTGAGCGTATCTTGTAAATCTCTGGAACCAGGCCCGAGGGGCCTGCTTCAACCCGTAGATAGACTTCTGCAAAAGGCATACATGATCAGGACGAGCGGGATCCCGAAATCCTAGAGGCTGGTGCATGTATATAGTCTCAAAAAGATGCCCATGAAGGAATGCATTCTTAACATCAAGCTGATGAATGAGCCAATGTCGAGAAGCGGCAAGGCTGATGACAGTTCGAATAGTAGCCGGTTTGACAACAGGTCTAAAAGTCTCATCACAATCGATACCAACCTGTTGGCTGCGACCATTAGCAACTAGACGCACCTTATGCCTGCTTAAGGAACTATCAGCATTAAACTTGTGCTTAAACAACCACATGGAGCGAACTATGTTCGTCGCCGTCGGGCGAGGAACAAGGGTCCAAGTACCATTACTAATTAAAGCATTATATTCTTCGGTCATAGCATTATGCCAGTTAGGGTCATTAAGAGCATGGGAGTACATTTTTGGTGTAGGAGATGGGTGAGATACGTGAAGATTTAGACGATGTACCGGTTTGGTGGTACCAAGGCGATGACGGGTGACCATAGGATGTGTGAAGGTAGTAGTAGGAGGAGCGGGAGGATTTGGTTGATTTGGAGGAGCTGGAGGATTTGGTGAAGTATTTGGTTGAGTTGGATTAGCTGGAGCATTTGGTGGAGGATTTGGTTGAGTTGGAGGAGCTTAATCGGTATTATTTTCTTGAGGTGGTGATGTGTGTTGAGGTTGTTGGGTTGTTTGTGTAATAGAAGAAGTAGGAACTTCATGAATAGTATGAGAGTAAATATTTGGTGGTGGAGGGTCTAGAAAAGCATAAGATTGTGGTTGGGTAGGTGTCATAGATCCATAGGGAAAAGAGGTTTCGTCAAACGTAACATGGTGAGAGAGAATGATCTTATTAGTGGCAAGATCGAGACATCGATACCCACGATGGTTAGATGGGTACCCAAGAAAAATGCAAGGAGTGGATCTAGGTTCGAGTTTATTTGTAGTGTTAAGATGAGGATAACAAAGGCATCCGAAGACGTGAAGGTTCGAGTAATTTGGTGGGTATTTGTATAGGCGTGTGTGAGGTATTTCATTGTTGATTGCGGATGATGGAAGAAAGTTTAGAAGGTGGGTAGCCATATGAAGAGCTTCAACCCAGAAATTTGGAGGAATGTGCACTTGGAATAAAAGGGTGCGTATGAGATTATTAATGGTTCGGATCATTCGTTCAGATTTCCCATTTTGATGGGAAGTTTGAGGGCACGAGAAACGAACTTGGATGCCATTGGTTTGAAAAAGATTATGTAGAGAGTGGTTGTCAAATTCACCACCGTGATTGTAACTTCCCGCCTTTTTCCGTTTACTTTTCCGTCTAATTATTTAAAGTCCATTATATGACTATAACTTCTCCCGTTAATACGCATTTTTAAAATATCTCGTTTAGGTAATTCACGCACCCACAACCGAACTAGAGGGACCATTGTTGCCAAGAGAGCAAAGGGGTGACTAGGTCAACTAGTCAACCCTTCACTCTCATCCATTCATTATCTCTTTCATTTTCCCTTTTTCTTTAATACTTCCACAAAATCTCTCAAACACCAATCCAAGAAATCATCATCTAAATCAAATCGAGCAAGCATCAATCAAAACAAATTACATATTTGGAATCCTTGCAACTTCCTCTTCGATTCCATACCGATTTCATTACATTTGGGTAACTTTCTAAAATCACTAGATTTTGTGTTCTTGATGTTTTTAACTTATAAAGTTGTTAATTAGTGTCTATGGCTCAAGTCTAACATGAATATATGATTTATATGTTTGATTTTTTTATTTGAAGTAACTAGCATGAACATAAACTTTGGTGTGTTTGATTTGGTGATTTGGTTGTTTGAATGATGTTAAATGTTATAATTGCATGTATTAAATGTGTTCCTAACATCGCTAGCTTCAATTTGATGAGTAGGTTGTTTTAGAAAACTTCATAAACATGATTAGTGATTTTGATGTTGTTGGTTAGGGTTTGATAGAATTGAATGTGAACATTTAATGCAATGAAAGCCATGAATTAATGTTAGTAAGTAGTTAGTTGTATTGTATGCTTGATTATCTACAAAATGGCATGTTTTATGTATGCATTAAATGCCCGAATCATAAATGTGCACTTGTAAAATTTGAAGCATTAAATGTGTGCATTGATTGATCATTTGATTTTGAAAGGTCGATTATTGCAAATAATGTTTTCGGTTGGTGAAATGTGTTTAGTTGTGTTCTTTGTCAAATTAGCTTTCCAACGATATAAAATGCGTGTCGTAAGAGTTTACGGTTTGTGTTTTATGTGAAAATGAAGTTTGAATTGAGACTTGAACAATTGAGACTGACCAGGTACCAGCACCCGTTGATTGCCGCGGCACGGCAATCCTGGGTCGCGGCGCGACATATAACGTGTCCAGGTTCTGACCTCCTTGGTCAAAATACGAAAAATGTTTGGCACGCTATGGACCTCCGATTCACATGAGACTTGTTTTAACATGCTTATATATGAATAAAAACCTCAAAAAAATAGTTCGGGACCCGACCCGAACGTGTTGACTTTTTCGTTGACTTTGACCGACCAAAGTTTGACTTTTTGTCAAACTTAACCAAATGATTATGCAACCTTCCTAGCTTGTTTCTATACTTGTATCTTGCATGAAACTTGACAAATTGATTCACACGCTACATAATCGAGTCGTAATGAGCCATAGGACTAATTGAACATCTTTGACCTATCGTGTTTACCGTTATTGATATGACCTATTTGTTTAGGTCAAGACTAGCATTGTCCTTTGCACACGTTACTTTGTGAAGTACTTTTCATACGTGCACTCAAGGTGAGATCATAGTCCCACTTTTACTCTTTTGAACTTACATTTGGGATGAGAAAACATAAACGTTTCTTTTTACTAAGTGAACACAAGTACAGGAAAACAAACATTCTACATACGATTTGAACAAAAACCCTCAATTCGATTATCATTAGTTACACTTGCCGGGTGTAAGCGAGAACTTATGTTATATGGCCATATGGGTTTGACAAACCCTCATTCAAACGGTTCGCTACCGTTTACGAATGAAATATATTTTCGAGAAACAGTGTATGTTCTAACACTATTGTGATGGGGTTCTATGGAAGGAATGTTAAGCATTGATAATTGGGTGCTCGTGAAACAAACTTTTGGAATGTATTACTATTATATCAATGTTACAAATCTTGTGGTTCACTTGTACTTAATTACTTAAACCTATGATTTCACCAACGTTTTCGTTGACAGATTTCTATATTTTTCTCAGGTCCTTGAACGTTTTATGATACATGCTTCCGCTCATTACTTTTGATACTTGCTTGGATGTCGAGTATATACATGCATACATGGAGCATCTTTTGGCTACTTTTAAATCGTGTCGCATAGATTTCAATTGTACTTATAACTTTGTAACGTAACTTTTGGATGAATTGTAAACTTGGGAACAAATCGTAACTTTTGAAATGAATGCGACATATTTTCGGTCAAACGTCATTTTAAAGACTTATGACCACGTAATGGGACCTAAATAGCCGGCGCCGTCAATGACGATTTTGTCGGGTCGCTACAGATGGTATCAGAGCTTTGGTTGTAGGGATTTAGAGTTCATTGGTGTCAACCCCGAGTCATAGGGAACATTAGTGAGTCTAGACTACAACCGGCATATAGACTTGAAGTAGGAATTACTTGACTACTTGTGCATTATACTCGAACTCTTCTATCCTATCTAATTCTTATTCAACCTTAAGCTCACGTTACTTGATTTAATTGACGCGCCACTTTGACTATATGAAATAGTGTCGAATGCACATATGAATTAGGGTAATATAATTTCTGGGATTATATTACGGTGACTCATATGAACATTCCGACATTATGACATAAAGAATTTAAGGCGAGTCAAGGAAAATTTCTCTCTATCCTTATTCCATATCATGGTTAGTATTATTAAGAATACTAATCAACGGTATTCTTGTGTTTTGAAGGAACAATGCCTCCTCGTCGTGTGCCACGCCATGAGACACCCGAACAAGCTCTACAACGAATGGTAGCCACCGCCGTAGAGGCGGCCATGGCCGATCACTCCACCAACAACAATAACAATAACAACAACAACAATCAAGGGGCCGGTAACTCAAGCGAAGGGTGCTCCTACAAAGCCTTCATGGGGTGCAAACCTCACACCTTTGATGGAACCGGGGGACCAGTTGTACTCACTCGATGATTCGAACAAACGGAAGCCGTTTTTAGCATAAGCGGTTGCCGAGACCAAGATAAAGTCAAATATTCCACTCACACTTTCGCCGGTGTCGCCCTCACATGGTGGAACACCTATGTACAATCGGTGGGTACCGATGAAGCTCACGCCCTCTCTTGGGCTGACTTAAGAGAAAAGATGATCGTCGAATATTTCCCTCGTGAAGAAACCCGAAGGCTCGAACAAGAGCTAAGAACTTTGAAAGCGGTCGGAAACGATATCAAGGCTTATAATCAACGATTTTCCGAACTAGCCTTGATGTGCCCAAACCTTGTGAACCCCGAAGCCTTAAGGGTTGAACTTTACATGGATGGTCTCGCAAAGAGCATCAAACACGGGGTAATGTCATCCAAACCCACTAATCATCAAGAAGCTTTGAACATGGCCCGCAAGTTGATAGAAACAGTGGACGAAATTGTAGTGCCGGCACCTAAAGCCGAGGATAAGTCTGGTAACAATAAAAGAAAGTGGGAAACCCCCAATCAAGTAACAACAACTTTGCCAAGAAGCCTTACACCTCTGACGGCAAGAAGGGTTATGCCGGAAACCTACCTCTTTGCAACAAATGCAACAAACATCACTTTGGCGAATGTGTCAAGCTAATTTGCTATCAGTGCCAAGGAATTGGTCATAAGGCCAATGAGTGTAAAAGTGTCGCCCCCATCGCTCGAAAAGGGCCCAATGCACCAAAAACGGGCACTTGTTACGAATGTGGCCAAACGGGCCATTATAGAAATGCATGCCCGAAGAAGAAAGATAACCCCAACACACGCGGCCGAGCTTTCAAAATCAACACCGAGGAAGCCCGAGATGACAATGAATTAGTCACGGGTACGTTTCTTCTCAACAACACTTATGTTACTTGTTTATTCGATTCGGGTGCTGATAAGAGTTTTGTATCCAAGACTTTGACTCATTCTTTTAACGCTCCACCACTTCCACTAGATACCACTTATACCATTGAAGTGGCCAACGGAAAACTATTAAGTGCCGACACATATTACCGGGGGTGCACATTAAACCTTTTGGGTAATGAGTTTGAAATTGACTTGATACCCATGGAACTAGGAAGCTTCGATGTAATAATCGGTATGAATTGGCTAGCCAAAACGAAATCTCACATCCTTTGTGATCTTAACGCAATCTGAATTCCTATCGAGAATGGTGAACCTTTGATCATCTATGGCGATAAGAGTTGCACCGGACTCAACCTCGTTTCATGCATTAAAGTTAGAAAACTACTCCGTAAGGGTTGTTTTGCGATCCTTGCTCACGTTAAGAAAGTCGAGTTCGATGAGAAGCACATCGATGATGTGCCAATTGTTAGTGACTATTCCGATGTATTTCCAAACGAATTGCCGGGTCTTCTACCTCATCGACCGGTTGAATTCCAAATCGATCTTATTCCGGGAGCCGCACCCGTAGCATGTGCACCATATAGACTCGCTCCATCCGAAATACAAGAATTGCAAAGTCAAATCCAAGAACTACTTGATCGTGGTTTTATCCAACCTAGCCATTCACCTTGGGGCGCTCCGATTTTGTTTGTTAAAAAGAAAGACGGATCCCTACGAATGTGCATTGATTATCGTGAACTAAACAAATTGACGATTAAGAACCGATATCCTCTTCCTCGCATCGATGACCTCTTTGATCAACTACAAGGGTCTTGTGTATATTCGAAAATCGATCTCCGCTCGGGTTATCATCAATTAAGGGTTAAGGGGAAAGATGTCTTCAAAACCGCTTTCCGAACTCGTTATGGTAGTTATGAATTCCTTGTCATGCCATTTGGTCTCACTAACGCACCGGCGGTGTTCATGGACCTTATGAACCGCGTGTGCAAGCCGTATCTTGACAAATTCGTTATCGTGTTCATCGATGATATTTTGGTTTATTCTAAAAGCAAAGAAGAACACGAGGAACACCTCTGACTTGTGCTTGAACTTTTAAGACAAGAACAACTCTATGCCAAATTCTCCAAGTGTGAATTTTGGTTAAAGGAAATTCAATTTCTTGGTCATGTTGTAAGTGATCAAGGTATTAAAGTCGATCCAACGAAAATCGAAGCCATTAGTAAATGGGAGACTCCTACTACTCCTACTCACATTCGTAAATTCGTGGGTCTCGCCGGAGACTATCGTAGATTCATCAAAGATTTCTCTTTGGTCGCTCGTCCTCTAACCGCGTTAACTCATAAGGGAAGAAAATTCGGTTGGGCAACCGAACAAGAATCCGCATTTCAAATCTTGAAAACGAAGCTAACCACTGCTCCTATCTTGTCACTTCCCGAAGGCAACGATGATTTTGTTGTGTATTGCGACGCCTCGAAACATGGTTTTGGGTGTGTGTTGATGCAACGAACGAAAGTCATTTCTTATGCTTCTCGACAACTCAAAATTCATGAACGAAACTACACGACACATGATCTCGAACTCGGAGCCGTTGTCTTTGCACTTAAAATGTGGAGACACTATCTTTATGGAACCAAGAGTACCATCTTTACCGATCACAAAAGTCTCCAACACATCTTCGATCAAAAGCAACTAAACATGAGACAACGAAGGTGGATTGAAACCTTAAACGATTACGATTGCGAGCTTCTTTACCATCCCGGAAAGGCAAATGTAGTAGCCGATGCCTTAAGTCGAAAAGAAAGAGCGGTGCCTCTTCGTGTCCGAGCCTTAAACATCACCATCCATACAAACCTTAATAGAGAAATTCGGGTAGCCCAAGATGAAGCTCTCAAGGATGAAAACGTTTCACGCGAGCTCTTGAACATTCTCGTCTCTCGATTCAAAACTAAGGAAACCGGACTTCGATATTTCACCGGAAGGATTTGGGTGCCTAGTTATGGGGACCTACGAAGTCTTATTTTAGATGAAGCCCATAAGTCACGATACTCGATTCACCCTGGTGCCAATAAGATGTACCACGACCTTAAACAACAATATTGGTGGCCGAACATCAAAAGGGACGTAGCTACTTATGTTTCCAAGTGTTTGACATGTTCCAAAGTCAAAGCCGAACACCAAAGACCGTCCGAACTACTTCAACAACCCGAGATCCCGCAATGGAAGTGGGAAAGGATAATGATGGATTTTATCACCAAACTACCAAAAACGACGGGCGGTTATGATACCATTTGGGTTATTGTTGACCATCTCGCAAAATCCGCACACTTTATCGCCATGAAGGAGACCGACAAAATGGAGAAACTTGCACAACTTTACATCAAGGAAATCGTATCCCGACACGGTGTACCTTTATCGATTATCTCCGACCGAGATGGCCGTTTTGTTTCTAGATTTTGGCGTACCTTGCAAGAAGCGTTGGGAACACGTTTAGACATGAGTACCGCATATCATCCTCAAACCGATGGACAAAGTGAACGCATAATTCAAACCTTGGAGGACATGTTACGAGCTTGCGTCGTTGATTTTGGAAAAGCTTGGGACAAGTACTTACCTCTCGTCGAGTTCTCTTACAACAATAGTTATCATGCGAGTATTAAAGCCGCACCTTTTGAAGCGCTATATGGCCAAAAATGTCGTTCACCTCTTTGTTGGGCCGAGGTAGGCGATGTACAAATCACCGGACCCGAACTCATTCACGAAACCACTTAAAAGATCGTTCAAATCCGAGATAGGCTTCGGACGGCCCGGAGTCGTCAAAAGTGCTATACCGACAAAAGACGCAACGACCTTGAATTTTAAGTCGGTAACCGCGTCATGTTAAAAGTCGCACCTTGGAAAGGTGTCATTCGTTTTGGAAAACGTGGGAAATTAAATCCGCGGTATATTGGCCCTTTCGAAATCTTGGAGCGTATTGGAACCGTTGCTTATCGTTTAGATCTTCCGCCCCAATTGAGCTCCGTTCATCCTACCTTCCATGTATCTAACTTGAAAAAGTGTCTTGCCGAACCCGATATCGTCATCCCTCTCGAGGAACTTACTATTGATGACAAACTTCATTTTGTGGAGGAACCGGTTGAAATTGTGGACACCTCCGTCAAGACGTTGAAACAAAGCCAAATTCCTATTGTTAAAGTCTGTTGGAACGCCAAAAGAGGACCCGAGTTTACATGGGAAAGGCAAGATCAAATGCAAAAGAAATACCCTCACTTATTCCCGATTCCGGAAACGCAAGATTTTGAGGAAGAAACAACGACCGCTACGCCTACTTAAATTTCGGGACGAATTTTTTTTTAAGGAGTAGGTAATGTAACATCCCGCTTTTTTCCGTTTACTTTTCCATTTAATTATTTAAAGTCCGTTATATGACTATAACATCTCCCGTTAATACGCGTTTTTAAAATATCTCGTTTAGGTAATTCACGCACCCGTAACCGAACTAGAGGGACCATTGTTGCCAAGAGAGCAAATGGGTGACTAGGTCAACTAGTCAACCCTTCACTCTCATCCATTCATTATCTCTTTCATTTTCCCTTTTTCTTTAATACTTCCACAAAATCTCTCAAACACCAATCCAAGAAATCATCATCTAAATCAAATCGAGCAAGCATCAATCAAAACAAATTACATATTTGGAATCCTTGCAACTTCCTCTTCGATTCCATACCGATTTCATTACATTTGAGTAACTTTCTAAAATCACTAGATTTTGTGTTCTTGATGTTTTTAACTTATAAAGTTGTTAACTAGTGTCTGTGGCTCAAGTCTAACATGAATATATGATTTATATGTTCGATTTTGTTATTTGAAGTAACTAGCATGAACATAAACTTTGGTGTGTTTGATTTGGTGATTTGGTTGTTTGAATGATGTTAAATGTTATAAATGCATGTATTAAATGTGTTCCTAACATCACTAGCTTCAATTTGATGAGTATGTTGTTTTAGAAAACTTCATAAACATGATTAGTGATTTTGATGTTGTTGGTTAGGGTTTGATAGAATTGAATGTGAACATTTAATGCAATGAAAGCCATGAATTATTGTTAGTAAGTAGTTAGTTGTATTGTATGCTTGATTATCTACAAAACGACGTATTTTATGTATGCATTAAATGCCCAAATCATAAATGTGCACTTGTGAAATTTGAAGCATTAAATGTGTGCATTGATTGATCATTTGATTTTGAAAGGTCGATTATTGCAAATAATGTTTTCGGTTGGTGAAATGTGTTTAGTTGTGTTCTTTGTCAAATTAGCTTTCCAACGATATAAAATGCGTGTCGTATGAGTTTACGGTTTGTGTTTTATGTGAAAATGAAGTTTGAATTGAGACTTGAACAATTGAGACTGACCAGGTACCAGCACCCGTTGATTGCCGCGGCGCGGCAATCCTGGGTCGCGGCGCGACATATAACGTGTCCAGGTTCTGACCTCCTTGGTTAAAATATGAAAAATGTTTGGCACGCTATGGACCTCCGATTCACATGAGACTTGTTCTAACACGCTTATATATGAATAAAAACCTCAGAAAAATAGTTCGGGACCCGACCCGAATGTGTTGACTTTTTCGTTGACTTTAACCGACCAAAGTTTGATTTTTGTCAAACTTAACCAAATGATTATGCAACCTTCCTAGCTTGTTTCTATACTTGTATCTTGTATGAAACTTGACTAATTGATTCACATGCTACATAATCGAGTCGTAACGAGCCATAGGACTAATTGAACATCTTTGACCTATCGTGTTTACCGTTATTGATATGACCTATTTGTTTAGGTCAAGACTAGCATTGTCCTTTGCTCATGTTACTTTGTGAAGTACTTTTCATACGTGCACTCAAGTGAGATCATAGTCCCACTTTTACTCTTTTGAACTTACATTTGGGATGAGAAAACATAAACGTTTCTTTTTACTAAGTGAACACAAGTACAGGAAAACAAACATTCTACATACGAGTTTGAACAAAAATTCTCAATTCGATTATCATTAGTTACACTTGCCGGGTGTAAGCGAGAACTTATGTTATATGGCCATATGGGTTTGACAAACCCTCATTCAAACGGTTCGCTACCGTTTACGAATGAAATATATTTTCGAGAAACAGTGTATGTTCTAACACTATTGTGATGGGGTTCTATGGAAGGAATGTTAAGCATTGATAATTGGGTGCTCGTGAAACAAACTTTTGGAATGTATTACTATTATATCAATGTTACAAATCTTGTGGTTCACTTGTACTTAATTACTTAAACCTATGATTTCACCAACGTTTTTGTTGACAGATTTCTATGTTTTTCTTAGGTCCTTGAACGTTTTGTGATACATACTTCCGCTCATTACTTTTGATACTTGCTTGGATGTCGAGTATATACATGCATACATGGAGCATCTTTTGGCTACTTTTAAATCGTGTCGCATAGATTTCAATTGTACTTATAACTTTGTAACGTAACTTTTGGATGAACGATTCTTGTAAACTTGGGAACAAATCTTAACTTTTGAAATGAATGCGACATATTTTCGGTCAAACGTCATTTTAAAGACTTATGACCACGTAATGGGACCTAAGTAGCCGGCGCCGTCAATGACGATTTTGTCGGGTCGCTACAGTGATCACATTGGAATGCCTTGATTTCACAATTAAATTGGGTTTTGATGTAAGCACGAAACTGAACAAACTTATTAAAAACTTCCGATTTATTACGCAAGGGAAACACCCATAGATAATGAGAAAAGTGGTATAGGAATATGACATAATATTTGAAACCACTGAGACTTGGAATTGGAGAAGTCCACAAATCTGAGTGTATAATATCAAATAAAGAATTAACATTAGAACGCGAAACGGAGAAGGGAAGTCTCACATGCTTTCCCAACTGACAAGCGTGGCAAAACAACGGGGATTTTGTTTTATTACACACTATTGCATGACTAGAAATTAAACGGTGAAAAACGTCATTGCCGGGATGACCAAGACGATGATGCCATGTGATAGGTGAAGTGATAAGAGCTTGGTGGATAGGTTGCAAAACGGGAGGGGTGATGGGATAAAGGTCTCCGATGTTGTCACACCGAAGAAGAAGTTGTCGAGTTGTAAAATCTTTCACATAAAAGCCAAACTCATCAAATTCAATGGAAACTTTATTATCACGAGTAAATTGGCGAACGGAGATAAGATTTTTGACGATATTAGGAGTAACTAAAATATTATTGAGGTGGAGTGGTCGGTGGATGTTTGGCAATATGCTATGACCAGTGTTAGTAACGGGAATTGTCTTACCGTCACCAACAATAACATTAGGATATATGCGATTATTAAAAATAGTACTCAGATTATTAATGAAATATCCCATTCTTATTGATTAAAAACGTTCCATATTAATTGATTTCGTTGCGAGGTTTTGACCTCTATATGAGAAGTTTTTCAAAGACTGCATTCATTTTAAAACAAACCATAACCTTTATTTCATCAATAAAGGTTTAAAAAGCTTTACGTAGATTATCAAATAATGATAATCTAAAATATTATGTTTACACACGACCTTTACATAATGGTTTACAATATAAATATGTTACAACAAAATAAGTTTCTTGAATGCAGTTTTTACACAATATCATACAAGCATGGACTCCAAATCTCGTCCTTATTTAAGTATGCGATAGCGGAAGCTCTTAATAATCACCCGAGAATAAACATGCTTAAAACGTCAACAAAAATGTTGGTGAGTTATAGGTTTAACCTATATATATCAAATCATAATAATAGACCACAAGATTTCATATTTCAATACACATCCCATACATAGAGATAAAAATCATTCATATGGTGAACACCTGGTAACCGACATTAACAAGATGCATATATAAGAATATCCCCATCATTTCGGGACACCCTTCGGATATGATATAAATTTCGAAGTACTAAAGCATCCGGTACTTTGGATGGGGTTTGTTAGGCCCAATAGATCTATCTTTAGGATTCGCGTCAATTAGGGTGTCTGTTCCCTAATTCTTAGATTACCAGACTTAATAAAAAGGGGCATATTCGATTTTGATAATTCAACCATAGAATGTAGTTTCACGTACTTGTGTCTATTTTGTAAATCATTTATAAAACCTGCATGTATTCTCATCCCAAAAATATTAGATTTTAAAAGTGGGACTATAACTCACTTTCACAGATTTTTACTTCGTCGGGAAGTAAGACTTGGCTACTGGTTGATTCACGAACCTATAACAATATATACATATATATCAAAGTATGTTCAAAATATATTTACAACACTTTTAATATATTTTGATGTTTTAAGTTTATTAAGTCAGCTGTCCTCGTTAGTAACCTACAACTAGTTGTCCACAGTTAGATGTACAGAAATAAATCGATAAATATTATCTTGAATCAATCCACGACCCAGTGTATACGTATCTCAGTATTGATCACAACTCAAACTATATATATTTTGGAATCAACCTCAACCCTGTATAGCTAACTCCAACATTCACATATAGAGTGTCTATGGTTGTTCCGAAATATATATAGATGTGTCGACATGATAGGTCAAAACATTGTATACGTGTCTATGGTATCTCAAGATTACATAATATACAATACAAGTTGATTAAGTTATGGTTGGAATAGATTTGTTACCAATTTTCACGTAGCTAAAATGAGAAAAATTATCCAATCTTGTTTTACCCATAACTTCTTCATTTTAAATCCGTTTTGAGTGAATCAAATTGCTATGGTTTCATATTGAACTATATTTTATGAATCTAAACAGAAAAATTATAGGTTTATAGTCGGAAAAATAAGTTACAAGTCATTTTTGTAAAGGTAGTCATTTCAGTCGAAAGAACGACGTCTAGATGACCATTTTAGAAAACATACTTTCACTTTGAGTTTAACCATAATTTTTGGATATAGTTTCATGTTCATAATAAAAATCATTTTCTCAGAATAACAACTTTTAAATCAAATTTTATCATAGTTTTTAATTAACTAACCCAAAACAACCCGCGGTGTTACTACGACGGCGTAAATCCAGTTTTACGGTGTTTTCCGTGTTTCCAGGTTTTAAATCATTAAGTTAGTATATCATATAGATATAGAACATGTGTTTAGTTGATTTTAAAAGTCAAGTTAGAAGGATTAACTTTTGTTTGCGAACAAGTTTAGAATTAACTAAACTATGTTCTAGTGATTACAAGTTTAAACCTTCGAATAAGATAGCTTTATATGTATGAATCGAATGATGTTATGAACATCATTACTACCTTAAGTTCCTTGGATCAACCTACTGGAAAAGAGAAAAATGGATCTAGCTTCAACGGATCCTTGGATGGCTCGAAGTTCTTGAAGCAGAATCATGACACGAAAACAAGTTCAAGTAAGATCATCACTTGAAATAAGATTGTTATAGTTATAGAAATTGAACCAAAGTTTGAATATGATTATTACCTTGTATTAGAATGATAACGTACTATAAGAAACAAAGATTTCTTGAAGTTGGATGATCACCTTACAAGATTGGAAGTGAGCTAGCAAACTTGAAAGTATTCTTGATTTTATGTAACTAGAACTTGTAGAATATATGAAGAACACTTAGAACTTGAAGATAGAACTTGAGAGAGATCAATTAGATGAATAAAATTGAAGAATGAAAGTGTTTGTAGGTGTTTTTGGTCGTTGGTGTATGGATTAGATATAAAGGATATGTAATTTTGTTTTCATGTAAATAAGTCATGAATGATTACTCATATTTTTGTAATTTTATGAGATATTTCATGCTAGTTTCCAAATGATGGTTCCCACCTGTGTTAGTTGACTCACATGGGCTGCTAAGAGCTGATCATTGGAGTGTATATACCAATAGTACATATATCTAAAAGCTGTGTATTGTACGAGTACGAATACGGGTGCATACGAGTAGAATTGTTGATGAAACTGAACGAGGATGTAATTGTAAGCATTTTTGTTAAGTAGAAGTATTTGGAGAAGTGTATTGAAGTCTTTCAAAAGTGTATAAATACATATTAAAACACTACATGTATATACATTTTAACTGAGTCGTTAAGTCATCGTTAGTCGTTACATGTAAGTGTTGTTTTGAAACCTTTAGGTTAACGATCTTGTTAAATGTTGTTAACCCAATGTTTATAATATCAAATGAGATTTTAAATTATTATATTATCATGATATTATCATGTATGAATATCTCTTAATATGATATATATACATTAAATGTCTTTACAACGATAATCGTTACATATATGTCTCGTTTAAAAATCATTAAGTTAGTAGTCTTGTTTTTACATATGTAGTTCATTGTTAATATACTTAATGATATGTTTACTTATCATAGTATCATGTTAACTATATATATATCCATATATATGTCATCATATAGTTTTTACAAGTTTTAACGTTCGTGAATCACCGGTCAACTTGGGTGGTCAATTGTCTATATGAAACATATTTCAATTAATCAAGTCTTAACAAGTTTGATTACTTAACATGTTGGAAAAATTTAATCATGTAAATATCAATCTCAATTAATATATATAAACATGGAAAAGTTCGGGTCACTACAGTACCTACCCGTTAAATAAATTTCGTCCCGAAATTTTAAGATGTTGAAGGTGTTGACGAATCTTCTGGAAATAGATGCGGGTATTTCTTCTTCATCTGATCTTCACGCTCCCAGGTGAACTCGGGTCCTCTATGAGCATTCCATCGAACCTTAACAATTGGTATCTTGTTTTGCTTAAGTCTTTTAACCTCACGATCCATTATTTCGACGGGTTCTTCGATGAATTGAAGTTTTTCGTTGATTTGGATTTCATCTAATGGAATAGTGAGATCTTCTTTAGCAAAACATTTCTTCAAATTCGAGATGTGGAAAGTGTTATGTCCAGTCGCGAGTTGTTGAGGTAACTCAAGTCGGTAAGCTACTGGTCCGACACGATCAATAATCTTGAATGGTCCAATATACCTTGGATTTAATTTCCCTCGTTTACCTAATCGAACAACGCCTTTCCAAGGTGCAACTTTAAGCATGACCATCTCTCCAATTTCAAATTCTATATCTTTTCTTTTAATGTCAGCGTAGCTCTTTTGTTGACTTTGGGCGGTTTTCAATCGTTGTTGAATTTGGATGATCTTCTCGGTAGTTTCTTGTATAATCTCTGGACCCGTAATCTGTCTATCCCCCACTTCACTCCAACAAATCGGAGACCTGCACTTTCTACCATAAAGTGCTTCAAACAGCGCCATCTCAATGCTTGAATGGTAGCTGTTGTTGTAGGAAAATTCTGCTAATGGTAGATGTCGATCCCAACTATTTCCAAAATCAATAACACATGCTCGTAGCATGTCTTCAAGCATTTGTATCGTCCTTTCGCTCTGCCCATCAGTTTGTGGATGATAGGCAGTACTCATGTCTAGATGAGTTCCTAATGCTTGCTGTAATGTCTGCCAGAATCTTGAAATAAATCTGCCATCCCTATCAGAGATAATAGAGATTGGTATTCCATGTCTGGAGACGACTTCCTTCAAATACAGTCGTGCTAACTTCTCCATCTTGTCATCTTCTCTTATTGGCAGAAAATGTGCTGATTTGGTGAGACGATCAACTATTACCCAAATAGTATCAAAACCACTTGCAGTCCTTGGCAATTTAGTGATGAAATCCATGGTAATGTTTTCCCATTTCCATTCCGGGATTTCGGGTTATTGAAGTAGACCTGATGGTTTCTGATGCTCAGCTTTGACCTTAGAACACGTCAAACATTCTCCTACGTATTTAGCAACATCGGCTTTCATACCCGGCTACCAAAAATGTTTCTTGAGATCCTTATACATCTTTCCCGTTCCAGGATGTATTGAGTATCTGGTTTTATAAGCTTCTCTAAGTACCATTTCTCTCATATCTCCAAATTTTGGTACCCAAATCCTTTCAGCCCTATACCGGGTTCCGTTTTCCCGAATATTAAGATGCTTCTCCGATCCTTTGGGTATTTCATCCTTTAAATTTCCCTCTTTTAAAACTCCTTGTTGCGCCTCCTTTATTTGAGTAGTAAGGTGATTATGAATCATTATATTCATAGATTTTACTCGAATGGGTTCTCTGTCCTTCCTGCTCAAGGCATCGGCTACCACATTTGCCTTCCCCGGGTGGTAACGAATCTCAAAGTCGTAATCATTCAATAATTCAATCCACCTACGCTGCCTCATATTCAGTTGTTTCTGATTAAATATGTGTTGAAGACTTTTGTGGTCGGTATATATAATACTTTTGACCCCATATAAGTAGTGCCTCCAAGTCTTTAATGCAAAAACAACCGCGCCTAATTCCAAATCATGCGTCGTATAATTTTGTTCGTGAATCTTCAATTATCTAGACGCATAAGCAATCACCTTCGTTCATTGCATTAATACACAACCGAGACCTTGCTTTGATGCTTCACAATAAATCACAAAATCATCATTCCCTTCAGGCAATGACAATATAGGTGCCGTAGTTAGCTTTTTCTTCAATAACTGAAACGCTTTCTCTTGTTCATCATTCCATTCAAATTTCTTCCCTTTATGCGTTAATGCAGTCAAGGGTTTTGCTATTCTGGAAAAGTCTTGGATGAACCTTCTGTAGTAACCAGCTAGTCCTAAAAACTGGCGTATGTGTTTCGGAGTTTTCGGGGTTTCCCACTTTTCAACAGTTTCTATCTTTGCCGGATCCACCTTAATACCTTCTTTGTTCACTATGTGACTGAGGAATTGAACTTCTTCCAACCAAAATGCACACTTTGAAAACTTAGCGTACAATTCTTCCTTCCTCAATACTTCTAACACCTTTCTCAAATGTTCACCGTGTTCTTGGTCATTCTTTGAGTAAATAAGTATGTCATCAATGAAAACAATGACAAACTTGTCAAGGTATGGTCCACACACTCGGTTCATAAGGTCCATGAACACAGCTGGTGCATAAGTTAAACCAAACGGCATGACCATAAACTCGTAATGACCGTAACGTGTTCTGAAAGCAGTCTTTGGAATATCATCTTCTTTCACCCGCATTTGATGATACCCGGAACGTAAGTCAATCTTTGAATAAACAGACGAGCCTTATAGTTGATCAAATAAGTCGTCGAATCTCGGTAGTGGGTAGCGGTTCTTGATGGTAAGTTTGTTCAACTCTCGGTAGTCGATACACAACCTGAATGTACCATCTTTCTTCTTGACAAACAAAACAGGAGCTCCTCACGGTGATGTGCTTGGTCGAATGAAACCACGCTCTAAAAGTTCTTGTAATTGGCTTTGCAGTTCTTTCATCTCGCTGGGTGCGAGTCTGTAAGGAGCACGAGCTATTGGTGCAGCTCCTGGTACAAGATCTATTTGAAATTCAACGGATCGATGTGGGGGTAATCCCGGTAATTCTTTCAAAAATACATCGGGAAATTCTTTTGCAATGGGAACATCATTGATGCTCTTTTCTTCAGTTTGTACTTTCTCGACGTGTGCTAGAACAGCATAGCAACCTTTTCTTATTAGTTTTTGTGCCTTCAAATTACTAATAAGATGTAGCTTCGTGTTGCCCTTTTCTCCGTACACCATTAAGGGTTTTCCTTTTTCTCGTATAATGCGAATTGCATTTTTGTAACAAACGATCTCTGCTTTCATTTCTTTCAACCAGTCCATACCGATTATCACATCAAAACTCCCTAACTCTACTGGTATCAAATCAATCTTAAATGTTTCGCTAACCAGTTTAATTTCTCGATTCTGACATATATTATCTGCTGAAATTAATTTACCATTTGCTAATTCGAGTAAAAATTTACTATCCAATGGTGTCAATGGACAACTTAATTTAGCACAAAAATCTCTACTCATATAGCTTCTATCCGCACCCGAATCAAATAAAACATAAGCAGATTTATTGTCAATAAGAAACGTACCCGTAACAAGCTCCGGGTCTTCCTGTGCCTCTGCCGCATTAATATTGAAAACTCTTCCGCGGCCTTGTCCATTCGTGTTCTCCTGGTTCGGGCAATTTCTAATAATGTGGCCCGGTTTTCCACATTTATAACAAACTACATTGGCATAACTTGCTCCGACACTACTTGCTCTGCCATTACTCGTTCCGACACCATTTGTTCCTTTCGTTCTATTAACCCCTGGTCCGTAAACCTCACACTTCGCCGCACTATGACCATTTCTTTTACACTTGTTGCAAAATTTGGTGCAGAACCCAGAGTGATACTTTTCACACCTTTGGCATAGCTGCTTCTGATTGTTGTTGTTGTTGCTGTTATTATTGTTGTTGGGATGATTGTTGTAGTTGCTGTTGTTGTTGTTGTTGTTGTTGGGCCGTTTGTTGTAGTTGCGATTGATGTTGCGATTGTTGGGATAATTGTTGCGATTATTGTTGTAATTGCTGTTGTTGTTGTATTGGTGATTCTTATCACCGTTTTCCTCCCACTTTCTTTTGACTTGCTTCACATTGGCCTCTTCAGCAGTCTGTTCTTTAATTCTTTCTTCAATCTGGTTCACTAGTTTGTGAGCCATTCTACATGCCTGTTGTATGGAGGCGGGCTCGTGTGAACTTATATCTTCTTAGATTCTTTCCGGTAATCCTTTCACAAACGCGTCGATCTTCTCTTCCTCATCTTCGAATGCTCCCGGACACAATAGGCACAATTCTGTGAATCGTCTTTCGTACGTGTTAATATCAAATCCTTGGGTTCGTAACCCTCTAAGTTCTGTCTTGAGCTTATTGACCTCGGTTCTGGGACGGTACTTCTCATTCATCAAGTGCTTGAATGCTGACCACGGTAGTGCGTACGCATCGTCTTGTCCCACTTGCTCTAGATAGGTATTCCACCATGTTAACGCAGAACCTGTGAAGGTATACGTAGCGTACTTCACTTTATCCTCTTCAGTACACTTACTTATGGCAAACACCGATTCGACCTTCTCGGTCCACCGTTTCAATCCGATCGGTCCTTCGGTTCCATCAAATTCCAAAGGTTTGCAGGCAGTAAATTCTTTGTAGGTGCATCCTACACGATTTCCTGTACTGCTAGATCCAAGGTTATTGTTGGTATGTAGCGCAGCCTGTACTACGGCTATGTTTGAAGCTAGAAAAGTACGGAATTCCTCTTCATTCATATTCACAGTGTGTCGAGTAGTCGGTGCCATTTCCTTCAAAATAGTCAAATGGAACAAGTTAATCATACAGAATATTAAGAGTAGTTAATAGTATTTCGTAGCATAATATGAACTCATTTATAAAAGATTTTTCTTCATATTAGCGTTTTATAAGTTTAAATTCGGGTAGTACCTACCCGTTAAGTTCATACTTAGTAGCTAATATACAATATAACTACTACAATTCTATATGAAAAACTGATTATAATAATATTTCGCGTTCAAACTTTTACACAATATTTTACAAACTTACAATACCGCTTATTTTACATATAGCATAAAATATAGCACACAATAAATTTGATACAAGATGGTTGTGAAGATAATTCTAGCTAGTACATAAGTCGTTCAGCAAAGGCAATAAAGACACGTAATTCATACGTCCAGAAACAAGTCATGCATTCTGGTTTTACTAGGATTACTTCCCATCCTTGGTCTTGTGGAACATAACCGTTATGGCCGTTGATAAGACAGCGTGTTGTAACGTCATCAAAGGGACGAGGGTTACGTAATGTCCAACAGTCTCGTAACAATCTAAAAACCTCATTTCTTACCCCAATTACCGACTCCGTCACTTGTGGGAACGTTTTGTTTAATAGTTGTAGCCCGATGTTCTTGTTCTCACTTTGGTGAGAAGCGAACATTACTAATCCGTAAGCATAACATGCTTCTTTATGTTGCATGTTAGCTGCTTTTTCTAAATCACGAAGTCCAATATTCGGATATATTGAGTCAAAATAATTTCTTAACCCATTGCGTAAAATAGCATTTGGGTTCCCCGCAATATATGCGTCAAAGTAAACACATCGTAACTTATGGATTTCCCAATGTGATATCCCCCATCTTTCGAACGAAAGCCTTTTATAAACCAAGGCATTCTTGGAATGTTCTTCGAATGTCTTACAAACTGATCTCGCCTTAAATAGTTGTGCCGAAGAATTCTGACCGACTCTAGACAAGATTTCATCAATCATGTCTCCGGGTAGGTCTCTTAAAATATTGGGTTGTCTATCCATTTTGTGTTTTTATACTGTAAAATAGACAAGTGTTAGATTCATAAAAAAAAAATACTTATTAATACAAGCAATTTTTACATATATCATAAAGCATAAGCACACTATATTACATATATTACACCACACGAATACAACTATCTTATTCCGACTCGCTCATTTCTTCTTCTTCGGTTTTGATTCATTTTGCCAAGTTTCTAGGGATATATGATGTTCCCCTAATACGAGCCGTCGTTTTCCACATTGGTTTAGAAAAACCTGGTGGTTTAGAGGCTCCCGGGTTATTGTCACAACTTAAGAAATACGGGTGTTGACGATACATATAAAGTTCATCGGGGTTGGAATTAGATTTCTCTATTTTTATGCCATTTACCTTATTATTTTCTTTTGCCTTTTTAAATTCAGTTGGGGTAATTTCTATAACATCATCGGAATTCTCGACGGAATCCGATTCATCGGAGAATTGGTATGTAACATCCCGCGTTTTTCCGTTAAATTTAATTTTAACACCGTCTTTTTTTTTAAAAACATAATCTTTCGTATTTAAATTCGTAGTTTCCGTTGACTAACGTTCATAATAATTCCGTCATTTAATTATAACATCTCTCGTTAACTTGCGTTTTAAAAATATTCGATCGGTTAAATCCCGCACCCGCTTCTAAACTCGAGGGACTAAAATTGACACGGGGCAAACTAGTTGACTAGGTCAACTAGTCCACCCCAATCACCACCATTCAATCACCTCCATCTCTCTCTCTTTCTCTCTAGCAAGAACACACACACAAACACCCAATTCAATCATTCATCATCTAAATTCGATCTAGGAGGCTTACAACAAAACAAATTACATATTTGGAATCCTCTCTTCATCCTCTACAATTTGATACCAACTTCATCTCGTTTGGGTAACATTTCTAAAACTCTAGATTTCTCTAAATTCGTGTTTTTGATTTGAAATGGTGTTAGTTAGTGTCTATGGCTCGTGTGTAACATGAATATATGTTTTGTTTGCTCGATTCGTTGTTTTGAGTAACTAGTTTGAACATTTGAAATGGGTGTGCTAAATCTTTGATTTTGGATGAGTTAATGTTGTTAAATTGTTAAAGTTCATGTTTTAATTGTGTTACTAGTATCACTAGCTTCGTTTTGATGCGTAGGTTGATTAAGGAAACTTCAAAAACATGAATATTGATTTTTGCGGATTTTGGTTAGGGTTTGATAGACTTAAAACGAGCTTTTGATGTTTCGAATGCCATGAAATGTTATTAGTAAGTGTTTAGTTGTAATGTATGCTTCATTACCTTCAAAACGGCATATCGTATGTGCAAATTGGATTCCCGAATCATAAAATACGTTTTACGAACTTGAAACTTTGAAAATAAACCTTTCATGATCAATTGACGAGTTTTCGGTTATTGTAAATGATGTTTTTGATTGATGATATGTGGTTAGTTGTATTCCTCGTCAAAATACCTTTTCGACGATATATGATAGGCATTATAAGTGTTTGCGGGTCAAGAGTTGGGTTGGAAAATGTTTTGGTTCGTGCATACTTTGAAAAACTGACCAGAAATCTCTGCCCAGATGGTGGCGCGGCGCGCCCCATCCCCGCGCGGCGCGCGGATTGGCCTGGCCAGATTCTGCTTTGTTTGGCGCATTTCACGCGAAATGTTTGACTAGCTATCGACCTCCGATTCACATGAAACTTGTTTTAATATACTTGTATATGAATATTTAGCATAGAAAAATAGTTCGGGACCCGACCCGAACGCGTTGACTTTTTCGTTGACTTTGACCAAGTTTGACTTTTAGTCAAACTTAACCAAACTTTTATATAATCATTCTAACATGCTTTTATACTTGTTTCTTGTATGAAAATTGACAACGTGATTCACATGCTATACTTAATCGAGTCGTAACGAGCCATAGGACTAATTGAACACATTTCACCCGACCTTGTGTCGTAACCGGTTAATTGATATAACTTACTTGTTTAGGTCAAGGCTAAGCAACTTTCATGCACACGTTTACTTGTTGAAGTACATTTATACTCGTGCACTCGAGGTGAGATCATAGTCCCACCTTTTCAACAACTTTTTATACTTTTAAATTGTGGGCTGAGAAACATATACTTTGCTACATTTTGTACTACTTGCTTTTATACTTTGAACACAAGTACAAGGAAAACAAACATTCCACAGCGAGTTAGAACAAAAATCCTCAATTCGATTATCATTAGTTACACTTGCAGGGTGTAAGCGAGAACTTATATTGTGTGGCCATACGGGTTTGACAAACCCTCATTACGGACGGTTCGCTACCGTCTACGGATGAAATATATTTTCGAGAAACAGTGTATGTTCTAACACTATTGTGATGGGGTTCTATGGTAGGAAACGTTAAGTCTTGATAATTGGGTGCTCGCGAACAATACTTTTGGAATGCAAACGATTTTGATAATCAACGTTATGGGAATACTAAATCTTGTGGTCAAAAACAACGTTTATTACAAACACCTATGATTTCACCAACGTTTTTCGTTGACAGTTTTCTATATGTTTCTCAGGTTCATACTTGGCTATTTGATACATGCTTCCGCGTACACTCATACTTGCTTGGGGTCAAGCATACATGCATACACTCTGATTATTTGCTTGGAGTCAAGATACATACATACATACGCTAGTGATAGCACCTTTGGATTCAAACTTTTGTTTACATACTTACGCTATTTATAGCAACTGTGGTTTCAAACTAATTATGTCGCAAGTTATTTCATTCATACTTTATAACTTTGTAAACTTAAACTTATTGTCGATCCGTTTGTTAAACTAAACTTTGTACCTTTCAAATGAACGCGACATAATTTTGGTCAAACGAGTCTCATATAGGGACTACGACCACGCAACGGGACCTAAGTTAACGACGCCGTCAATAACGGTTTTGGTCGGGTCGTCACAAGTGGTATCAGAGCGTTGGTTGTAGGGAACTAGGACGTGCATTAGTGTGTCTAACAGAGTCGTTAGGACGCATTAGTGAGTCTAGACTACAACCGGATAGTTAGCCATTGCATTCTGACATACATTTGCTATAGATAGCACTTACTTGACTACTTGTGCATTATACTTGAATCATTCTTAGGCAAACTTTTTAATGGTACCCAACCTTCATCATACGAACTCGTATTCCGCCACTTTTTGGTAACACACGTAAATTCATGATTCATACACGTATGGATGACGACGACTTCATTAGTCACACTCGTTCGGGAACTCTGTCTCCCGGATTGTTATTTGCCACCGTTTCAACTTACTCTCGGTTTCCCACTGGTGTTTCTTACTATCTACTTTTTTTTTGGTGTTACTACCATCACTACTCTAGGTGAGTATCGTCATCAACATTTATCACTACGGTTGCGTGCTACTCGTTATCATGACTCGTTACTCTTTTCATACCTGAATACCTTATTGTCGGACTCGAACCACATTGCCGTGAACAATCATTTATACACTTCCCTCGGGGAACGCTTCTTTATAGTTGCACTAATTCTTTCGATTCAATACGAGTCACGTTAGAGACATTGTTACACTTTGTTTATTTTAAACTTCACGATTACACGAACTTGAATCCATAGAGTGATGTGGGAATGGAGGTATGAGTTAGCGTAATATAACGACACTCGATCAACGTGGTTATATTACGGTAAGACATACCAAAGTTCTAGTGACGCGTGATGGTGGTTAGACTCGATCAACCTAAACACCACCATGTGCCATGTACATGACTTCATCTTTTCAGGTTTGGACATCCGAAAACTCCGAGAATATTTATAACAACCATACCGGGGACACACCTTCAATTATTGTCAAATTATATTTATGCTTCCGAATGAATTACCGATTCCATTCGACTTCAACCGTATGTCACACGGGTATACTAGCTCGTCCTCGCGCAGTCTTATTGACTAACTACAATTTACTCGTTATGCTCACATCGGGGCGGGAACTTCTTTTGCATCACCCTCGTACTTCCGGTTCAGGAGGTCCTTATTCTAAATTCTCAATGGAGAGCGACTCTTCACGTCATACAAGTATTCGCCGCGAGGGTGGATAGTCCTAACAATCGTTTTCAAAACCCGATAAGAACTTGCCCCGACGAACATTTTTGGAAACCGATAAATCTTCCGCGACGCGAATTTTCTTGAGAAACTTGTCCTAGCTAACGTTTTCAATTCCTAGCAAACTTGTTCAATATGCCTTAGGGAAATATACCCCGTTTCGGATCGAGATCCTCGTTTCATTTCTAGATTTTGGAGTACCTTACAAAAAGCCTCGGGACCGCATTTAGACATGAGTACCGCGTACCATCCACAACCCGACGGACCGAACAAACATGCGATTTAAACCTTGGAAACCATAATACAAGTTTGTATTACCAACTTCAAATTTACTTGAGAAAAGTATTTTCCTTTAACCGAATCCTCGTACTACAATGATTTTCATTCGAGTTTTAACGTCACTCCTTTTGAAACCACATGTGACCGGAAACGTCATTCTCCTTTGTCGAACCAAGTAAACGGTGATCAAATCACCGGGGCCGAGGTTATTCATGAGCAACCGAGAAAATTTATTCATATTCAGGTAAAACCCTACGCGACTCGTAATCACCAAGAGCTACGCCGATGTTAGACGTAAACATTTCAAATTCCACGTGGGAAACCGCGTCACGTTAAGAGTCGCACCTTGGAAAGGTGCAATCCGTTTCGGGAAAACGTAGGAAGCTAAATCCGCGATATTTTGATCCTTCAAATTCTTGGGGTGTTTTGGACCCGTCGCTAGCCGTTTAGACTTTTCCGACTCATTTTGAGTCTCCGTTTATCCTACATTCGATGTATCAACTTAAAGACGTGTTTTGCGAAACGAGAACTTGTTATCTCCTTTGATGAACTCACTATCGACGATAACCCTCACTTCCTAGGAGGACCGGTTGAAACCATAAATCGTGAAGCCAAACCTTAAAACAACATATGATCCCGACCGTCAAAATTCGTTGAAATACCCTAGGACGTACTTCTCCCTCACTCGTAGAATTGGCAACGCAAGATCTCGAGGAAGATTCAACAACTACTACTTCCAACTAAATTTCGGGACGAAATTTCTTTTGAGGCGTGGATAATGTAACATCCCGCGTTTTTCCGTTAAATTTAATTTTAACACCGTCTTTTTTTTTTAAAAACATAATCTTTCGTATTTAAATTCGTAGTTTCCGTTGACTAACGTTCATAATAATTCCGTCATTTAATTATAACATCTCTCGTTAACTTGCGTTTTAAAAATATTCGATCGGTTAAATCCCGCACCCGCTTCTAAACTCGAGGGACTAAAATTGACACGGGGCAAACTAGTTGACTAGGTCAACTAGTCCACCCCAATCACCACCATTCAATCACCTCCATCTCTCTCTCTTTCTCTCTAGCAAGAACACACACACAAACACCCAATTCAATCATTCATCATCTAAATTCGATCTAGGAGGCTTACAACAAAACAAATTACATATTTGGAATCCTCTCTTCATCCTCTACAATTTGATACCAACTTCATCTCGTTTGGGTAACATTTCTAAAACTCTAGATTTCTCTAAATTCGTGTTTTTGATTTGAAATGGTGTTAGTTAGTGTCTATGGCTCGTGTGTAACATGAATATATGTTTTGTTTGCTCGATTCGTTGTTTTGAGTAACTAGTTTGAACATTTGAAATGGGTGTGCTAAATCTTTGATTTTGGATGAGTTAATGTTGTTAAATTGTTAAAGTTCATGTTTTAATTGTGTTACTAGTATCACTAGCTTCGTTTTGATGCGTAGGTTGATTAAGGAAACTTCAAAAACATGAATATTGATTTTTGCGGATTTTGGTTAGGGTTTGATAGACTTAAAATGAGCTTTTGATGTTTCGAATGCCATGAAATGTTATTAGTAAGTGTTTAGTTGTAATGTATGCTTCATTACCTTCAAAACGGCATATCGTATGTGCAAATTGGATTCCCGAATCATAAAATACGTTTTACGAACTTGAAACTTTGAAAATAAACCTTTCTTGATCAATTGACGAGTTTTCGGTTATTGTAAATGATGTTTTTGATTGATGATATGTGGTTAGTTGTATTCCTCGTCAAAATACCTTTTCGACGATATATGATAGGCATTATAAGTGTTTGCGGGTCAAGAGTTGGGTTGGAAAATGTTTTGGTTCGTGCATACTTTGAAAAACTGACCAGAAATCTCTGCCCAGATGGTGGCGCGGCGCGCCCCATCCCCGCGCGGCGCGCGGATTGGCCTGGCCAGATTCTGCTTTGTTTGGCGCATTTCACGCGAAATGTTTGACTAGCTATCGACCTCCGATTCACATGAAACTTGTTTTAATATACTTGTATATGAATATTTAGCATAGAAAAATAGTTCGGGACCCGACCCGAACGCGTTGACTTTTTCGTTGACTTTGACCAAGTTTGACTTTTAGTCAAACTTAACCAAACTTTTATACAATCATTCTAACATGCTTTTATACTTGTTTCTTGTATGAAACTTGACAACGTGATTCACATGCTATACTTAATCGAGTCGTAACGAGCCATAGGACTAATTGAACACATTTCACCCGACCTTGTGTCGTAACCGGTTAATTGATATAACTTACTTGTTTAGGTCAAGGCTAAGCAACTTTCATGCACACGTTTACTTGTTGAAGTACATTTATACTCGTGCACTCGAGGTGAGATCATAGTCCCACCTTTTCAACAACTTTTTATACTTTTAAATTGTGGGCTGAGAAACATATACTTTGCTACATTTTGTACTACTTGCTTTTATACTTTGAACACAAGTACAAGGAAAACAAACATTCCACAGCGAGTTAGAACAAAAATCCTCAATTCGATTATCATTAGTTACACTTGCAGGGTGTAAGCGAGAACTTATATTGTGTGGCCATACGGGTTTGACAAACCCTCATTACGGACGGTTCGCTACCGTCTACGGATGAAATATATTTTCGAGAAACAGTGTATGTTCTAACACTATTGTGATGGGGTTCTATGGAAGGAAACGTTAAGTCTTGATAATTGGGTGCTCGCGAACAATACTTTTGGAATGCAAACGATTTTGATAATCAACGTTATGGGAATACTAAATCTTGTGGTTCAAAAACAACGTTTATTACAAACACCTATGATTTCACCAACGTTTTTCGTTGACAGTTTTCTATATGTTTCTCAGGTTCATACTTGGCTATTTGATACATGCTTCCGCATACACTCATACTTGCTTGGGGTCAAGCATACATGCATACACTCTGATTATTTGCTTGGAGTCAAGATACATACATACATACGCTAGTGATAGCACCTTTGGATTCAAACTTTTGTTTACATACTTACGCTATTTATAGCAACTGTGGTTTCAAACTAATTATGTCGCAAGTTATTTCATTCATACTTTATAACTTTGTAAACTTAAACTTATTGTCGATCCGTTTGTTAAACTAAACTTTGTACCTTTCAAATGAACGCGACATAATTTTGGTCAAACGAGTCTCATATAGGGACTACGACCACGCAACGGGACCTAAGTTAACGACGCCGTGAATAACGGTTTTGGTCGGGTCGTTACATGGTAATCCTCCCAATATTTTGCTTCCTTGGCGGAAACACCATTGACCACAATTAACCTTGGTCGGTTGGTTGAGGATTTTCTTTTACTTAACCGTTTTATTATTTCCCCCACCGGTTCTATTTCCTCCTCCGGTTCCTCCTCTTCCGGTTCTGATTCTTCTTCCGGTTCTGATTCTTCTTCCGGTTCTTCTTCGGGAACTTGTGAATTAGTCCAATATATATTCGACTCTTCGTTATTATTAGGTGAGTCAATGGGATTTGTGCTAGAGGTAAACATCTATCACACAATATCAAACATGTTAAGAGATTAATATATCACATAATATATACATGTTAATAATATATAGTTTCCAACAAAAATATTAAGCAATCATTTTTAAAGAAAACACGGTCGACGTCCAGACTCACTAATGCATCCTAACAAACTCGATAAGACACACTAATGCAAATTTTCTGGTTCTCTAAGACCAACGCTCGGATACCAACTGAAATGTCCCGTTCTTATTGATTAAAAACGTTCCATATTAATTGATTTCGTTGCGAGATTTTGACCTCTATATGAGACGTTTTTCAAAGACTGCATTCATTTTAAAATAAACCATAACCTTTAGTTCATCAATAAAGGTTTAAAAAGCTTTACGTAGATTATCAAATAATGATAATCTAAAATATCCTGTTTACACACGACCATTACATAATGGTTTACAATACAAATATGTTACAACAAAATAAGTTTCTTGAATGCAGTTTTTACACAATATCATACAAGCATGGACTCCAAATCTCGTCCTTATTTAAGTATGCGACAGCGGAAGCTCTTAATAATCACCTGAGAATAAACATGCTTAAAACGTCAACAAAAATGTTGGTGAGTTATAGGTTTAACCTATATATATCAAATCATAATAATAGACCACAAGATTTCATATTTCAATACACATCCCATACATAGAGATAAAAATCATTCATATGGTGAACACCTGGTAACCGACATTAACAAGATGCATATATAAGAATATCCCCATCATTCCGGGACACCCTTCGGATATGATATAAATTTCGAAGTACTAAAGCATCCGGTACTTTGGATGGGGTTTGTTAGGCCCAATAGATCTATCTTTAGGATTCGCGTCAATTAGGGTGTCTGTTCCCTAATTCTTAGATTACCAGACTTAATAAAAAGGGGCATATTCGATTTCGATAATTCAACCATAGAATGTAGTTTCACGTACTTGTGTCTATTTTGTAAATCATTTATAAAACCTGCATGTATTCTCATCCCAAAAATATTAGATTTTAAAAGTGGGACTATAACTCACTTTCACAGATTTTTACTTCGTCGAGAAGTAAGACTTGGCCAATGGTTGATTCACGGACCTATAACAATATATACATATATATCAAAGTATGTTCAAAATATATTTACAACACTTTTAATATATTTTGATGTTTTAAGTTTATTAAGTCAGCTGTCCTCGTTAGTAACCTACAACTAGTTGTCCACAGTTAGATGTACAGAAATAAATCGATAAATATTATCTTGAATCAATCCACGACCCAGTGTATACGTATCTCAGTATTGATCACAACTCAAACTATATATATTTTGGAATCAACCTCAACCCTGTATAGCTAACTCCAACATTCACATATAGAGTGTCTATGGTTGTTCCGAAATATATATAGATGTGTCGACATGATAGGTCGAAACATTGTATACGTGTCTATGGTATCTCAAGATTACATAATATACAATACAAGTTGATTAAGTTATGGTTGGAATAGATTTGTTACCAATTTTCACGTAGCTAAAATGAGAAAAATTATCCAATCTTGTTTTACCCATAACTTCTTCATTTTAATTCCGTTTTGAGTGAATCAAATTGCTATGGTTTCATATTGAACTATATTTTATGAATATAAATAGAATAAGTATAGGTTTAGAGTCGGTAAAATAATTTACAAGTCATTTTTGTAAAGGTAGTCATTTCAGTCGAAAGAACGACGTCTAGATGACTATTTTAGAAAACATACTTTCACTTTGAGTTTAACCATAATTTTTGGATATAGTTTCATGTTCATAATAAAAATTATTTTCTCAGAATAACAACTTTTAAATCAAAGTTTATCATAGTTTTTAATTAACTAACCCAAAACAGCCCGCGGTGTTACTACGACGGCGTAAATCCAGTTTTACGGTGTTTTTCGTGTTTCCAGGTTTTAAATCATTAAGTTAGTATATCATATAGATATAGAACACGTGTTTAGTTGATTTTAAAAGTCAAGTTAGAAGGATTAACTTTTGTTTGCGAACAAGTTTAGAATTAACTAAACTATGTTCTAGTGATTACAAGTTTAAACCTTCGAATAAGATAGCTTTATATGTATGAATCGAATGATGTTATGAACATCAATACTACCTTAAGTTCCTTGGATCAACCTACTGGAAAAGAGAAAAATGGATCTAGCTTCAACGGATCCTTGGATGGCTCGAAGTTCTTGAAGCAGAATCATGACACGAAAACAAGTTCAAGTAAGATCATCACTTGAAATAAGATTGTTATAGTTATAGAAATTGAACCAAAGTTTGAATATGATTATTACCTTGTATTAGAATGATAACCTACTATAAGAAACAAAGATTTCTTGAGGTTGGATGATCACCTTACAAGATTCGAAGTGAGCTAGCAAACTTGAAAGTATTCTTGATTTTATGTAACTAGAACTTGTAGAATATATGAAGAACACTTAGAACTTGAAGATAGAACTTGAGAGAGATCAATTAGATGAAGAAAATTGAAGAATGAAAGTGTTTGTAGGTGTTTTTGGTCGTTGGTATATGGATTAGATATAAAGGATATGTAATTTTGTTTTCATGTAAATAAGTCATGAATGATTACTCATATTTTTGTAATTTTATGAGATATTTCATGCTAGTTGCCAAATGATGGTTCCCACCTGTGTTAGGTGACTCACATAGGCTGCTAAGAGCTGATCATTGGAGTGTATATACCAATAGTACATACATCTAAAAGTTGTGTATTGTACGAGTACGAATACGGGTGCATACGAGTAGACTTGTTGATGAAACTGAACGAGGATGTAATTGTAAGCATTTTTGTTAAGTAGATGTATTTTGATAAGTGTATTGAAGTCTTTCAAAAGTCTATAAATACATATTAAAACACTACATGTATATACATTTTAACTGAGTCGTTAAGTCATCGTTAGTCGTTACATGTAAGTGTTGTTTTGAAACCTTTAGGTGAACGATCTTGTTAAATGTTGTTAACCCAATGTTTATAATATCAAATGAGATTTTAAATTATTATATTATCATGATATTATCATGTATGAATATCTCTTAATATGATATATATACATTAAATGTCTTTACAACGATAATCGTTACATATATGTCTCGTTTAAAAATCATTAAGTTAGTAGTCTTGTTTTTACATATGTAGTTCATTGTTAATATACTTAATGATATGTTTACTTATCATAGTATCATGTTAACTATATATATATCCATATATATGTCATCATATAGTTTTTACAAGTTTTAACGTTCGTGAATCACCGGTCAACTTGGGTGGTCAATTGTCTATATGAAACATATTTCAATTAATCAAGTCTTAACAATTTTGATTGCTTAACATGTTGGAAACATTTAATCATGTAAATATTAATCTCAATTAATATATATAAACATGGAAAAGTTCGGGTCACTACAATTAATGCTAGAGGTAAGGTGTGAAGTTGCACCTGTCTCCATATTATAACTTGTGTCAAATAAATCTGAAGGTGTCACTGTATAGTTATGTTGTTGCTGTTGTGGTCCATGAAAATTAGAAATAGCTGGCCCATAAAGATAAGCTGGACCTGACTGCATCATGTACTGTTGGGCTTTTAAATTTTGTTGTGCTTGAACCTCATGTGTGATGCCCCGTACAAAACCATCGTGTACGAATCATCAACAACAGGATCATTACAAGGTCAAACACTATATGCGTTTTCAAAACAAGTTTGCATTCCTGATAAAAGGTGACGTCATAACCAACGTCAAATGTTTTACAATCAAAAGTATGCTTCAATGAACAGAAGCAAATAGTAGTAGTACGTGACCCTTAGGTCGTTACAAATCATTGTTCAAAAGTATTAAAGTTATGAATGCAAGATAAACAGTTCATGCGGTGATAACTCTAGAGCAGCGGGTGTCTACAGCAAGACTAGTACACAGCGGAAGAAACCTTAAGCACCTGAGAAAAACATGCTTAAAAACATCAACACAAAGGTTGGTGAGCTATAGTTTAAGTATAACAGTATGTAAGGTAGGCCACGAGATTTCAGTGCTACAAAGAGCGTTTCAAAACAGTATGATAAAGTATATGTTTAACCGTGGGCACTTGGTAACTAACTTAACGTTTATACCCCCTGAAAGTACACTTGGTAAATGCGTATGTTTACGAAGTATTAAACACTCGTTAAATGCTAGCGCGACTAGCCCGAGTGGGGATGTCAAACCCTATGGATCCATATCTAAGATTCGCGTTCACCGGTTCAAAAACCAATGACTAAACGTTATCGAGCTAAAGGGAATGTTTATGCCGTTGTATAACCCACACATATATAAAGTTTAAGTACTCATGCCTAGTATGTAAAACGTAAAATGCGCATGTATTCTCAGTTCCCAAAATAGTTAAAGTAAAAAGGGATGCTATAACTCACAGTGGTAAAGTAGTGGTAAAGTCGAGTCGGGAAATAAGCAAGTACGTAGGTCCGGAAAGTCCTCAACCTAAGTCAAATAGTACTAAGTTAGTAAATCTTCCTGAATAGGTTTAAATGTCAGTAAATTAGGTCTTAAAGGTCATCATCATTCATCATCAAACAAAAGGTGTAAAGTAAGTTTCGTTCATGAAAAGAGTTTAAAACAAAGGCTGAGTTAGGTCAGTCACCACGGACTCTATACCTACTGAAATAAGGTGAGACCAGTGGCCATGGCTCCGTATATGAGTCTATTAGTTGTGTTAAAAATCCCAGAAGCAAACTCGTCTTCGTTTGACCGTGGCGACGGTCTAAGTGCGAGTAGGTCAGAATTTTCAGCACAACGTTAAAAGGACATAGTGACGATCGGAGGGCCATAAATCCTAAACCGTAACTCGGATTAAGACGAGTCCTAAATGAAAAGTTATATACTCGAACAGAGATAACTGAAAATAATCTTTACAGTAGCCCAGGTCGTACTGATCAGACCCAGAAACAGTAAAACAGTAGGTCCGGTGGGTTCTTGGTGCTCGATGCTTATCACGGTTCTCATCCTTGATGCATATAGCTTCAAGTGTACAACTCGTTGATGTGTTTGCATCATCTTCACCAAGGTTTCACCATAATAATACTTGTGTAAGTCTAAGACATGTAGCACAACTCAATTAAGTGTTGTATGTAGTTTGATGAACCAAAGTTACATCAAAGTCTTAGATTTAACACATACATGAACTATAAAAGTTATATTAAACTACAAACTTGAAAGTAAACTAACTAATCAAGATCTTAAGTTGTAGAACATTAGTTCTTAGTTAGATCTTGAAGATCCAAGACTCAAAAGTCTAGATCTAAAGTTGTTAAGTTAAATCTTAAGTAATAATACTTGAATCTTTACTTTAATGAAACCATAAGTTACAAAACTTAGATTATCATCTTGTAAAGTGTATGTAAGCTCATAAGCTCTTGATTATGACAAAGTTAGAAGACCATAAGCTATATAAACTTAGATCTTACATAAGTATTTGAAGTTATAACTAGAAAGTTATACTTCTATGTTCTTGAACTTTTAAAGTTAACTTTTGTTCAAGAAAAATGAGATCAAAGTTAACTAGTAACAGTTGACCAACAACAACATGAATCATGAATTTAAAAGAGCAAGAATGAAGTAATAAACTAAATAAACAAGTAATTAGTTCATTGTTGTTCATACTTTAAAGATTCAAGCCAAAGTCTTGATCTTTAAGAAAGTAAACTTTAAGTTTACAAACATGAATTACAAGTATGATTTTACAAAATATGAACTTACAATCTTTCAAACATTAAATGTAGAACATAAACTAGAGAGTTTAGTTCTTGTATGTTCTTATTATGAACAAGATAAATGAAGAATCAAACTAACAAGTTTGATTCTTAATAATTAGTAAGTGAACAACAAACAACTACAAGTAATTAATTAACAAACATGAACAAGTATTAACAAGCAAAAGAATGATGATAAAGGGTGTATATGCTTCAGTTTTTCAAAGAAAAGAAGAGAAGAAAAAGCTTCAAGTTATTTACAAGAAAGGAGAGAAAATGAGAGAAAAATGCAAGTATTTTGTGTGTGTGTGTGTGTAAAAGTGAAAGAGTCAGTTGAGAATACTAGTAGATAAGTGAACAAAATTTGAAACAAAACTCTCCCCCTTCCTTACTAAAGTCGACAGTTTGCATCAAAAAGGGGAGGAGGGAAGTGCCCACTAGTTCATGCATGTAATTGACTCAAAAAGTTGGTTATTAGGGGTGTTTACATGGGAAGTAACATGTAACTAGATTCCATAAGTGTTAAACTATCTAGTTAATCCTTAATGTGATACTTACATGCAAGTAATGGGCTAAATAATCCTTTAAAGATGTAGGGTGGGCTTCTAAGCCCACTAATCACTAATAAAAGCCCAAGTTCCATTAATTAATAAGTTAATCTAATTAAAGCCCAAGTAATTAACTAGTATCCATAGTTAATTAAAAATGATTAATAAAACTTAATCATGAATGTAAATAATACCCGAAGATATTATTCGTGTAACGTACGTGTGTCACAAAGACGTTTCGGGCATTTAAAGTCATGTATGATCAATCATGGTAACAAGTAAATGTAATAACATACATTCGTTAAATCACAAGTATTAATAATAAATATTAATAAGTAAACGTTGGAAAATCCAGGGTTGTTACATTACCCACCTGTTAAAGAAAATTTTGCCCCGAAATTTTAAGTTGAGGTAGATGGAGGAGTCGGGAAAAGGTGAGGATACTTCTGCATCATTTGATCCTCTCGCTCCTAGGTAAACTCGGGTCCTCGTTTGGCATTCCATCGTACTCGGACGATTGGAATCTTGTTGCGTTTCAAAGTTTTGACCTCGCGGTCCATAATTTCGACAGGCTCTTCCACAAAGTGGAGTTTGTCGTCAATGGTAAGTTCTTCTAGTGGTATGATGAGTTCGGGTATAGCAAGACACTTCTTCAAGTTTGACACGTGGAAGGTAGGATGAACTGAGCTCAATTGTGCTGGTAGATCCAAACGGTAAGCAACGGGTCCAACACGTTCCAAGATTTCAAAAGGACCAATGTATCTTGGGTTTAACTTTCCACGTTTTCCAAAATGAATCACACATTTTCAAGGTTTAACCTTCAACATTACACGGTCACCAACGTTGAATTCAAAGTCTTTACATTTAAGATCGGCATAGCTCTTTTGTCGATCACGGGCAGTCTTAAGTCTCGCTTGAATCTAAGCAATCTTCTCCGTGGTTTCATGGACTACCTCGGGTCCGGTGATTTAATTTTTGCCTACTTCAGCCCAACAAATAGGAGATCGGCACTTGCGGCCATACAATGCTTCAAAAGGTGCGGCATTAATACTCGAGTGATAACTGTTGTTGTATGAGAATTCGGCTAACGGCAAATGCCTTTCCCAGGCCTTTCCGAAATCAATGACACATGCACGCAACATGTCTTCCAAGGTCTGAATCGTTCGTTCACTTTGCCCGTCAGTCTGTGGGTGATAAGCAGTACTCATGTCGAGACGGGTTCCCATGGCTTCTTGTAAAGAACACCAAAATCTAGAAGCAAAACGGGGATCGCGATCTGAGATGATCGATAAAGGTACACCATGACGAGATACAACCTCTTTGATGTATAATTGAGCAAGTCTCTCCATCGTATCCGTTTTCTTCATCGCTAGAAAGTGTGCAGATTTGGTAAGGCGGTCAACAATAACCCAAATAGTATCGTATCCGCCCACCGTCTTTGATAGCTTGGTGATGAAATCCATCGTTATCCTTTCCCACTTCTATTGCGGGATTTCCGGTTGCTGAAGTAACCCAGAGGGCCTCTGATGCTCGGCCTTAACTTTCGAGCAAGTTAAACACTTACCAACATAAGTTGCAACGTCCTTCTTAAGAGTCGGCCACCAATACTGTTCTTTAAGGTCGTGGTACATTTTGCCCGCTCCAGGATGAATCGAATATCTCGATTTGTGTGCTTCATCAAGTATAAGGTTCCGTAGATCTCCATAAAGAGGTACCCAAATTCTTCCGGCATAACATCGGAGTCCAGACTCCCTAACCTCGAATCGAGAGACAAGAATGTTCAAATGTTCATGAGATATATTCTCCTCCTTGAGAGCCTCATCTTGGGCTTCTCGGATTTGGCTGTTGAGGTTCGAATGGATGGTGATTTTCAGAGCCCTAACACGAAGAGGTGTCGTCCTATCCTTTCGGCTTAAAGCGTCAGCTACAACATTGGCCTTACCAGGATGATAGCGAAGTTCACAATCATAGTCGTTTAGCGTCTCGATCCATCGACGCTGTCTCATATTCAGTTGCTTCTGATCAAAGATGTGCTGGAGGCTTTTGTGGTCGGTGAAAATAGTGCTCTTAGTTCCATACAAATAGTGTCTCCACAATTTGAGCGCAAAGACAACGGTTCCAAGTTTAAGATCGTGAGTAGTGTAGTTCTGCTCGTGAATCTTCAGTTGCCTGGAAGCATAGGCAATAACCTTTGATCTTTGCATTAGTACACAACCAAAACCACTTTTCGAAGCATCGCAATAAACGACGAAATCGTCACTGCCTTCAGGAAGAGATAGGATAGGTGCAGTGGTTAACTTCTTCTTCAAAGTTTGGAATGCTGATTCGTGTGAGGGTTCCCAAATGAAATTCTTGCCCTTGTGAGTCAGTGCAGTCAAAGGACGCGCAATCAGAGAAAAAACCTTCAATAAACCTTCGGTAGTAACCGGCGAGACCTAGGAATTGGCGAATGTGAGTTGGAGTAGTGGGAGTCTCCCACCTGCTGATAGCTTCAATCTTGGCGGGATCAACTTTGATACCCTGGTCCCTCACAACATGACCCAGAAATTGGACTTCCTTCAACCAAAATTCACACTTGGAGAATTTGGCGTAAAGTTGCTCTTGTCTCAAGAGTTCAAGTACTAGTCGGAGGTGTTGCTCATGCTCTTCTTCGCTCTTAGAGTAGAAGAGGATATCATCTATGAAGACGATAATGAACTTATCCAATTACGGCTTGCAGACACGATTCATAAGGTCCATGAACACGGCAGGTGCGTTGGTTAATCCGAATAGCATCACGAGAAACTCATAATGACCATAACGGGTCCTGAATGCAGTCTTTATCACATCACTTTCCTTCACCCTCAACTGGTGATAACCGGATCGCAAATCGATCTTAGAGTAAACACTTGATCCTTGCAGTTGATCAAAAAGATCGTCAATTCGTGGAAGAGGATACCTATTCTTGATCGTCAATTTGTTGAGTTCACGGTAGTCGATACACATACGGAAGGATCCATCCTTCTTCTTCACAAACAACACAGGTGCGCCCCAAGGCGAGAAACTTGATTGGATAAATCCTCGATCTAACAGCTCTTGTAGTTGACTTTGTAATTCTTGCATCTCGGAAGGTGCGAGTCTATAAGGTGCGCGAGCTACAGGTGCAGCTCCTGGCACTAAATTGATCTGAAACTCTACTACTCTTGGTGGCGGTAATCCAGGCAATTCTTCAGGGAAGACATCGGAAAATTCGTTCACAATTCGAACATCGTTCACATTCTTCACCTCGGTTTCTACCGTTTTCACATGTGCTAGGACAGCAAGACGTCCCTTCTTCATAATCTTTTGCGCTTTCACGCAACTAATGAGGTTCAGCTTCGAGGTATATCTCTCTCCGTAAATGATCAGTGGCTCACCGTCTCCGTGTGTTATACGAAGTACCTTATCTCCGCAGATAATATCGGCTGTTACTCTGGTCAACCAATCCATACCGACGATCACGTCAAAACTTCCCAATTTGATGGGTATCAAATCAATTTCGAAATCTGCACCAGCTATATTGATAATAGCTCCTCGACTAATATGGTCAACTTTCTCAAGTTTTCCATTGGCTACCTCTACAAGCATACACTCCTTTAATGGGACTAATGACCAATTAATCTTATTGCAAAAGTGTCTACATACATAACTTCTATAGGAACCAGTATCAAATAGGATAGAAGCTAATAAATTGTTGATAGTGAATATACCTGTCACCAAGTCGGGATTTTCGCGGGCATCCCTTGCATTAACGTTGAAAGCTCTACCACGGGGTGGTCCGCCGTCTTTTCTTTTGTTGGGGCACGCATTTCTGAAATAGCCCATTTGTTCGCATTCGTAGCACTTTTTAGGTCCATTGGTGTTCAGCTTCCCATTCAAAGTGGTGACCTTGCAGTCTTTACCGATGTGTCCAGTGTTGGAGTATGATACAAAAATAGTGAGCGGAAGCATTTTAAAATTTTACAAAATCATACTCTCCCAAGGACCCATGTACAAAACTTTTAGCAAACAAAATATAAATCGAACAAGAGAAGGATAAGATTACAACCTTTGTAGTCTTTGAAGATTGTTGTGGAGAACCCGAAGAAGAGTTCCTCTAAACGGTAGACACCCAAAGTTCCAACCTTGTTTTGATATATACCTTCTATTTTTACAAAACCTTTTCTTCTCTTTTGTTTTAAAGACCACAGAAAGAAAACTTGCAAAGTGTTTTTCTATCTTGACCCTCAAGTACTATTCTTTCTTCTTGTGTTAAAGACCACCGAAGAAAAAAAACATACAAGTCTTATTGGATTTTCTTGGTCAAAGGTAATAAAAGAGAATAATGGGAGTGGGGCTTTTGAGATTGTAGCATCGGCTATTTTAAGAACAAAACAAGCATGCTAATTTTTTTTATTTTATTTTGGTTTTTCTATGTGAGCATTGAGATGCTCTGTATTGGTCAAAACAAGATGCATTCTTTCTATGTGAGCATTGATTTTTAGGTAAGCATGCTTCTTTCTTTTATTTATTAAATTTATTAAATCTCAAAACTTATTTAATTTATTAAACCATTAACTAATGATTAATAAATTAATTCCCGATTAGAAGGTATATCAAACAATTTACGATTGGCCTTTGTGTGTGACCGAATAGGATACATGGACTTTATATTATTTAATGTCATGGGCATACCTTCGGAATATATGTACCACGGTCAAACCACGGGTGTACCGTTAGCCAACCCGAGAACATATTTCCAACAGACTCCCACTTGCACTGACATTAATAATATTGGCTAGTCTTAAAAGACACACCATGTGTAACAACTAGTCTTCTACGTTACACTCCTATATTTTGATTTATATCAATCATCCTTTTGTTCTAGATATCTATATGAACGTGTGACATGGTTAAGTGTCAATCATCTTCGTTCAAGATTATGTTTCCCGATAGAGATTTGTGGTGATCAAATAGACTGCAATTGCATTAATTCAGTCGTAGCATGGCCATGCATTTAATTCAGCACAAATCAACGAGGGGCCCAGAGATATCGCTTCAACTTGCTAAGAGAAGAAGGAACAAATTGCTTCAACTGTATAGACATCCATCACATTCCATAATGTACCCGATCTGTTCCCTTATGACTGGCATTTACGCACAGCGTTAGAAACAGGTCAAAGTAGAATATAGTTTGTGTCAGGATTCCTCATACATATCCACTCGAGGATAAATGATGTTGCCATCTTAGAGCTTACTTGTGACTTAAAACCATGAAGTAGCGTCTAAGTGTGGTCATTCCAAAACCTTGAATCAACTATCAAGTTTCTCATGAATGTAGTTTCATATAAGCCTATATTACTACACTTCATAGCAGCCTTAATTCAATTCTCTCTTCCGTAGAGAATGACCGACTGTGGAAGTTTATGAAATAATATTCATTGGAAGTTAAAACATGCAAAATGAAACATGGCAATATACAATGAAATGATCGCATCGTGCGCATAATATAATCTCAATATATTAATCATCAGATCAATTGCAACATACATTATTGCCCAATGTTTAAAGTTTCAAACTTAACATAATAAATACAATCAAACTTTATCATCAATGACACGAATGCCAATAGACATGCTATGAGTATCATGCTTAGTCTGTGGCAAAGGCTTGGTGAAAGGATCAGCCAAGTTCTTAGTCGTGTCTACTCTACTTAATAATATGTCATTATCTGCTACAAGTTGACGGATGTAATGGTACTTTCTGAGTATGTGCCGTGTGCGCTTTTGTGACCTCGGTTCTTGAGCCAAGACAACCGCACTCACATTGTCGCAGAAAATCTCAATAGGATCATGAATTGTAGGAACCACACCTAGATCCCCGATGAATTTCTTTATCCACATGGCTTCTTTAGCAGCTTCATTTACCGCTATATACTCGGCTTCTGTCGTAGAATCAGCAATAGTACTTTGCTTGGAGCTTCTCCAAGTGACGGCTCCACCATTCAACATAAACACAAATCCTGATTGTGAAGAGCAATCATCTCTATCTGATTGGAAACTAGCGTCCGAGTATCCTTTGACGCTCAGCTCGTCACTCCCACCATAGACCAAGAACATCTCTTTAGTCCTCCTAAGATACTTTAGAATGTTCTTGACTGCTATCCAATGAGCTTCACCAGGGTTGGCCTGATAACGACTAGTCATGCTTAATGCATACGATACGTCAGGCCTAGTGCATATCATGGCATACATGATCGATCCTATAGCTGAAGCATATGGAGTCCGACTCATGGTAGCTGATTCCAAGTCAGAATTAGGACATTGAGACTTGCTCAATATCATTCCAGGGTTCATAGGAACACACCCTTTCTTGGAGTTGTGCATACCGAATTTCTTCAGTATCTTATCTACATATGCACTTTGGCTTAGCCCAATCAATCTCCTTGATCTATCTCGATAGATTCTAATTCCCAAAATGTATGATGCATCTTCCAAATCTTTCATGGAGAAACATTTCCCTAGCCAAGCTTTGACATCTTTCAATGTCGGGATATCGTTTCCCATGAGTAATATGTCATCGACATATAGTACAAGGAAGACTACAACACTCCCACTAGACCTAACATAGACACATGGCTCATCTTCACTTCTGATAAAACCAAATTCTTTGATTTTCTCATTAAAGCAAAGATTCCAGCTACGAGAAGCTTGTTTAAGTCCATAAATGGACTTTTGAAGCTTGCACACACTTTTAGGATACTTAGGATGTACAAAACCCTCAGGCTGTGTCATAAACACATCCTCTGTTAGCTTACCATGAAGAAAAGCTGTTTTTACATCCATTTGCCATATTTCGTAGTCATAAAATGCAGCTATGGCAAGAAGTATTCTAATGGATTTCAACATAGCCACTGGTGAAAAGGTTTCATCGTAGTCTACACCATGTTGTTGCGTGTAACCCTTAGCCACCAGTCTGGCTTTGAATGTGTGTACATTTCCATCCATGTCGGTCTTCTTCTTGAAGACCCACTTACACCCAATGGTTTTAATTCCTGGTGTATGATCAATCAAGGTCCAGACTTGATTATCATGCATGGATTGAATCTCGTTGTCCATAGCCTCCTTCCATTTGGCAGACTCGGGGCCTGTCGTCGCTTCCTGATAGGTAATAGGTTCATCAGAATCTATATTTTCGTCATCACCCTTAAATATGTGTAAACTATATTTCTTTGGTGTTTGACGCACTCTATCAGATCTACGTATGGGTGGTGGCTGTAGGTCAGTTTCTTTCTCAACAGCAGGCTCGTCAACCTCTTGAAGAGAATCAGTCCCAATATCGGTTTCCATGTCGGTTGATTCTTGAATTTCTTCAAGGTCAATTTTGTTCCCACTGGTTCCTTTTGATATGAGATCCTTTTCAAGGAAGACTCCCCTTCGAGACACAAAGACTTTGTTCTCAGTAGGGTTGTAAAACAAATATCCAAAAGAATCAGTTGGGTATCCAACAAATAAACACTTTTCGGATCTGGGTTCAAGTTTATCCTGAGCTTCACGACGAACGTAAGCCTCACAACCCCAGATTCTTAGATATGAGAGAGACACAGCTTTGCCATGCCATATCTCATAAGGTGTTTTATAAACTTTCTTGGTTGGGATGAGGTTAAGGATCCTTGCGGCAGTTTGTAGGGCATAACCCCAAAAACTGATTGGAAGCTTTGTGCGGCTCATCATGGATCGAACCATATCAAGTAATGTTCGATTCCTCCTTTCAGCCACACCATTATGCTGTGGTGTTCTAGGAGGAGCTAATTGTGAGATTATCCCACAACCCCGTAGATGATCACGAAATTTGTAACATCCCGCATTTTTCCGTTAAATTATTTTAACGCCCGTCTTTTTCTTTTTAAATAATACCCTTCGTATCTGGATTCGTATCCTTTGTTAAGTAACATTTTAAATATTCTCGTTATCGGATTTTAATATCTCCCGTACTCCCGTGAAATTTAAAATAATTCGTTCGATTAATTCCCGCACCCGATTCATAGTTGAGGGACCAAACTTGCCAAGGGTTCAAACCTTTGACTAGGTCAAAGGGTCAAACCCTTTCCACCCTTTCATTATCACCTCCCCCATTTTATTACTTCCTCCATTTTCTCTCTAACTCCAAACACAAAGATTCATCATCCATTTATGATCTAGCGGGTATTTTGCAAAACAAATTACATATTTGAGCTCCTTGCAACTTCCTCTTCGTTTTGGTACCAACTTCATCTCATTTGGGTAACATTTCTAAAACACTAGATTTCTTTAAATTCGTGTTCTTGACTTATAAAGTTGTTAATTAGCGTCTATGGCTCATTGTGATGTCGTGTATGTAATTTGTATGCTCGATTCGTTGTTTTTAGTGTAAGTAGTTCAATATGAAAATTTCTTGCTAAATCCTTGATTTTGGATGATCAAATATTGTTAGATTGTTAAAGTACATGTTTTAAAAGTGTTACTAGTATCTTTAGCTTCGTTTTGATGTATAGGTTGATTAAGGAAACATCAAACTCATGACTATTGATTTTTGTGAATTTTCGTTAGAGTTTGATAGACTTTAAATGAACTTTTGATGATTTGAATGCCATGAAATGTTGTTAGTAAGTGTTTAGTTGTATTACATGTTTCATTACCTTCAAAACGGCATATCATATGTATAAATTGGATTCCCGAAACTTGAATTGCAATTGATGAACTTGAAACCTTGTTTTGGAACGTTTAACGAACTTTCGACGAGATTTTTGTTGTCTAAAATGATAAATTTGATTTAGGAAATGTATCTAGTTGTGTTCCTTGTCGAAAGAGCTTTCCGGTGATATAAAATACATGTCTTGATTGTTTGCGGATCATAAGCTAGGATTGATTGAAGTTTGGCTCGTGCCTTGTGTTTTCTGCAAACAGGACCTGTAAGCCTTTTGGGACGCCGTCCCAACCTCCTAGACGCCGTCCCACTCTTCATATCAGGATGCCGTCCTGACAATTGGGACGCCATCCCACTCTTCATATCAGGACGCCGTCCTGACAATTGGGACGCCGTCCTGATACACTAAAATGGGCTGTTTGCTTTGTCGTTTGACGTAAAAATGTTTGCTATGCTACGGACCTCCGATTAACATGAAACTTGGCCAACATACTCATATATGATTATATAACTTAGAAAAATTGTCGGATACCCGACCCGACCCCGTTGACTTTGACTTTGACCAAGTTTGACTTTTAATCAAACTTAACCAAATGGTTGTGCAATCGTTCTAACATGCTTTTATACTTGTATCTTGCATGAAACATGACAACTTGATTCACATGCTACATTATTGAGTCGTAACGAGCCATAGGACTAATTGAACATCTTTGACCTATCGTGTTTACCGTTATTGATACAAACCTATTGTTTAGGTCAAGACTAGCTTTGTCTTTGCACACGTTTACTTGTTGAAGTACCTTTATACTCGTGCACTCGAGGTGAGATCATAGTCCCACTTTTACTCTTTTTGAACTTATATTGGGATGAGAAAACATAAACGATTCTTTTGAACTAAGTGAACACAAGAACGGGAAAACAAACATTCTACATACGAGTTTAGAACAAAAATCCTCAATTCGATTATCATTAGTTACACTTGCCGGGTGTAAGCGAGAACTTATGTTATATGGCCATATGGGTTGACAACCCTCATCTTTGACGGTTCGCTACCGTCTACGGATGAAATATATTTTCGAGAATCAGTGTTTGTTCTAGCACTAAGTGATGGGGTATACAATGGAAGGAATGTTAAGCTTTGATAATTGGGTGCTCGTGAAACAAACTTTTGGAATGTATTACTATTATTTCATTGATGCAAACCTTGTGGTTCACTTGTACTTACTTACTTAAACCTATGATTTCACCAACGTTTTCGTTGACAGATTTCTATGTTTTTCTCAGGTCTTGCACGATATGTGAAACATGCTTCCGCTTACTAATTGATACTTGCATCCGATGTCGAGTATACATGCATTTCATGGAGCGTCTTTTGACTTTACTTTAAACCGTGTCGCCTAGATTTCAATCGTACTTATAACGTTGTAACTTAACTTTGGTTGAACAATTCTTGTAAACTTTGAAACAATCTTTATTTTGAAATGAAGACGACATATTTTGGTCAAACGTTATCTTAAAGACTTATAATCAGGTAATGGGACCCACGTAGCCGACGCCGTCACTTGACGATTTGTCGGGGTCGCTACAAGTGGTATCAGAGCCTTGGTTGTAGGGATTTAGAGTTCATTTGTGTCCACCCCGAGTCATAGGGTACATAGGTGAATCTAGACTACAACCGACATATAGACTGAAGTAGGAATTATTTGACTAATTGTGCATTTATACTCGAACTCTTCTATCATATCTAACTCGTATTCGATCTTGATCTTACGTTGATAAATTTTGTTGATGCGCCACCTTGACTTTATGAAGTAATGTTAAATGCACATGAGAATCAGGGTAATATAATTTCCGGGATTATATTACGGTGATTCACATGGACGTTACGACATTATGACGTAAAGAATTTAAGGCGAGTCAAGGAAAAAAAAATTTCCTCTCTATCCTATTTCCATACTCCGGTTAGTATTGTTGAAAATACTAACCAACGATATTCTTGTCTCATGAAGGAACAATGGCTCACCAAGGTCAACACAACACTCCTCTCGAAACTCTAGAACAAGCTCTTCAACGAATGATAACCACCGCCGTGGGTACGGCCGTGGCCGATCACTTTTCTAACAACAACAATCATGGAGCCGGTAATTCAATCGAAGGTTGCTCCTACAAGAACTTCATGAAGTACAATCCTCCCACTTTCGATGGAACCGGAGGACCGGTTACTCTCACCCGATGGTTTGAACAAATGGAGACCGTTTTTAACACAAGCGGTTGTCGAGACCAAGATAAGGTCAAGTTTTCCACCCTCACCTTCACCGGCATTGCTCTCTCGTGGTGGAACACGTATGTACAATTGGTGGGAAGCGATGAAGCCCACACACTCTCTTGGACCGAATTAAGAGAAAGAATGATCACCGAATACTTCCCGCGCGACGAGACTCGAAGGCTCGAACAGGGTCTAAGGAATTTAAAAACGGTCGGAAATGACCTCGGAGCTTATAATCAACGGTTTACCGAACTAGTCTCAATGTGTCCAAATCTCATGACTCCCGAATCCCTAAGAGTCGAACTTTACATGGATGGCCTCCCTAAGAGCATTCAACACAAGGTAATGACATCTCAACCCACTAACCTACAAGAGGCTTTAACAATGGCCCGCCAAGCCTTAGAAACGGTGAATGAAATGGAAGCACCGGCACCAATGGTCGAGAACCACCCGAGTAACAACAAAAGAACATGGGAAGCCTCTCAATCAAGCAACCACAACAATAACAACAACCCCGCCAAGAAGCCTTTTACCTCCAACGACAAGAAAAGCTATGCCGGAAAACTACCTTTTTGTAACGAATGCCACAAGCATCACTTTGAAGGATGTGGCAGGTTTCACCACCGGCGCCAAGGACCCGTCGCTCGAAGGATGCCCAACGCACACAGAACGGGTGCTTGCTTCGAATGTGGCCAACTGGGTCATTTTAGGAATGTGTGCCCAAATAAGAAAATCAACCCCAACGCACGCCGTTGAACCTTCAACATCGACACCTAGGATGCCCGGAACGACGATGGACTAGTAACGGGTACGTTTCTTCACAACAAACCGTATACTTCATACTTATTCGATTTCATTACCGTTAGACGTTTTATAACCAAGTCTTTGATTCGTGCTCTTTGCACTCCACTTTTTCCCTAGACACTACTTAGGCAATTTAAGTGACCAACGGAATATATTGTGTGCCTATAAATTTTATCAGAGGATATACGTTAAGAATTATGACTTGACACCTATAGAACTAAGGAGCTCAAAACCTATTCGTTAAGGAGAAAATTTTTTTTTTCTTTCTTTCTTTCCTACAATTATGTATGGATTTTTGTGAACTAAATAATTTTCGGTTGGAAACCGATACCCACTTCCTCGTATCCATGACCTCATGATTATTTGCGTGAAACTCGTGTGTATTCCAAATCGACCTCCGTTCCGGTTATCACCAATTGGGGGTTAAGGGAGACGATGTCTCCTAAGCCATTTCCGAACTCACAACGTTAGTTGTAAATCTCTCTTAGTACCGTTTGATTTATTTAGGACTCCGTCCGTATTCATGAACCTCCTAAACCACGTATGCAACTTATCTAGACAAATCTGTTATCGTATTTATAGATGACATCTTAACTTATTTAAGTAAAGAAGGAAAACGAACAACATCACCATCTTACGCTCGAACTTTTGAGAAAAGAGCAACTTTATACCAAATTCTCCGAGTGAGAATTTCTGTTGAACGAAGTCCAATTTTCTAGACCATAATGTTAATGGTCAAGGCATTACAATCAATCTCGAAATCAAGCCACATGTAATCAGGAAACTCTCCCAACTCAGACTTGTATTCGTAAAATCTTAGATCTCGTCTATTGTTACCGAAGATTCATTTCCGACTTTTCTCGTGTCACACGACTTTTAAACTCGTTAACTCACTAAGGAAAACTCTAAACCTCTCCGTGTTCGAACCTTGAGCGTGATTCTTCACACCAACATTTCTAGTTAAAATCGTATAGCAACAGATGGAACTCAAACATGGAAATATTTCTACTTGAACGCCGAAAGGCATACTCTCTCGACTCAAAAATCAACATAACTAAAATTCGTTATTTTACACGAAGAATTCGAATACTAAATTGTGGATCCGATCAATCTTCTCGTCATCACGTACCACACTACATACCTCTGTTATTTCACCGTCACCGTCTGATATTACTGGAATTTAAGATAGCACACAATCTAACGATACTTCACTCTTCTTTGACTTAACACCCTTGTGTTTCTGATAATCGGTCAACTATTATTCAACCCCGAACTATACAACTACGTGTACTACCTCGTTTCTCTTTCAGACTTCAACTATTGACAACTAGAGGCACGTTATGGCAACCTCGAGATGTAAACTCATCCTATTCTAAGTCCTCATTTCACTACTATCTTTACCGTTCGCATTTCCGTTTAAAGAAACTCCTTGTAACATTTCTCCATGGATAGAGAAACTCCTCACATTACATTAGTATTCGCCACGAGGGTGAATAGTCCTAACGAACATTTTTTTTTTCTTTGTGAACCCTAACTGACTTGTTCAAACATATCTTAAGAGATTCTATTCCAACACGGTGTATCCTTGTCAATTATCCCGTATCGAAATACTCGTTTCACTTCTAGTTTTACAAGAAACCTTGGAGACCGCTTAGACATGAGTACCGCGTACCACCCACAAACAGACGAACCAAACAAACGTACGTTTCACATCTTGGAAAGACATGTCACAAACTCGTATTGTCACCTTTAGTAGATCACTCGTACAACAGTAGTTACCACTCGTGTGTTCACCCGCACTTTCCAAAACCCTATATGACCGCTAATGTCATACCCCTGTTCATTTAACCAAAGCAAATCACCGAATCTGAACTCCATCAAGAAACAACATTTAAGATCGTTCACTCAAGACGACCCGTAATCGTCAAAGGGGCTATACCGATATTCGACGTAAACCTCTCGAATCCCAAGTTAGTAACAGTGTAATATTGAGAACCCGCACCTTGGAAGGGTGTAATCCGTTTCGGGAATTAGGGAAAGTTAAACCCGCGACATATTAACCCTTTTGAAACCTTGGGGCGTATTGGAACCGCTCCCTACCGTTTAGAACTTCCGACTCAATTAAGTTTCCGTTTACCCTACATTTCGTGTAACAAACTTAGAAACGTGTCCTGCGGAACAGGAACGTGCAATCCTGCTGGATACATCAACTATCAATGACAAACTTCTCTTCATAGGAAAACCAGTTGAAACCGGGGATTGTAAAAACCGAACCTTAATGCAACGTAAAACCCTGACAATCCAAATTCATGAGAACACTCAAGGACGTACCTTCACTTATTCATAGCATTGACATCTCCGGTCTCGAGTGAGAGGCATCGATTATTACTTCCAACTAAATTTCGGGACGAAATTTCTTTTGAGGTGTGGATAATGTAACATCCCGCATTTTTCCGTTAAATTATTTTAACGCCCGTCTTTTTCTTTTTAAATAATACCCTTCGTATCTGGATTCGTATCCTTTGTTAAGTAACATTTTAAATATTCTCGTTATCGGATTTTAATATCTCCCGTACTCCCGTGAAATTTAAAATAATTCGTTCGGTTAATTCCCGCACCCGATTCATAGTTGAGGGACCAAACTTGCCAAGGGTTCAAACCTTTGACTAGGTCAAAGGGTCAAACCCTTTCCACCCTTTCATTATCACCTCCCCCATTTTATTACTTCCTCCATTTTCTCTCTAACTCCAAACACAAAGATTCATCATCCATTTATGATCTAGCGGGTATTTTGCAAAACAAATTACATATTTGAGCTCCTTGCAACTTCCTCTTCGTTTTGGTACCAACTTCATCTCATTTGGGTAACATTTCTAAAACACTAGATTTCTTTAAATTCGTGTTCTTGACTTATAAAGTTGTTAATTAGCGTCTATGGCTCATTGTGATGTCGTGTATGTAATTTGTATGCTCGATTCGTTGTTTTTAGTGTAAGTAGTTCAATATGAAAATTTCTTGCTAAATCCTTGATTTTGGATGATCAAATGTTGTTAGATTGTTAAAGTACATGTTTTAAAAGTGTTACTAGTATCTTTAGCTTCGTTTTGATGTATAGGTTGATTAAGGAAACATCAAACTCATGACTATTGATTTTTGTGAATTTTCGTTAGAGTTTGATAGACTTTAAATGAACTTTTGATGATTTGAATGCCATGAAATGTTGTTAGTAAGTGTTTAGTTGTATTACATGTTTCATTACCTTCAAAACGGCATATCATATGTATAAATTGGATTCCCGAAACTTGAATTGCAATTGATGAACTTGAAACCTTGTTTTGGAACGTTTAACGAACTTTCGACGAGATTTTTGTTGTCTAAAATGATAAATTTGATTTATGAAATGTATCTAGTTGTGTTCCTTGTCGAAAGAGCTTTCCGGTGATATAAAATACATGTCTTGATTGTTTGCGGATCATAAGCTAGGATTGATTGAAGTTTGGCTCGTGCCTTGTGTTTTCTGCAAACAGGACCTGTAAGCCTTTTGGGACGCCGTCCCAACCTCCTAGACGCCGTCCCACTCTTCATATCAGGACGCCGTCCTGACAATTGGGACGCCGTCCCACTCTTCATATCAGGACGCCGTCCTGACAATTGGGACGCCGTCCTGATACACTAAAATGGGCTGTTTGCTTTGTCGTTTGACGTAAAAATGTTTGCTATGCTACGGACCTCCGATTAACATGAAACTTGGCCAACATACTCATATATGATTATATAACTTAGAAAAATTGTCGGATACCCGACCCGACCCCGTTGACTTTGACTTTGACCAAGTTTGACTTTTAATCAAACTTAACCAAATGGTTGTGCAATCGTTCTAACATGCTTTTATACTTGTATCTTGCATGAAACATGACAACTTGATTCACATGCTACATTATTGAGTCGTAACGAGCCATAGGACTAATTGAACATCTTTGACCTATCGTGTTTACCGTTATTGATACAAACCTATTGTTTAGGTCAAGACTAGCTTTGTCTTTGCACACGTTTACTTGTTGAAGTACCTTTATACTCGTGCACTCGAGGTGAGATCATAGTCCCACTTTTACTCTTTTTGAACTTATATTGGGATGAGAAAACATAAACGATTCTTTTGAACTAAGTGAACACAAGAACGGGAAAACAAACATTCTACATACGAGTTTAGAACAAAAATCCTCAATTCGATTATCATTAGTTACACTTGCCGGGTGTAAGCGAGAACTTATGTTATATGGCCATATGGGTTGACAACCCTCATCTTTGACGGTTCGCTACCGTCTACGGATGAAATATATTTTCGAGAATCAGTGTTTGTTCTAGCACTAAGTGATGGGGTATACAATGGAAGGAATGTTAAGCTTTGATAATTGGGTGCTCGTGAAACAAACTTTTGGAATGTATTACTATTATTTCATTGATGCAAACCTTGTGGTTCACTTGTACTTACTTACTTAAACCTATGATTTCACCAACGTTTTCGTTGACAGATTTCTATGTTTTTCTCAGGTCTTGCACGATATGTGAAACATGCTTCCGCTTACTAATTGATACTTGCATCCGATGTCGAGTATACATGCATTTCATGGAGCGTCTTTTGACTTTACTTTAAACCGTGTCGCCTAGATTTCAATCGTACTTATAACGTTGTAACTTAACTTTGGTTGAACAATTCTTGTAAACTTTGAAACAATCTTTATTTTGAAATGAAGACGACATATTTTGGTCAAACGTTATCTTAAAGACTTATAATCAGGTAATGGGACCCACGTAGCCGACGCCGTCACTTGACGATTTGTCGGGGTCGCTACAAAATTCGTCATTAAGATATTCACCACCTCTATCAGATCGGAGAATCTTAATTCTTTTGTTCAGTTGATTTTCTACTTCGTTTTGGTATGCCTTGAACACTCCCAAAGTTTCAGACTTTTGTTTAATTAAATAAACATAACCATATCTACTGAAGTCATCAGTAAATGTAACGAAGTATCGTTCCTGGTGTCTAGTAGGCGATCTGAACGGACCGCACACATCAGTGTGTACCAATCCTAACAGATCCTTTGCCCGTTCACAGTTTCCTGTGAAAGGTGCCTTTGTCATTTTTCCTGATAAGCAAGATTCGCATTCATCATATGATATTATATCAAATGATTCTAGAATTCCATCTGACTGGAGTTTGGCTATGCGTTTCTTGTTTATGTGGCCTAAACGACAATGCCATAGATACGTTTTATCCAAACCATCTTTGGATGAATCAACATTATAGATTGAACTATCATTTAGCTTTGCTGTGGTTTCTAAGATGCCTTTACAAGGACTAGCCTTGAAATAAAACATCCCATTTTTGTGAACAAGTATTGATCCATTATCAAAACTAAAATTAAAACCATTATTAAATAAAGCATCAAAAGATATAATGTTTCTTGCCATTTCGGCACTGTAGCAAACATTAGATAAAACAATACATAAACCAGAATCAAAAGAAAGCTTGTATTCTCCAATCATGTCAACAGAGGCAACATTCTTATTCCCCATGATTAGATTAAGCTCTCCGGTCTTCAGCTTCCTACTTCTTGTGAGTCCCTGCACATTAGTACAAATGTGAGTACCACATCCTGTGTCCAATACCCAGGAATTAGAAATAGTAGTATTGTTTAGTTCAATCATGAACAAACCTGAAGGTAGGGCGATTCCCTTAGCCCGTAGTTCATTAAGTTCCTTCAAGTACTTAGTACAATTGCGCCTCCAGTGTCCTTTTTCCCCACAATGAAAGCATATTGCTTCTTCAGGAGACTTGGTTTGCGGGATCTTTGAAGTAGAAGAGTTAGCAATGCCCTTAGGTTTAGGTTTGAAGTTGGACGTGCCAACCTTACCCTTGCCCTTGTTCTTGCTCTTTGTTTTGTTTTTCTTCTTCTTGATCCCACCTTCACGAATGGATAGGACGGTAGTTGCGGGTTTAGCTTTGGCCATGTTAGCCTCAGCAGTTTTCAACATGCCATGGAGCTCCATGATTGTTTTCTCCATATTGTTCATATTATAGTTCATAATGAATCCTTCATATGCACTAGTCAGCGAGTTCAGGATAAAATCCGTTGCAAGCTCCTGACTTATGGAAAAACCAAGGCGCTCCAGCCGGTCTATGTACCCTTTCATTTGTAGTACATGGACACTAACACTACTTCCCGTTGCCATTTTGCAAGATACGAGAGCTTTCACGGTGTCAAACCTTTCTTGCTTTGCTTGTTGTTGGAACATGTCCTTGAGTTGGTTAAGCATGTCATACGACCCTAAGCTCTCCATGCCCTTTTGGAGCTCCGGAGACATGGTCGCCAACATCAAGCATGCTACCTCATTAGACTCGGAACGACGTTTTTCAAACTCGTCCCTAGCCGCTTGAGTAGCTCTCGATCCGGGTTCTGCCGGTAAGGGTTCCTCAATTGCCCTGATCTTTCCTTCCATCCTAAGAGCAATTCTTAGGTTGCGAAGCCAGTCCATGTAGTTCAAGCCCGTAAGCTTGTCCTTTTCGAGGAGCCCTTTAAGGCAGAAATTAGTGATTGATGACGGAGTAGGATTTGTGTTTGTTGCAGACATCTGTCATATTTTTTTTAAAGTAAGTTGTATTAGTTAGTTTTGATATGTTTAATCCTTGTTAAAATAATTACCCAAGTGTGTTCAAAATTTTAACAATTATAATTAACAAGGCTAAGATCCATATTTCACTTATGGTAACGACGGGTTTGCCGCGGATCGCCAATCATAAGCTATTTAGGTAGGTAACTATATTACCAATTTCATCCATTATGAAATTCTTAGGTTCTGCGGGATTTAGTGATAATCAATTATTTCACTTGGCATGTTTAATCCCTTCTACGCAAATCCTTCCTCGTGGCGGGTTTGCCGCGAACCACGATTTCAGATTGTAAACCGTCCGTGATAGATACACGTGAAATCCGGCCCAAGACTCTCGGGTATCGCGAAATTCACCTCACCCTTCCCAACACCCAATTAAAATCCGGCCCAAGACTCTCGGGTATCGCGAACTCTAATAGGTAGAAGGTTCGGATGTGTGTACTACTCATGGATAGCATAAAGTTTACATTTAAAACGGGTTTTTGTCTTCTTTTAGCAAAAGTAGTTTATACCATTTTAAAACATTTGCTAATTATGTATTGCGTGTTGCGTTTGTTAAACTAATTTTAACCAAACCATTTTATATGATTATTGTCCTTTTGTTTTTAAAACATTTTCTAGCTAGCATAGCATAGACAAATAATAAAACAATAATAATCATGACACGCAAATATCGGTAGTATGCCTCGAGTCCTATGCGTTTTTCCGGTGAGCCAACACACGGAAAAACATGGTCAACTAGGGACATAACCTTGTGTGAGAATTGGCTCCCACTAAAACCGCCATCTCCATTATATGCTCGGATGGGCCGCCTTGTGAACATCGTCTTCTTGATTCCATTCTTGGTTGCATTATCTTATAAAATAAAAAAAACTATTCTATTTCCTATACTATTACAAATACAATATAAATAGAAAGACGACATGCAAGTCGTTTAATAAATTATTACATTCAACCCGAATAAATAATAAACACGACATGCAAGCCGTTTAATAAATTATTACATTCATCCCGAATAAATAATAAATTAAATCATACAACCAAACATCCACACAAGGGTCTATTGAGGCAAATACTACCGATTTCATACAACAATCATATACAAAGCAAATGGAGTGCCAAATATCCATTTTTATGAAACATGTTTCGATAAGGATTGATTTAAACAACACTTAATGGCACACAAAATAATCAATCCTTGTTTACATAACTTATGTATGCATGTAAACCCACTTCATATTTTGTAAGTATGGTTTTCATGCCAAAACCATCCAAACAAACATATTAAGTGAATCAAAACATGTTGGAGATTTATTCACTTTAACCAAGCATAAAGTCTAAAATTAACAATTTTAATTTTCTCATTTCATGTAAAACATGAAAAGAATTCATGTACTTTATTTTCCTAAACATTGAATCTTTAATAATCAACATGCAAGTTACATTTTTTAATTTTCGGAATTAATTTTGGCAGATTCATACATCAACTTTAAATGGTCATATCTTACTCATTTCTAATCCGTTTTCGATGAATTTTTTTTTTCAAATTTAAGTTCTTTCAGTTATCTTTCAAATGCAATTGGCCTCATACGAAAATATGGAGTTTAAAGTCTCGAAACAGCCCAAGAAAGACAGACTGTTCAAGCTGAAAAAAAACTTTTAAAATGAGATTAACCATTTAACATTTTGCCAAAACCCAAGATTCAAATATTATTTAGGAAACATAAAAACGCAAATCATGATAATAGTTTTGCATGTTCGTTATGCATAATCATCTCCAAGTATCATGCATACACATTCATCAAAACGATTATCATAAGAAAGGTTTGCTAAAATTTGTACAAGATGGCTCGGATACCACTTGTTGGAGTATGATACAAAAATAGTGAGCGGAAGCATTTTAAAATTTTACAAAATCATACTCTCCCAAGGACCCATGTACAAAACTTTTAGCAAACAAAATATAAATCGAACAAGAGAAGGATAAGATTACAACCTTTGTAGTCTTTGAAGATTGTTGTGGAGAACCCGAAGAAGAGTTCCTCTAAACGGTAGACACCCAAAGTTCCAACCTTGTTTTGATATATACCTTCTATTTTTACAAAACCTTTTCTTCTCTTTTGTTTTAAAGACCACAGAAAGAAAACTTGCAAAGTGTTTTTCTATCTTGACCCTCAAGTACTATTCTTTCTTCTTGTGTTAAAGACCACCGAAGAAAAAAAACATACAAGTCTTATTGGATTTTCTTGGTCAAAGGTAATAAAAGAGAATAATGGGAGTGGGGCTTTTGAGATTGTAGCATCGGCTATTTTAAGAACAAAACAAGCATGCTAATTTTTTTTATTTTATTTTGGTTTTTCTATGTGAGCATTGAGATGCTCTGTATTGGTCAAAACAAGATGCATTCTTTCTATGTGAGCATTGATTTTTAGGTAAGCATGCTTCTTTCTTTTATTTATTAAATTTATTAAATCTCAAAACTTATTTAATTTATTAAACCATTAACTAATGATTAATAAATTAATTCCCGATTAGAAGGTATATCAAACAATTTACGATTGGCCTTTGTGTGTGACCGAATAGGATACATGGACTTTATATTATTTAATGTCATGGGCATACCTTCGGAATATATGTACCACGGTCAAACCACGGGTGTACCGTTAGCCAACCCGAGAACATATTTCCAACATCCAGTCCGTTGGCACTTTTCACAAACAACGTTACAATACCCAGTATGGTGCTTCTATCACCGCTTGCATTGTGGTAAGGTTTCCTTGTAGTTGGGGTTTGAGTTGGTGTTCGGATAGGGGTTTCCACCATTGTTGTTTCCTCTGAAACCCTCATGTCGTTTTGCCGGGTTTTGATCATAGGTCCTTCCCTTGTTGTTATCCCGTTTGCGCTTCTCACTACTACCTGCTTCAAACTTAGCCTTCTCCGATTCATCGATGATAATTTGATTCATTAAAGTATGCACCATGCGCATCGCTTCTGGGACATTGGGTGGCTTGGACGAGGTGACGTTTCCCTTAATGTTCTTAGGAAGTCCCCAGAAGTACTTTTCCATACGATTGAATTCTGGGGTGACCATTGTCGGACACATCAGGGCTAATTCCAAAAACCTCCAGTTGTAACTATCAAGGTCGTTCCCAACGGCCTTTAACTACATAAATTCCATCTCCATCTTCTGGATCTCGGTCCTAGGGCAATATTCCTCAATCAGGGCCCCTTTGAACTCCTCCCATGGGGTAGCAAACGCCTCATCGATACCCTTTTCTTGAGCCAATGTGTTCCACCACGTTAGTGCGCCGTCAGACAGCGTGAATGAAGCAAACTTGGTCTTATTCTCCTCTGAACAGTTACTAACTCGAAACACAGATTCTAACTTCTCGAACCATCTAGTGAGACCAACCGGCCCCTCTGTTCCACTGAAGTTGTGTGGTTTGCAGCTTTGGAACTCTTTGTACATACACCCGTTACGAACCGGCTGAATAACCGGTGGCGGTGGCGGTGGAGCTTGGCGGTTTCTTTCTGCTAAAGCTGCGGTGACTCGCTCATTGATCATATCCTCGATTTGGGCTGCGGTAGGTGTTGATCGTCCGTTGGCCATGATGTTCTAAACAAAAATTTTGACTCAAGTCAAAATCCAGTATCCAAATAGTAATAATACAGTATATGTAACCAACACGGAATCAACACATCATATGTTTATTAAGTAACGCATCTAGGTACAAATACCATAGAATCATACAGTAACGTAAATAGAACACCGTGCAAGAATTAAATAATGCAAAGTTCCATTCATTAATAATAAGTTGCATACATTCGCACAGTTTCGTACAATACATAAGTGAAACATAAAACTACAACTAGATTACACAATGAAATCTACTACAAAAGTCCTACGGTGAAGGTGGGTGTAGGATGTCTAATACATGAGACATCTGGTCCTCGAGCTCAGTTACCCTAGCACGGAGGATTTCCACCTCCCTCATCAGTGCCTCGACAGAGGGAGTGGGTGGGGCTGGCGGTGTAGTCATCACGGGTGGTGCTGGTGGAGATGGTGGTGCTGACGGTCCGGCTCCAGGAGTAGAGGCTGCGAGGCGGTAAGGCTTATGGATGAAGGGATCTGCAGGATACGGCACAAGCCGCTTACGGGCAGTAACCCTATAACGCCGACCAAATGCATCAGTGAATGCTCGACCTCCGTTGATCCCCAGAATAATGGTGCCGTCGAAACGGTAACGCTTCTTCGGCGGGGTGGAGGGTGGCTGAACAGGTGCTTCATCAAGGTCCTCCTCGTTGGAGTCATCGTCACTAGAGTCGTCTGTGGATGAGTCGTTGGATGAAGGGTCATCTGAATCGTATAGAGGTGGCGGCACGGGTGGTTGTACTGGCTCTCCTCGGGCGGCCATCATCTGTCGGTATCTAAAAGGCGGGATCGGCACGAGTCATCCATCAAGAGCGCATCGGCACCAATGGCGATACTGGTTACGGAATGGACCTTCCCCAAATTCCTCAGGAATCACAACACCAACGGGATGATGTTGTAGCTCCTGAGGTACTGGGGCAGGTGGAGCTGGAGTCTCCGGGAGGTCCTGGGCTCCGTCTGCAGTACTCACTGGGGTAGGCGCATGGCTGCTAGCTCCGGAAGATGAAGCACCTAAGTTACTAGAGGGTGTCGCCGACGGGATCGGTGGATCGGCAACAGTGGCAGGTGAAATGGCTGGAGTGTCTGAACTGCCCAAAATGATAGCAGGTGGAATTTCCGACATTTGAACAAGGAAAAATAAATTTTCCATGTCAGTAAGTCATAAAGCAAGCACGTATTAGGCCAAGTAACTACAACAGTATAAATCATGTGTAACAGTAAGTAGCATGGCAATAACGACAAGTATCATGCAATCGAAAGCAGATAATAGCATGCAGTAGTGAAATCATGTAATAGCATACGGCATATAGCAGTAAAAGTAAGCAGCAGCATGCAGTAAGTTCAGCGGAAACAAGTAAACTAGCAAGTTGTAGATTAGTCCTATTAGTGAATCCTATTCGGGTCGGTCTTAGACTCACTAATGCAACCTAATTCCCTACAACCAATGCACTGATACCAAATGTGATGCCCCGTACAAAACCATCGTGTACGAATCATCAACAACAGGATCATTACAAGGTCAAACACTATATGCGTTTTCAAAACAAGTTTGCATTCCTGATAAAAGGTGACGTCATAACCAACGTCAAATGTTTTACAATCAAAAGTATGGTTCAATGAACAAAAGCAAATAGTAGTAGTACGTGACCCTTAGGTCATTACAAATCATTGTTCAAAAGTATTAAAGTTATGAATGCAAGATAAACAGTTCATGCGATGATAACTCTAGAGCAGCGGGTGTCTACAGCAAGACTAGTACACAGCGGAAGCAACCTTAAGCACCTGAGAAAAACATGCTTAAAAACATCAACACAAAGGTTGGTGAGCTATAGTTTAAGTATAACAGTATGTAAGGTAGGCCACGAGATTTCAGTGTTACAAAGAGCGTTTCAAAACAGTATGATAAAGTATATGTTTAACCGTGGGCACTAGGTAACTAACTTAACGTTTATACCCCCTGAAAGTACACTTGGAAAGTGCGTATGTTTACGAAGTATTAAACACTCATTAAATGCTAGCGCGACTAGCCCGAGTGGGGATGTCAAACCCTATGGATCCATATCTAAGATTCGCGTTCACCGGTTCAAAAATCAATGACTAAACGTTACCGAGCTAAAGGGAATGTTTATGCCGTTGTATAACCCACACATATATAAAGTTTAAGTACTCGTGCCTAGTATGTAAAACGTAAAATGCGCATGTATTCTCAGTTCCCAAAATAGTTAAAGTAAAAAGGGATGCTATAACTCACAGTGGTAAAGTAGTAGTAAAGTCGAGTCGGGAAATAAGCAAGTACGTAGGTCCGGAAAGTCCTCAACCAAACTCAAATAGTACTAAGTCAGTAAATCCTCTGAATAGGTTTAAATGTCAGTAAATTAGGTCTTAAAGGTCATCATCATTCATCATCAAACAAAAGGTGTAAAGTAAGTTTCGTTCATGAAAAGAGTTTAAAACAAAGGCTGAGTTCGGTCAGTCACCACGGCCACTATACCTACTGAAATAAGGTGAGACCAGTGGCCATGGCTCCGTATATGAGTCCTTTAGTTGTGGTAAAAATCCCAGAAGCAAAATCGTCTTCGTTTGACCGTGGCGACGGTCTAAGTGCGAGTAGGTCAGAATTTTCAGCACAACGTTAAAAGGACATAGTGACGATCGGAGGGCCATAAATCCTAAACCGTAACTCGGATTAAGACGAGTCCTAAATGAAAAGTTATATACTCGAACAGATATAACTGAAAATAATCTTTACAGTAGCCCAGGTCATACTGATCAGACCCATAAATAGTAAAACAGTAGGTCCGGTGGGTTCTTGGTGCTCGATGCTATTCACGGTTCTCATCCTTGATGCATATAGCTTCAAGTGTACAACTCGTTGATGTGTTTGCATCATCTTAACCAAGGTTTCACCATCATAACACTTGTGTAAGTCTAAGACATGTAGCACAACTCAATTAAGTGTTGTATGTAGTTTGATGAACCAAAGTTACATCAAAGTCTTAGATTTAACACATACATGAACTATAAAAGTAATATTGTACTACAAACTTGAAAGTAAACTAACTAATCAAGATCTTAAGTTGTAGAACATAGTTCTTAGTTAGATCTTGAAGATCCAAGACTCAAAAGTCTAGATCTAAAGTTGTTAAGTTAAATCTTAAGTAATAATACTTGAATCTTTACTTTAATGAAACCATAAGTTACAAAACTTAGATTATCATCTTGTAAAGTGTATGTAAGCTCATAAGCTCTTGATTATGACAAAGTTAGAAGACCATAAGCTATATAAACTTAGATCTTACATAAGTATTTGAAGTTATAACTAGAAAGTTATACTTCTATGTTCTTGAACTTTTAAAGTTAACTTTTGTTCAAGAAAAATGAGATCAAAGTTAACTAGTAACGCTTGGCCAACAACAACTTGAATCATGAATTTAAAAGTGCAAGAATGAAATAATAAACTAAATAAACAAGTAATTAGTTCATTGTTGTTCATACTTTAAAGATTCAAGCCAAAGTCTTGATCTTTAAGAAAGTAAACTTTAAGTTTACAAACATGAATTACAAGTATGATTTTACAACATATGAACTTACAATCTTTCAAACATTAAATGTAGAACATAAACTAGAGAGTTTAGTTCTTGTATGTTCTTGTTATGAACAAGATAAATGAAGAATCAAACTAACAAGTTTGATTCTTAATAATTAGTAAGTGAACAACAAACAACTACAAGTAATTAATTAACAAATGTGAACAAGTATTAACAAGCAAAAGAATGATGATAAAGGGTGTATATGCTTCTATTTTTCAAAGAAAAGAAGAGAAGAAAAAGCTTCAAGTTACTTACAAGAAAGGAGAGAAAATGATAGAAAAATGCAAGTATTTTTTGTGTGTGTGTAAAAGTGAAAGAGTAAGTTGAGAATACTAGTAGATAAGTGAACAAAATTTGAAACAAAACTCTCCCCCTTCCTTACAAAAGTCGACGGTTTGCATCAAAAAGGGGAGGGGGGAAGTGCCCACTAGTTCATGCATGTAATTGACTCAAAAAGTTGGTTATTAAGGATGTTTACATGGTAAGTAACATGTAACTAGATTCCATAAGTGTTAAACTATCTAGTTAATCCTTAATGTGATACTTACATGCAAGTAATGGGCTAAATAATCCTTTAAAGATGTAGGGTGGGCTTCTAAGCCCACTAATCACTAATAAAAGCCCAAGTTCCATTAATTAATAAGTTAATCTAATTAAAGCCCAAGTAATTAACTAGTATCCATAGTTAATTAAAAATGATTAATAAAACTTAATCATCAATGTAAATAATACCCGAAGATATTATTCGTGTAACGTACGTGTGTCACAAAGACGTTTCAGGCATTTAAAGTCATGTATGATCAATTATGGTAACAAGTAAATGTAATAACATACATTCGTTAAATCACAAGTATTAATAATAAATATTAATAAGTAAAAGTTGGAAAATCCAGGGTCGTTACATCATGAGTTTGACAAAAATTAGCTATTTGTTGATGCTGAGCTTGAATAATATTCAAGAGATGAGCTTCAGTGTTACCTAATAACCTATTATGTAGGTATGACATTTGGTGTATTTGGACAGCAACTAATAATGAATCGATGTGGTGGTTTAAATAATGGGAAAAAAATAAAGAAAAAATCTTTTGTGGCTCTTCACGTGCAATAGTACTTGGGACTATACACACTAGACAAATCCGAATTAGAATAAAATGTAAAAGAACAATAATTGTTCACTCTACACAAATAGAAATTAAAAAGCAATGGAAAGGGCGGCTACCTTTTTTTTTTACTTTTGTGATTTCTTTGACTTCTTTTCAATCACACAAAAGGATGAAGAAAGATAACAATAATTTATTTTGTGGATGCCTTGTTTGAGCGATTAGATACAGCGGAAGGTGATAGCGGCAGCAATTCTTAGGGTTTAGTGATTGTAGGTTTTTGCTCTAATACCATGTAAAACCCAAAATACGTGATTTATTGATATGAGTTTCTTATGCATACAGATATAGAACCGGTACAATATAAATAACCATCTAGATAATAACCTAATGGACTAGGATAATAGGCCCTTATAGAACACAGCTAACAATATATAAATAATATGGGCTAAGTTATTAATCCGTCTAACAAATGCTACACTTTCTATTGAATTTGATACTTCGTTTTCTACGTTCGTTATTTTGATTGATCATGGTAATTATGACTTTATTAGTAATATTATACTTTATTATTATGTAATTGAAAAGTTTGTGTATATAAGGGCCCACTTCTATTTATCGCATGGGGCTCATAAATTTGACAGGACGGCACTGATTTCAAATTTTATATTCAAATACATTTTTGAAAAACATCTTGACTAAATCATTAGATATTGGGACTTGACGTATGCCAAAACGCCATTATTGGGAACGAAATGATTAGAGGGATATCGGGAGGACAAAAAAAGCGCGTGACAACAGGTTACATTTCTTTCTCTTTTTTATTTTTTTAATGTATTTCAAATGTATACGTAAAAGTTTTGTAACAACAACAAATGTGTTGGTACTTATAACTATACAATGACATACAATTTCTCTACACTAAATAATTAATAATTAAGACCTGAGTTATTTGAACTAATTTTTCTTACTATATTCTTTAACTAACTTTATGATGGGTAACAAAACAGGAGAGATGATGGTGGGACCGACAAAAATGCTCTTCATGGATGATATATCAACAGTGTTGTGATTAAGAGGGGATCGACTGGACGTTGGTACACACAAATTTGAGAGAAAATAACTCTATTACTCACAAGAATAGATTACAGAGTATTACAAAACTCAAAAAAAAAAAAAAAACACTCTCAAACTAACACACTAGGAATCTCACCACTATCTAGGATGTATTCACTCTTGGTTAGGATTATACTTAAACTCACACACACTAACTAGGTGTGATTACACTTTTCTGAATTCATTACAATGAAGGTTTCCACCTCTATTTATAGGAAAAATTTGAGGAGGTGGAAAAGTGTGAACGGGATTGGTGTGAATGCATAAAAAGGTGGCTAGCCGTAATCGTTTCCAATTTGAATACTTCTATATGAGTATTCAAACAAGTGACTAGCCGTAATTGTTTCTAACTTTGCTTCTTCAACCGGCTTCTTTGAACATCTAGAAAAATCTATATTACGGCTAGAATGGAAACATCTAGAAACGGCTGGAAATCATCAATTCTCCCCCTCCAGACGTATCCATAGAAAACATTCCGGTTATGTCTCTGCATAACTCTAACTTCTCTCGAGTCACCACCTTTGTTAACATATCCGCGGGATTCTCCTTTGTATGGATCTTCACTAGTCTCAACAGTTGTTGATCAATTACCTCTCGTATCCAATGATAGCGGATATCAATATTTTTTGTACGGGAATGGTACATGGAGTTCTTGCTCAAATCTAGAGCACTCTGACTGTCACAATGTACCTTGTACTCCTTTTGCTTGATTCCAAATTCTTGTAGATAGCGCTTTAACCACAACATTTTTTTTCCAGCTTCTGCGGCAGCAATATATTCTGCTTCGGTTGTGGATAATGCAACACACTTCTGTAGTCTTGATTGCCATGAAACAGCTCCTCCTGTAAAAGTGTAAATGAATCCTGAAGTAGATTTTCTACTATCAGGATCTCCAGCCATATCAGCATCCGTATAGCCTTCCAAGATTGGATCAGCTCCCCCGTAACAAAGACATATCTTCGTTGTACCTTTAAGATATCTGAGAATCCATTTTACCGCATTCCAATGCTCTTTCCTGGGGTTAGAGAGAAAACGACTCAATGTTCCCACTGCGTGAGCAATATCAGGCCTCGTACACACCATTGCATACATCAAACTTCCAATCGCTGAAGAATATGGTATTGATGACATCTCCCCGATCTCTTCCATGGATGAGGGACATGATCTTTTACTTAACTTGAAATGGTTGGCTAATGGAATGCTAACAGGTTTGGCATTGTTCATATTGAATCGTGAAAGGACTCGTTCAATATACTTCTCCTGAGATAGCCATAACCTTCTATTATTCCTATCTCGGGTAATCTGCATTCCCAAAATTTGTTGAGCATGTCCTAAGTCTTTCATGTCAAAAGACTTAGAGAGTTCCTTCTCCAGCTGGTTGATCTTCGTTGCATCTTTCCCTACGATCAAAATATCATCTACATATAGTAAAAGAGCAACGAAATTTCCTTCAAAAAACTTTTGAATGTAGACACACTCATCTGCTGCAGTTTTCTTGTACCCTTGACTCACCATGCACGAGTCAAACTTCTTGTACCACTGCCTAGGTGTCTGCTTTAAACCGTACAAACTTTTCTTCAGCTTGCATACGAGATTATCTCCTGAAACCTCAAAAACCTTTTAGCTGCTCCATGTAAATTTCTTCATGTAAATCTCCATGAAGAAAAACTGTCTTTACATCCATCTGTTCAAGCTCCAAGTTCATACTTGCGACCAATCCAAATATGAATCTGATTGAAGTCATCTTGACTACTGGTGAAAATATCTCGTCAAAGTCAATTCCTTTCTTTTGTTGAAATCCTTTGACTATAAGCCGTGCTTTGTATTTCACCACTTTTCCGCTGCCATCCTTTTTCAGCTTGAACACCCATTTATTTTTCAGGGCCTTCTTTCCGCGTGGAAGTTCTACAATCTCATAAGTTTGATTTTTCAGCAGAGAATCCATCCCATTCTGCATTGCGAGCAACCATTTTTCTTTGTCCTTATGAGATACTGCTTCATGAAAACTCTCTGATTCTCCATCTTCAGTAAGTAGAAGGTACTCGGATTCCGGATATCTACTCGATGAAATCCGACCTCGTTCAGATCTACGAACTTCTGGAATATACTGAGGAGATTTACCATCATCTTCGCCTTGTGATGGTCCTGGAACGTCTGGAAGATGGGGTTGTGGCTCCCCCTGCTCAGCAATGTCATTTTCTTCATTATCTTCTACTTCTGGCATTTCTTCTTGCACTGTATAATCATTTCTCATGAATGATTCAGTTATTGCCTCTGGCACCTGAGCAGCAACATTTGACTTCTGAGATATTGTGGGCTTTTCAATATCTTCTATTGTCTGGCTTTCATGGAACACTACGTCCCTACTTCTGATCACCTTTTTCTCCTTTGGATCCCATAATCTGTATCCAAATTCTTCATCTCCATAGCCTATGAATATGCATGGAGTGGTCCTTGCATCCAGCTTCTGCCTGAGCTCCTTGGATACATGTGTGTACGCAAAACATCCAAATACTCTTAAGTGAGAGTATGATGGATCCTTTCCAGACCAAAGTTTCTCAGGAACTTCAAAATTTAGTGGTACTGATGGAGATCGGTTGATCAAGTAACATGCGGCTCTGACTGCTTCTCCCCAGAATGGCTTTGGCAGCTTAGCTATACTGAGCATGCTCTGAACACGTTCCATGATTGTTTGGTTCATTCTTTCCGCTATACCATTGTGTTGAGGGGTACGTGGAACTGTCTTCTCATATTGGATACCATATGATCTGCAATAGGCATCGAACTGCCTGGAAGAGTATTTATCGCCGTTGTCGAATCGAAGACACTTTAACTTCTTTCCTGTCTCACGTTCTACCATGACATGGAACTGTTTGAAGTAATTGAAAACCTGGTCCTTCGTCCGCAAGAAATATACCCACACCTTTCGAGAAGCATCATCGATAAACGTTAGAAAGTATCGGTTGCCGCCAATTGATTCAACCTCCAAGGGACCGCAAACATCAGAGTGCACCAGACTGAGTAACTCTGATCTTCTCTTTGAAGAGGAATTAAACGAGACTCTATGTTGCTTACCAAACAGACAATGATTGCAAGGATTTAGTGCAGCGCCCTTGTCTACATTGATAAGCTCCTTCTTTATTAGGGTTGACAACCCTTTCTCACTCATGTGACCGAGTCTCTGGTGCCATAAATTTTGTGAAGCCTCCTTTTCTTTAACATTAATGCTGTATGTGCAGATCTTCACATGAGTCTTGTACAGTGTGCCACAAATGTGTCCTCAAGCGACTATCATAGCGCCTATTGACAATTTCCATGTGCCTCTACTGAAATGACTATCATAGCCCTGTTTGTCAAGAGCTACTCTAGAAAGTAGATTCATCCGAACATCTGGCACATGGTGGACATCCTTTAGAGTGATTATGCTCCCGGAACTTGTCTTTATCTTGACATCACCAATTCCGACAATCTCAGCGGAACTGGAATTTCCCATCTTCACAGCTCCAAAGTCACCAGCTTTGTATGTTATGAAGTATTCCTTGTATGGAGTCACGTGGTAGGAAGCTGCAGTATCTACCACCCATTCCGTGTCTTCTCGTGAGACATGAAGGCATGTCTCATCATGGGTTGAACAATAGGCTACATCACCAGTGATAGTAACTAATGTTTCTCCACCTTTATTCTTTGATTGTGAACTGCTCTGACCTTGTTCTTCTTTCAATCTGTAGCAGTTCTTCTTCATATGCCCCTCTAATCCACAATGATAGCATTTATATATTGATTTTCTGCTATTAGAGGACCTGGCCCTGCTCTTACTTCTGCCTCTCCATTTATTTTTGCTACTTATTTGTTGTCTCCCCCGATTCTCTGTGACAAAGGCATGGGTCTGATCTGTGCCCATGTCCTTTCTCCTTGCCTCTTCACTGAATAGGGCATCCTTGACCATTGACATGGTAAGTTTGTCATTCGGGGCTGAGTTGCTGAGTGTTACTACCAGCGTTTCCCAACTATCGGGAAGAGAACTAAGTAGCAGTAGCGCCTGAACTTCATCGCCAAGCGGCATCTCTACAGACGATAAATGGTTGACCAAGCTCTGGAACTCACTGGTATGCTCGGTAACTGAAGTTCCACTTTTAAGCTTCATGTTGACTAAACGCCTCATTAACAGGGCTTTATTCCGAGCAGTCTTGGCCTGGTACATGTCCTCCAACTTTTTCCAGAGGACATATGCGTCTGTCTCTTGTGCAACATGGTGGAAGACACTATGATCAATCCATTGATGGATCTGACCAATAGTTTTTCGATTTAACTTCTTCCACTCTTTCTCTTTGGCGAAATCAGGATTTGTACCCTTTAATTCAATAGGGTCAAACAAATCCTTACAGCTGAGGAGATCTTCCATCCGAGGTTTCCACAGCATGTAGTTGGTGGCAGTGAGCATAATCATAGCCCCAGAAGATGATCCTGACTCTTCCGTGGACATTATCACCTTACAAATAATTTTTCAACACAAACGGGGTTGAAAACTTCAGAAAACTCAAACACTCTATCAACGCCTCTAACCTGGCTCTGATACCACTTGTTGTGATTAAGAGGGGATCGACTGGACGTTGGTACACACAAATTTGAGAGAAAATAACTCTAACTCACAAGAATAGATTACAGAGTATTACAAAACTCAAAAAACCAAAAAAAAACACTCTCAAACTAACACACTAGGAATCTCACCACTATCTAGGATGTATTCACTCTTGGTTAGGATTATACTTAAACTCACACACACTAACTAGGTGTGATTACACTTTTCTGAATTCATTACAATGAAGGTTTCCACCTCTATTTATAGGAAAAATTTGAGGAGTTGGAAAAGTGTGAACGGGATTAGTGTGAACGCATAAAAAGGTGGCTAGCCGTAATCATTTCCAATTTGAATACTTCCATCTGAGTTGTCAAACAAGTGGCTAGCCGTAATTGTTTCCAACTTTGCTTCTTCAACCGGCTTCTTTGAACATCTAGAAAAATTTAGATTACGGCTAGAATGGAAACATCTAGAAGATATGGCTAGAAATCATCAAACAGGGCTAGACAGTTCAACAACGTTTCAGATTGTCAAGTGTTTGCAACAGATTGCGCACCTGACGGAGGCCACAATCTTGATTTCCCTCTTACAACCTTCACCCGAGATTTTGATCTATTTGATGACATCATCCTCTTATCGCGAGGCCATATTGTCTATCAGGGCCCACGAGAACATATTCTCGAGTTTTTTGAGTCTTGTGGGATTTAGATGCCCAGAGAGGAAGGGACATGCTGACTTTCTGCAAGAGGTATTATACACCATCACAAAAATGTGAATAGTAACCTAACGTCAGCTATTTTTGTCTTTTTCCAAAAAAAAGAATTTTACCTTTTTTTTTTAAACTATTACACCCCGGCGCAATGCGCAGGCTTACTAACTCGTTAATTACAGAACACTAAATCCGTATAATCTTGAGTGTTTAGCCGGTTTTAAGCGTGAAACTTATGTATAAACTTTTTTACACATGTATGCGTATGATGAACATAACAATAAATCTATACATTATCTAAGCCTTTACGACTATAATGATCAAAGGTGACGTCAAGAAAGGATCAGGAACAATATTGGGCCGATAGAAGCAAACCGTACTATTACATTTCAGTGTCTGAATTTTCCGAATTATTCAAAAGATTTCACGTGGGCCTTCGTCTAAAACACGAACTCTCAGTTTCATACAACAAGGACATGAGTCATAACTCAGCTCTAGTCTTCAACAAAAACTTGGTTCCAAAAAAAGATCTTTTCAAGGCTTGTTTTCAAAAGGAATGGCTATTAATGAAGCGAAATTCAGTTGTGTACGTTGCGAAGATTGTTCAAACAACGATTGTAGCAACTATTGGAGCAACTGTTTTTTTAAAGAGTAACATGAATACTAGGAACGAAGATGATCGATCGTTATATGTTGGTGCGCTTTTGTTTGGTCTGATCACTAACACGTTTAACGCGTTTGCTAAACTACCTATGGTCATAGAGAGACTTCCGGTTATTTATAAGCAGCGGGACCTACTATTTCATCCGACATGGGCGTATACTGTTCCCACTTTTCTTCTTGGCATTCTGATTTCGTTGGTGGACTCTACTGTTTGGACGATTGTAACGTACAACATTACCGGTTTTGCCCCTGAAATAGCCAGGTATGTCATCAAGTGTTTTTCTTTTTGCATGTATGATAAACAAAATAATGATATTTAGCTTTCATAGTTCGGGTTGAAACAGGCATTTCTCGAGATGACCATTTCTCGAGATGGGCCTGATCAAACCAAAATCCTTTAGTATGAATAGATTTCGGGTTTGAATGCTTGTGATAATGTTAAAAACGAACATATATTTCATAGCATTATCCCTCAAGAAAGACAAGCTTTTAGTTGCAATTGTTCTATTTACAAGTGATATTCGTTTAAATAATAAAAGGTGAAGACAAAAGACAGATTTGACGAATTGAAGACGCAAACGACCAAAAAGCTCAAAAGTACAAAATACAATCAAAGAGATTCCAATTATTGATAAGAAATGTCTCAGAATTACAAGAGTACAAGATTCAAAACGCAAAGTACAAGATATTAAATTGTACGCAAGGACGTTCGAAAATCCAAAACCGTGACCAAAGTCAACTCTCAACGCTCGACGCAACGGACTAAAAATTACAAGTCAACTATGCACATAAATATAATATAATATTTAAATAATTCTTATAATTATTTATATATTATATTTATTTAATTAAAACGTCGACAAACAAGAAAACAAGGATTTTGAGCTGTCACCTACCACCATGCGATCGCATGGCCTGGAGGCACAAAAGCCATGCGATCGCATGGCCAACTTTTTCAGTTCACATGCCCTATAAAAACGAGTATTTGGTGCACCATATATCGATCCATATATCAATCTCTCTATCTATATACGTAATATATATATATATATATATATATATATATATATATATATATATATATATATATATATTTAATTTTAATTTTAAATCCTAATAATAAGGGTATGTTAGCGAATGTTGTAAGGGTGTAAGTCGAAATTCTGTCCGTGTAACGCTACGCTATTTTTAATCATTGTAAGTTACGTTTATATTATTTTCATTAATGTCTCGTAGCTAAGCCGTTATTATGCTTATTTAATCCGAAGTAATCATGATGTTGGGCTAAAAATATTAAAATTGGGTAATTGGGCTTTGTACCATAATTGGGGTTTGGACAAAAGAACGACACTTGTGGAAATTAAACTATGAGCTATTAATGGGCTTTATATTTGTTTAACTAAATGATAGTTTGTTAATTTTAATATAAAGATTTACAATTGGACGTCCCTATAAATAACCATATACACTCGATCGGACACGATGGGCGGGGTATTTATATGTACGAATAATCATTCATTTAACCGGACACGGGAATGGATTAATAGTCTATGGAATTATTAAAACAGGGGTAAAATTATGTACAAGGACACTTGGCGTAATTGTTAACAAAGTATTAAAACCTTGTTACAGTTTAAGTCCCCAATTAGTTGGAATATTTAACTTCGGGTATAAGGATAATTTGACGAGGACACTCGCACTTTATATTTATGACTGATGGACTGTTATGGAAAAAAACCAGACGGACATATTAAATAATCCAGGACAAAGGACAATTAACCCATGGGCATAAAACTAAAATCAACACGTTAAACATCATGATTACGGAAGTTTAAATAAGCATAATTCTTTTATTTCATATTTAATTTCCTTTATTTTATAATTAATTGCACTTCTAATTATCGCGCTTTTATTTATTGTCATTGTATTTAATTGCACTTTTAATTATCGTACTTTTTAATTATCGCAATTTTATTTTATCGCACTTTTATTTATCGCAATTTCATTATCGTTATTTACTTTACGCTTTAAATTAAGTCTTTTATTTATTTAATATTTTACATTAGGTTTTAACTGCGACTAAAGTTTTAAAAATTGACAAACCGGTCATTAAACGGTAAAAACCCCCTTTATAATAATAATATTACTTATATATATAATTGTATTTTTTTTATATAGCATTAAGCTTTGTTTAAAGATTCCCTGTGGAACGAACCGGACTTACTAAAAACTACACTACTGTACGATTAGGTACACTGCCTATAAGTGTTGTAGCAAGGTTTAAGTATATCCATTCTCTAAATAAATAAATATCTTGTGTAAAATTGTATCGTATTTAATAGTATTTTCTAGTAAAATTTAATAGTATTTTATACCCCTTAGCTTTAACTATCAAGTATTTTTGGCGCCGCTGCCGGGGATCAATTTCTTGCTTAAACGCCAGAAGCACAACGCTAATATAAAAAAAAGATTTTTATTTTTAAGTTTACTTTTATAAAAAATACGCTTTTGTAAAAATACGTTTTAAATATTCGAAAATATAAAAAGAAAAATATAAATATAAATATTTTTAAGAGTTTGTAAGTTCTATAAAAGTTTCTTTATCTTTATTTTATAAAAATATAAGTTTTATTTAAATTATAAAAATATATTATATATATTTATTTCAGCAAATACAAAAGAAAAAAAATATATATATATAAAAACACTCGAGTCCACGTACTGTAGCAGCCCGGCGTCTGGCCCGAAACCCTAGCTCATGCGATCGCATGGCCGGGTAGCTTAGAACTCATGCGATCGCATGAGCCCTGCAGACAAGCCACATTTGACTGAAAACTGCAATCATTACGGTTTTATTATTAATTATTTATATAAACCCTAATTAGGTTATTCTTAATTTATTAATTAGTTATTAGTTTTTATTTAATTTGTATTATTTAGTTAAATTAGTTTAATTAAATTATAAATTTAATACTTTTATAAAATAAATAATATAAAAATAATATTTTTATAAAAATTGTACTTTTTACAACTATTAGTATATTTTTATATTTTGTCCCTTTTTATTCATTTTAGCGTAATTTTTGTATTTTTCGCTCGTTTTTAGTTTTAAGCTTAGTTTTTGCCATAGTTATTTTTACTTTTAGATTTTTAGGCCTTGCGGTAAAATCCCTTAAGTGCTTTTTCTTTAGACTAAGATCTAAGTGCTTTAGAATTTTGCGACGCCTTTTTAAGTTTTAGTTCCTTTTTAAGATATTGCCATTTGGGATATAGTTTTACTTTTAAGCTTTAATATTTTTAGACGCAACTTTAAATTTTTAGTTTTTAGTTCCTTTTTAAGTTTCAACGCGCTACTTTCTTATTTTTATTTTTCGACGCCTTTTACCTATGTATCAATTATCACTCCAATTAGTAATCTCAATTTGCAATTTTAATTTTAAGTTAGTAATAGTAATAAGGTTGGGTTAGTCGAGTATTTTAAAGTTTTATAAGTCACTTTTTTTTCTTTCTTATTTTTCGACTCCTTTTATTTTTCAACCCTTTTCTTTTTCAACCTTTTTCGACACGCTCTTTTTCTTTCTTATTTCTCGCAATTCTAGTTTTAGGACATAGATTTTTATTCTACTTCTTATCTAAATTTCTTAAAATTACGAAAATTTATTTTAAGTGGTTAAATTGATAGACATCAAAATTTTCTGGTTCGCAGTAATAGTTGGATTTGTACATGGACCGAGTTATTGGAGCCAAACAGTATTCAATTATATTGAGACCAAACGAATCCTGCCCTTCTGCTGCATCTTTTGGCTATTCGAAACGTGGGCAAAATTAGAAAAGTCTATTAATTGGATAACTTATATAATTTTTCTTTCATTTTAAAAACTAATAGGATATTCAGTGAATGCACCGAGCAAGACGTTCACCACCTTTTGTACGTTCACCACCTGTAACCAGATCAAGACATTTAGCAAATATTGTCGCCGTTGATTTTTCTTTAGAATCGTCATCCAGTCGACCAAGTACTCCAATTCAAATTTCCAATAATCCATTTTTTGAACCCGACCTCACATTTGAGAATCCGGAGAATATTCAGGGACAATTCATAGATCCTGAACCATTAATTTTTCCTCCGGAACCACCAATCATTCAAACAGAGATTGTTGAGGAACGAACCATTAAATCAGAATCCTCTAGTGATTCAGATTCAACTAATTCAATTATGGAAGTAACAGAACCTTTAAGTATGGAAGACCGAATGCGAGCTAAACGCACTGGCCAAGGTCACACAATTACTCATCCAGACATTAATGCGCCAGATTATGAAATCAAAGGACAAATTCTACACATGGTGACTAATCAATGCCAATTTAGTGGTGCGCCGAAGGAAGATCCAAATGAACATCTTCGTACCTTTAATAGGATCTGCACACTATTTAAAATAAGAGAAGTTGAAGATGAACAGATATATCTCATGTTATTTCCTTGGACTTTAAAGGGAGAAGCCAAAGATTGGTTGGAATCGTTACCTGAAGGGGTGATTGACACATGAGACGTTTTAGTTGAAAAATTTCTTAAACAATTCTTTCCTGCATCTAAAGCCGTAAGACTTCAAGGAGAAATTGTTACGTTTACACATAAACCGAATGAAACTCTATATGAGGCGTGGACAAGATTTGGAAAGTTATTAAGAGGATGTCCGCAACATGGTTTAGACACCTGTCAAATAGTACAAATATTCTACCAAGGATGCGACATCACTACAAGGAAAGACATCGATATAGCAGCTGGTGGTTCCATTATGAAGAAAATCGAAACTGATGCTTACAAAATTATTGATAACACTGCTTCCCACTCACATGAGTGGCACCAAGAAAAAGATATCGTTAGATCATCTAAAGCAGCTAGAGCCGATTCTATCCATGACTTAGATTCCATTTCAGCAAAGATAGATGCTGTTTAGAGACGTATTGAAAAGATGACTAAAGATATCTACTCAATACGAATTAGTTGTGAGCAGTGTGGAGGACCACATTTGACAAAAGATTGTCTTAGTATTGAACTAACAATGGAACAAAGAGAGAATGTTTCATACATAAACCAAAGGCCTGGAAATAATTATCAGAATAATTATCAACCGCCAAGACCGATCTACAATCAAAACCAGAATTATAACCGAAATGTTCCATACAACAACCAACAAGGTCCTAGTAATCAACAAGTATCCAATAATACTTACAACCAGCAAAGACCTAATTTTCAAAACAAACCACCACAAACCGATGATAAAAAGTCGAATTTAGAAGATATGATGACGAAGCTAGTTGAAACTCAAACGCAGTTTTTCACATCTCAGAAACAAACGAATGAACAAAATGCTCAAGCATTTAGAAATCAACAAGCTTCTATTCAAAACTTGGAACAAGAAGTAAGTAACCTAGCAAGGTTAATAGGTGAAAGAAAGCCGGGAAGTTTACCTAGTGATACAAATGCTAACCCCCGGAATGAAACAGCTAAAGCCATTACCACAAGAAGTGGTACAACACTTAACCCACCTGAAATACCTGTAACTTCTGATGAAGCTATTCCTACTCCACAAGAACCACAACCTGAACAAGATAAGGAAAAAGAACCGGTAGTTGAAAAGGTTAATGAAGATAACACGGTTAAGACAAAACCTTATGTTAAACCATACCAACCACCACTTCCTTACCCGAGTAAAATGAAAAAAGAGAAACTTGAAGCCAAGCAATCCAAATTTTTGGATATGTTTAAACAGATAAATGTAAATCTTCCTTTCACTGATGTAATTTCAGGAATGCCTAGATATGCTAAATTCTTGAAAGATCTGATCACAAATAGAAAGAAAATAGAAGAACTCTCGGCTGTTACTATGAATGCTAATTGTTCAGCAGTGCTGTTGAATAAGATACCAGATAAACTATCTGATCCAGGAAGTTTCACAATTCCATGTTTTCTGGGTAGTCTTAGTTCAATAGAACCATTGGCAGATTTAGGTGCTAGTATAAATTTAATGCCGTATTCACTATACGCTAAACTAGACCTTGGAGAATTGAAACCAACAAGAATAAGCATACAACTAGCCGATCGATCAATAAAATATCCTAGAGGGATAATGGAGAACATGCTCGTTAAAGTTGGTACTTTAGTATTTCCAGTAGATTTTGTTGTTCTGGACATGGAAGAAGATTCTCATGTTCCTCTCATATTAGGAAGACCATTCTTAAACACGGCTAAAGCAATGATAGACGTGTTTGGTAAGAAACTGACCCTAAGTATAGAGGACGAGAGTGTTACCTTTTCAGTTGATAGAGCAATGCAACAACCGCAATCTGCAGATGATACATGCTATTATATTCAAACTATAGATTCACATGCAGAATTGTTAAAAGAATTTCCAGAATTACAAGGAACAGGAGAATGTTCTTTAGGAGTAGGAACTGAACCAATTGATGAAGCTGAAATGTTAGCTACACTAATGGCTAATGGATATGAACCAACAACGGAAGAAATTTAAATGCTAAAAGAAGAAGACAGATATCGATATAAATCATCGATAGAATAACCTCCGACATTAGAGTTAAAGCCACTTCCAAACCATTTGGAATACGCTTATTTACATGGTGAATCTGAATTACCTGTAATAATATCGTCTTCTCTTACTGAAAATGAGAAATCACAACTCATTTCTGTGTTGAAAGCTCATAAACCAGCCATTGCATGGAAGATTCATGATATTAAAGGAATAAGTCCTTCGTATTGCACACATAAAATCCTTATGGAAGAAGGTCATAAAACGTATGTGCAACGCCAACGAAGACTAAATCCTAATATGCAAGATGTAGTTAAGAAAGAAATTATTAAACTGCTAGATGCAGGTTTAATTTATCCAATTTCTGATAGTCCATGGGTAAGCCTAGTTCAATGCGTGCCTAAGAAGGATGGCATGACTGTCATTACAAATGAGAAAAATGAGCTTATTCCGACTAGGACTGTAACAGGATGACGTGTATGTATTGATTATAGAAAATTAAATGACACCACCAGAAAAGATCACTTTCCCTTACCTTTCATTGATCAAATGTTGGAAAGATTAGCCAGAAATAGTTACTATTGTTTTCTTGATGGATTTTTCGGATATTTTCAAATTCCAATAGCACCCGAAGATCAATAGAAAACCACTTTCACGTGCCCTTATGGTACTTTTGCTTACAAACGCATGCCATTTGGACTTTGCAACGCCCCTGTAACCTTTCAAAGGTGCATGATGGCGATTTTTCACGACATGATAGAAGAATGCATGGAAGTTTTCATGGATGACTTTTCAGTCTTCGGTGATGCATTTGAATCATTTTTAGTTAATCTTGAACGAATGCTTATTAGATGCGAACAATCAAATCTAGTACTTAATTGGGAGAAATGCCATTTCATGGTTAAAGAAGGCATCGTTCTTGGACATAAAATCTCAAAGGAAGGAATTGAAGTGGATAGAGCTAAAGTAGATGTAATTGCTAAACTTTCACATCCCACCAATGTTAGAGGAGTTAGGAGTTTTCTAGGGCATGCCGGTTTTTACCGACGTTTCATAAAAGATTTTTCTAAAATTGCCACTCCTATGAATAAACTCCTAGAAAAGGATGCTCCATTCATCTTTTCAGATGAATGTATCAAATCTTTTAATATTCTTAAAGAGAAACTCACTAATGCGCCGATCATGATAACTCCAAATTGGAATTTACCGTTTGAACTTATGTGCGATGCAAGTGATTTTGCAATGGGAGCCGTTTTAGGACAAAGGATTGAAAAACGATTTCAACCTATATATTATGCTAGTAAGACGTTACATGGAGCACAAACGAATTACACAACTACTGAAAAAGAACTCCTTGCTATTGTCTTTGCTTTTGACAAATTTCGATCATATCTCGTTCTAGCTAAAACGGTAGTCTATACTGACCATTCTGCTCTTAGATACCTATTTTCGAAACAAGATGCTAAACCACGATTAATCCATTGGATCTTACTCTTACAAGAGTTCGATATTGAAATCCGAGATAAAAGAGGAGCAGAAAATCTCACCGCTGATCATCTTTCTCGTCTTGAAAATCCCGAATTAGAAGTTCTAAATGAATCGGCCATACAAGACAACTTTCCTGATGAATATCTATTGAAGATAGATTATAATAAAATTCCATGGTTTGCAGACTATGCAAACTACTTAGTATGTGGATTCCTTGAAAAAGGATTATCGTACCAAAAATGAAAGAAATTCTTCAGTGATATAAAACACTATTTCTGGGAAGATCCACATTTGTTTAAAAGTTGTCCAAATGGAATAATACGCCGATGTGTATTCGGAGATGAAGCTAGTAAAATTTTAAACCATTGTCACACAGGACCAACAGGAGGGCATTATGGGCCTCAACTAACAGCAAGAAAAGTTTATGATGCTGGATTCTATTGGCCTACAATTTACAAAGACGCACACCTTCTTTGCAAATCATGTGATGCTTGTCAAAGGGCAGGAAAAATAAGTCAACGTGATGAAATGCCACAAAATGTCATTCAAGTATGTGAAGTATTTGACATTTGGGGAATTGACTTTATGGGTCCATTTCCAAAATCTCATAATAATCTATATATTCTCGTAGCCATTGATTATGTATCTAAATGGGCGGAAGCACAAGCTCTCCCAACTAACGATGCACGAGTTGTAGTCAACTTTTTAAAACGTCTTTTTGCAAGGTTTGGAACACCGAAAGCTTTAATAAGTGATCGAGGTACTCATTTCTGTAATAATCAACTTGAGAAAGTTCTTAAAATATATGGAGTAACTCATAAAATCTCCACCGCTTATCATCCACAAACAAGTGGACAAGTTGAAAATACCAACCGAGCTTTAAAACGTATTCTAGAGAAAACCGTAGGATCAAATCCGAAGGAATGGTCCATTAAATTGGAGGATGCACTCTGGGCTTTTAGAACAGCCTACAAAACTCCAATTGAAACCACACCTTTTAGACTCATTTATGGAAAAGCATGCTATCTTCCAGTAAAAATTGAACACAAAGCATTTTGGGCTTTGAAGACATGTAATCTTTATTTACATGAAGCTGGACGTCTACGGTTAAGTCAATTAAATGAATTAGAAGAATTAAGACATGAAGCATATGAAAATTCCTTAATCTATAAGGAAAGAACGAAGAAATGGCATGATAAAAGAATCAGAAGTTCAAAAGAATTCAAAGAGGGAGACAGAGTTCTTCTTTTCAATTCACGATTCAAGCTATTTCCTCAAAAATTGAAATCAAGATGGTCTGGACCATTCATAGTCAAAAGAGTTTTCCCATACGGAATAGTAGAATTGATAAATTCAAATGGGATTGAATTTAAAGTTAATGGTCACAGAGTTAAACACTACATAGATAGTCCGATGGAAGTCGACAACGAAGTTAATCACAATTTCGATACCACAGCTAACTAAGTGTGGGGAGAATTAAGTCTTTAAGGATAATATGTATTTCTGTTAGAGTTAGATTTTCTGTTTTCGTGTAGTTCTCGAAAATGGAACCCGAATGGTCTTTCCCTAACAGACCCTAAAGAACTAGTCTTCTCCCCCCATTCTGAATTTTTATTTTTTTTAGGTTTTTACGAAATGAAGACTTCCTGTGAACTAAACCATGGTCTAATGCTACACGCTTTGATCACTAAACGTAATAATGACACACTTCCAAGTGAAATAGTATCATTAATCAGAGGTAAATTGGACGGAGTAAGAAAAGAATCCAGATGCGAAGATAATAAGTTACAATTTGGTAAAGGAAAATCAAAATCCGCAGCGAAAAGAAGAGCACGACACCTTGAAAAATGTCACAAATGCGGAAAATGGTCACATGAAGGTAAATGTTCAAATAATCAAACCTATTCAAACACCGAATTTGTTACTTTATGCAGAGATGGACCGTTCATATGTTTAGAAGAAAAAATATTAAATGCTCGAGGTTACGCCTATGTAGCCATGGAAAATCAATTAGTCCGACTATCTTATGAGTGGGCTAGAGCATATTACTAAGAAATATATTTCACAGGTAAGTATGTACAGTTTTTATTTTTATTTTTATTTTTAACCTTTTGATAATAAACGCTAATTTGTTCGCTATAAAGTATTAAATTGGTATTCGATGAAATTAGGTCTTGCGACCAAAATTATTGATATCATTCAAAAATTTATTACATCACTGCGAAATTTAACGTTTATTCTTAAGGTATAAATATCTTTAATCAATCAACTCAAAATATTTCAAAAATTCGTCATGAGTTAAATTAGGTCATGGAACCGAAATTACTTTACCGAAAAGATGGGCGCATATTTTTGATAATATTTGATTGATTAAAGTGGGATAAAAGCCAAAAAGATTTTTAATTTTATTTTTACCATGTTTTTATAAATTAATATTAATTTAATATTGTAAAACTTATTTAAAATTGTAAATATTTGAAAAAATTAATCTTTTTAATATAAGTTTGTATGTATAAAAACAAAAATATAATATAAGTTTGGTGTGAATTTATAATATGAATTTTTAATTAAGTTTGGTGTGAATTTTTAATTTTATGCATTTTAAATTTAAGTTTAGTGTGAATTTAAAAACAAAAATTTACTTTATTTTGCTAAGTTAAAAATATGATTTTTAAAATTCGTCGTAAGTTGAAGACTAGGTCATTGAACCGAAATTGCTTCACCCGAGGGAGGGACGAGAACTTTTATTATCATTATTTTTAATCTTATTGAATTAAAGTATGCCAAAAAAACATTAAAAAAAAACCCAAAAATCTTTACTTTTAAAACCGCGCTTTGAATTGACAAATTTTAAAATTTTATCGAGGGACAGACTAGGACATCGATCCGAAACACCCTCGCTCCTAAAGGAAAACAAAATTTTTAGAATTTAATTAATTATATGTTTTATAAAGTATAAGGTTGTTTAAAAAAAAAACCTGAAATCGCTGTAGCCGGGTACCCATGCGATCGCATGGGATTCTCACTATCCCTCCATGCGATCGCATGGAGAGTAAAAACAGGTCTGGTACAAACAGCCAGCGAGCTGTTCTTCAATCATAAACACACACACATATACGAAAAACACTCAAAACCTCACCAAATTTCATCATTTTTCCACCGTAATTCATCATTTTTCTTGCTCTAATCATGCCTAGATTCTCATTCTTCAGCAAAAAAGTAAAAATTACACCCCTAAACTCATAAATTTCCTAGTTTTTGTGATAATTACCAATATTTTACCTAATGCAATTTTGTTAATTTCTAGTGTAATTAGTGTTAAATTGTTAGTATTTTATGCATGTATAACCTAGATTGATGCTATTTAACATGATTTGAAGCCAAAAACTTCAAAATTTTTAGAAATCTAGGGTTTGTGTTCTTGAGCAATTTGGGGCTTTTTGATATAAACAGGTTATGGCCGATTTTTGTCATGAATTATTGCTAAATTGAGTAGTGTAACATGTTTAGGTAGTTAAATGATCTAAACATTGATCCTAAACATGATTTTTAGAGATTAAAGTGGACTTTTTAAGTCCAAAATTCATGAACTTGATTAATTTGATATATTTGCCATTTAAGACTTGTTTAATTGTTAGTAATAACTATTTTGACATGTTATTCGAGTTAAATGCTTATGAACTTTGTCTACATTTTCATATGTGCTTATTTGGAAAAGTGTAGAATTAAAATTGTGAAAATGTGTATAAGTTTAATTTTGATTTAACATGTTATTGTGATTGTTTTAAGTTGTTATTTTGATAACACTAATGCATATTTAGATGCATAAATTTTGTGTTTAATTTGTTTTGCAGAAAGCCGATACTGGAGGTTCAGGAGCATCAGCATCTAGACGACCAGCACCAGAACCAGAATCAGAACCAGAAATGCAATATGCACCTGAATAACAACCACAACAGGAACCACAACAATAGCCTGATCAGCACGTACCTTATTATGATCCGGTACAGTTTGTTGATGAATTCATAGTATTTCTGATGAGACCGCCAGTAGAATTCCCAACAATTCCTGAGCACACTCTACATCCTAATCTGAGATTTGATAGAAGATGGAGAGATTACGAGACATATCAAAGGAACAAATTCAAATTGGTAACAAAAAATGTAGAGGTGCCAAGGGTAATCGATTGGGCCCCTTTGGAAACAGTCCATCTAGCTGACCGTGTTAGACAGCTTTTGGTTCAAAGGTATGGCAGTTCTTCTTTTACAGATTGAGAACGTCTTTTCACCATTCGTAGACCTGTATATAAGGAATGGTTTGTTGAGTTGATGAGTACTGTATCACTTGATACAAATATAGTTAGAATAGATTATAGAAGATTTCTTAGGTTTATCCTTGCCGGTAGGATGTACAGAATGTCCATGCTGGACATGGCCAGGGCTTTACAGATATATACACCTGGTGAGTTGCTACTACCCGATTGTACAAACTTGATTCATTATGGTGAAAGGGTAGATGGCAACTTTGACGTTGACGCCATTTGGAGGCGTATGTCACATTTTGATGTTTTTACACGAGCAGGAGGACACTCCTATACACATATTGACAGAGCCGAGCTTCGTATTATTCATAGATTTTTGGCTAACTCGATTATACAGAGAGGTCACAATAAAGAAAAAATTACCTTACATGATTTATTCTACCTAAAGTGTATTCGGGATCCTAGAAGCTTTGTCAATATCCCTTACTGTGTTGCTTTTTATTTATCTAAAATGGTAGAGGGAATGCAGGACGGGAGTATAATAGGAGGAGGTATTTTTGTTACTCTCATTGGAGAGTATTTAGGTGTTGATAGGAACCAAGGGGGTTCATTACAGCTTTGTAGAGAACAGGTTGAGCCCTTAGGATTGAAAGTTTATGTGGGTGCTAAGGTATTGAAAAGTAGACGTAACCAGGCAGTACCCTATGAGGGACCTCATCCACAGGTAGAAAGGGGCTCAGATGAGGAAATGGAGGAAGCGGAAGACATTAGGGATGTCTTTCGAGATGCTATTCTTGACGTCCACGTTCGTATAGAGGAGGAATCAATGACGAACGCGGCCAGACATAGTATGTATGAGCAGTGGAACTCCGAGCGAGTATACGAGGATTATAGGTGACGCCAATACGATAGCTGGTTAGTTCATCAGCACCAAATCATGAGCCAGCTATCATATCAGGTACCAAATAACTATGTACCTACTCGACCTGCTTATTTTCCGCCACACAGCCCCGATATCCGACCACCCTTTAACCGGTATGACTATAACCAAGCCTATCAGAACACCTATAACCAACAATGGAACCCACCTGATGAGATGAACTGGAACCCATATCCAGACTGATTTAGTTCCATTTGGTTATTTTTATGATTTTTATGTTTTTTATCTTTTGACTTTTTCATGTTTAAACTTATGTTATTGGATATATTTGTGTAATTTTTATCATTTTTATTATTATTGTGTACTAATATTTCACATTTAGGATTTGAAAGTGGGATATTAAGTCCCATTTCAAATTGCCATGCATGTTTATATTTGTATGTATGTATATTGTCGATTGTACAAAACAGGGTAAAACAACGCATTTTAAAAGACTGGCATTAAGTTCAGCAAAAGCTACTAATTTTGACGACAAGATGACAAATAAATGCGATGTAACAACAGACGGAATGAACAAATGATATGCACCATTTATCATTCAGCAAACAAACGCCAATATGTTTGGAAACTTTGGTAAAATTTAATCATTTCTACGCTAATCACCCTCAATAATTTAAATTGTTACTGATTTCTTGCAAATGATAGCATTGCAAGATCTTAAGTGTGGGAAGGGGTTAAATTCTTTCGGATTTTAAAATTTTTACTTTATACACTTGGTTACCATTAGAAATACTAGTAAAGCAGTAGTTGTATTAGAATCTAGTGCTCTCTGATAATAAAGAACAACCCTAGTCTTATATACTGACTACCCAATTCTAGTAAAATTTTTCAAAATTTTCAATTAAATGAATTCAAAATCATGTTTATACATATTTATGAACGATAAAACTAGGTATTAACACCGAAATTATTGTTACCTCGGAAAGGACATAAATTGAGAAACAAACCAAAATGTTAAAATTCATTTAAAATGGAATAGAGGACAATAAAAAGAAAAATAAAAGCCAAGTGTGGGAAAATTTACCAAGTTATTTTAAACATATGTCACATATTTCTGTAACAAATAATTAAAGATACTTTTGCTTTGGACTAAACTAAACAGTTTTACCCGATTTACTGTAAGAAAGATGGATCTACACGATGAATCAATTCCATCATTAAAAGGAAGTAAAGTCTTCCGAAAAAGAAACGCGCTTCTTGATTTAGGTCATGAAGTTGTCGTCCAGACCAGCTGTAGGTTGATGAAAAACCTAGAAAAGTTATCTCTAAAATCAGCAGGAAATCCACGGACCTCAGCATCAAACAGGGTCGCCAAGTGGTCAGACTTATCCTAACCATGAGAGGATCTGTCTCGTAAAATGGGGAGGACGCCGTGCAAATTAGCTGGATAAGACTAATGAATCAGATCCCCAGAAAGGATAATTTCCTTAAAGATCAAAAATCAGCTTTTAAGACTGATATTACTCAATCCTAGAGATTGACCTTAAAGATTGAGAATTCAAACTCATGGAATTCAATGATATCTAAACTCGAGCTTGAACAAGAAAATATTTTGATCAAATTATAAACCGATTTGTTTTCTGAAAACCCATTTTCAATGCGTTCATTACCATTGAACGTAAAATCCTAGGAATTCAACTGGAATTCATTAGGTCACCTGAACCAAATCGGGTGTCAACCGTAAGAACGGTGGTTGCATAGCATGGTCAAAGACAGGACCTTGTGCCAGACCAAAAAATTATAAGGGTGAGCTTTACTATTGCTCCTACAAAGGATAGTAATTACGTCCGACATGTTATAGACCATAATTAAAATAATGTCAGGGGACATTGCCTTAACAGTTGCTTGTTCAACGCTTTCCTTTACAACCGGACGGTAGTTTACCGAAAGGTAATATTCGAAACAAGTAAACTGGACGTGTTGCTTTCCCAATACAAGGTTAGCAAGTGGGTGACACAAAACCGCAAGTTTTGAGCTAAAATTTTCAAATGTAAAACCCACCAAACCCACAAAAATATTTTGCAAACACCGGTGAAGGGTTATTCTGGAAAACTTATCTAGGGTAAAAGCTAGATTTAATTTTTAAAAAGATCAAATATTTTCATAAAGATCCAATTTCCTTAATGGATCTAAATTTTATAGTCATGTGGGACTGTAAACCACATCGTTACTACCATTGTTTATACCGCCGTAAAGAAATCACTGATGTACAAAGTGTGAAGAATAAAGAAGTGATTCTAGTATTTCAAGACTATATTGCTTGAGGACAAGCAACGCTCAAGTGTGGGAATATTTGATAATGCTAAAAACGAACATATATTTCATAGCTTTATCCCTCAAGAAAGACAAGCTTTTAGTTGCAATTGTTCTATTTACAAGTGATATTCGTTTAAATAATAAAAGGTGAAGACAAAAGACAGATTCGACGAATTGAAGACGCAAACGACCAAAAAGCTCAAAAGTACAAAATACAATCAAAGAGGTTCCAATTATTGATAAGAAACGTCTCAGAATTACAAGAGTACAAGATTCAAAACGCAAAGTACAAGATATTAAATTGTACGCAAGGACGTTCGAAAATCCGGAACCGGGACCAAAGTCAACTCTCAACGCTCGACGCAACGGACTAAAAATTACAAGTCAACTATGCACATAAATATAATATAATATTTAAATAATTCTTATAATTATTTATATATTATATTTATTTAATTAAAACGTCGACAAACAAGAAAACAAGGATTTTGAGCTGTCACCTACCACCATGCGATCGCATGGCCTGGAGGCACAAAAGCCATGCGATCGCATGGCCAACTTTTTCAGTTCACATGCCCTATAAAAACGAGTGTTTGGTGCACCATATATCGATCCATATATCAATCTCTCTATCTATATACGTAATATATATATATATATATATATATATATATATATATATATATATATATATATATATATATATATATATATATATATATATATATATATATATTTAATTTTAATTTTAATTTTAATTTTAAATCCTAATAATAAGGGTATGTTAGCGAATGTTGTAAGGGTGTAAGTCGAAATTCTGTCCGTGTAACGCTACGCTATTTTTAATCATTGTAAGTTACGTTTATATTATTTTCATTAATGTCTCATAGCTAAGCCGTTATTATGCGTATTTAATCCGAAGTAATCATGATGTTGGGCTAAAAATATTAAAATTGGGTAATTGGGCTTTGTACCATAATTGGGGTTTGGACAAAAGAACGACACTTGTGGAAATTAAACTATGAGCTATTAATGGGCTTTATATTTGTTTAACTAAATGATAGTTTGTTAATTTTAATATAAAGATTTACAATTGGACATCCCTATAAATAACCATATACACTCGATCGGACACGATGGGCGGGGTATTTATATGTACGAATAATCGTTCATTTAACCGGACACGGGAATGGATTAATAGTCTATGGAATTATTAAAACAGGGGTAAAATTATGTACAAGGACACTTGGCGTAATTGTTAACAAAGTATTAAAACCTTGTTACAGTTTAAGTCCCCAATTAGTTGGAATATTTAACTTCGGGTATAAGGATAATTTGACGAGGACACTCGCACTTTATATTTATGACTGATGGACTGTTATGGACAAAAACCAGACGGACATATTAAATAATCCAGGACAAAGGACAATTAACCCATGTGCATAAAACTAAAATCAACACGTCAAACATCATGATTATGGAAGTTTAAATAAGCATAATTCTTTTATTTCATATTTAATTTCCTTTATTTTATATTTAATTGCACTTCTAATTATCGCGCTTTTATTTATTGTCATTGTATTTAATTGCACTTTTAATTATCGTAATTTTTAATTATCGCAATTTTATTTTATCGCACTTTTATTTATCGCAATTTCATTATCGTTATTTACTTTACGCTTTAAATTAAGTCTTTTATTTATTTAATATTTTACATTAGGTTTTAACTGCGACTAAAGTTTTAAAAATCGACAAACCGGTCATTAAACGGTAAAAACCCCCTTTATAATAATAATATTACTTATATATATAATTGTATTTTTTTATATAGCATTAAGCTTTGTTTAAAGATTCCCTATGGAACGAACCGGACTTACTAAAAACTACACTACTGTACGATTAGGTACACTGCCTATAAGTGTTGTAGCAAGGTTTAAGTATATCCATTCTCTAAATAAATAAATATCTTGTGTAAAATTGTATCGTACTTAATAGTATTTCCTAGTAAAATTTAATAGTATTTTATACCCCTTAGCTTTAACTATCAGCTTGATTTGGGGAAAAGAGTGGATCGAATGTTTTAACTCCAATAATTGTACGAACCCCGATTTGAAATCTGGATTTCAAGGGCGTAAAACAATCGATTAGATTAACCTTACTCGATCGGAATCGAATAAGTTAATATCTTAAGGTGAGGATTAATTCCGATAATGACCGGAGTATTAATCGGGATTGTATTAACGACCGGAGAGGGGCTACTGTCATTAATTTGGGCAGAGTAACATTAATGCATCCATTGTTGTGGAATAAATGATCTTGTTTACGTATTTATAGATATTATGAGGGAATGGTGATGTGGCACCTGTCCCTTTCATGGTTGTAACAAACTTTGCCAATCCCGAGGGGTGGCGTGGCACATGTCCCTTTCATGGGAATAATCGAGCAAATCCTAACAAACTTTCCTAGATTCATGGGTTGACATGGCATGCAGCTTGTTTGTATGTTTGTTCCGGGATCAACTACTCGTTCTGGAACAGTGCACTCATTCCGGGATGAAGTGGCTGCTCCGGGACAACGCACTTGCTCCGAGATAGGTGCTTGTTGAAATGTCCCGTTCTTATTGATTAAAAACGTTCCATATTAATTGATTTCGTTGCGAGGTTTTAACCTCTATATGAGACGTTTTTCAAAGACTGCATTCATTTTAAAACAAACCATAACCTTTATTTCATCAATAAAGGTTTAAAAAGCTTTACGTAGATTATCAAATAATGATAATCTAAAATATCGTGTTTACACACGACCATTACATAATGGTTTACAATACAAATATGTTACAACAAAATAAGTTTCTTGAATGCAGTTTTTACACAATATCATACAAGCATGGACTCCAAATCTCGTCCTTATTTAAGTATGCGACAGCGGAAGCTCTTAATAATCACCTGAGAATAAACATGCTTAAAACGTCAACAAAAATGTTGGTGAGTTATAGGTTTAACCTATATATATCAAATCATAATAATAGACCACAAGATTTCATATTTCAATACACATCCCATACATAGAGATAAAAATCATTCATATGGTGAACACCTGGTAACCGACATTAACAAGATGCATATATAAGAATATCCCTCTCATTCCGGGACACCCTTCGGATATGATATAAATTTCGAAGTACTAAAGCATCCGGTACTTTGGATGGGGTTTGTTAGGCCCAATAGATCTATCTTTAGGATTCGCATCAATTAGGGTGTCTGTTCCCTAATTCTTAGATTACCAGACTTAATAAAAAGGGGCATATTCGATTTCGATAGTTCAACCATAGAATGTAGTTTCACGTACTTGTGTCTATTTTGTAAATCATTTATAAAACCTGCATGTATTCTCATCCCAAAAATATTAGATTTTAAAAGTGGGACTATAACTCACTTTCACAGATTTTTACTTCGTCGGGAAGTAAGACTTGGCCACTAGTTGATTCACGAACCTATAACAATATATACATATATATCAAAGTATGTTCAAAATATATTTACAACACTTTTAATATATTTTGATGTTTTAAGTTTATTAAGTCAGCTGTCCTCGTTAGTAACCTACAACTAGTTGTCCACAGTTAGATGTACAGAAATAAATTGATAAATATTATCTTGAATCAATCCACGACCCAGTGTATACGTATCTCAGTATTGATCACAACTCAAACTATATATATTTTGGAATCAACCTCAACCCTGTATAGCTAACTCCAACATTCACATATAGAGTGTCTATGGTTGTTCCGAAATATATATAGATGTGTCGACATGATAGGTCGAAACACTGTATACATGTCTATGGTATCTCAAGATTATATAATATACAATACAAGTTGATTAAGTTATGGTTGGAATAGATTTGTTACCAATTTTCACGTAGCTAAAATGAGAAAAATTATCCAATCTTGTTTTACCCATAACTTCTTTATTTTAAATCCGTTTTGAGTGAATCAAATTGCTATGGTTTCATATTGAACTCTATTTTATGAATCTAAATAGAAAAAGTATAGGTTTATAGTCAGAAAAATAAGTTACAAGTTATTTTTGTAAAGGTAGTCATTTCAGTCGAAAGAACGACGTCTAGATGACCATTTTAGAAAACATACTTCCACTTTGAGTTTAACCATAATTTTTGGATATAGTTTCATGTTCATAATAAAAATCATTTTCTCAGAATAACAACTTTTAAATCAAAGTTTATCATAGTTTTTAATTAACTAACCCAAAACAGCCCGCGGTGTTACTACGACGGCGTAAATCCGGTTTTACGGTGTTTTTCGTGTTTCCAGGTTTTAAATCATTAAGTTAGCATATCATATGGATATAGAACATGTGTTTAGTTGATTTTAAAAGTCAATTTAGAAGGATTAACTTTTGTTTGCGAACAAGTTTAGAATTAACTAAACTATGTTCTAGTGATTACAAGTTTAAACCTTCGAATAAGATAGCTTTATATGTATGAATCGAATGATGTTATGAACATCATTACTACCTTAAGTTCCTTGAATAAACCTACTGGAAAAGATAAAAATGGATCTAGCTTCAACGGATCCTTGGATGGCTCGAAGTTCTTGAAGCAGAATCATGACACGAAAACAAGTTCAAGTAAGATCATCACTTAAAATAAGATTGTTATAGTTATAGAAATTGAACCAAAGTTTGAATATGATTATTACCTTGTATTAGAATGATAACCTACTGTAAGAAAAAAAGATTTCTTGAGGTTGGATGATCACCTTACAAGATTGGAAGTGAGCTAGCAAACTTGAAAGTATTCTTGATTTTATGTAACTAGAACTTGTAGAATATATGAAGAACACTTAGAACTTGAAGATAGAACTTGAGAGAGATCAATTAGATGAATAAAATTGAAGAATTAAAGTGTTTGTAGGTGTTTTTAGTCGTTGGTGTATGGATTAGATATAAAGGATATGTAATTTTGTTTTCATGTAAATAAGTCATGAATGATTACTCATATTTTTGTAATTTTATGAGATATTTCATGCTAGTTGCCAAATGATGGTTCCCACATGTGTTAGGTGACTCACATGGGCTGCTAATAGCTGATCATTAGAGTGTATATACCAATAGTACACACATCTAAAAGCTGTGTATTGTACGAGTATGAATACGGGTGCATACGAGTAGAATTGTTGATGAAACTGAACGAGGATGTAATTGTAAGCATTTTTGTTAAGTAGAAGTATTTTGATAAGTGTATTGAAGTCTTTAAAAAGTGTATAAATACATATTAAAACACTACATGTATATACATTTTAACTGAGTCGTTAAGTCATCGTTAGTCGTTACATGTAAGTGTTGTTTTGAAACCTTTAGGTTAACGATCTTGTTAAATGTTGTTAACCCAATGTTTATAATATCAAATGAGATTTTAAATTATTATATTATCATGATATTATCATGTATGAATATCTCTTAATATGATATATATACATTAAATGTCTTTACAACGATAATCGTTACATATATGTCTCGTTTAAAAATCATTAAGTTAGTAGTCTTGTTTTTACATATGTAGTTCATTGTTAATATACTTAATGATATGTTTACTTATCATAGTATCATGTTAACTATATATATATCCATATATATGTCATCATATAGTTTTTACAAGTTTTAACGTTCGTGAATCACCGGTCAACTTGGGTGGTCAATTGTCTATATGAAACATATTTCAATTAATCAAGTCTTAACAAGTTTGATTGATTAACATGTTGGAAACATTTAATCATGTAAATATCAATCTCAATTAATATATATAAACATGGAAAAGTTCGGGTCACTACAGTACCTACCCGTTAAATAAATTTCGTCCCGAAATTTTAAGCTGTTGAAGGTGTTGACGAATCTTCTGGAAATAGATGAGGGTATTTCTTCTTCATCTGATCTTCACGCTCCCAGGTGAACTTGGGTCCTCTACGAGCATTCCATCGAACCTTAACAATTGGTATCTTGTTTTGCTTAAGTCTTTTAACCTCACGATCCATTATTTCGACGGGTTCTTCGATGAATTGAAGTTTTTCATTGATTTGGATTTCATTTAACAGAATAGTGAGATCTTCTTTAGCAAAACATTTCTTCAAATTCGAGACGTGGAAAGTGTTATGTACAGCCACGAGTTGTTGAGGTAACTCAAGTCGGTAAGCTACTGGTCCGACACGATCAATAATCTTGAATGGTCCAATATATCTTGGATTTAATTTCCCTCGTTTACCAAATTGAACAACGCCTTTCCAAGGTGCAACTTTAAGCATGACCATCTCTCCAATTTCAAATTCTATATCTTTTCTTTTAATGTCAGCGTAGCTCTTTTGTCGACTTTGGGCGGTTTTCAACCATTGTTGAATTTGGATGATCTTCTCGATAGTTTCTTGTATAATCTCCGGACCCGTAATCTGTCTATCCCCCACTTCACTCCAACAAATCGGAGACCTGCACTTTCTACCATAAAGTGCTTCAAACGGCGCCATCTCAATGCTTGAATGGTAGCTGTTGTTGTAGGAAAATTCTGCTAACGGTAGATGTCGATCCCAACTATTTCCGAAATCAATAACACATGCTCGTAGCATGTCTTCAAGCGTTTGTATCGTCCTTTCGCTCTGCCCATCAGTTTGTGGATGATAGGCGGTACTCATGTCTAGACGAGTTCCTAATGCTTGCTGTAATGTCTGCCAGAATCTTGAAATAAATCTGCCATCCCTATCAGAGATAATAGAGATTGGTATTCCATGTCTGGAGACGACTTCCTGCAAATACAGTCATACTAACTTCTCCATCTTGTCATCTTCTCTTATTGGCAGGAAGTGTGCTAATTTGGTGAGATGATCAACTATTACCCAAATAGTATCAAAATCACTTGCAGTCCTTGGCAATTTAGTGATGAAATCCATGGTAATGTTTTCCCATTTCCATTCCGGGATTTCGGGTTGTTGAAGTAGACCTGATGGTTTCTGATGCTCAGCTTTGACCTTAGAACACGTCAAACATTCTCCTACGTATTTAGCAACATCGGCTTTCATACCCGGCCACCAAAAATGTTTCTTGAGATCCTTGTACATCTTCCCCGTTCCAGGATGTATTGAGTATCTGGTTTTATGAGCTTCTCTAAGTACCATTTCTCTCATATCTCCAAATTTTGGTACCCAAATCCTTTCAGCCCTATACCGGGTTCCGTCTTCCTGAATATTAAGATGCTTCTCCGATCCTTTGGGTATTTCATCCTTTAAATTTCCCTCTTTTAAAACTCCTTGTTGCGCCTCCTTTATTTGAGTAGTAAGGTTATTATGAATCATTATATTCATAGATTTTACTCGAATGGGTTCTCTGTCCTTCCTGCTCAAGGCATCGGCTACCACATTTGCCTTCCCCGGGTGGTAACGAATCTCAAAGTCGTAATCATTCAATAATTCAATCCACCTACGCTGCCTCATATTCAGTTGTTTCTGATTAAATATGTGTTGAAGACTTTTGTGGTCGGTATATATAATACTTTTGACCCCATATAAGTAGTGCCTCCAAGTCTTTAATGCAAAAACAACCGCGCCTAATTCCAAATCATGCGTCGCGTAATTTTGTTCGCGAATCTTCAATTGTCTAGACGCATAAGCAATCACCTTCGTTCGTTGCATTAATACACAACCGAGACCTTGCTTTGATGCGTCACAATAAATCACAAAATCATCATTCCCTTCAGGCAATGACAATATAGGTGCCGTAGTTAGCTTTTTCTTCAATAACTGAAACGCTTTCTCTTGTTCATCATTCCATTCAAATTTCTTCCCTTTATGCGTTAATGCAGTCAAGGGTTTTGCTATTCTGGAAAAGTCTTGGATGAACCTTCTGTAGTAACCAGCTAGTCCTAAAAACTGGCGTATGTGTTTCGGAGTTTTCGGGGTTTCCCACTTTTCAACAGTTTCTATCTTTGCCGGATCCACCTTAATACCTTCTTTGTTCACTATGTGACCGAGGAATTGAACTTCTTCCAACCAAAATGCACACTTTGAAAACTTAGCGTACAATTCTTCCTTCCTCAATACTTCTAACACCTTTCTCAAATGTTCACCGTGTTCTTGGTCATTCTTTGAGTAAATAAGTATGTCATCAATGAAAACAATGACAAACTTGTCAAGGTATGGTCCACACACTCGGTTCATAAGGTCCATGAACACAGCTGGTGCATTAGTTAAACCAAACGGCATGACCATAAACTCGTAATGACTGTAACGTGTTCTGAAAGCAGTCTTTGGAATATCATCTTCTTTCACCCGCATTTGATGATACCCGGAACGTAAGTCAATCTTTGAATAAACAGACGAGCCTTGTAGTTAATCAAATAAGTCATCGATTCTCGGTAGTGGGTAGCGGTTCTTGATGGTAAGTTTGTTCAACTCTCGGTAGTCGATACACAACCTGAATGTACCATCTTTCTTCTTGACAAACAAAACAGGAGCTCCCCATGGTGATGTGCTTGGTCGAATGAAACCACGCTCTAAAAGTTCTTGTAATTGGCTTTGCAGTTCTTTCATCTCGCTGGGTGCGAGTCTGTATGGAGCACGAGCTATTGGTGCAGCTCCTGGTACAAGATCTATTTGAAATTCAACGGATCGATGTGGAGGTAGTCCCGGTAATTCTTTCGGAAATACATCGGGAAATTCTTTTGAGACAAAAACATCATTGATGCTCTTTTCTTCAGTTTGTACTTTCTCGACATGTGCTAGAACAGCATAGCAACCTTTTCTTATTAGTTTTTGTGCCTTCAAATTACTAATAAGATGTAGCTTCGTGTTGCCCTTTTCTCCGTACACCATTAAGGGTTTTCCTTTTTCTCGTATAATGCGAATTGCATTTTTGTAACAAACGATCTCTGCTTTCACTTCTTTCAACTAGTCCATACCGATTATCACATCAAAACTCCCTAACTCTACTGGTATCAAATCAATCTTAAATGTTTCGCTAACCAGTTTAATTTCTCGATTCCGACATATATTATCTGCTGAAATTAATTTACCATTTGCTAATTCGAGTAAAAATTTACTATCCAAAGGCGTCAATGGACAACTTAATTTAGCACAAAAATCTCTACTCATATAGCTTCTATCCGCACCCGAATCAAATAAAACGTAAGCAGATTTATTGTCAATAAGAAATGTACCCGTAACAAGCTCCGGGTCTTCCTGTGCCTCTGCCGCATTAATATTGAAAACTCTTCCGCGGCCTTGTCCATTCGTGTTCTCCTGGTTCGGGCAATTTCTAATAATGTGGCCCGGTTTTCCACATTTATAACAAACTACATTGGCATAACTTGCTCCGATACTACTTGCTCAGCCATTACTCGTTCCGACACCATTTGTTCCTTTCATTCTATTAACCCCTGGTCCGTAGACCTCACACTTCGCCGCGCTATGACCATTTCTTTTACACTTGTTGCAAAATTTGGTGCAGAACCCCGAGTGATACTTTTCACACCTTTGGCATAGCTGCTTCTGATTGTTGTTGTTGTTGCGGTTATTATTGTTGTTGGGATGATTGTTGTAGTTGCTGTTGTTGTTGTTGTTGTTGTTGTTGGGCCGTTTGTTGTAGTTGCGATTGATGTTGCGATTGTTGGGATAATTGTTGCGATTATTGTTGTAATTGCTGTTGTTGTTGTATTGGTGATTCTTATCACCGTTTTCCTCCCACTTTCTTTTGACTTGCTTCACATTGGCCTCTTCAGCAGTCTGTTCTTTAATTCTTTCTTCAATCTGGTTGACTAGTTTGTGAGCCATTCTACATGCCTGTTGTATGGAGGCGGGCTCGTGTGAACTTATATCTTCTTGGATTCTTTCCGGTAATCCTTTCACAAACGCGTCGATCTTCTCTTCCTCATCTTCGAATGCTCCCGGACAAAATAGGCACAATTCTGTGAATCGTCTTTCGTACGTGGTAATATCAAATCCTTGGGTTCGTAACCCTCTAAGTTCTGTCTTGAGCTTATTGACCTCGGTTCTGGGACGGTCCTTCTCGTTCATCAAGTGCTTGAATGCTGACCACGGTAGTCCGTACGCATCGTCTTGTCCCACTTGCTCTAGATAGGTATTCCACCATGTTAACGCAGAACCTGTGAAGGTATGCGTAGCGTACTTCACTTTGTCCTCTTCAGTACACTTACTTATGGCAAACACCGATTCGACCTTCTCGGTCCACCGTTTCAATCCGATCGATCCTTCGGTTCCATCAAATTCCAAAGGTTTGCAGGCAGTGAATTCTTTGTAGGTGCATCCTACACGATTTCCTGTACTGCTAGATCCAAGGTTATTGTTGGTATATAGCGCAGCCTGTACTGCGGCTATGTTTGAAGCTAGAAAAGTACGGAATTCCTCTTCATTCATATTCACGGTGTGTCGAGTAGTCGGTGCCATTTCCTTCAAAATAGTCAAATGGAACAAGTTAATCATACAGAATATTAAGAGTAGTTAATAGTATTTCGTAGCATAATATGAACTCATTTATAAAAGCTTTTTCTTCATATTAGTGTTTTATAAGTTTAAATTCGGGTAGTACCTACCCGTTAAGTTCATACTTAGTAGCTAATATACAATTCAACTACTACAATTCTATATGAAAAACTGATTATAATAATATTTCGCGTTCAAACTTTTACACAATATTTTACAAACTTACAATACCGCTTATTTTACATATAGCATGAAATATAGCACACAATAAATTTGATACAAGATGGTTGTGAAGATAATTCTAGCTAGTACACAAGTCGTTCAGCAAAGGCAATAAAGACACGTAATTCATACGTCCAGAAACAAGTCATGCATTCTGGTTTTACTAGGATTACTTCCCATCCTTGGTCTTGTGGAACATAACCGTTATGGCCGTTGATAAGACAGCGTGTTGTAACGTCGTAAAAGGGACGAGGGTTACGTAATGTCCAACAGTCCCGTAACAATCTAAAAACCTCATTTCTTACCCCAATTACTGACTCCGTCACTTGTGGGAATGTTTTGTTTAATAGTTGTAGCCCGATGTTCTTGTTCTCACTTTGGTGAGAAGCGAACATTACTAATCCGTAAGCATAACATGCTTCTTTATGTTACATGTTAGCCGCTTTTTCTAAATCACGAAGTCCAATATTTGGATATATTGAGTCAAAATAATTTCTTAACCCATTGCGTAAAATATCATTTGGGTTCCCCGCAATATATGCGTCAAAGTAAACACATTGTAACTTATGGATTTCCCAATGTGATATCCCCCATCTTTCGAACGAAAGCCTTTTATAAACCAAGGCATTCTTGGAACGTTCTTCGAATGTCTTACAAACTGATCTTGCCTTAAATAGTTGTGCCGAAGAATTCTGACCGACTCTAGACAAGATTTCATCAATCATGTCTCCTGGTAGGTCTCTTAAAATATTGGGTTGTCTATCCATTTTGTGTTTTTATACTGTAAAATAGACAAGAGTTAGATTCATAAAAAAAAAATATTTATTAATACAAGCAATTTTTACATATATCATAAAGCATAATCACACTATATTACATATATTACACCACACGAATACAACTATCTTATTCTGACTCGCTTGTTTCTTCTTCTTCGGTTTTTGGTTCGTTTTGCCAAGTTTCTAGGGATATATGACGTTCCCCTAATACGAGCCGTCGTTTTCCACATTGGTTTAGAAAAACCTGGTGGTTTAGAGGTTCCCGGGTCATTGTTACAACTTAAGGACTTCGGGGGTTGACGATACATATAAAGTTCATCGGGGTTGGAATTAGATTTCTCTATTTTTATGCCCTTTCCCTTATTATTTTCTTTTGCCTTTTTAAATTCAGTTGGGGTAATTTCTATAACATCATCGGAATTCTCGTCGGAATCCGATTCATCGGAGAATTGGTAATCCTCCCAATATTTTGCTTCCTTGGCGGAAACACCATTGACCATAATTAACCTTGGTCGGTTGGTTGAGGATTTTCTTTTACTTAACCGTTTTATTATTTCCCCCACCGGTTCTATTTCTTCATCCGGTTCCGATTCTTCTTCCGGTTCCGATTCTTCTTCTGGTTCCGACTCTTCTTCCGGTTCCTCTTCGGGAACTTGTGAATCAGTCCACGAATCATTCCAATTTACATTTGACTCTTCATTATTATTAGGTGAGTCAATGGGACTTGTTCTAGAGGTAGACATCTATCACATAATATCAAACGCGTTAAGAGATTAATATATCACATAATATTCACATGTTAAAAATATATAGTTTCCAACAAAATTTGTTAAGCAATCATTTTTCAAGTAAACACGGTCGAAGTCCAGACTCACTAATGCATCCTAAAAAACTCGATAAGACACATTAATGCAAAATTCTGGTTCTCTAAGACCAACGCTCGGATACCAACTAAAATGTCCCGTTCTTATTGATTAAAAACGTTCCATATTAATTGATTTCGTTGCGAGGTTTTAACCTCTATATGAGACGATTTTCAAAGACTGCATTCATTTTAAAATAAACCATAACCTTTATTTCATCAATAAAGGTTTAAAAAGCTTTACGTAGATTATCAAATAATGATAATCTAAAATATCCTGTTTACACACGACCATTACATAATGGTTTACAATACAAATATGTTACAACAAAATAAGTTTCTTGAATGCAGTTTTTACACAATATCATACAAGCATGGACTCCAAATCTCGTCCTTATTTAAGTATGCGACAGCGGAAGCTCTTAATAATCACCTGAGAATAAACATGCTTAAAACGTCAACAAAAATGTTGGTGAGTTATAGGTTTAACCTATATATATCAAATCATAATAATAGACCACAAGATTTCATATTTCAATACACATCCCATACATAGAGATAAAAATCATTCATATGGTGAACACCTGGTAACCGACATTAACAAGATGCATATATAAGAATATCCCCATCATTCCGGGACACCCTTCGGATATGATATAAATTTCGAAGTACTAAAGCATCCGGTACTTTGGATGGGGTTTGTTAGGCCCAATAGATCTATCTTTAGGATTCGCGTCAATTAGGGTGTCTGTTCCCTAATTCTTAGATTACCAGACTTAATAAAAAGGGGCATATTCGATTTCGATAATTCAACCATAGAATGTAGTTTCACGTACTTGTGTCTATTTTGTAAATCATTTATAAAACCTGCATGTATTCTCATCCCAAAAATATTAGATTTTAAAAGTGGGACTATAACTCACTTTCACAGATTTTTACTTCGTCGGGAAGTAAGACTTGGCCACTGGTTGATTCACGAACCTATAACAATATATACATATATATGAAAGTATGTTCAAAATATATTTACAACACTTTTAATATATTTTGATGTTTTAAGTTTATTAAGTCAGCTGTCCTCGTTAGTAACCTACAACTAGTTGTTCACAGTTAGATGTACAGAAATAAATCGATAAATATTATCTTGAATCAATCCACGACCCAGTGTATACATATCTCAATATTGATCACAACTCAAACTATATATATTTTGGAATCAACATCAACCCTGTATAGCTAACTCCAACATTCACATATAGAGTGTCTATGGTTGTTCCGAAATATATATAGATGTGTCGACATGATAGGTCGAAACATTGTATACGTGTCTATGGTATCTCAAGATTACATAATATACAATACAAGTTGATTAAGTTATGGTTGGAATAGATTTGTTACCAATTTTCACGTAGCTAAAATGAGAAAAATTATCCAATCTTGTTTTACCCATAACTTCTTCATTTTAAATCCGTTTTGAGTGAATCAAATTTCTATGGTTTCATATTGAACTCTATTTTATGAATCTAAATAGAAAAAGTATAGGTTTATAGTCGGAAAAATAAGTTACAAGTCATTTTTGTAAAGGTAGTCATTTCAGTCGAAAGAACGACGTCTAGATGACCATTTTAGAAAACATACTTCCACTTTGAGTTTAACCATAATTTTTGGATATAGTTTCATGTTCATAATAAAAATCATTTTCTCAGAATAACAACTTTTAAATCAAAGTTTATCATAGTTTTTAATTAACTAACCCTAAACAGCCCGCGGTGTTACTACGACGGCGTAAATCCGGTTTTACGGTGTTTTTCGTGTTTCCGGGTTTTAAATCATTAAGTTAGCATATAATATGGATATAGAACATGTGTTTAGTTGATTTTAAAAGTCAAGTTAGAAGGATTAACTTTTGTTTGCGAACAAGTTTAGAATTAACTAAACTATGTTCTAGTGATTACAAGTTTAAACCTTCGAATAAGATAGCTTTATATGTATGAATCGAATGATGTTATGAACATCATTACTACCTTAAGTTCCTTGGATAAATCTACTGGAAAAGAGAAAAATGGATCTAGCTTCAACGGATCCTTGGATGGCTCGAAGTTCTTGAAGCAGAATCATGACACGAAAACAAGTTCAAGTAAGATCATCACTTAAAATAAGATTGTTATAGTTATAGAAATTGAACCAAAGTTTGAATATGATTATTACCTTGTATTAGAATGATAACCTACTGTAAGAAACAAAGATTTCTTGAGGTTGGATGATCACCTTACAAGATTGGAAGTGAGCTAGCAAACTTGAAAGTATTCTTGATTTTATGTAACTAGAACTTGTAGAATATATGAAGAACACTTAGAACTTGAAGATAGAACTTGAGAGAGATCAATTAGATGAAGAAAATTGAAGAATGAAAGTGTTTGTAGGTGTTTTTGGTCGTTGGTGTATGGATTAGATATAAAGGATATGTAATTTTGTTTTCATGTAAATAAGTCATGAATGATTACTCATATTTTTGTAATTTTATGAGATATTTCATGCTAGTTGCCAAATGATGGTTCCCACATGTGTTAGGTGACTCACATGAGCTGCTAAGAGCTGATCATTGGAGTGTATATACCAATAGTACATACATCTAAAAGCTGTGTATTGTACGAGTATGAATATGGGTGCATACGAGTAGAATTGTTGATGAAACTGAACGAGGATGTAATTGTAAGAATTTTTGTTAAGTAGAAGTATTTTGATAAGTGTATTGAAGTCTTTCAAAAGTGTATAAATACATATTAAAACACTACATGTATATACATTTTAACTGAGTCGTTAAGTCATCGTTAGTCGTTACATGTAAGTGTTGTTTTGAAACCTTTAGGTTAACGATCTTGTTAAATGTTGTTAACCCAATGTTTATAATATCAAATGAGATTTTAAATTATTATATTATCATGATATTATCATGTATGAATATCTCTTAATATGATATATATACATTAAATGTCTTTACAACGATAATCGCTACATATATGTCTCGTTTAAAAATCATTAAGTTAGTAGTCTTGTTTTTACATATGTAGTTCATTGTTAATATACTTAATGATATGTTTACTTATCATAGTATCATGTTAACTATATATATATCCATATATATGTCATCATATAGTTTTTACAAGTTTTAACGTTCGTGAATCACCGGTCAACTTGGGTGGTCAATTGTCTATATGAAACATCTTTTAATTAATCAAGTCTTAACAAGTTTGATTGCTTAACATGTTGGAAACATTTAATCATGTAAATATCAATCTCAATTAATATATATAAACATGGAAAAGTTCGGGTCACTACACTTGTCGCGGGACGTTATCCTTGTACCGGCTCGAAAATATTAAACCGGGAAGCCGTGGTAATCCCGGTAGTGTGGTGGCCCCGACTAGGTCATTACGGGTGAATACCTTGATTAGCCGGAAGGGGCTTTGCTTCGTATTTACTCTAAGTGTTTCTTTACGGTGTTTGTCATGATCGGGCAAAAATTGTTGTCGGTTTATCAACAGGCTTATTTGTGTTGATATAATCCTTATCTTCTTAACGCCTTTGCATCTGGCTAGGTGGTACCAGCAGTGTGTATGCTTATCCGGGCTGGATTTTTACGTGGTGTTCCCGGCTAGCCGTTGCCCGAGGTGGTCCTTCCCCGGTGCATGCATGAGTAACCTTCTGGTCAGGTTACTGAGGTGATGCTGGGAAGACATCCTTTTCCTGGATAGGCTTATGCCGGGTAAAATCCCTAGCCGGGATGCTGCTAATTAGTGTCTTTTTGAGACGGATCATTATATGTATAATCAGGGCCACACCGCGTTGACCCGAACAGGGAAAACCTTCTACCTTTTACGTTTTAAACTAAATCAATAAAAATGTTATTTTTGGAGTTGTATGTGAAAAATAGACAATGGGTGACTTTCATCCTATTTGATCACTTACTCCTTTGCAAAATTTCTTGATTTTACATGCTTGATAGGTACCAGATACTAAATCAACCCATAAATAATTAATGGGTCGAAATTTTCACTTCTAGTTTAGTTTTTTTTTTCTTAAGCATGCAATTTGCTTACCAATATACCATAAAAGATCATTGAGGAGGATAATTAGATCATTGGGTTCTGGTTAAAAGATAATTGTTTTTTCTTAAGCATGAAATTTGCATACCAAGTGTACAAACATTAACTTTTGTTGCTAATCATTATCATCTATTTATCTTAATTAACTTGAAATTTTATGTTTCAGGTTCTTCAAGCAATTCCTGTTGATATTTCTACTTCAACAAATGGCTGGGGGACTATTCAGGTTCCTTGCATCAGTTTGCCGAACGATGACAATTGCAAATACTGGCGGAGTTCTTACAGTTGAATTAGCGTTCCTTGTCGGTGGTTTCATCCTTCCTAAAGGTAGGCTTGACGTTAAGTTGTTCACTTTTATTTTGCATTAAGTGTTGTTTCCATATGCCTCTGTTTGGGAAATGGTCTCTGATAATATGTCTCTTGCAAACAAACCATTTTTCAGATTAAGTGGCAGATTAAGTGAAAAAGAAATAACACTTTTATTTACTGAATTAAGAGCTGTACAGAAACAGATCATTAAGTGGAAAGTAAACATGCAATATGCTTTATAGCACATTTACTCTAAAACCAATTGATTTGGATTGTAAAAAACAAGTCATGTTAAATTTTTTAGCTAAAACCAGAACGGGTTGAACATGTCAAACCGATTAATGACTAGAACCTCCTAAATCATTTATTAAAAAATACAGATTCTATCAATGTAGGACCATTGATTTTGTATTTGTGACTAACACATTGATAGTTTAAAAGAAATTCTAAAAAAAAGAGTTGCAGGTCAACTGAATGTGACCCGGAACAACCCATACTAAAGTTGACCCATTTCAACTCATTAGACAAACTGCCCATTATCACAAGAGTAAATTTATGTTTGTTAAAGTCTCCATAATATTTCTTAATTGTGCTTGTCATGTAACAGGCAAAATCCCGAAATGGTGGAGTTGGGCGTACTGGGTTTCACCTTTCAGCTACGGTTTTAATGCCTCGACTATAAACGAAATGTTTGCTTCAAGATGGATGAACAAATTGGTGCGTTGCTAATACATTTCTTATAACGTTTCGTTAATACTTTTTGTAACAAAAAAAAAAGTGGTGAAGTAAAGATTTTTACGTACGATTTCAAGCTTCGGACAACGCAACTGAACTCGGTGTAGCGGTTTTACGAGTATTCGATGTCACTCCTGATAGGAACATGTTTTGGATAGGAGTAGCAGCTCTTGTTTCTTTTACTGTTCTTTTCAACATTCTCTTCACTTTCGCTCTCACATATTTAAACCGTAAGTTCCACATCATCTTTTACCATATGTGGCAATGTCAACCCACTTACTTGAGAATGGGTCACTTGGTTTATGTTTTTATCTCTGATGAGTCAAATGGGAAAAATCTATAATTTAGCTAGACGCGAGAAAAGTCAAACGGGTCAAGCGGGTCGAAAGTTTTCCTAGTATTATCTAGCATAAAAAAGGTGTTTACTATGTTTTTTGTTGTTGTGACAGTACCCTTTTCGAAATCAAATTTGACGCATTAACTGTTTATCATTATTAGACAAATATAATTGTATAAGGCTATGTTATTGCTATAGTGTAGGGATATATTATGTAATTGTTACTCCTATATAATGGAGGCTTATGTACCGATTATAAACACACAGAACATACAAGTTCAATTCAATATCTCTCTTCCTCTATTATATCATTTAATATGGTATCAGAGCTGTAAAGGCCTAAGTCCGGCAACAATTCCGGCAGCCACTATTCCGGTCACAAAACCGGCAGCTACTATTCCGGCAACAACAAAAAAACTGACCTTTAAAACTTAAAGTATGCTCTGTGAATGCAGCGTTGTTGGAACGTTCACATCAGAAAAAAGTTTTTCAGGTCATAACAACTAAATCCGCTCAACCCACAAAATCACCGTCACTCAAAGCACTAATCAACCAAGACTAACACTAGATGCGGAATTAATCTAAGAACACACGCAAATAAATTTCAGCCCAAACCCATTCACTTCGGAATCAAATTCCGATCAAACCCTGAAAATTTCAAATTTTTTGGTCACTATTCACTGCCGGCCGCCACTATTCACCACCGCCGGCTGCCACTATTCACCGACGGATCCACTATCCACCACTGGTTTTCTTCTTTTTGGTTTCATTTTTGTTTTGTTTTGGAAATAGAGTAAAATGGAAGGAGTAGGTGAACTGCTTTGCTTTTTATTCTCTGCCCACCACTAACCCCACTACTATTATTATATATTTTATTTTTATTTATTTTCTTTTCAAAAAAAAAACGAAAAAAAAAAATTCGAAAAAGAAAAAAAAAACAATATATTGTTACTGTATATCTACTGTATCTTTTTCTATATTTCTGAAAATGGCACTACTAGCTACCTTTACTACAACAGAGAAAGCCGCACACAACTCTCACAAATTTGGTTTCACCTTATCTCCCACGAACTACGGTTACTGGAAAACAATGGTCAAACCGTTCTTCGTCACCAACAAATTGTTTGACTATATTGATGGCACAATCCCTTGTCCACCTAAAAATGTCCCATCCTCGGTCCAATCACCAGAAAAAGATGAAGAAACACAGTCTCAACCACAAAACCCCAATTACATTAATTGGGTCTCTAATGATGCTCATATACGAATGCTCCTCATTTCTACCATATCCGAAGCATCATTTCAACATGTTCAAGGACTAACGTCTCGTGATCTATGGTTGTCCCTTGAGCGTGCCTACGCTCCTCACACTTCCTCTCGGGAATACACTTTGAAAACCCAACTTCTCAGACTACAGATGAAGCCAGATGAAATACTGCAGAATACCTAACTAGGACTCAAGAATACGATGTTGCGCTCGCTAACATAGGCAAAAAAATGAAAGAAAAAGATATGGTGATGTTAGTTATATCAGGACTACGAGAGGAATATAATGGTTTAAAATCAAGCCTTCTGGATCGCGAAAAGCCCCCTACCTTTGTAGACCTTCATGGCCTACTATCAGACCACGACTACATGATCAAGAAATCTGTACCCGACATTCCTTCAGCTCAAGCATTCACGACTAGCACACAAAGTCGCAATTCAACAGCTCCTTATAATTTCTTGCCCGCTTCACAAACAGATCAACTTCAAGCCATACAACTGCTTTTATCTCAACTTGGACTCCAAGCTCAACCTGCTCATACACCGGCTGCACAAGCCATGTACACTAACCGGTCTAGCAATAACCGTGGTCGTGGACGTGACTACAGACGTGGACGAGGCAACTTCAACAACAGAAATCAAGCAGGTAATCAAAATTCCTTTAACTGGGCTTCTAATCAAAACACAGTTTTTGGCACATGCAGCAGGTGTGGGATTGGGCACATCCCATCTCAATGCCCTAATCGTAACACTGCTACTATGAGACGACAGTCACCTTCAGCCAACTTTACAGACTATCTCTCACAAGCGTCAACCTCTTGGATCCCAGACACAGGCTCTAGTCACCATGTTACTCCAGACCAATCTAACTTTGGCAACTCCGAGGTCTACTACGGTGAGGACAATTGTCATAACCCGTCCTTAACCATAAGAACGTGTTAGATAACGTATGATTTCATTGCGAGGTATTGACCTCTATATGCGACATTTTTAAAAGAGAAACTGCATATATTATACATTACAAACCATAACCATTATTTTTGTTACAAGCTTTAGACAATAAAAAGATGATTATCGTTTAGCGATAATCTTCGACTTACAAACTTTACATATAATGATAACAACACGATTTCGAGCATATTTTACAACACAAATCCTTGGGTATGCAGTTTTATTTTTGACACAAATATGCGTACGCAAGATCCTGCTCAAATTCAACATAATGCAGCGGAAGCTTTAGTAATCACCTGAGAATAGACATGTTTTAAAAGGTCAACATAAAGTTGGTGAGATATAGGTTTAATGCCGGCAGCAATATATATATATAGACCACAAGATTTCGTATATAAACAGTTTAATAAAAATATTCTAAGTGGTTGAGCACTTGGTAACCATACTTAACATTTAATCACGTCGCATATTCCCTTTATTATGAAATCTTACTACACCGTACCAAGTGTAGTCACGAAACGAAGTACTGTGCAACCGTTGAATACTGGTCGTCCAGTCCGGTTGGGGTTGTCAGGCCCGATAGATCTATCAACAGGATTCGCGTTTACAATACCGCTGTAAATAACAGTTACCAAGCTACAGGGAAGTATGCCAGTGGTACAACTCAACGTAGAATATATTTTTCAGTTACTTGTGTCCATAACGTAAAACATAAAATACATGTATTCTCATCCCGAAATATTTAGAGTTTAAAAGTGGGACTATATACTCACGTTCGTCTTGAAGATATATATATTTTTGGCTTGGTCTTCCGGTTGATATCACGAACCTATCCATATATAATATATCAATACATTTTCTTTTTAAACAAACGTCACATATATATACTTGTTATACTTTTAATACTTTGAATAATTCCTTAGTCCGTAGTTAGCAGTTCGTTGTTAGTAATTCAATTTTAATGGTTCATTTTTAGATGTTTAATATACCCGCAATGAAATAAATAAAACCCCCAACAAAATAAATAAAACCCCATCGTATATGTATTGGTCGAGATTAATCTTGACCCACGGTACCGGTGTTGTCAAATGACGTGTTGCGTACATTAAGTACCGGTGTTGTCAAATGACGTGTTGCGTACAATCATGGGATCTTATGATTAATCTTCTCGTGTTGTTTACGGGTGATCCTGAACTATATAAAATTGAATTATAAGTACATATATATAAAATATCATGTTAACTTAAAAAGATGTGATTTATTTAATTTTTCCCAATTATTTTCGTGGCTAAATTAGTCTTGGATATCCGATTTTGTTTCGGTCATAGTTTCTTCGTTACAACTCCGTTTTCGTTGATTCAACTTGCCATCTCCTTGGATCGAGTCCCTCTTTAAGACTATGAACTGTAAATACCTTAGTTTGTATTCAAAATCACACGGCATAGGTCAAACTTTAGTAAAACTTATGAAGTTAATCATTTTCCATCATGTAAACAACCTTAAATGATTATTTTTCTAAAAATACTTATACTTTGAGTTAAATCATGAAATTTTTATGTGTTATCATATTCATAGTAAAAATCATTTTTCCAGAAAATAAACCTCCAATTCAAAGTTTAAGATGGTTTTTAATTATCCAACCCAAAACAGCCCCCGGTGGCACTCCGACGTCGTAAAAACAGTTTTTAAGATAATCTTTGAAAAACCAAGTTATACCTTGTTAAATTAGCATATATTTAAGTTATATTACAGGTCTTGGAGTATTTTAAAAGTTAAGTTAGAAGGATCTATTTAGTTTGCAAACAAGTTTGAAAACATTCAAACTATGTTCTTGTTGTTAAAATTTTATACCACAAAATAAGATAGCTATATATATATGAATCGAATAAGGTTATGAACATAGTTACTACCTCAAGTTCCTTGGACAAGGTTGTTGTAAAAGAGGATTAAGAACCTAGAACCAAAAGGGTGAAGGAAGTGGATGAAAGATTGGAAGTAAGTTGGTGTTCTTGGAAGGATTTCTTGAAGTGTTTTTGTAAGGTTTTCTTATGAGGTTTAAGTGTTGTTTTTGAAGCTAAATGATGGGGAAAATGCTTGGAGATGATCAAGTATGAAGTTAAGAGTATTTTGAGAGAGAAATGGAAGGGTAAGTATGAGAAAATGGGGTGAAAAAATGGTGTGCATGCATAAAAACGTTTTTAGGTTATAAAGGAAAAAAAAAATACCTAACTTTGTTTTCTTGCTAAATAATTCATGCTACTTGACAAATGGTTGGTTCCACATGTTTCTTAATCATTTAAGGCTGCTAAGGAGCAGATTTTTATTGGTATATACCAATAGTAAATACATCTAGAAGCTGCGTATGATACGGGTACATATACCCTAGGTATACGTATAGAAATCTTTGAGAAAACGGAACGAGGATTCAAATATAGTTATCTTTTGTAAATATACTTATATTGTTTTATGTATTTAAGTCTTTAAAAGTGATTAAATACATTACTTATACGATATATGTATAAACATTATAGGTCATAAGTATTTAAGTCAAATAACGTTACGTATGGTTATCGTTTTGAAAACTTAAGTTAGTAGTTTCAAAATATACTTATAACTTATTGTTATTAATACAAAATGAGATATTAAAACATTCTTAGGTCATGTTAAATATGTATATATACATATATATACACAAACGTATAATTATCATATATTGTATAGTTCGTGATATCATCGGTCAAACTAGACGGTCAAACGTTGTGTAAAACTCTTTTCGAAAAACATAAGTCTCGACAATTTGGATTGCTTGTCATGTTGGTAAGGTTTAATTTATGTAAATATTAATCTTATAAATATAGAATGATCGAAAAAGTGCGGGTCATTACAGTACCTACCCGTTAAATAAATTTCGTCCCGAAATTTTAAAATTGTACCTATTTTGCGTCATCGGGAAACAAGTGTGGATACTTTTGTTTCATTTGATCCTCTCGTTCCCAAGTAAACTCGGGACCCCTTCGAGCATTCCAACGAACCTTAACGATCGGTATGTTGCTCTGCTTGAGCCGTTTAAATTCACGATCCATGATTTCGATTGGTTCTTCGATGAATTGTAGTTTCTCGTCGACATGGATTTCTTCAAGAGGAATGGTGAGGTCTTCCTTTGCAAGACACTTCTTAAGGTTCGAGACGTGAAAGGTATTATGTACTCCGGCGAGTTGTTGCGGTAACTCGAGTCGATAAGCTACCGGTCCAATGCGTTCGATGATCTTGAACGGGCCTACATATCTTGGGTTCAGTTTACCCCTTTTTCCAAAACGTATCACACCTTTCCAAGGTGACACCTTTAGCATAACCATGTCACCGATCTGAAACTCTAATGGTTTCCTTCGGACATCGGCGTAGCTCTTTTGGCGACTACGGGCTGTTTTCAATCTCTCCTTGATTTGTACTATCTTCTCAGTCGTTTCGTGTATGATCTCGGGACCAGTTAAATGTCGATCTCCTACTTCATTCCAACAGATAGGAGATCTACACTTCCTTCCATACAATGCTTCGAATGGTGCAGCTTTAATGCTCGCATGATAACTATTATTATACGAGAATTCTGCTAACGGTAAATACTTATCCCATCCGTTTCCAAAATCGATCACACATGCCCTGAGCATGTCTTCAAGAGTCTGAATTGTTCTTTCACTCTGCCCGTCGGTTTGCGGTTGATATGCGGTACTCATATCCAGACGAGTTCCTATTGCCTCCTGTAGTGATTGCCAGAACTTTGAGGTAAATCTACTATCACGATCAGATATAATGGAAATAGGTATTCCATGCCTTGAAACAACTTCCTTTATATACAATCGTAATAGTTTCTCCATTCTATCCGTTTCCTTTATAGGCAAGAAATGTGCAGACTTGGTGAGACGATCAACAATCACCCAAATGGTGTCGTAACCCCAGGCAGTCTTTGGTAACTTCGTGATGAAATCCATGGTAATACCATCCCATTTCCATTCTGGGATTTCTGGTTGTTGAAGTAACCCTGACGGCTTCTGGTGTTCTGCTTTGACCTTGGAACAAGTTAAACACTCCCCAACATATGTTGCTACGTCTGTCTTTAAATTAGGCCACCAATAACGTGTCTTAAGATCTTGATACATCTTTCCAACTCCAGGATGTATCGAGTATCTTGTCTTATGTGCCTCGTTCAATATCAACTTCCTTAATCCACCCAACTTCGGTACCCAAATACGATTTGCAAAATATCGAATTCCGTCTTCCCGTATAACGAGTTGCTTCTCATACTTCTTCATTATTTCATTTCTTATGTTTTCTTTATTGAGTGCTTCTTGTTGAACCTCTTTGATTTGTGAGTTGAGATTCATGCGAATTTTTATGTTCATTGCTCGAACTCGGATTGGTTCTCGTTCCTTTCTGCTTAGAGCATCGGCCACTACGTTCGCTTTCCCGGGATGATAGCGAATTTCACAATCATAGTCATTTATTAACTCGACCCACCTACGTTGCCTCATGTTCAATTGTTTCTGATCAAAAATATGTTGAAGGCTTTTATGATCAGTAAACACAGTGAATTTAACCCCATACAAGTAGTGTCTCCACATCTTCAATGCAAACACAACTGCTCCCAATTCTAGATCATGCGTCGTATAATTCCGCTCGTGAATCTTCAATTGTCGGGATGCGTATGCAATAACTCTCTTCCGTTGCATAAGAACGCAACCAAAACCTTGTCGTGAAGCGTCACAATATATTTCAAAATCATCGTTCCCTTCTGGTAACGATAAAATAGGCGCCGTAGTTAACTCCTTCTTTAGTATTTGAAATGCGTTCTCCTGCTCAGAGGTCCATTCATATTTCTTCCCTTTTTGCGTTAACGCTGTCAACGGCTTAGCTATTCGGGAAAAATCTTGAATAAACCTTCTATAATAACCGGCTAAACCCAAAAATTGGCGTATCTGCGTTGGTGTCTTTGGAGTCTCCCATTTTTCAATGGCTTCAATTTTTGCTGGATCAACCTGAATTCCTTTGCTACTAACAACGTGGCCAAGAAATTGCACTTCTTTCAACCAGAAAGCACATTTAGAAAATTTAGCATATAGCTGTTCTTTTCTTAACAACTCTAATATCAACCTTAAATGCTGCTCATGCTCTTGCTCACTCTTGGAATAGATAAGAATATCATCAATGAAAACGATAACAAACTTATCTAAATATGGACTACAAACTCGATTCATGAGGTCCATGAATACAGCTGGCGCATTTGTCAACCCAAACGGCATGACCAAAAATTCGTAATGACCATAACGTGTCCGAAAAGCAGTTTTCGGTATATCTTCTTCTTTGACACGTAATTGATGATAGCCCGATCTTAGGTCAATTTTCGAGTACACACATGATCCTTGAAGTTGATCAAATAAGTCGTCAATTCTCGGTAGTGGATACCGATTCTTGATAGTTAACTTATTTAATTCACGATAATCTATACACATTCGGAAAGATCCGTCTTTCTTCTTGACGAATAAAATTGGAGCTCCCCACGGTGAAGTACTTGGTCGTATGAATCCACGATCCAGTAATTCTTTTAACTGACTCTGAAGTTCTTTTAACTCGGACGGTGCAAGTCTATATGGAGCACGGGCAACCGGTGCAGCTCCTGGTACAAGATCTATTTGAAATTCTACAGATCTAAATGGAGGTAATCCCGGCAACTCTTCCGGAAATACTTCAGGAAAATCTCTTGCCACAGGCACGTCATTGATGCACTTCTCTTTTTCTTTCTTTTCGACTTTATTAACATGTGCTAAGATAGCATAGCACCCTTTCTTCAAGCACTTTTGAGCTTTCAAATAACTAATGAGTTTTAGCTTTGAGTTACCCTTCTCTCCATAAATCATTACTGGCGTTTTATTCTTACGAGGAATGCGAATTGCCTTCTTGGCGCACACAACTTCGGCTCCTATTTTGGACATCCAGTCCATGCCGACTATTACATCAAAACTTCCTAACTCTACGGGTATCAAATCAATCTTAAATGTTTCTCCGGCTAAATTTATTTTACAATCACGGCAAATTTTATCGGCTTTAATTAGTTTACCATTAGCTAACTCAATCATGTACTTAGCATCTAGAGGTAATGATGAACAATTCAATTTAGCGTGAAAGTCTCTACACACGTAACTTCTATCAGCACCAGTATCAAATATAATAGATGCGGATAAGTTATTAATGGTAAACGTACCCGTAACAAGCTCCGGGTCTTCACATGCCTCTCTAGCATTAATAACAAATGCTCTCCCACGTGCAGGTCCGATATTCTTCTCTGGATTCGGGCACTGGCTCTTATAGTGACCTTGTTTTCCACACCCAAAACAAGTAATGGTAGCCAAAGCAGTTCTATTTGCATTGGTGGCAAGAGTCTTGGTACCATTTGTATTTGTAACGAGAGCCCTACAATCTTCAGCAAGATGACCCTTTCGATTACATTTGTTGCATACCACATTACAGTAACCAGAGTGATGTTTGTGGCATCGGTTGCATAAAGGATTTTGTCCTTTATAACCAAAGCTTAAACCACTACCCGCACCTTGCGTGTTTTCTTGTTTCTTAAAAGATTGTTGTTGGTTACCTCGATCATAATTTCCATTCCACTTTCTTTTGTTACCTGATACCTTCACATCAGTATTGGATACTTTCTTATCCATGATGACCTGATCCATTAGCTCGTTTGCCATGGTTATAGCTTCATGAATTGTCTTAGGTTTCGATGCTGTAACATTTGCCTTGACCTTTTTGGGCAAACCATCTTTGTACATTTCAATCTTCCGTTCTTCGGTTGGAACCAATTCAGGACATAGCAAAACTAATTCCATGAATCGCTGATTGTAGTTGGTGATTTCAGTACCAATAACCTTCAGACTTCGTAACTCATCTTCCAACTTCCTAACCTCGTTCCTTGGACAATATTCGTTGATTAACATTGTTTTGAATTCTTCCCACGGAGTATCATAAGCTACATCTCCTCCTACAGCCTTCACATAATTTTTCCACCACGTGAGTGCACTATCTTGTAAAGTGCACGATGCATACTTGGTCATGTCCTTTTCAACACAACCACTGATTTTAAACACAGTCTCCATCTTTTCTATCCACCGGGTTAAACCGATTGGTCCTTCTGTTCCACTGAATGATGAGGGCTTGCAAGCTTGAAAAGTTTTGTAAGTGCACCCCACACGAGGATTTTGGTTAACTGCAGCACCTCTTGCAGCCTCGACCCATAACATTCTGTCGTTCACTCGCTGATTGATGAGTTCCTGGATTTCTTGTTCCGTCATTCGATTCAATCGCGCCATTTCCTAATGAAAGAAAATAATTATTCACATGGATTATTATAGATGTAGTGTGTATTTATAGTACATTATAGCTTGTTAATAATATGAACCAGGTATTATTATAAAAGCCTTTTCTTCTTATTAGCGTTTTATAATTATATCTAGGGTAGTACCTACCCGTTAATGTCCATACTTAATAGCTTAGTACAGAATCAATTACTACCATCTAAATAATACTTAACCATGGAAAATTATTGCATTTCACACTTCACTATTTTACATATGCTTATCTTACATCGAACATTAAGCAAACCACACTAATAATATTATACAAAACATTATATGATCCCATGGTTTAATACGGCAGCGCATCGTTTGGTCTATTTTCTAGGACGTTTAGGTTCAAAGAATCGCTTAACGCTTATCCTGGCTGTCTGCCTATATTTTGGCTGTGGGACTGAAGAACTGGATGCCGGGATAGAACGAATAGGAATAGCGGGAATAGGGGTGGTAGTGTCTAGTGGAGTTGGTGCCACATCATCCTTATTAAACTCGGGATTTGAATTTTCTAATTCATTAGCCTTTCGTTTCTTTCCTAGTTCGAACTCGTCTTTTGTAATTTCCTGTATTTCTTCCTCGGGTTCACTTTCCTCCTCGGGTTTACTTTCCTCCTCGGGTTCACTTTCCTCCTCGGGTTCACTTTCCTCCTCGGGTTCACTTTCCGGGTTCTCTATAGTCGGTTCATCCGGAATTTGTGAGTCTTCCCCAAAGATATTATTTTCGTCATCGGATAGGTTAATGACTGGAACACCATCTGAAGATTCTGGTTCGGAGTCGCTGAATGTGATAACAAGTTTTGAGCCCGACATCTATCACACAACAACTAACCCATTAGTACTACATAATATTTACATATAAATTTTAACCAACAATGATAAGCAATGGTTTTTAAATCAGACCCGGTCAAAGTCCAGACTTACTAATGTATCCTAACGACTTATCAGTTAGACACACTAATGCAAACCTGGTTCGCTAAGACCACCGCTCTGATACCACATGTCATAACCCGTCCTTAACCATAAGAACGTGTTAGATAACGTATGATTTCATTGCGAGGTATTGACCTCTATATGCGACATTTTTAAAAGAGAAACTGCATATATTATACATTACAAACCATAACCATTATTTTTGTTACAAGCTTTAGACAATAAAAAGATGATTATCGTTTAGTGATAATCTTCGACTTACAAACTTTACATATAATGATAACAACACGATTTCGAGCATATTTTACAACACAAATCCTTGGGTATGCAGTTTTATTTTTGACACAAATATGCGTACGCAAGATCCTGCTCAAATTCAACATAATGCAGCGGAAGCTTTAGTAATCACCTGAGAATAGACATGTTTTAAAAGGTCAACATAAAGTTGGTGAGATATAGGTTTAATGCCGGCAGCAATATATATATATATATAGACCACAAGATTTCGTATATAAACAGTTTAATAAAAATATTCTAAGTGGTTGAGCACTTGGTAACCATACTTAACATTTAATCACGTCGCATATTCCCTTTATTATGAAATCTTACTACACCGTACCAAGTGTAGTCACGAAACGAAGTACTGTGCAACCGTTGAATACTGGTCGTCCAGTCCGGTTGGGGTTGTCAGGCCCGATAGATCTATCAACAGGATTCGCGTTTACAATACCGCTGTAAATAACAGTTACCAAGCTACAGGGAAGTATGCCAGTGGTACAACTCAACGTAGAATATATTTTTCAGTTACTTGTGTCCATAACGTAAAACATAAAATACATGTATTCTCATCCCGAAATATTTAGAGTTTAAAAGTGGGACTATATACTCACGTTCGTCTTGAAGATATATATATTTTTGACTTGGTCTTCCGGTTGATATCACGAACCTATCCATATATAATATATCAATACCTTTTCTTTTTAAACAAACGTCACATATATATACTTGTTATACTTTTAATACTTTGAATAATTCCTTAGTCCGTAGTTAGCAGTTCGTTGTTAGTAATTCAATTTTAATGGTTCATTTTTAGATGTTTAATATACCCGCAATGAAATAAATAAAACCCCCAACGAAATAAATAAAACCCCATCGTATATGTATTGGTCGAGATTAATCTTGACCCACGGTACCGGTGTTGTCAAATGACGTGTTGCGTACATAAAGTACCGGTGTTGTCAAATGACGTGTTGCGTACAATCATGGGATCTTATGATTAATCTTCTCGTGTTGTTTACGGGTGATCCTGAACCATATAAAATTGAATTATAAGTACATATATATAAAATATCATGTTAACTTAAAAAGATGTGATTTATTTAATTTTTCCCAATTATTTTCGTGGCTAAACTAGTCTTGGATATCCGATTTTGTTTCGGTCATAGTTTCTTCGTTACAACTCCGTTTTCGTTGATTCAACTTGCCATCTCCTTGGATCGAGTCCCTCTTTAAGACTATGAACTGTAAATACCTTAGTTTGTATTCAAAATCACACGGCATAGGTCAAACTTTAGTGAAACTTATGAAGTTAATCATTTTCCATCATGTAAACAACCTTAAATGATTATTTTTCTAAAAATACTTATACTTTGAGTTAAATCATGAAATTTTTATGTGTTATCATATTCATAGTAAAAATCATTTTTCCAGAAAATAAACCTCCAATTCAAAGTTTAAGATGGTTTTTAATTATCCAACCCAAAACAGCCCCCGGTGGCACTCCGACGTCGTAAAAACAGTTTTTAAGATAATCTTTGAAAAACCAAGTTATACCTTGTTAAATTAGCATATATTTAAGTTATATTACAGGTCTTGGAGTATTTTAAAAGTTAAGTTAGAAGGATCTATTTAGTTTGCAAACAAGTTTGAAAACATTCAAACTATGTTCTTGTTGTTAAAATTTTATACCACAAAATAAGATAGCTATATATATATGAATCGAATAAGGTTATGAACATAGTTACTACCTCAAGTTCCTTGGACAAGGTTGTTGTAAAAGAGGATTAAGAACCTAGAACCAAAAGGGTGATGGAAGTGGATGAAAGATTGGAAGTAAGTTGGTGTTCTTGGAAGGATTTCTTGAAGTGTTTTTGTAAGGTTTTCTTATGAGGTTTAAGTGTTGTTTTTGAAGCTAAATGATGGGGAAAATGCTTGGAGATGATCAAGTATGAAGTTAAGAGTATTTTGAGAGAGAAATGGAAGGGTAAGTATGAGAAAATGGGGTGAAAAAATGGTGTGCATGCATAAAAACGTTTTTAGGTTATAAAGGAAAAAAAAATACCTAACTTTGTTTTCTTGCTAAATAATTCATGCTACTTGACAAATGGTTGGTTCCACATGTTTCTTAATCATTTAAGGCTGCTAAGGAGCAGATTTTTATTGGTATATACCAATAGTAAATATATCTAGAAGCTGTGTATGATACGGGTACATATACCCTAGGTATACGTATAGAAATCTTTGAGAAAACGGAACGAGGATTCAAATATAGTTATCTTTTGTAAATATACTTATATTGTTTTATGTATTTAAGTCTTTAAAAGTGATTAAATACATTACTTATACGATATATGTATAAACATTATAGGTCATAAGTATTTAAGTCAAATAACGTTACGTATGGTTATCGTTTTGAAAACTTAAGTTAGTAGTTTCAAAATATACTTATAACTTATTGTTATTAATACAAAATGAGATATTAAAACATTCTTAGGTCATGTTAAATATGTATATATACATATATATACACAAACGTATAATTATCATATATTGTATAGTTCGTGATATCATCGGTCAAACTAGACGGTCAAACGTTGTGTAAAACTCTTTTCGAAAAACATAAGTCTCGACAATTTGGATTGCTTGTCATGTTGGTAAGGTTTAATTTATGTAAATATTTATCTTATAAATATAGAATGATCGAAAAAGTGCGGGTCATTACAACAATCTTCATGTTGGCAATGGTAAGGGTTTACCCATTCTTCACGTTGGTTCCTCACAATTTTCGTCTCCAAATAAAACCTTTTCCCTTAAAGACATACTTCATGTTCCTGAAATCAAACATAAACTACTTTCTGTACAAAAGTTTTGTCTTGAAAACAATGTGAATTTTGAATTTCACTCAACTTTCTTTGCTGTGAAGGACAAGATTACACACAATACCCTCCTCACGGGCCCAAGTAATGGTGGTCTTTACTCCTTCCATCTTCCACAGTCTTCACCTGTTCACAAAGTAGCATTCTCTACTACCCGTGCATCTTCAATTACCTGGCATCAAAGACTCGGACATCCACATCCACAACTTTTGAAGTCCATGTTATCTAAATACCAGTTGCCTTTACAAAATAAGTATACAACTACCTTTTGTGATTCTTGTAATGTTGGAAAATCCTCTAAACTACATCTATTACCATCTACTTATAAAAGTTCGTACATTTTGAATTTAGTCTTTTGTGATGTATGGGGACCCGCGCCTGTTACCTCCTTTGATGGTCACAAATACTTTTTGCTGTGTGTTGATCACTTTTCACGATTTATGTGGTTTATTCCATTAAAACTCAAATCTGATGTTTACGCCACCTTTAAGCATTTTGTGGCAATGGTTGAACGACAATTTCAGACCAAACTCAAATATGTCCAAACTGATTGGGGAGGTGAATTTAGAAATCTCTCTCAATTCTTTTCTCCACTAGGCATCAATCATCGCCTTTCCTGTCCTCATACAAGTGAACAAAATGGTTTAGTTGAAAGACGACATCGACATGTTGTTGAAACCGGTCTTACTTTACTCGCTCAATCACATGTACCACAACGTTTTTGGAATTTTTCTTTTGGCACTGCAGTATATCTTATCAATCGAATGCCATCTAGAACATACTCAACAACCTCACCCTTTGAACATGTGTTCAAACATAAACCTGATTTTTCATTTCTTTGGGTTTTTGGGTGCCAATGCTACCCCCATCTTCGTTCATACAATAATCACAAAATGGATTTTCGATCAACACCTTGTGTATTTCTTGGTTACAGTACCACCCATCATGGCTATCGATGTTTCGACCCCAAATCGGATCATATTTATGTAGCCCGTCATGTTCGCTTCAATGAACAATCCTTTCCTTTTAAACAATCTGATACAACCAATCCTATACATCTAGTAAATCCCTACATCTCTAAATATCCACATCCATCCTCACAACCTAAAGATTCATCTTCCATAGCTCCTAAGACTCGGTGTGTCCAACCAGAACCAAAAAATACCACCACTCCACCACTTGGACACGGCACGATCAAGCCACCTATCATTCACACATATCATCGTCGCTCAAAACCCTCCTCATTACCACCTCAGCAAAGTCACAACCAGCTACCTCATACTACTAATACGACCCCTTCCATCAACACTGAGCCACCTCCTCGTTCTCGACTAGCCAATCTTCGCCCCAATCCTAAACAAATCTACCAACATAATGCCACCTCCTATCATACAAGAGGTCCCTTGTCTGAAACAGAACCGCAGAACTTTACCATTGCTAACAAGGATCCTCAATGGCGTAAAGCCATGACCGAAGAGTATACAGCGTTGGTGCGAAATGGTACTTGGTCACTAGTACCCCGTGTTCCAAACTCAAATGTGGTTGATTGCAAGTGGGTATACAAATTAAAACGGGATCAAACAGGGGCAGTACAATGCTACAAAGCACGTTTAGTTGCCAAAGGGTTTCGACAACAACCAGGCATCGACTATCAGGAAACATTTAGCCCAGTTGTAAAATCAACAACTACTCGTGTTGTTCTCTCTTTGGCCGTGTCTCAGAAATGGTCACTCGGGCAACTTGATGTACAAAATGCCTTTTTACATGGTGATCTGCAGGAAACTGTTTATCTACAACAACCACCGGGATTTGTCAATTCAGCTAAACCAAATCATGTTTGCCTCCTTCACAAAGCCTTATATGGATTAAAGCAAGCACCTAGAGCATGGTTTCATTGACTCTCTACGGCACTTCAATCTCTTGGATTTCATGGATCGAAAACGGATACTTCCCTGTTTATCTACTCTAATGGGAACACTCTTCTATACATGCTTGTGTATGTTGATGATATTATTTTAACAGGGAACGATGCAAAGGAAATAGATAGGGTGGTACTAAGTCTTAGCCGCTCATTTGCTGTTAAAGATATGGGTAACTTGTCTTATTTTCTGGGGATTGAAGTCACAAGGTGTAACATCCCGCATTTTTCCGTTAAATTTATTTTTAACACTGTCTTTTTTTTTTAATAAATATCTTTCGTTATTTAAATTCGTAGTTTCCGTTGACTAACGTTCATAATATTCCCGCTATTTAATTATAACATCACTCGATTACTCGGGCGTTTTTAAAATATTCGTTCGGTTAATTCTCGCACCCGACTACAAACTTGAGGGACTAAACTTGCCAAGAGACTAAACTCTTGACTAGGTTAACTAGTCAAGGTATCCTTACCACCACTCATTATCCACCATTTTTCTTTTTCTTTTCCTTAACACTTTCAACATTTCTCTCAAATCCTCTCAACAAAGATTCATCATCCAAACCGAATCAAGAAGCAAACATCAAAATAAATTACATATTCGTGATCCTCTCTTCATCCTCTACATTTTGGTACCAATTTTATCTCTTTTGGGTAACATTTCTAAAACACTAAATTTCTCTAAATTCGTTTTATATACTTGAAATGGTCTTAATTAGTGTCTATGGCTCGTGTATAACATCAATATATGATTTGTTTGCTCGATTTGTTATTTTGAGTAACTAGTTTGAACATTTGAAATGGGTTTGCTTAATCTTGCATTTTGGAAGATTAAATGTTGTTTGATTGTTAAAGTTCATGTTTTAATTGTGTTACTAGTATCACTAGCTTCGTTTTGATGCGTAGGTTGATTAAGAAAACTTCAAACACATGATTATTGATTTTTGTGAATTTTGGTTAGGGTTTGATAGACTTTGAAATGAACTTTTGATGCGTTGAATGCTTGTTAATGTTGTTAGTAAGTGTTTAGATGCAATGTATGCTTAATTACCTTCGAAACAGCATATCGTATGTGAAAATTGGATTCCCGAATCATAAAATACGTTTTACGAACTTGAAACTTTGAAAATAAACCTTTCTTGATCAATTGACAAGTTTTCGGTTATTGTAATTGATGTTTTTGCTTGGTGAAAGGTAGTTAATTGTATTCCTTGTCAAAAGAGCTTTCCAATGATATAAGATGCGTATTCTAAGTGTTTACGGTTTGCGTTTTGTGCTAAATTGAATTTTGGATCAAGACTTGAACTTTTGAAACTGACCAGGTACCAGGCCACGCCTAATGTCGCGGCGCGACACCTCTGGCCGCGGCGCGGCAATAGCCGTGTTTGGGTTCTGACCTACTTTGTCAAATTTCGAAAAATGTTTGCTATGCTACGCACCTCCGATTCACATGTAACTTGTTCTAACATGCTTATATATGAATAAAAACCTCAGAAAAATAGTTCGGGACCCGACCCGACCCCGTTGACTTTTTCGTTGACTTTGACCAAGTTTGACTTTTAGTCAAACTTAACAAAACACTTATACAATCGTTCTAATCTTATTTTATACTTGATTCTTGCATGAAACTTGACAACGTGATTCACATGCTATATAATCGAGTCGTAATGAGCCATAGGACTAATTGAACACATTTCGCCCGACCTTGTGTCGTAACTAGTTAATTGATACAACTTACTTGTTTAGGTCAAGGCTAAGCAACTTTCATGCACACGTTTACTTTGTGAAGTACATTTATACTCGTGCACTCGAGGTGAGATCATAGTCCCATCTTTCAACAACTTTTATGCTTTAAACTATGGGATGAGAAACATATACGTATCATACTTTTACACTTGAACACAAGTACGAAAACGAACATTCCACGTACGGGTTTGAACAAAAAGCCTCAATTCAATTATCATTAGTTACACTTGCAGGGTGTAAAAGTGAACTTATATTATGTGATCACATGGGCTTGACGAGCCTCATTCGGACGGTTCGCTACTGTTAGCGGATGAAATATATTTTCGGGTCAAGTGTATGTTCTAACACTACGCAAAGGGTGCAAAACAGTTAAGTTTGATAATTGGGTGCCCGGGATACAAACAACAACTTTGGAATGCAAATGATTTTGATAATCATCTTATACTAAATCTTGTGGTTCAAATACAACGATTACTAGAACACCTATGATTTCACCAACGTTTTTCGTTGACAATTTTCTATATGTTTCTCAGGTTCATACTTGGCTATTTGATACATGCTTCCGCGTACACTCATACTTGCTTGGAGTCAAGCATGCATGCATACACTCTGATTTCTTGCTTGGGGTCCAGCATACATACATACATACGCTAGTGATAGCACCTTTGGATTCAAACATATTGTTTACATACTTACACTATTTATAGCAACCGCGATTTTAAACTAATTATGTCGCAAGTTATTTCATTTATACTTTATACTCTTGTAAACTTAAACTTGTCGTCGAACGGTTTTGTAAACTAAACTTTGCAAGCATGATACGTTTCAAAAGAATGCGACATAATTTTGGTCAAACGAGTCTCATATAGGGACTACGACCACGTAACGGGACCTAAGTAGTCGGCGCCGTCAATGACGATTTGGTCGGGTCGCTACAGATGGTATCAGAGCGTTGGTTGTAGGGAACTAGGATGTGCATTAGTGTGTCTGACAGAGTCGTTAGGACGCATTAGTGAATCTAGACTACAACCGAATAGTTAATCATTGCATCCTGACTTGCATTTGCTATAGATAGCACTTACTTGACTATTTGTGCATATATACTTGAATCTTTCTTAGGTGAACTCCATAATGGTACCAAACTTTCATCATACGAATCCGTATTCTGCCACTTCCTGGTAACACACGTAAATTCGAGATTCATGCGCGTAAGGATGACAACGACTTCATTGGTCACACTTGTCCGGGAACCCTGTCTCCCAGATTATGATTCGCCACCGTTTCAACTTACTATCGGTGTCACACCGGTGTTCCTTACTATCTACCACTTCTTGTTACTACCATCACTACTCTAGGTGAGTATCGTCATCGCTAATTATCACTACGGTTGCGTACTTTTTGTTATCATGATTCGTTACTCTTTTCGTGCCTAAGGGCATTATCGCTTGACTTGAACCGCAATGACGTGAACAATCATTTATACACTTCCCTCGGGGAACTCTTCTTTATAGTTGCACTAATTCTTTCGATTCAATACGAGTCACATTAGAGACGTCGTTACACTTTGTTTATTTTAAACTTCACGATTACACGAACTTGAATCTATAGAGTGATGTGGGAATGGAGGTATGAGTTAGCGTAATATAACGACACTCGATCAACGTGGTTATATTACGGTAAGTCATACCAAAGTTCTAATGACACATGATGGTGGTTGGACTCGATCAACCTAATCACCACCATGTGCCATGTACATGACTTTATTTTTCTTGTTTGAACATCCGAAAACTCCGAGAATACTGATAACAACCATACCCGGGACACATCTTCGATTATTGTCGAACCATATTGATGCTTCCGAATGAATGACAAATTCTTTCGACTTCAAACATATGTTACACGTATGTACTATCTTGTTTTCTTATAGTTTTTATAGACGAACTACAAAATGCTTGGTATGCTCACATCGAGGCGAAAACTTCTCTCGCCTTACACTCGTACTTCCGTTTAAGGAAATATTTTATCTAAATTCTCAATGGAGAGAGAGACTCTTCACACTATACTAGTATTCGCCTCGAGGGTGAATAGTCCTATCGAACATTTTCGGAAACAGATAAATCTTCCGCGGCGCGAAATTTTTGAGAAACAGAAACTTGTTCCAACAAACGTTTTCACATCCTAACAAACTTTTTCAAATATACCTTAAAGAAATGTACCTCGTTTCGGATCGAGATTCTCATTTCACTTCTAGATTTCAGAGTGCCTTACAAAAAGCTTCGGGACCACGTTTAAACATGAGTACCGCGTATCATCCACAAACCGACGGACCAAGCAAACACATGATTCAAACCTTGAAAACCATAATACGAGTTTGCGTTATCAACTTCAAATTTACTTGAGAAAAGTTTTTGCCTTTAACCAAATTCTCTTACAACGATGGTTATCATTCAAGTCTTAACGTCACACCTTTTGAAATCTTATATGACCGGAAACGTCATTCTCCTTTTGTAGAACCAAGTAAATGATAATCAAGTCACCGAACCTGGACTCATTCATGGAGTAACCGTTAAAATCGTTCCAATCCGAGAAAGGCTCAAGACGGCCCGTAGTCGCCAAAGGAGCTATGCAAATGTTAGATGTAAACCTTTCGAATTCCATGTGGGAAACTGCGTAATGTTTAAAGTCGCACCTTGAAAAGGTGTAATCCGTTTTGGGAAACGTAGAAAGCTAAATCCGAGATATTTTTAGTCCTTTTGAAATCTTGGGGCATGTTGTACCGTTGCTTACCGCTTCGAACTTCCGACTCAAACAAATTCCGTTCATCCTACATTCTGTGTATCAAACTTAAAGGCGTGTCTTGCGAGACAAGAACTTGTTATCCTCTTCGATGAACTTACTATCAACGATAAACCTCACTTCCAAGGAGGTAACGTTGGTGAAACTATAAATCGTGGAACCAAACTTTAAACCAACGTAAAATCCCGACTGTCAAAGTTCGTTGAAATGCCCAAGGAAGTACCTTCACATATCCGTAGAATTTGCAACGCAAGGTTTTGAAGAAGAAACAACAACTACTATTTCCAACTAAATTTCGGGACGAAATTTCTTTTAAGGTGTAGGTAATGTAACATCCCGCATTTTTCCGTTAAATTTATTTTTAACACTGTCTTTTTTTTTTAATAAATATCTTTCGTTATTTAAATTCGTAGTTTCCGTTGACTAACGTTCATAATATTCCCGCTATTTAATTATAACATCACTCGATTACTCGGGCGTTTTTAAAATATTCGTTCGGTTAATTCTCGCACCCGACTACAAACTTGAGGGACTAAACTTGCCAAGAGACTAAACTCTTGACTAGGTCAACTAGTCAAGGTATCCTCACCACCACTCATTATCCACCATTTTTCTTTTTCTTTTCCTTAACACTTTCAACATTTCTCTCAAATCCTCTCAACAAAGATTCATCATCCAAACCGAATCAAGAAGCAAACATCAAAATAAATTACATATTCATGATCCTCTCTTCATCCTCTACATTTTGGTACCAATTTCATCTCTTTTGGGTAACATTTCTAAAACACTAAATTTTTCTAAATTCGTTTTATATACTTGAAATGGTCTTAGTTAGTGTCTATGGCTCGTGTATAACATCAATATATGATTTGTTTGCTCGATTTGTTATTTTGAGTAACTAGTTTGAACATTTGAAATGGGTTTGCTTAATCTTGCATTTTGGAAGATTAAATGTTGTTTGATTGTTAAAGTTCATGTTTTAATTGTGTTACTAGTATCACTAGCTTCGTTTTGATGCGTAGGTTGATTAAGAAAACTTTAAACACATGATTATTGATTTTTGTGAATTTTGGTTAGGGTTTAATAGACTTTGAAATGAACTTTTGATGCGTTGAATGCTTGTTAATGTTGTTAGTAAGTGTTTAGATGCAATGTATGCTTAATTACCTTCGAAACAGCATATCGTATGTGAAAATTGGATTCCCGAATCATAAAATACGTTTTACGAACTTGAAACTTTGAAAATAAACCTTTCTTGATCAATTGACGAGTTTTCGGTTATTGTAATTGATGTTTTTGCTTGGTGAAAGGTAGTTAATTGTATTCCTTGTCAAAAGAGCTTTCCAATGATATAAGATGCGTATTCTAAGTGTTTACGGTTTGCGTTTTGTGCTAAATTGAATTTTGGATCAAGACTTGAACTTTTGAAACTGACCAGGTACCAGGCCACGCCTAATGTCGCGGCGCGACACCTCTGGCCGCGGCGCGGCAATAGCCGTGTTTGGGTTCTGACCTACTTTGTCAAATTTCGAAAAATGTTTGCTATGCTACGCACCTCCGATTCACATGTAACTTGTTCTAACATGCTTATATATGAATAAAAACCTCAGAAAAATAGTTCGGGACCCGACCCGACCCCGTTGACTTTTTCGTTGACTTTGACCAAGTTTGACTTTTAGTCAAACTTAACAAAACACTTATACAATCGTTCTAATCTTATTTTATACTAGATTCTTGCATGAAACTTGACAACGTGATTCACATGCTATATAATCGATTCGTAATGAGCCATAGGACTAATTGAACACATTTCGCCCGACCTTGTGTCGTAACTAGTTAATTGATACAACTTACTTGTTTAGGTCAAGGCTAAGCAACTTTCATGCACACGTTTACTTTGTGAAGTACATTTATACTCGTGCACTCGAGGTGAGATCATAGTCCCATCTTTCAACAACTTTTATGCTTTAAACTATGGGATGAGAAACATATACGTATCATACTTTTACACTTGAACACAAGTACGAAAACGAACATTCCACGTACGGGTTTGAACAAAAAGCCTCAATTCAATTATCATTAGTTACACTTGCAGGGTGTAAACGTGAACTTATATTATGTGATCACATGGGCTTGACGAGCCTCATTCGGACGGTTCGCTACCGTTAGCGGATGAAATATATTTTCGGGTCAAGTGTATGTTCTAACACTACGCAAAGGGTGCAAAACAGTTAAGTTTGATAATTGGGTGCCCGGGATACAAACAACAACTTTGGAATGCAAATGATTTTGATAATCATCTTATACTAAATCTTGTGGTTCAAATACAACGATTACTAGAACACCTATGATTTCACCAACATTTTTCGTTGACAATTTTCTATATGTTTCTCAGGTTCATACTTGGCTATTTGATACATGCTTCCGCGTACACTCATACTTGCTTGGAGTCAAGCATGCATGCATACACTCTGATTTCTTGCTTGGGGTCCAGCATACATACATACATACATACGCTAGTGATAGCACCTTTGGATTCAAACATATTGTTTACATAATTACACTATTTATAGAAACCGCGATTTTAAACTAATTATGTCGCAAGTTATTTCATTTATACTTTATACTCTTGTAAACTTAAACTTGTCGTCGAACGGTTTTGTAAACTAAACTTTGCAAGCATGATACGTTTCAAAAGAATGCGACATAATTTTGGTTAAACGAGTCTCATATAGGGACTACGACCACGTAACGGGACCTAAGTAGTCGGCGCCGTCAATGACGATTTGGTCGGGTCGCTACACAAGGAATGGTCACGACATGATTCTATCACAACGCAAATACATCCATGAACTTTTGGAACGTGCTGACTTATCTAATGCTAAGCCAGTTTCATCTCCGATGACAACCAACGCAAACCTTGCTCTTGGTGATAGTGCCACATTTGACAACCCCGTTCAATATCGTCAAATTGTAGGTGCTCTTCAGTACGTTACATTGTCTCGATCGTACATCACTTTCGCAGTCAACAAAGTCTGTCAGTATATGCATTGTCCCACGATAAATCATTGGTCAGCAGTTAAATGAATTCTCCGTTACTTACAGGGTACTGCCAATTATGGGTTACGTTTTATTCACGACTCCGGAACAGTGCTTCATGCCTACACTGATTCAACATACAACTCGTTGACTAGCTTCTCTGATGCTGACTGGGCAGGTTTTCCAGATGACCGTCGATCCACGGAAGGATATGCAATATATCTAGGTTCAAATCTAGTATCATGGTCTGCACGAAAACAAAAGACTGTCTCTCGATCCTCAACAGAATATGAATACAAGGCCCTAGCTGACACAGTTGCGGAACTAACATGGCTTCAAAATCTATTACGTGAACTTCGTGTTCCTGTTAAATCGGTTCCTACCTTATGGTGTGATAACCTTGGTGCTACGTATCTTTCAGCTAACCCAGTCTTTCATGCACGTACAAAACATGTAGAAGTTGATTTTCACTTTGTTCGAGAAAGAGTTGCTCAACAAAAACTTTCAGTTCAGTTCATAACTACTGATGATCAGATTGCAGATATCTTCACCAAGCCGCTGTCCTCACCAAGATTTCACCTGTTACGATCCAAGCTACATGTCGTTTCCCGCCCTTAGCTTGCGGGGGAATATTAGACAAATATAATTGTATAAGGCTATGTTATTGCTATAGTGTAGGGATATATTATGTAATTGTTACTCCTATATAATGGAGGCTTATGTACTGATTATAAACACATAGAACATACAAGTTCAATTCAATATCTCTCTTCGTCTATTATATCATTTAATAATCATTAACTTGGACAAAAAAGTGTTTTCGCGTTTATGAACAATACAATAAGTTACATGTATTGACCCTAGACTGTCAACCCAACACGCCCATTTTGAACCTTTAACTATCATGCTAAAAATGAATATATATATATATATATATATATATATATATATATATATATATATATATATATATATATATATATATATATATATATTTTGACTTATGTTGGCATTCTTTGCATAATAGCACTTGGAAAGACACAAGCAATCATATCTAAAGAAGAGTCAAGTAAGCATTCTGTCATATATAATATTCGGTTACTAACATAGTTTTTTTCCCTTATATCAACTTTTGTTTTTTATTTTTCAGAAGATACAACAATCCAAGAACTGCACACACTACCAAATTTAAATGAACAAGATAAGCAAGATTCAATTGTGGAGCCCACAAATAATTTTAAATCAAAGAAGGGAATGGTTCTTCCATTTACTCCCCTTGCTATGTCATTCAAAAATATCAATTATTATGTTGATATGTGTAGTGACCCGAACTTTTCCATGTTTATATATATTAATTGAGATTGATGTTTACATGATTAAATGTTTCCAACATGTTAAGCAATCAAACTTGTTAAGACTTGATTAATTGAAATAGGTTTCATATAGACAATTGACCACCCAAGTTGACCGGTGATTCACGAACGTTAAAACTTGTAAAAAAACTATATGATGACATATATATGGTTATATATATAGTTAACATGATATTATGATAAGTAAACATATCATTAATTATATTAACAATGAACTACATATGTAAAAACAAGACTACTAACTTAATGATTTTGAAACGAGACATATATGTAACGTTTATCGTTGTAACGACATTTAATGTATATATATCATATTAAGAGATATTCGTACATCATAATATCATGATAATATAATAATTTAAAATCTCTTTTGATATTATAAACATTGGGTTAACAACATTTAACAAGATCGTTAACCTAAAGGTTTCAAAACAACACTTACATGTAACGACTAACGATGACTTAACGACTCAGTTAAAATGTATATACATGTAGTGTTTTAATATGTATTTATACACTTTTGAAAGACTTCAATACACTTATCAAAATACTTCTACTTAACAAAAATGCTTACAATTACATTCTCGTTCAGTTTCATCAACAATTCTACTCGTATGCACCCGTATTCGTACTCGTACAATACACAGCTTTTAGATGTATGTACTATTGGTATATACACTCCAATGATCAGCTCTTAGCAGCCCATGTGAGTCACCTAACACATGTGGGAACCATCATTTGGCAACTAGCATGAAATATCTCATAAGATTACAAAAATAGGAGTAATCATTCATGACTTATTTACATGAAAACAAAATTACATATCCTTTATATCTAATCCATACACCAACGACCAAAAACACCTACAAACACTTTCATTCTTCAATTTTCTTCATCTAATTGAACTCTCTCAAGTTCTATCTTCAAGTTCTAAGTGTTCTTCATAAATTCCAAAAGTTCTAGTTTCATAAAATCAAGAATACTTTCAAGTTTGCTAGCTCACTTCCAATCTTGTAAGGTGATCATCCAACCTCAAGAAATCTTTGTTTCTTACAGTAGGTTATCATTCTAATACAAGGTAATAATCATATTCAAACTTTGGTTCAATTTCTATAACTATAACAATCTTATTTCAAGTGATGATCTTACTTGAACTTGTTTTCGTGTCATGATTTTGCTTCAAGAACTTTGAGCCATCCAAGGATCCATTGAAGCTAGATCCATTTTTCTCTTTTCCAGTAGGTTCATCCAAGGAACTTAAGGTAGTAATGATGTTCATAACATCATTCGATTCATACATATAAAGCTATCTTATTCGAAGGTTTAAACTTGTAATCACTAGAACATAGTTTAGTTAATTCTAAACTTGTTCGCAAACAAAAGTTAATCCTTCTAACTTGACTTTTAAAATCAACTAAACACATGTTCTATATCTATATGATATGCTAACTTAATGATTTAAAACCTGGAAACACGAAAAACACCGTAAAACCGGATTTACGCCGTCGTAGTAACACCGCGGGCTGTTTTGGGTTAGTTAATTAAAAACTATGATAAACTTTGATTTAAAAGTTGTTATTCTGAGAAAATGATTTTTATTATGAACATGAAACTATATCCAAAAATTATGGTTAAACTCAAAGTGGAAGTATGTTTTCTAAAATGGTCATCTAGACGTCGTTCTTTCGACTGAAATGACTACCTTTACAAAAACGACTTGTAACTTATTTTTCCGACTAGAAACCTATACTTTTTTTGTTTAGATTCATAAAATAGAGTTCAATATGAAACCATAGCAATTTGATTCACTCAAAACGGATTTAAAATGAAGAAGTTATGGGTAAAACAAGATTGGATAATTTTTCTCATTTTAGCTACGTGAAAATTGGTAACAAATCTATTCCAACCATAACTTAATCAACTTGTATTATATATTATGTAATCTTGAGATACCATAGACACGTATACAATGTTTCGACCTATCATGTCGACACATCTATATATATTTCGGAACAACCATAGACACTATATATGTGAATGTTGGAGTTAGCTATACAGGGTTGAGGTTGATTCCAAAATATATATAGTTTGAGTTGTGATCAATACTGAGATACGTATACACTGGGTCGTGGATTGATTCAAGATAATATTTATCGATTTATTTCTGTACATCTAACTGTGGACAACTAGTTGTAGGTTACTAACGAGGACAGCTGACTTAATAAACTTAAAACATCAAAATATATTAAAAGTGTTGTAAATATATTTTGAACATACTTTGATATATATGTATATATTGTTATAGGTTCGTGAATCAACCAGTGGCCAAGTCTTACTTCCCGACGAAGTAAAAATCTGTGAAAGTGAGTTATAGTCCCACTTTTAAAATCTAATATTTTTGGGATGAGAATACATGCAGGTTTTATAAATGATTTACAAAATAGACACAAGTACGTGAAACTACATTCTATGGTTGAATTATCGAAATCGAATATGCCCCTTTTTATTAAGTCTGGTAATCTAAGAATTAGGGAACAGACACCCTAATTGACGCGAATCCTAAAGATAGATCTATTGGGCCTAACAAACCCCATCCAAAGTACCGGATGCTTTAGTACTTCGAAATTTATATCATATCCGAAGGGTGTCCCGGAATGATGGGGATATTCTTATATATGCATCTTGTTATTGTCGGTTACCAGGTGTTCACCATATGAATGATTTTTATCTCTATGTATGGGATGTGTATTGAAATATGAAATCTTGTGGTCTATTGTTACGATTTGATATATATAGGTTAAACCTATAACTCACCAACATTTTTGTTGACGTTTTAAGCATGTTTATTCTCAGGTGATTATTAAGAGCTTCCGCTGTCGCATACTTAAATAAGGACAAGATTTGGAGTCCATGCTTGTATGATATTGTGTAAAAACTGCATTCAAGAAACTTATTTTGTTGTAACATATTTGTATTGTAAACCATTATGTAATGGTCGTGTGTAAACAGGATATTTTAGATTATCATTATTTGATAATCTACGTAAAGCTTTTTAAACCTTTATTGATGAAATAAAGGTTATGGTTTGTTTAAAAATGAATGCAGTCTTTGAAAAACGTCTCATATAGAGGTCAAAACCTCGCAACGAAATCAATTAATATGGAACGTTTTTAATCAATAAGAACGGGACATTTCAGTTGGTATCCGAGCGTTGGTCTTAGAGAACCAGAAAATTTGCATTAGTGTGTCTTATCGAGTTTGTTAGGATGCATTAGTGAGTCTGGACTTCGACCGTGTTTTCTTTAAAAATGATTGCTTAACATTTTTGTTGGAAACTATATATTTTTAACATATGAATATTATGTGATATATTAATCTCTTAACGTGTTTGATATTATGTGATAGATGTCTACCTCTAGAACAAGTCCCATTGACTCACCTAATAATAATGAAGAGTCAAATGTAAATTGGAATGATTTGTGGACTGATTCACAAGTTCCCGAAGAGGAACCGGAAGAAGAGTCGGAACCGGAAGAAGAATCGGAACCGGAAGAAGAATCGGAACCGGATGAAGAAATAGAACCGGTGGGGGAAATAATAAAACGGTTAAGTAAAAGAAAATCCTCAACCAACCGACCAAAGTTAATTATGGTCAATGGTGTTTCCGCCAAGGAAGCAAAATATTGGGAGGATTACCAATTCTCCGATGAATCGGATTCCGACGAGAATTCCGATGATGTTATAGAAATTACCCCAACTGAATTTAAAAAGGCAAAAGAAAATAATAAGGGAAAGGGCATAAAAATAGAGAAATCTAATTCCAACCCCGATGAACTTTATATGTATCGTCAACCCCCGAAGTCCTTAAGTTGTAACAATGACCCGGGAACCTCTAAACCACCAGGTTTTTCTAAACCAATGTGGACAACGACGGCTCGTATTAGGGGAACATCATATATCCCTAGAAACTTGGCAAAACGAACCAAAACCGAAGAAGAAGAAACGAGCGAGTCGGAATAAGATAGTTGTATTCGTGTGGTGTAATATATGGAATATAGTGTTCTTATGCTTTATGATATATGTAAAAATTGCTTGTATTAATAAGTATTTTTTTTATGAATCTAACTCTTGTCTATTTTACAGTTTAAAAACACAAAATGGATAGACAACCCAATATTTTAAGAGACCTACCCGGAGACATGATTGATGAAATCTTGTCTAGAGTCGGCCAGAATTCTTCGGCACAACTATTTAAGGCGAGATCAGTTTGTAAGACATTCGAAGAACGTTCCAAGAATGTCTTGGTTTATAAGAGACTTTCGTTTGAAAGATGGGGGATATCACATTGGGAAACCCATAAGTTACGATGTGTTTACTTTGACGCATATATTGCGGGGAACCCAAATGCTATTTTACGCAACGGGTTAAGAAATTATTTTGACTCAATATATCCGAATATTGGACTTCGTGATTTAGAAAAAGCGGCTAACATGCAACATAAAGAAGCATGTTATGCTTACGGATTAGTAATGTTCGCTTCTCACCAAAGTGAGAACAAGAACATCGGGCTACAACTATTAAACAAAACGTTTCCACAAGTGACGGAGTCGGTAATTGGGGTAAGAAATGAGGTTTTTAGATTATTACGGGACTGTTGGACATTACGTAACCCTCGTCCCTTTGATGACGTTACAACACGCTGTCTTATCAACGGCCATAACGGTTATGTTGCACAAGACCAAGGATGGGAAGTAGTCCTAGTAAAACCAGAATGCATGACTTGTTTCTGGACGTATGAATTACGTGTCTTTATTGCCTTTGCTGAACGACTTGTGTACTAGCTAGAATTGTCTTCACAACTATCTTGTATCAAAGTTATTGTGTGCTATATTTCATGCTTTATGTAAAATAAGCGGTATTGTAAGTTTGTAAAATATTGTATAAAAGTTTGAACGCGAAATATTATTATAATCAGTTTTTCATATAGAATTGTAGTAGTTGAATTGTATATTAGCTACTAAGTATGAACTTAACGGGTAGGTACTACCCGAATTTAAACTTATAAAATGCTAATATGAAGAAAAAGCTTTTATAAATGAGTTCATATTATGCTACGAAATACTATTAACTACTCTTAATATTCTGTATGATTAACTTGTTCCATTTAACTATTTTGAAGGAAATGGCACCGACTACTCGACACACCGTGAATATGAATGAAGAGGAATTCCGTACTTTTCTAGCTTCAAACATAGCCGCAGTACAGGCTGCGCTACATACCAACAATAACCTTGGATCTAGCAGTACAGGAAATCGTGTAGGATGCACCTACAAATAATTCACTGCCTGCAAACCTTTGGAATTTGATGGAACCGAAGGACCGATCGGATTGAAACGGTGGACCGAGAAGGTTGAATCGGTGTTTGCCATAAGTAAGTGTACTGAAGAGGACAAAGTGAAGTACGCTACGCATACCTTCACAGGTTCTGCGTTAACATGGTGGAATACCTATCTAGAGCAAGTGGGACAAGATGATGCGTACGCACTACCGTGGTCAGCATTCAAGCACTTGATGAACGAGAAGTACCGTCCCAGAACCGAGGTCAATAAGCTCAAGACAGAACTTAGAGGGTTACGAACCCAAGGATTTGATATTACCACGTACGAAAGACGATTCACAGAATTGTGCCTATTGTGTCCGGGAGCATTCGAAGATGAGGAAGAGAAGATCGACGCGTTTGTGAAAGGATTACCGGAAAGAATCCAAGAAGATATAAGTTCACACGAGCCCGCCTCCATACAACAGGCATGTAGAATGGCTCACAAACTAGTGAACCAGATTGAAGAAAGAATTAAAGAACAGACTGCTGAAGAGGCCAATGTGAAGCAAGTCAAAAGAAAGTGGGAGGAAAACGGTGATAAGAATCACCAATACAACAACAACAGCAATTACAACAATAATCGCAACAATTATCCCAACAATCGCAACATCAATCGCAACTACAACAAACGGCCCAACAACAACAACAACAACAACAGCAACTACAACAATCATCCCAACAACAATAATAACCGCAACAACAACAACAATCAGAAGCAACTATGCCAAAGGTGTGAAAAGAATCACTCGGGGTTCTGCACCAAATTTTGCAACAAGTGTAAAAGAAATGGTCATAGCGCGGCGAAGTGTGAGGTCTACGGACCAGGGGTTAATAGAACGAAAGGAACAAATGGTGTCGGAACGAGTAATGGTGGAGCAAGTAGTGTCGGAGCAAGTTATGCCAATGTAGTTTGTTATAAATGTGGAAAACCAGGCCACGTTATTAGAAATTGCCCGAACCAGGAGAACACGAATGGACAAGGCCGTGGAAGAGTTTTCAATATTAATGCGGTAGAGGCACAGGAAGACCCGGAGCTTGTTACGGGTACGTTTCTTATTGACAATAAATCTGCTTACGTTTTATTTGATTCGGGTGCGGATAGAAGCTATATGAGTAGAGATTTTTGTGCTAAATTAAGTTGTCCATTGACGCCTTTGGATAGTAAATTTTTACTCGAATTAGCAAATGGTAAATTAATTTCAGCAGATAATATATGTCGGAATCGAGAAATTAAACTGGTTAGCGAAACATTTAAGATTGATTTGATACCAGTAGAGTTAGGGAGTTTTGATGTGATAATCGGTATGGACTGGTTGAAAGAAGTGAAAGCGGAGATCGTTTGTTACAAAAATGCAATTCGCATTATACGAGAAAAAGAAAAACCCTTAATGGTGTACGGAGAAAAGGGCAACACGAAGCTACATCTTATTAGTAATTTGAAGGCACAAAAACTAATAAGAAAAGGTTGCTATGCTGTTCTAGCACAAGTCGAGAAAGTACAAACTGAAGAAAAGAGCATCAATGATGTTCCCCTTGCAAAAGAATTTCCCGATGTATTTCCGAAAGAATTACCGGGATTACCCCCACATCGATCCGTTGAATTTCAAATAGATCTTGTACCAGGAGCTGCACCAATAGCTCGTGATCCTTACAGACTCGCACCCAGCGAGATGAAAGAACTGCAAAGCCAATTACAAGAACTTTTAGAGCGTGGTTTCATTCGACCAAGCACATCACCGTGGGGAGCTCCTGTTTTGTTTGTCAAGAAGAAAGATGGTACATTCAGGTTGTGTATCGACTACCGAGAGTTGAACAAACTTACCATCAAGAACCGCTACCCACTACCGAGAATCGACGACTTATTTGATCAACTACAAGGCTCGTCTGTTTATTCAAAGATTGACTTACGTTCCGGGTATCATCAAATGCGGGTGAAAGAAGATGATATTCCAAAGACTGCTTTCAGAACACGTTACGGTCATTACGAGTTTATGGTCATGCCGTTTGGTTTAACTAATGCACCAGCTGTGTTCATGGACCTTATGAACCGAGTGTGTGGACCATACCTTGACAAGTTTGTCATTGTTTTCATTGATGACATACTTATTTACTCAAAGAATGACCAAGAACACGGTGAACATTTGAGAAAGGTGTTAGAAGTATTGAGGAAGGAAGAATTGTACGCTAAGTTTTCAAAGTGTGCATTTTGGTTGGAAGAAGTTCAATTCCTCGGTCACATAGTGAACAAAGAAGGTATTAAGGTGGATCCAGCAAAGATAGAAACTGTTGAAAAGTGGGAAACCCCGAAAACTCCGAAACACATACGCCAGTTTTTAGGACTAGCTGGTTACTACAGAAGGTTCATCCAAGACTTTTCCAGAATAGCAAAACCCTTGACTGCATTAACGCATAAAGGGAAGAAATTTGAATGGAATGATGAACAAGAGAAAGCGTTTCAGTTATTGAAGAAAAAGCTAACTACGGCACCTATATTGTCATTGCCTGAAGGGAATGATGATTTTGTGATTTATTGTGACGCATCAAAGCAAGGTCTCGGTTGTGTATTAATGCAACGAACGAAGGTGATTGCTTATGCGTCTAGACAATTGAAGATTCACGAACAAAATTATACGACGCATGATTTAGAATTAGGCGCGGTTGTTTTTGCATTAAAGACTTGGAGGCACTACTTATATGGGGTCAAAAGTATTATATATACCGACCACAAAAGTCTTCAACACATATTTAATCAGAAACAACTGAATATGAGGCAGCGTAGGTGGATTGAATTATTGAATGATTACGATTTTGAGATTCGTTACCACCCGGGGAAGGCAAATGTGGTAGCCGATGCCTTGAGCAGGAAGGATAGAGAACCCATTCGAGTAAAATCTATGAATATAATGATTCATAATAACATTACTACTCAAATAAAGGAGGTGCAACAAGGAGTTTTAAAAGAGGGAAATTTAAAGGATGAAATACCCAAAGGATCGGAGAAGCATCTTAATATTCGGGAAGACGGAACCCGGTATAGGGCTGAAAGGATTTGGGTACCAAAATTTGGAGATATGAGAGAAATGGTACTTAGAGAAGCTCATAAAACCAGATACTCAATACATCCTGGAACGGGGAAGATGTACAAGGATCTCAAGAAACATTTTTGGTGGCCGGGTATGAAAGCCGATGTTGCTAAATACGTAGGAGAATGTTTGACGTGTTCTAAGGTCAAAGCTGAGCATCAGAAACCATCAGGTCTACTTCAACAACCCGAAATCCCGGAATGGAAATGGGAAAACATTACCATGGATTTCATCACTAAATTGCCAAGGACTGCAAGTGGTTTTGATACTATTTGGGTAATAGTTGATCGTCTCACCAAATCAGCACACTTCCTACCAATAAGAGAAGATGACAAGATGGAGAAGTTAGCACGACTGTATTTGAAGGAAGTCGTCTCCAGACATGGAATACCAATCTCTATTATCTCTGATAGGGATGGCAGATTTATTTCAAGATTCTGGCAGACATTACAGCAAGCATTAGGAACTCGTCTAGACATGAGTACTGCCTATCATCCACAAACTGATGGGCAGAGCGAAAGGACGATACAAACGCTTGAAGACATGCTACGAGCATGTGTTATTGATTTCGGAAACAGTTGGGATCGACATCTACCGTTAGCAGAATTTTCCTACAACAACAGCTACCATTCAAGCATTGAGATGGCGCCGTTTGAAGCACTTTATGGTAGAAAGTGCAGGTCTCCGATTTGTTGGAGTGAGGTGGGGGATAGACAGATTACGGGTCCGGAGATTATACAAGAAACTACCGAGAAGATCATCCAAATTCAACAACGGTTGAAAACCGCCCAAAGTCGACAAAAGAGCTACGCTGACATTAAAAGAAAAGATATAGAATTTGAAATTGGAGAGATGGTCATGCTTAAAGTTTCACCTTGGAAAGGCGTTGTTCGATTTGGTAAACGAGGGAAATTAAATCCAAGGTATATTGGACCATTCAAGATTATTGATCGTGTCGGACCAGTAGCTTACCGACTTGAGTTACCTCAACAACTCGCGGCTGTACATAACACTTTCCACGTCTCGAATTTGAAGAAATGTTTTGCTAAAGAAGATCTCACTATTCCGTTAGATGAAATCCAAATCAACGAAAAACTCCAATTCATCGAAGAACCCGTCGAAATAATGGATCGTGAGGTTAAAAGACTTAAGCAAAACAAGATACCAATTGTTAAGGTTCGATGGAATGCTCGTAGAGGACCCGAGTTCACGTGGGAGCGTGAAGATCAGATGAAGAAGAAATACCCGCATCTATTTCCAGAAGATTCGTCAACACCTTCAACAGCTTAAAATTTCGGGACGAAATTTATTTAACGGGTAGGTACTGTAGTGACCCGAACTTTTCCATGTTTATATATATTAATTGAGATTGATGTTTACATGATTAAATGTTTCCAACATGTTAAGCAATCAAACTTGTTAAGACTTGATTAATTGAAATAGGTTTCATATAGACAATTGACCACCCAAGTTGACCGGTGATTCACGAACGTTAAAACTTGTAAAAAAACTATATGATGACATATATATGGTTATATATATAGTTAACATGATATTATGATAAGTAAACATATCATTAATTATATTAACAATGAACTACATATGTAAAAACAAGACTACTAACTTAATGATTTTGAAACGAGACATATATGTAACGTTTATCGTTGTAACGACATTTAATGTATATATATCATATTAAGAGATATTCGTACATCATAATATCATGATAATATAATAATTTAAAATCTCTTTTGATATTATAAACATTGGGTTAACAACATTTAACAAGATCGTTAACCTAAAGGTTTCAAAACAACACTTACATGTAACGACTAACGATGACTTAACGACTCAGTTAAAATGTATATACATGTAGTGTTTTAATATGTATTTATACACTTTTGAAAGACTTCAATACACTTATCAAAATACTTCTACTTAACAAAAATGCTTACAATTACATTCTCGTTCAGTTTCATCAACAATTCTACTCGTATGCACCCGTATTCGTACTCGTACAATACACAGCTTTTAGATGTATGTACTATTGGTATATACACTCCAATGATCAGCTCTTAGCAGCCCATGTGAGTCACCTAACACATGTGGGAACCATCATTTGGCAACTAGCATGAAATATCTCATAAGATTACAAAAATAGGAGTAATCATTCATGACTTATTTACATGAAAACAAAATTACATATCCTTTATATCTAATCCATACACCAACGACCAAAAACACCTACAAACACTTTCATTCTTCAATTTTCTTCATCTAATTGAACTCTCTCAAGTTCTATCTTCAAGTTCTAAGTGTTCTTCATAAATTCCAAAAGTTCTAGTTTCATAAAATCAAGAATACTTTCAAGTTTGCTAGCTCACTTCCAATCTTGTAAGGTGATCATCCAACCTCAAGAAATCTTTGTTTCTTACAGTAGGTTATCATTCTAATACAAGGTAATAATCATATTCAAACTTTGGTTCAATTTCTATAACTATAACAATCTTATTTCAAGTGATGATCTTACTTGAACTTGTTTTCGTGTCATGATTTTGCTTCAAGAACTTTGAGCCATCCAAGGATCCATTGAAGCTAGATCCATTTTTCTCTTTTCCAGTAGGTTCATCCAAGGAACTTAAGGTAGTAATGATGTTCATAACATCATTCGATTCATACATATAAAGCTATCTTATTCGAAGGTTTAAACTTGTAATCACTAGAACATAGTTTAGTTAATTCTAAACTTGTTCGCAAACAAAAGTTAATCCTTCTAACTTGACTTTTAAAATCAACTAAACACATGTTCTATATCTATATGATATGCTAACTTAATGATTTAAAACCTGGAAACACGAAAAACACCGTAAAACCGGATTTACGCCGTCGTAGTAACACCGCGGGCTGTTTTGGGTTAGTTAATTAAAAACTATGATAAACTTTGATTTAAAAGTTGTTATTCTGAGAAAATGATTTTTATTATGAACATGAAACTATATCCAAAAATTATGGTTAAACTCAAAGTGGAAGTATGTTTTCTAAAATGGTCATCTAGACGTAGTTCTTTCGACTGAAATGACTACCTTTACAAAAACGACTTGTAACTTATTTTTCCGACTAGAAACCTATACTTTTTTTGTTTAGATTCATAAAATAGAGTTCAATATGAAACCATAGCAATTTGATTCACTCAAAACGGATTTAAAATGAAGAAGTTATGGGTAAAACAAGATTGGATAATTTTTCTCATTTTAGCTACGTGAAAATTGGTAACAAATCTATTCCAACCATAACTTAATCAACTTGTATTATATATTATGTAATCTTGAGATACCATAGACACGTATACAATGTTTCGACCTATCATGTCGACACATCTATATATATTTCGGAACAACCATAGACACTCTATATGTGAATGTTGGAGTTAGCTATACAGGGTTGAGGTTGATTCCAAAATATATATAGTTTGAGTTGTGATCAATACTGAGATACGTATACACTGGGTCGTGGATTGATTCAAGATAATATTTATCGATTTATTTCTGTACATCTAACTGTGGACAACTAGTTGTAGGTTACTAACGAGGACAGCTGACTTAATAAACTTAAAACATCAAAATATATTAAAAGTGTTGTAAATATATTTTGAACATACTTTGATATATATGTATATATTGTTATAGGTTCGTGAATCAACCAGTGGCCAAGTCTTACTTCCCGACGAAGTAAAAATCTGTGAAAGTGAGTTATAGTCCCACTTTTAAAATCTAATATTTTTGGGATGAGAATACATGCAGGTTTTATAAATGATTTACAAAATAGACACAAGTACGTGAAACTACATTCTATGGTTGAATTATCGAAATCGAATATGCCCCTTTTTATTAAGTCTGGTAATCTAAGAATTAGGGAACAGACACCCTAATTGACGCGAATCCTAAAGATAGATCTATTGGGCCTAACAAACCCCATCCAAAGTACCGGATGCTTTAGTACTTCGAAATTTATATCATATCCGAAGGGTGTCCCGGAATGATGTGGATATTCTTATATATGCATCTTGTTATTGTCGGTTACCAGGTGTTCACCATATGAATGATTTTTATCTCTATGTATGGGATGTGTATTGAAATATGAAATCTTGTGGTCTATTGTTACGATTTGATATATATAGGTTAAACCTATAACTCACCAACATTTTTGTTGACGTTTTAAGCATGTTTATTCTCAGGTGATTATTAAGAGCTTCCGCTGTCGCATACTTAAATAAGGACAAGATTTGGAGTCCATGCTTGTATGATATTGTGTAAAAACTGCATTCAAGAAACTTATTTTGTTGTAACATATTTGTATTGTAAACCATTATGTAATGGTCGTGTGTAAACAGGATATTTTAGATTATCATTATTTGATAATCTACGTAAAGCTTTTTAAACCTTTATTGATGAAATAAAGGTTATGGTTTGTTTAAAAATGAATGCAGTCTTTGAAAAACGTCTCATATAGAGGTCAAAACCTCGCAACGAAATCAATTAATATGGAACGTTTTTAATCAATAAGAACGGGACATTTCAATATGCCCTCGGTAAGAACCGTTTTTACTCATATTATGTTTAGGTTTTTCGCCACCGCTTATTTCATTTTATAGTTGTTCGCCACCGCTTATTTCATTTTATAGTTGACCTTAAAGAATAAAGTTTTGTATGAATCTAGTTAATGACAAGATTTTCATAAGCAGTGTCAAAAACTAGTTATGAGTACTAGAGGTGGCAATTTTGACCCGTTTAGTTATGAATGTTGCCCAAATTATATCTGAAACGGGTTACATTTCTAAAAAGGAAAGGTTCCCAGATTATAGTTTTGTGCATAAAACCAATAAATTGTTGAAGTAAAATTATGTTTGAAATCATAGTAGTAAACACTGTTGTAAATTTAGTGTAATTTTGGGTTTTAATCTACACTTGTAAATGGGTTTGGAGGTACGGAGTGTACACCCATTAAGTGATAGATTACCTGGACCCAAAAGTGATTTTCCATTATTTACTATCATGACTTGGTCTACCTGAAATTTGACTAAGTGTTTTCAGTACTAAGTTTTCTTAGTAAGCTGAAATTTGGCTAAGTGTTTTGTGCTGGTTGTTCTGCATTGCTGGTCCTTGTACTGGTTGTTCTGCATTGCTGGTCCTTGTGCTGGTTGTTCTGCATTGCTGGTCCCTGTGCTGGTTGTTCTGCACAGCTGGTCCCTGTGCTGGTTGTTCTGCGCAGCTGGTCCCTGTGCTGGTTGTTCTGTGCAGCTGGTCCCTGTGCTGGTTGTTCTGCGCAGCTGGTCCCTGTGCTGGTTGTTCTGCGCAGCTGGTCCCTGTGCTGGTTGTTCTGCGCAGCTGGTCCTGTTTGCTGGTTCCTCTGCGCTGCTGGTCCTGAATGCTGACTTTTACGCTGCTGGTCCTGTATGCTGACTTTTGCGCTGCTGGTCCTGTTTGCTGATTTTTGCGCTGCTGGTCCTTTTGCAGTGCTGGTTCTTAAGAGACAGCAGTAAGAAAACACTTAACACAATTTTGAGTGATTACGAAAGAATTATTCTTGCACCCACTTTTGCTTTAGTGGTTGAAGGAATAATACTTGTTTATTATAAAGTGATCACTCATGCTTTGATAGTTGTAAAATATAATATTTGTTTATTGTAAAAGTAACAACTTTTACTTTAATGATGGAAGTGATAATATTTGTTTATAGAAATATTCTTCCTGTAACCACTTTTGAATATTATAGAAGATACTTTTATTAATCAATCGGCCAATTGATTTTAATAAAAGACTCTTTCATGATAAGGGTGTATATAAATATATTAACCAATATGCATGAGTAGACACACAAGTTACGAACACCAAAATATTCTTCTGCAAAAGGAATTCTTGTTTCTGCCAAAACAAGAATTTAATCTCTGTCTTATCCCAAAGTGATATTCGTGTAACCCAGGCTATAAGGGTCGAATAATTACTTTCGGAAAGTGATACCACGATTCAGTGATTTATCCGGCTATCGATTATTTTACCCTACACGAAAGAATTTAATAAAACCTCCAACAATCGAAAGTAATTATTTGTTATAATCGATGGCGGCTACGATGAAACACATGACGGCGAATTTCTCCAAACTTGATAAGTTTGAGGGAATTGATTTTAGGAGATGGCAAAAGAAGATGCACTTCTTTCTGAGCAGCATGAGTGTGGTGTACGTACTCAGCACACCAATTCCTGAAGATCATGGTGATGATGCCACTATTGAACAAATTCGGAAAAGGTGCAAGTGGGAGAACGATGACTACATCGCTAGAGGTTTAATCCTCAATGGTATGGCTGATTCCCTTTTTGATATTTACCTAAATGTTGAATCTTCTAAAGAACTATGGGACTGTTTAGAAACCAAGTATATGTCTGAGGATGCTTCTAGTAAAAAGTTCCTTGTGAGTAATTTTAATAATTACAAGATGGTCGATTCTAGACCGGTCTTGGAACAATACAATGAGCTCATTCGTATACTTGGTCAATTCACACAACATAAGATGAACATGGATGAGTCTATTCAAGTCTCAAGCATAATTGATAAACTACCTCCATCTTGGAAAGAATTTAAACATTCTTTGAAACATAAGAAGGAGGAGTTAACTCTTGTTGAGTTGGGTAGTCATCTGCGTATTGAGGAATCCCTCAGGTTGCAGGATAATGACAAGCCAAAGAGCAACGAAGTTGCTGGTACGTCTGTTGTCAATATGGTGGAACATAAAAAGTTCACTAGTAATAATGACAAAAAGGGCAAACGTAAACATCAAGGTTATAACAAGGCTAATCCGAACAAGAAGTCTAAATTGACTTGTTGGAAGTGTGGTAAAACTGGACACATGAAAAAGGATTGCAAGGTTATTTTTGGTAATAATAATGCCAAAGGATCTAGCACAAGCGATTCGGGAAATGGTTTAAACAACCACAACTCGAAAGGTCAGAATATATTTAATAATTCAAATGAGAATTATTATGTTTCATATATATCTGAGGCTTATTTTGTGCAGGATGATGATGTCGCGTGGTGGGTTGACTCGGGAGCCACCACCCATGTATGCAAGGATAGATTTTGGTTCAAGACTTACGAGTCCGTGACTGATGGATCAATTCTTCATATGGGAAATGAGTCAACAGCCTCTGTTCATGGACGTGGAAGTGTGGATTTGTGTTTTAGTTCTGGAAAAATTATTTGTTTGTTTGATGTTTTGTATGTACCACAAATAAGAAAAAATTTGGTTTCCAGTAGTGTGTTAAATTGTTGTGGTTATAAACAAGTGATTGAATCTGATAAGTTTGTTTTGTCAAAACATGGTATGTTTGTTGGTTTTGGTTATTTATGCAATAGAATGTTTAGACTTAACATTAATCACTTGAATGTTAATTTTGCTTTTATATCTACTTCTAGCATAAATAATTCTACACTTTGGCATGCTAGACTAGGACATGTACACTTTAAAAGAATGCAAGATATGTCTAAAGATGGATTAATACCGGCCTTTGACATGAACAATGAAAAGTGTAAAACGTGTATGTTAACAAAGATCACTAAGAAACCATTTCAAAATGTACATCGTGATACTGAAATTTTGGAATTAATACATAGTGATTTATGTGATTTGCATGCTACTCCTACTTTAGGGAACAAGAAATATTTTGTGACTTTTATTGATGATGCTTCTAGATTTTGCTATGTTTATTTGTTACATACTAAGGATGAAGCATTAGATAAATTTAAAATATTTAAAACTGAAGTAGAATTACAACAAAAGGCTTTGATTAAAAGACTTAGAACGGATAGGGGAGGTGAATACATTGACCAATCGTATTTCCAATCCGTTGGTATTATCCATGAGACCACAGCTCCTTATACTCCACAACAAAATGGTATATCTGAAAGGAAGAATAGGGTCCTTAAGGAAATGGTTAATTCCATGTTATCCTATTCGGGTTTAAGTGAAGGATTTTGGGGGGAAGCTATGTTAACAGCTTGTTATTTGCTTAATAGAGTTCCTAACAAAAGAAACAAGATTACACCTTATGAACTTTGGAATAAAAGGAAACCTAACTTGAATTATCTTCGGGTATGGGGTTGTAGGGCGGTTGTAAGACTACCTGATCCCAAGAAGAAAATTTTAGGTGAAAGAGGTATAGATTGCATATTTGTTGGATATGTTGAACATTCCAAGGCATATAGGTTCTATGTAATAGAGCCTAATGAGTTTGTCTCAATCAATTATGTGATTGATTCAAGGGATGCAATCTTTGATGAAAATCGATTTTCATCTATACCTAGACCAAAGGATATGATTCCAAGTAACAATGGAATCAATAAGGATTGTAATGATGAAGTCTCTGAAAAGGCTGTTGATCAGTCACTTGAGCTTCGGAAAAGCAAAAGAAAAAGGAAACCTAAATCATTTGGACCAGATTTTCAACTATACTTAGTTGAAGGTTCTAGGGATGATGTATCTACCCAATATTCATATTGTTTCAATGTTGATGATGATCCTAAAACATATGATGAAGCAATGAGGTCTCAGGATGTTGCATTCTGGAAAGAGGCAATTAATGATGAGATGGATTCTATCATGGGCAATAACACTTGGGTGTTAGCTGATCTACCTCCTGGTTGCAAACTTTTGGGTTGCAAATGGATCTTCAAAAAGAAGATGAAGGTGGATGGAACTATTGAAAAATTCAAGGCAAGGTTAGTCATTCAAGGCTTTAGACAAAAGTCTGGAATTGACTATTTTGATACTTATGCTCCCGTGGCACGTATCACTACCATTAGACTGCTGATTGCTTTGGCTACGATTCACAATCTAGTTATTCACCAGATGGATGTGAAGACAGCAATCTTGAATGGTGAATTGGATGAGGAGGTTTATATGAACCAACCTCAGGGCTTTGTCATGCCAGGAAATGAAGGCAAGGTGTGCAAACTTGTGAAATCCTTATATGGTTTGAAACAAGCACCTAAGTAATGGCATCAAAAGTTTGATGAAGTGATTTTATCTAGTGGTTTTAAATTAAACCAAGCAGATAAATGTGTATATAGTAAATTTGATGATTCTGGTAAAGGAGTTATAATTTGTCTATATGTTGATGACATGTTAATCTTTGGGACTGACCAAAGTCAGGTTGATTTAACAAAAGAATTTTTGTCATCAAAATTCTCCATGAAAGATATGGGGGAGGCTGACGTTATCCTTGGCATTAGGATCAAACGTGAAAGCAAAGGAATTTCGATTTGTCAATCTCATTATATTGAGAAGGTGTTGAAAAAGTTCAATTGCTTTGAATGTAATCCTGTGAGTACCCCTGTTGATCCAAGTGAGAAGCTTATGCCTAATCAAGGTGAAGCTGTATCACAACTTGAGTATTCTCAGGTGATTGGCTGTTTGATGTACGCCATGACTTGTACAAGGCCGGATATTGCTTTTGCTGTGGGAAAACTGAGTAGATATACTAGTAATCCTAGTACTCATCACTGGCAAGCAATTAGGCGGGTACTGAAGTACTTGAAGAAAACTATGGACTATAGTTTATCTTATAATGGGTTTCCTTCGGTAATAGAAGGATATTCTGATGCGAGTTGGATAACCAATATTGAAGATCATTCTTCAACGAGTGGTTGGGTGTTCTTGCTTGGGGGAGGTGCTATTTCATGGGCTTCTAAGAAGCAGACATGTATTACCAACTCAACGATGGAATCTGAGTTTGTTGCTTTAGCTGCTACTGGTAAAGAAGCAGAATGGCTTAGAAACTTGATCCATGAGATACCATTATGGCCTAAACCTATAGCACCCATGTCTATCCATTGTGATAGTGCTGCGACATTGGCAAAGGCTTATAGCCAGATGTACAATGGAAAGTCTAGACACTTAGGTGTCAGACATAGCATGATTCGTGAACTCATCATGAATGGGGTGATTTCTATAGTGTTCGTGAGGTCACAACAGAATTTAGCTGATCACTTGACGAAGGGATTGGCAAGAGACTTGGTGAACAAGTCTGCTGTGGGGATGGGTTTAAAGTCCACATAAATTTCTAATTATAAGATACCCAATTCCCTTCTGATGAAAATTAGAAGTTGAATTCAATGTGGAAGGCTTATACTTAGAAATTTGGAGTACAAAATTTTGTATCATCCCAAGGTAAGGTATGTACTCGGACCTGTTGAAGGTGAGGATGAAGTTTAGCTTCTTAATGGTTTATTTGAAAAAGTGCAATAGCAGGTGCATGACTGAAATGAACTACCTATGTGAATGTGAAGTTTTGCCGCTTCAACAAAGCTTGGACTTTTGCTTTAGATACATTCATGAATGGATATGGACACATGGCTTGTAAAGTGTCAGGATAGCTTTAGAGTATTTGAAAACTTATGTGTATGTTATTTTCAGTTATTCAAATGGGTTGAAGGGTTCAATTCTTAGAACACCCCGATTCTCGAATATTTGGAATGTGTAATGTACTAAGGTGAAAATTCAATCTTCAAGATATTTTCATTTATGCATGAATTTTGTTTTAATTTGTTTAATTCTCATGAAACGAATTGCACTAAATTGGGGAGGATTGTTGTAAATTTAGTGTAATTTTGAGTTTTAATCTACACTTGTAAATGGGTTTGGAGGTACGGAGTGTACACCCATTAAGTGATAGATTACCTAGACCCAAAAGTGATTTTCCATTATTTACTATCATGACTTGGTCTACCTGAAATTTGACTAAGTGTTTTCAGTACTAAGTTTTCTTAGTAAGCTGAAATTTGGCTAAGTGTTTTGTGCTGGTTGTTCTGCATTGCTGGTCCTTGTACTGGTTGTTCTGCATTGCTGGTCCTTGTGCTGGTTGTTCTGCATTGCTGGTCCCTGTGCTGGTTGTTCTGCGCAGCTGGTCCCTGTGCTGGTTGTTCTGCGCAGCTGGTCCCTGTGCTGGTTGTTCTGCGCAGCTGGTCCCTGTGCTGGTTGTTCTGCGCAGCTGGTCCCTGTGCTGGTTGTTCTGCGCAGCTGGTCTTGTTTGCTGGTTCCTCTGCACTGCTGGTCCTGAATGCTGACTTTTGCGCTGCTGGTCCTGTATGCTGACTTTTGCGCTGCTGGTCCTGTTTGCTGATTTTTGCGCTGCTGGTCCTTTTGCAGTGCTGGTTCTTAAGAGACAGCAGTAAGAAAACACTTAACACAATTTTGAGTGATTACGGAAGAATTATTCTTGCACCCACTTTTGCTTTAGTGGTTGAAGGAATAATACTTGTTTATTATAAAGTGATCACTCATGCTTTGATAGTTGTAAAATATAATATTTGTTTATTGTAAAAGTAACAACTTTTACTTTAATGATGGAAGTGATAATATTTGTTTATAGAAATATTCTTCCTGTAACCACTTTTGAATATTATAGAAGATACTTTTATTAATCAATCGGCCAATTGATTTTAATAAAAGACTCTTTCATGATAAGGGTGTATATAAATATATTAACCAATATGCATGAGTAGACACACAAGTTACGAACACCAAAATATTCTTCTGCAAAAGGAATTCTTGTTTCTGCCAAAATAAGAATTTAATCTCTGTCTTATCCCAAAGTGATATTCGTGTAACCCAGGCTATAAGGGTCGAATAATTACTTTCGGAAAGTGATACCACGATTCAGTGATTTATCCGGCTATCGATTATTTTACCCTACACGAAAGAATTTAATAAAACCTCCAACAAACACTAGTTATTTATATATAGCGAACGTGTTACTACCTGTACCAAAACATTTGTTGGTAAAATGAAAAAGGTCGGCCATGCTGGTTAACGGGCATAAATGGGCGAATCTTGTACGGGTCTGATCTTGTTGTCTAAAATGCTCTTTGTCCAATATTTTGAACTTTTCATATGTAATTAGTGTTTCGAACTATATAAAAATCATACATGTTGAGCCCCTTTTCCCAAAAAGCTATTTTTGCATTACCCGTTTCACCCGTTATAAAATATAACCCAAATTAACCCTTTGTATAACAAATATAACAGGAAATGGTAGAGCAAGGAGTCAAAGAAGTCAAACTTCAGTTGCTTCAGAATATAACTGGTGCATTTAGACCCGGAGTTTTGACCGCATTAATGGGAGTAAGTGGAGCTGGAAAAACGACATTGATGGACGTTTTATCAGGAAGAAAAACTGGAGGATTAATCGAAGGAGATATTAGAATATCCGGATTTCCAAAAAAACAAGAAACGTTTGCTCGGATTTCGGGATACTGCGAACAAAACGATATCCACTCGCCTCAAGTCACTGTCCATGAATCACTCATTTTTTTTGGCTTTTCTTCGACTCCCTAAAGAAGTGACCAAAGAAGTAAAAATGGTAAACATATAATTGACAAAAAAAGAAGTCAATGTTTGTTACCTTCTTTATGCAACTAAGGGTGTGCATGGTACAGAAACAGACCAAATTAGTTCAGTTCTGTCCTGAGTTTCAATTTGTAGCAGAAAGTCGGACCAAGAACCGGAACATATTAGTTCGATTATGTCCCGAGTCTTAATTTTCGCAGACAGTCAGACCAAGAACCGGAACAAATTAGTTCGGTTATGTCCCGAGTCTCAATTTGTAGCAGAAAGTCAGACCGAGAACCGGACCAAATTAGATCTATTGTGTCCCGAGTTTCAATTTGTTGCAGATATTCAGACCGAGAACCGGGCCAAATTAGTTTGGTTATATCCCGAGTCTCATTTTGGAGCAGAAAGTCAGACCAAGACCGGACCAAATTAGTTCATGTTGTGTCCCGAGTCTCAATTTTTAGCAGAAAGTTGAACTGAGAACCGGACCATGTATTTCCGGTTCAGTTCGGTCCGATTCGGTTATTTTTGGTATTATTTTCGGGTTCGGTCCGGTCCGGTCCGAACCGAAGACCTAAAATCTGGCAAAATGTGGACTGAGGACCGAACCGAAATAGTCGGTCCTGTTTAGGATCGGTTCAGTTCCTCGGTTTTTCCCGTGATATGCACAACCCTATATGCAACACATTTTAATAGTAAGTACTAACATAAGTTGTTTTTTGGTTTATGCAGCTTTTTGTAAGTGAAGTTATGGAGTTAGTGGAGTTAAGCAACCTTAAAGACTCGATTGTAGGGATTAAAGGCGTTAGTGGCTTATCGACGCAACAGAGAAAGCGATTGACAATTGCGGTCGAGCTCGTTGCTAATCCTTCGATTATATTTATGGATGAACCGACCTCGGGGCTCGATGCAAGAGCAGCCGCAATTGTTATGAGAACCGTGAGGAATACGGTTGACACAGGGAGAACGGTTGTTTGCACAATTCATCAGCCCAGTATTCATATTTTTGAAGCTTTTGATGAGGTAAGGTTAAAAGGTGGTAATTTCAACCCATTTACTTTTGATCAGATCGATTCACGTTATGTTGTATCTATAATGGGTCAATCCGGAAAGTAATAATAATATTAGCTTAAGAGTGTACTAGTAGTAGACCTTTATAATCATGTATAACATGACTGCTTTTCAGAATATTTGTATAAAATGTGTTTTGGATCAACCCGTCTTACCCTGTGCCCAAAAGGTACACATTTTGAACTAAACATGTCTTGATACGTTACTTAATCCATCCAATCGACCCATTTTATACCTCTAAATTATTGAAATATCTTAATATCTGTCTCTCTTAAATACTTATGATTTTGGTACATGCTGTATCAGCTGCTACTGATGAAAAGAGGAGGACAAGTAATATACTCCGGGCCTTTGGGCCAAAATTCAGAAAAAGTAATCAGCTACTTTGAGGTATTTTTAAATTATCAGATCTTTAATATAATATATATATATATATATATATATATATATATATATATATATATATATATATATATATATATATATATATATATATATATATATATATTATATTTATCGTAAATTTTATTGATTTTTAAACATATATTAGGAAATTCCCGGAGTCCCAAAACTGAAAAACCAGTACAATCCAGCAACATGGATGCTCGAAGTGAGCTCCGAAGCTGCCGAATTCCAACTTGCAATTGATTTTGCAGAGCACTACAAATCATCATCCTTGTACAAGTAAGTGAGGAAATTCTGACCCATTTATGGTTAAATGGGTCAGCTTGGTTAAGAAAATGGTTTAATGGGTCTAATGGGTTGAAAGTCACCCAAAGTATTTCAGAATGCATAACTCATTTGTAGTCATGCTATAAAAAAATGTATTATGGTAATTTTATAACACTATTAGTAATGAAACTTCACACATTACATATAAAAAGAATATTCATGAAGGACAAAATCTAAACGGCCTTATCGGAAGGCTTGAACCTACCCAACCCATTTTAACCTTCTACCCAACCCGCCCATTTTGCTTCTTCTATATGGGAGAATTAAAGTTGAGGATGTTAAACTAACACAAAAACTCTTAAGCAGAAGAAATACAGATCTAAACGAAGAACTAAGCACGCCTCCCTCAGGGGCTAAAGATGTAAATTTCAAAACAATGTATTCACAGTCAAAATGGGGACAATTCAAGTCTTGTTTACAGAAACAATGGTGGAGTTATTGGCGAACACCGGATCATAACGTTGTTCGATTTGTTTTCGCATTGGTTACTGCACTCTTGCTCGGGACGTTATTTTGGAAAGTTGGCACTAAAAGGTTAGTCGAATAAAAAATGTTGAGACTTTAACTCTCCATACGCATTATCAACATAAACGTTATAACGTATGTTTGTTACAAAATTACAGAAACAGCAGCTCAGATTTAACTACTATAATTGGTGCAATGTATGTTTCTGTTACGTTCGCTGGTTTCAAAAATTGTGTAACCATACTTCCAGTTGCATCGTTTGAAAGAACGGTGTTTTATCGAGAACGGGCTGCTGGGATGTACTCTGCATTACCATACGCCATGGCTCAGGTTAGATAATAACTATGGTTACAATAGCATGCAATATCATAACGACAATCATGGGTAAAGCTCAACAGGGCCGTCCTTTATGGGCCCTGTTCAATAAATAAATAAATAATCATTAATAACTCACAAGTTTAGAGATGAATCAATGAATGTTTTCGTTGAAATGGAGACACGAATGACAAGTCGGGAATGTGTCAGCTACTTTAGGATTTAAGCATTTAGTTATTAATGATCGAACCTTGGTCCAAACTTATTTATTGCCGGGCTATATGGTTTGGGCCCATTTAAATATTGGCCTTGTGCAAATGCACATCTTGCACTCCTCAATATCTGGTCCTGAAACCCTGTTTATTGACTAAGGGAGCGACAATGTTTCTTTCCCTTTTCTACAATGTTTCGATGGGGGGAAAGATTTTAAAATGTCACTAATACCATTGAAAGATTTTATTTTTACGCTATTCGGATTGTTTTGCAGGTTATTGTTGAGATACCTTATGTGTTTGTTCAAACCTTGTACTACACTCTTATAGTATATGCCATGGTAAGCTTCGAATGGACAATCGTCAAATTCTTCTGGTTCTTCTTCATCACCTTCTTTACGTTTCTATACTTCACATACTACGGGCTTATGTTAGTATCAATAACCCCGAACCACCAAGCATCATCCATACTTGCCGCTGCGATTATCACTCTTTTCAATCTTTTCTCCGGGTTCTTCATCCCGAGACTGGTAATTAATATTCCAACTTTCTTTATTTCCTTACGTATTTTTTTACAAAAACTTTGATAACTGCCAACGAAATGTATTCATGAGAACGTTCTGGTTTTATATTTGGTGAGAACAATTCTGGACCACTCATTTTTAAAATTTCAAATATTTCTCCCCCTTTTTCCCCCATTTTATTCTAAAATTGTTTTTCCATATAAATTGATTGGCTAATATTCGTTCTCATCAAAAGTTTAAAATAAGAACATTCTCACAGGACTGACTGGCTTACACGCCATGCCCTGATGACAACATATAAGCTTCAAATGAAAGTTTTTTATTTCCTAATATATTAACTGTTGTAAAAAACTATTTTTGTTTCAAATATTTTCAGAAAATTCCAAAATGGTGGTTGTGGTTTTATTGGATTTGCCCACTACAGTGGACCATTCAAGGCTTAATCATTTCGCAATATGGAGATTTGGATGAAACGATTAAGGTGCCTGAGATGTCGTATGACCCAACAATCAAATGGTTTGTTACAAAGTACTTTGGATATCGAACTGATGGTTTGGGATCAGTTTGTACAGTTATAGTTGTTTTTACAGTCTTCTTTGCATTAATGTATGCATATTGCCTACGGAAACTTAACTTTCAAATGAGGTAAACTCAATTTAACGTCCGAAATGAGTTACATTATGCAGACTGGGTACATGTATATTTTAATGTGTTATGTTATACGAGTAAAGCACACTTTTTAGCTTAGAAGATTGTATTTAATGTATACACCTAATGTTTAATTAGCTTAATCTAGTGAGATTTTATTGATGTATTCTAGTTTTTTAGTTTAAGCTTACTATGCTATTGTTAAGCCATTTACTGTTGGATTTATCATACTCCATTTGTTGAATAAGATTTTAAGAAATTTGAATATAAAGGATGCATACATTAACATATGCCAAATTTTTAGAATCCATTCACAATATAAGGGGATACATGTCTTACAAAGCTCCATTAGCATATGTTAAGATCGAAAAAAGACCGATACGTGAATGTCAAGGACAGGGGTTTTGCGTCGAATTTTAGGTACGAGCAAGACAGCATGTATATAAATAAAATATATTCTAATCTATGAAAATGAAACAGAATCAAAAATTAATTTAACGGGCGGCTGAAAACTATCATATTTATTTTGTGTTTGCACTCATGTGTTTAGAGGTGTACTGATGGAAAACTATGTGTACTTTTAAATTTTATAAACGCAGCGAAACATGAAAAATAAACATCTTTTATTAACTTTAAAATAAAAATCATTTATTTTATTATAAACTTTCAAGTAAAACATTCACACGATTAACGATCCTAACAAGATCCAATTACCCCACTAATAATTGTCAACTAATAAATTCACAAAGATGAGTTTAGATGTACCTTTAGCGAGTGATGCAAGAACGGTAGAAATAATTATCCACGTCTTTAGCGAGTGATGCAAGAACAGTAGAAATAATTATCCACGTCTAGGTTGAAACATGTATTCAAAGTGTATGAATATCTCTATGGTTGATCCACACAACACCTCAAACAACACCAATCAGATGCTAGTCCGTATATAACTCAAAAATAATAATTAATCAAACAATTAAATTAATTAATAGAATGCAAAAAAAAAAAAAACAAATAAGAAAACACAATGTTTTCTTTTGTTCTTCGGCCCCAAATAACGTAAAGAAAAAGGGACAACAACATGTTGGTGCATGAATCCCCAGCCGTAGATTATTTCGTCGTTTAATACATTCGGTTATGTAATAACTTTTACGTGTGACTATTGATTACGTTTGTGTTGGTGTGTACTTCATTAATTAAGCAATCAATATGTTAATCTGCATACATAGTCGACCGAGTGTGTCCACACACTCGACCGACTGTGTAACACAGTCGACCGACTGAGTGACACACTCGACCGAGTGTGTCTGACATGCAGTATATATACGGGTAGAAACCTCCTTTGTGAGGTTACACATTCCCTTTACCCTAATCGACAGGTTTTTGTCTCTACCGAACCCTAACACCATCTACCACCGAAATAACTCGTTTAGGAGTCGATCTAATCTAGCATTTACCCTAGGTTTGATCTAATCGATCCCGATACGACCCATATCTCGGTTTTACTCAATTCTAGTGTATTCCGCCTCTATTTGATAGCAAGCGACCTAAGATCCGTCAATATTCGTCTACAAAGTGGTATCAGAGCTGGAGTCTCTGGTTTGCTTGATCAAAATCGTTTTTGGGTCAAAAAGTTTAGGTTTTTGGTGTTATTGTGTTTTTTGATCGATTGATCCTCTTTTCTACGTTATAGTTTGTGTTTTCTTTGTCAAAAGGTGTTTCTGGAGTCATTGCAATCGTGTTCTACGTTTTTATTTTGTGTTTTCCATTGAAAATCGATCGAAAAATCAATTTTTGTCTAGAAAACCCTAAAAGTCGACCTGTATCTGTCAAGAACACACTCGGCCGTGTGTGTCTTGACCATCGACCGTGTGTGTCTCTCAATCGACCGAGTGAGATAGTTGATCGACCGTGTGTGTTTTGATAAGTTGTGTTAGTTTCTCAAAGTCAATCGGCCGTGTGAGTATTGTCACTCGACCGTGTGAGTAAGACAATCGACCGTGGGAGTGAGACAGTCGGCCGTGTGAGTAGTAATACCAAAGTTTAAGTTTGTAACGAAGTGCTGCCCAATTTTTGTCAGACAATCGATCGTGTGACCAATACACTCGACCGTGTGACTTATACAATCGACCGTGTGTCTCAGACAATCGACCGAGTGTCTTTTAAATCAGAAACTTAATTTGCATTTAATTCTCACATAATTAATTAAAATGTCGGACACTAATGAACAAGTGGCTAATGTACTCAGTGCTTTAGTGATTTCACCAGGACTTCACAAATTAATACTTTTCAAGAATGAGTCTGGAACTTCCAATAAGGTTCCCAAGCTTGACAACCTAAAGGACTTTTTGGACTGGAAGGCGCGTTTTATGATATATTTGAATGGTATAGACTCTAGACTATGAGAGTTTATTGAGACTGAATTCGCATGGCCAAATGGGGTGGACGGTGAACCTAAAGAGACCGCTCAGTTTATTCATGCTGAGCGTAAACAGTATAATCTGGAATGTAAGTGCTATGCTCAACTTACTCAGGCACTGTCAAAGGAGATTTTCTCACAGTTCAAGAACAGGAATAAGACCTCTCATACTGTAACGACTCGACTTTTTCGACTTTTAATTATATTTATTTCTTTCACGAAACTGCGTATTTGTGCGTACTGTGTTAGATTATATTCTGGGATCATTAATTATGTTAATTACTTGCGTTAATGCCTTACAACGTGTTTTTAAGTACTTAGTTACTTAACGTGATCCTTGATTTTATTTACGACCGTTAGTGTCACTTATTAATTAAAACGAGCTACGAACTTAGTACACGTTAAACTTTTGCCATAATTGGGATATTATGGCTACGTAAACGTAATTGTTACTTATTAATGACAATTACTTGGTTTTATGGTTCCTCAATTATGCTTAAGTGTTTACTAAGGCTTACTAGTTACCTTAATGGACTTAACACCTTAATGGACTTCTATGGCCCAACCTACTCAACTTAAGTGGGCTATTAATGGGTTAATTAGACCATGTAATCATAATTAAGTCCATGAAATTAATAAGACAAGTATTATGCATGCTTATGTACCAAGACTTGCATTATGTCTCAAACCACCCAACATGTCACCATCACCATGTACTACCACCATGAACCACACCACATGAGGCCAAATGGTCCCCCCCTCCTTGTCCCTTGAACCGTCGGCCACCACCCCCATCCCCACCAATTTTTATTTTTTTTTCTTTCCTTGATAAATACTCATACTTCACTTCATTCTCTCATTTTCATTTCATTCAAAAACACACTCTTCTCTCTACTTTCTCACTCTAAAATTTCTCTCAAATACTTGAAGAACTTGTAAATTCTTAACTTCTTTTTCTTTTTTTTCTTACTTTAATTCATAGATCATCATCATCATGAACAAAGATTCAAGTTTTATAACTTGAATCTTCATAACTTTTGTTGATTTAAACTTTGTTTTGAAAAGTTTTCAAGAACATGAAGGAATCAAGCTTCTTAGCTTTGAATCTTCATAATCTTGTTAGATCTAAGTTTATTTACTTAAGATCTCTTTATTTATGTTTAAAGATCAAAACCCATGTTTATGATCTTCATGTGACTTGAAGATCCAACAATTTACTTTATGGATCTTCAAGAAAGTTTGAAATACAAGCTTACTAGCTTGATGTTTCTACAAAAAGTTAGTTAAGATCAAAAGTTTACTAACTTATGATCTTCTTTAGTTTGTGTACTTTAGATTTGTGACTTGTGTTTTCTTGAAACAAAGGATATAAGCTTACTAGCTTGCGATCTCATAAGTGTTGTTAGGAATCTAAGCTCTCTAGCTTAGGGTTTCATTTTTGTGTTTGATCTAAGTTGTGTAACTTATGATCTTCTACTTGGTTTAAACAAAAGTTCATTTGATTATGTTCATCTTACCTTACAAGATCTAAGTTTCATAACTTATGGTTGTGTAAAAGTTGAAAGTCTAAGTGTTATGACAGGGTTTCACCAAGAACATGAGATCTAGACTTTGTAGTCTAAGGTCTTTAATATTTTGCTAATATCTAAGTTCTATAGCTTAAGGTCTTGCTTATTTAATTTGATTCAAAGTTTATAGCTTAATAGAAGTTGTGATTGTGTTGAAACTAGGAAATTGATGTAACTTTGGTTCATCATCTTGCTCAAACTCTTACATGAGTTGTATTTTGTTTCCTAGTCTTAAACTTGTGTGTTGATGGTTAAACCTTAGTTAAAGTGATGCTAAAACAACAAGAGTTGTACACTTGAGGCTTATACGCATCAAGGATGAGAACCGTGATGAGCATCAAACACCGAGAAACCCACCGGAGCACTTTCTTTCTATTTTTCAGGGTCTGATCAGGCTCTTGGACTTCTGTAAAAGTTGATTTCCAGATAGTTTGGTTCGAGTAGATGACTTTTTGTTTAGGCCTCGCCTAAATCCGATGTACGGTTTAGGATTTATAGCCTTCCGAAAGTCACTACGACCTTGTAACGTTGTGCTGAAATTTCTGACCTACTCGCACTTAAACCGTCTCCACAGTCAAATTAAGATGAGTTAGATTCTGAGAATTGGTCAGGGTTTAGAGGACTCACATACGGAGCCATGGCCACTGGCCTCACGTCATTTCAGTTTGTATAGAGGCCGTAGCAGCTGAATGAAGTCAGCCTTTGTTTCGGTCTCTATTCTCGATTGAAAACTTACTTTACTTTTTACGTATGATGTTGATGATGATGATACTTAAGACTTAACTTACGTACTTTTAAACCTTTGGGAACGAATTACTGACTTAGTAACTTTTGACTTAGGTTGAGGACCTTTCGGACCACCTTACTTGCTTACTTACCTCGTATCGACTTTTACTGCTTATTCACTGTGAGTTATAGCTCCCTTTTTACTACAACTATTTTTGGGACTGAGAATACATGCGTTTTTTATGTTTTACTTACTAGGCACGAGTACTTAAACTTTATATATGTGTGAGTTATATAACAGCATAAACTTTCCCCTTAGCTCGGTAACGTTTAGTCATTGATTTTTGAACCGGTGAACGCGAATCTTAGATATGGATCCATAGGGTTTGACATCCCCACTCGGGCTAGTCGCGCTAGCATTTAAAGGGTGTTTAATACTTCGTAGACTTACGCACTCGCCAAGTGTACTTTTAGGGGGTGATATTTACTTTAAGTTAGTTACCAAGTGGCCACGGTTAAGCATATACTTTTCATACTGTTTTGAAATACGAAATCCCATGGCCTACCTTACATTACTGTTACAATTAAACTATAGCTCACCAACATTCGTGTTGAAATTTTTAAGCATGTTATTTCTCAGGTGCTTAGACGTTTGATGCTTCCGCTATATTAGTCTCGCTGTTAGACTTGCTGTGTAGACTCCCGCTGCTTTTGTTTAGAGATGTCTCTGCTTGAAACTTTTACTTTGCATTCACGAACTATGTTACTTTTGAACAATGAAATTGTAATGACCTTTGAGTCTCGTACGTATGTTATTGCTTTCTATTCATAGAAGTACACTATCGTTTGTAAAACATTTGACGTCGGTAAAGACGTTACCCCTTTTTATGAATGCAAACTTCTTTTAAAACAGCATATAGTGTTTGACCTTGTAATGATCCTGTTGTTGATGATCCATACACGTTAATTTTGCACGGGGCATCACACATACCCTTTGGCTTGCCCTTCAATCAGCCACAGAGGGTACAGCTACTTACCGTGCCACTAAGGGTAAGGTTCTCAAAGATGAATGGAGAGTGTTTGCTGCTCTTCCTTCTGAGACTCTTGGACAAACTTTAGAGAGATATCGTCTACTGGTTGCTGAAATGATAGATTATGGAATAGATTTATCTGATGATAAAGCTGTCAGAGTTTTGAAAGATGGTCTTCCTGAGAAGTGGGACAATGAAATTGAAAAGATTCATAACAGGTACATTGCATCAGGTCGCACGTTAACCTTGACGGCCTTTACATCCAAGTTAATGGAAAAGGATATTCAGGTTGAAGCAAAGAGGAAGAGACTTGGTGCAGTAGCTGGTTCGTCCATTATTGGGTCATCTTCGGGAAATCATGCTCCTTTGCAAACGGCTTACATTTCCACAAATGCATCACAGACCTCGGCTCCAGTATCAGATTCTGGGCATTTCAATGCTAAGTCACAAGCACTTAAGTCAACTGCTAAACTGATTAATTCTGGCGTTCTGCAATAGACTCAATCACCAGTGATAAAGACAGATAATATCAAGAAGAGGCCTCTAGAACTGATTTAGGAGGACATGGATTTAGCAGCAATCATGGTTAACTCTTACAATGATATGATCAGTGGGCAGATAATTAATGGTCATCTGAAGAATGAGGACTATGATCAGATCGATGAGGATGAGATTGAGAGAATGGACATCCTGTATGCTATGGGTAGTATTGTGAGACGTGCAAGGAAGTATCTGAAAAGGACAGGCCAGAGTACTTTGAGTTTGAATCGTAATACTAAGTTTAGGTTTGACATGTCCAAAGTGAGATGCCATAACTGTGATGAACTGGGTCATTTCAAGAGGACGTGCACCAGACCACCTAAGCCTGGTTTTCATAATCCTTTTCATAATACTTCAATTTAAGTGACTCCCGGACATGCTGGTCCAACAGTGAACAAGGAAGCAACTTCTAGTGGTCAATCCAAAGCTTTGACTACTACTTATGCTGATGAAGTGTGTGATTGGTCGATCTCTGTTGATAATGAGAAAGCTAATGTGGTTTTTGTTGGTAAGAGTGAAGCTGAAATAGAAGAAGAAAGGGTTATCAGAAGAAATGCTGGTTGTATAGGTAAAGATAATCCTGCTTGCACATGCTACGTATGCAAATGTGACGCACGAATGAAAAGGGTAGAAGCTGTAATGAAGATGTGTCTTAGGAAGAGAATTAGTGATAAGTTTTATGATAAGTTCCGCAAAGCCAAGGACTTGTCTGATCTTGAATTCACTACCGACTCCTCAGATGATGATAAATCCTCAGGAATGAGTTGTCATACAGGTACCTGGTTTAGAAAAGAACTTGCACACTTGATCAATGGTGATGTTGAAGGTACTGATGAGAAGGTAGTCACAGTGACAAGTTCGGATAGTCCTGCAAAAGTTGAGAGCAAAGGTGGCTATGATGCTGATTATTCGGACAGTACAAGTTCAGAGTCAGAGTCAGAATCAGATGCAGATTCACAAGTTGGTAGAAAAGATTACGATTTCATGGCTAACACATCCAGCAATGACAAGGTATGTAATGATTCAGATTCTTTTTGTTTAAAATGCACTGAACTTGAACAGGAAATAGCTAGACTTGAATGTGTGGTCTCTAAGCTTAATGAGATACCTGCTACTTGTGAAACTTGTCCAAAACTTAGACTTGAACTTAAGAATTTAGATATAGAAAATCAGACAAATAGGAAGAACTATGATGATGCTCTCTACTATCTTAATAAGCAGAAAGAGTATGTTGATTTTATTAAGTCCTTAGAGAATCAGGTATGTGACAACCCGGAAATTTCCAATCAAATTTAAACTTTATCTTTATATTATTCCGACACGATAAGCAAAGTTTGTTAAGTTAAATCTCAAGAATTTTAAATTGTGTTCATACATTCATTATAACCTCGACCAAATTCAGACGATTCACGAACTGTTATATATAAATAAATATGTATATATATATGTATATATATATATATATATATATATATATATATATATATATTATAACTTGAGAATATTAATAAAGTATTAAACGTATAATACTTTACATGATCGTATTTATTTCAATATGTTTATCGATGGAATTAGAAGATAATATAAAATTGTTGATTTATCAGATACATTATGATATGATTGCGGGTCTATGTTATGAGGTCCACTGTGATTTAAGAAATCTATTCTTTTTGACAATATTCGGAAAATGGTAAAGTGATTTATAAGTAAGAACGTGAAGTGTAAATAACTTAGATGTTGGATATCGACAAGTTAAGTAACTCGACATTTTTCATTAAGATGATTTCATACGTTTATTTAACCTTTGAACTTTATCCCATGCTTCACCAACAAACTGTAATTTAAAAACTTGAAACCTATTATGAATATATATGATTCTACTTTTTTAAAATATTTTATGATATAACGATTTCCATTATTTTAACCTTTAAACAAAATGATTCTTAAAAATATATTTGGTTTTGGAAAACAAAATTATTATATTTATTTGATTTAGTTTCAAACGTACAAAAACGTTTTCAGTTTAAAAAGAACTTTATTATTAAAACGTATATAACTTTTATAAATATCTAGAACCACTTTTGACAACTCATTACTTAACCAGTATGATAAAGATAACGATATTTATATTTTATTTTATTAAATATATATAACAATTTAAATTAATATTATATATATTTATACGCGTATTATACGTACATAGTTTTATACTTTTACTATACTTAAACTTTACCTTTACTTTATTTTTACTTTACTTTAACTTTAATAATTCACTTTAATAATTCATACTTTAATAATTCACTTTAATAATTCACACTTTAATAATTCATAATTTAATAATTCACTTTAATAATTCAAAAATATATTATAAATAGAATTCAATATTTCATAGAAACTTGAAAATATTTTTCTCTAAACTCTCTCAATCGATTTACATATATATATATTTACTCTGTATTATTTCAAGATATTATTAGTATACATAAAATATTACGTCAGAGTACTGTCCGAGTGATTTCGAAATTGTTTTTCGAGTGGGATTGGATTAAGGAAATTATAGGTTATAGCTATGGAGGTGATTGGTATGGTTCATGGGTATGCTCGTGAGGTCAATATAGTGTTTATCATCTCCGTTGCGTCTACGTACCTTTCCTGCAATATTGAATCTCAATATTGATACGTGAGTACTCATAATTTAACTTTTACATACTAATAGTGTATCCCTGACTAGTGCTCGAGTATATAGGATTATGCATGTTTGTACTTTTGATATTGCCTTTAGTTAGGTTATGTTGAATCCTGAATTAGTTATATATGCGACTGAGATAAGGTATAAGATATGCATGTCTTTGGAAAGCTAGCGAAAAATTAAGAACTTTTCATTTAGATATCGAATGATTTCGATGAACGGATTTAAAGTTATAGTCCATCGAATTTTTGTATTATTATTAAAAATGATTATTATTATCGTCGTTATTATCGTCGTTCTAGTTTTATCTTATTATTATTATTATTATCTTTATCAATAAAAGGATTTATCATTAAAAATTGTTATTTTTTTTATTATTACTATCGTTATTATCGTTAAAGTTATAATTAGTATTATTATTATTATAAAATTATTATTATTATTATTATTATTATTATTATTATTATTATTATTATTATTATTATTATTATTATTATTATTATTATTATTATTATTATTATTATTATTATTATTGGTATTATTATTATTATTATCATTATTAATATATATATCATTATTTAAAAATGGTTATTGTTATTGTTATTATTATTAAAACTATTACTATATTATCATTAAGATAATTATTAGTATTATCGTTAATAATGTTATAGTAACTATCATTATTAATATTAGTGTAATTAAAACAAATATTTGTAACACCTAATTATTTTGATTACTATTATTATCATTATTACGAACACGATATAAAAGATGATTAAAAGCTATTAAACGAAACGATTAGGAAATAATGGGTAAGAGTATCATGATGAAATTAAAATATTATAAGATATTGATTTAGATAAAATTATCGTTCTTATTATTTTTATCATTACTATTATTATTAAAATTATCGTTAGTATTAAAACTATCATTTTAACAAAAATTATCATTTTAATAGAAATGTCATTGTTACTATAAATATCATTATTATTATTTTAAATAGAATTATTATTTTAAAGATAATATTAAAAATTATCGTAAATATTAAAGTTATCATAATAAGAATTATCGTTTTATCATAATGTCATCTTAGTAATTATAAATATTGATATTTTTATAATAATAATTATTATTATAAAATAATACAACTTTTACTTACTATCATTATAGATATTATTTTATCAAATAAATATTTGATACAAACATATTTTACTACGTGTAATAACTTACTTTAATAATACGTATCATATTATCTTTATAATATTAAATGAACCCTATAAATTTTATTACTTAATATATATAAAAGTATATTTTATTATATAAATATAATATAAAATTTTATTTATTAATAAATAAATTATATTATTTACTCTAATAAATCTTTTAAAAATATTTAAAAATATAAAACGACGATATTTAAACTATATATTAATCATGTATAAATTTTTGGAAATTATTTTGAGTCAAATTTACTTTTGTTGACTTTTGCATATTAGTCTCTAGCATTAGGATTGTGGTACACTATGACTTGACCTAATTTGTTAGACAAATATTGACCAACACATAAATATATATAATTAATTTAGGTTCGTGAATCCGAGGCCAACCTTGCACTTGTTCAATGACGTTATATGTATTTTTACTACGAAATACAGTATGGTGAGTTTCATTTGCCTTTTTACGCTTTATATTTTTGGGACTAAGAATACATGCGCTTTTATAAATGTTTGACGAAATAGACACAAGTAATTGAAACTACATTCTATGGTTGAATTATCAAAATCGAATATGCCCCTTTTTATTAAAGTCTGGTAATCTAAGAATTAGGGAACAGACACCCTAATTGACGTGAATCCTAAAGATAGATCTATTGGGCCTAACAAACCCCATCCAAAGTACCGGATGCTTTAGTACTTCGAAATTATATCATGTCCGAAGGAGGATCCCGGAATGATATGGGATATTCTTATATGTATCTAGTTAATGTCGGTTACCAGGTGTTCACCATATGAATGATTATTTTTTGTCTCTATGCATGGGACGTATATTTATGAGAACTGGAAATGAAATTCTTGTGGTCTATTAAAATGATGGAAATAAATGATTATGATAAACTAATGAACTCACCAACATTTTGGTTGACACTTTAAAGCATGTTTATTCTCAGGTGTTAAAGAAATCTTCCGCTGTGCATTTGCTCATTTTAAAGATATTACTTGGAGTCTTTCATAGCATATTTCGAAGAACGTTGCATTCGAGTCATTGAGTTCATCAAAGATTATTATTAAATCAATTTATAGTTGGATAGTGGATATTATGAAATGGTATGCATGCCTGTCAATTTTTGATGTAAAGAAAGATTGTCTTTTAAAAACGAATGCAATGTTTGTAAAATGTATCATATATAGGTCAAATACCTCGCAATGTAATCAACTATTGTGAATCGTTTATAATGTATATGAACGGGTCCTTTCAGTTGGTATCAGAGCGGTGATCTTAGCGAACCAGGTCTGCATTAGTGTGTCTAACTGATAACTCGTTAGGATGCATTAGTGAGTCTGGACTTCGACCGTGTCTGCATGTCAAAACTTTTGCTTATCATTTCTAGTCGGAAATCATCTGCTTATCATCCATAGGAAATTACCTGCTTATCATTATTAGTCTAGACACGTCTTGCTACATTAATTGCATGAGTAGTGTATAGACAAACTTCATATCTTAGCGTATCTGCTAAATCATATCTTATCGTATCTGTTACTTTAAACTTTACCTGACATACCCCGCAAATTCCTCCGTAATCTATGAAATCTTTTGATCTCTATATATAGATATCCTATATAAATAGAATACCACCCGATAGCCGAAAAATCATTTTTATATCGAAAATCCTTTATCCAATCATACGAAATGGAATTTGTCATCAGTTCAATTCACTCGGATTCCGAAATGGAATCTCACTCAAGCTCCGAAAGCAGTGTGACCGGAATGGATCAACCAATCAGTCATCACCTATTCTGGATGAATTGGGGATGGGTTCGTAGCCTCCTCAATCATTAGAAACAAGAAGAAGGCGATCCTTTCCATCCACCACATTGCCCTCTTGGCGAAGAACCTGAAGCACTTACCGGCGAACCTGTCCGAGACACCATTTTCTCTCTCATTTCCAGGGTATCTCGTCACGATTATATACTACATCAAATTCTAGATTTTATTTATCCGCTCGTTCCGACCGACAATCATCCTGGAATAATAGAAGAAGTCAACGAACTTCGCGCTCGGGTAGTGGCTTTGGAGAATATGGTGCAGAGATTACAAACACCAGCAGCAGCACCAGCAGCATAACCAGTACCACCATCATCAACGCCAACAGTACCATTACCACCTCCAACCACAACCGCGTTGTAAACCTCAACTTCACAATCTGTCCCACGAGCATCAACGTCATACGCACCATAGATATTAAGGAGTACCAACAACAATAACTGACAAAGTATTAATTCATAACTTCATTGGAGAAACATTCCGCGGCGATTATATAATCTCTAAAGTCTTAGAGATTATCTAATCTAGCCCTAACCATAAATCAGTTAAGCGAACCAAAATGATAGAAAGAAGAGTAGAAACCCTGACAAAAATGGTGTGTGATTAACAAGTTAAACTTGTTTTACCAACAGCATCAACAGTACCATCAACGTCACCAGCATCGTCAGTACAGTCAACATCAGAATCAACAACATCTATAACATCACAAACTCCGTCAGTTCAAGAATCACTGTGGACATCATTACGAATCAATAACGTGTATATTGTATCAACAAGTTATGAAGAATTAACTCATTCCCTCTGAAGAAATTATATATATATTTTATATATATATATATTTTTTGAAATAAAAAATAAATCTTTCCGTGCTAAGCTATTGTGTGTGAATCTTAACTACTCAGTTAATTCATATTACAAATATGCAATAATGTACGCCCCTCACCCGCGACTTAACCATCGTTAACTACAATCTCTGTCTCAATTCAACAAATTCCAATTCCTAATAAATCAAGTATATATTTGATTTTACACTTCATCATTGATGTAACCGAAACTTTTCAGATAACATCATTTAACGAAAACCAACATCACATCTCAACAAATAACGAAGTATTGATTCATAATTTCAATATTATTGAAGAAATACTTATGTAACCTCTAAACCTTCAAGGAATTATTCAATTCTAGTTCCAACCGTAAATTGAATGAGTTTAATTTAGTATTAACTCATTAAAATCTATGTTACATCTGAGGAGAATATATACATATATATTTTCATAAAGACTGCAATAAAATTCTTATGTACAAAATATTAATTGTGAAAATTTTTTAACGGGTAGGTAATACCCGAGAGATATATATAAATTCACAATTAATATGTTACATTCTTCGCATCAGATTAAGCAAATTATCAATTATACTTCCTACTTTCACAATAATATACATTCTTTCATAGAAATCAAAACAACCATACTCATTCAAACCCAATTACGTATTCTAATTTTAAAATCTCAGAATTCAATTCGAGATATAACCGGTACCATTACTTTTAGATTCCTACATCTTTCAAAGCTATACTTTGACTTCAAAAGTGTGTTAGAACATCAAATGTATACAAATGATTACAATCTATGTTCAAACCCTTCGAAAATCTCTGAAGACACTTCAAATAATGAGCAATCGAGATGATGATCCAACCACATATTACCCACAGTTATGTACTTAAAAAGATCTCGAAACCAAAGTCATAATTCGACACATATCTGTGTCAGATCTTTTGGCATTTATTAGCAAAAATAACCTTGCAATTCCTTTGCAAAGTAGCAAATTATATCACAGCTCCAGCAAGACAACTTTGATTTTTTCATTCGGAGTAGCCTTATCATAATTTTGATATATGTGATTACCCTTTTGTTACCGGAGAACCTTTCATATTCCACCACATTAGCAATAAACTTACCAACAACTTCACTGATCTTGGGCATTCCGAAGAATCTTTATATTTATCGAAACCTCATCATTTACTCATCTGCCTCTTGTAACGAGAATTGTCATACGAATCATTGGGAGTTAGCAATTAGTATTTTGAAATCTCACAGCATGTTGACGCCAACAGTTATACATAACGTCTATTTCCAAGGCTTACATACTTCGAATGTGAAGTTTCTGAAAAACACTCGGAACCGCGAACTAGTTCTCGAAATGCTGATGAAGCAACAAAAACTGTAAACGACCTTAGCAGTAAAAAGTTTGATGATATAGATTAGTGTATTAACAAAGCTCAAAAATAGAGAAGTTTTGGAACTGGAAAACGGATTGAGCAAAGTATGAAGGAGGCTGTGGACAAATCACAAAGACTGAACCTGCCTTCAAAAAAATCCAAATGATTCAGTGTCTGTTGAAGTCATTAACGAATACCTTGCTCCTGACACTAAACCCTTACAGACAATATTCTTCATCATCCTCTGATATTAGAAATTCTAAGATATCATCGTATCTTTCATTATAAATATCCTCCATATTTCTGAAGATATTTTCATAACTATTCTTATCTGGAATCATTTATCTCTATGCGCTATCTGTATTACATCAAAAAGGAAACTGTTTAGTTCCTATACTCTGTAAACCTTTGAGTTTAAAATATGAATGTTTTTGAAGTAGTGTTGGAAACTGAAGCATGAGTTAGTATAATATAATGACACTTGATCAACGTGATTATATTACAGTAATTCATGCTGAGTTTCTAAATGGAACGTGATGATTCACAGATCATAACATCATCATGTGCCATGTTATACGACTCTTGTATTCTATTTAACCTCTAAAATATCAAGAAAATATTTCTTGATGATTCGGCCTTTTCCAAGGTATTCTAGTAATTTGACAAGTCAAGATCGTGCCATCACAATTTCCTTTCTAGAACATTAACAATGTTCATTCCGAAAATCATATTTGTGAATTATGGACCATTACAAGCGGTGCTTAATCGCAAGAAGAAGAAACGAAAGGACAAAACTCCGAAATAGAAATTGGGGTATAAATTGCAGCAAATAAAAGAGAGCATTAACTGTGGATGACAATGATTATAGAAGATAGAAACAGAGACTTTGAAATATAAGGGAAGATATAAAGCCCAACGACAAACCAAAAATTATAAACCATATATATCGATGCATATAGCAATATAAAGACACGGGAGAACTAGAAACACTATAAACCCAAGAGTATAGTAGAAGTAAATAGATTCTTCCGGCGGTAGATGAAAAAGAAGAATGATCGATATGAAAGTTATAAGTATATCGAGAATCAGAACTGGATGGAGCATATTGATGAATACTTTAAAATATGAGTTGAGGGGGAAAGAATAGAAGGTGATGAAACATGACTAGGAACTTAGAAATCAACAGATTTAACTCACACAATGACGGAATAAGTGAATCAAATCCTCTAGTGAATAGGTTAAGCTTTTTGTGATTAATTTAGTCATACCACAACTAAATCAAGTGTGATTAGATCAACACCTAGAGCTATTATTCACCACCTGGGTGATTTGGGTTGAGAGAGAATCGGAGGAGCTCACCAGATCTGAGTGTGTGTAACAAATGAGAGGCTTAACCTAAAAATGTAGAACATAAGACTTTATATACCCCTGCTGTTGACTCACCCGTACTATTCATCCATCACACATACGAGTTGGCTTCATCAGCCGTACGGGTGATCATTCACTCGTGTCTTCTCATTTAGATTGTAATTGTGACTTAGCTCAGCATCAACCGTGCGTATGAGCCTATCAGCCGTACGAGTGAGGCTTCACTCGAACGTCTGACTAAGTCTAACACAGTCAAACATCCACATCTCGTTCCTGCAGTTGCTGTAACCACATACAAACACGGATAGGATAATAACGAACGATCATGGTGGCCTGTAAACTGTTGTACCTGTAATGGACGTGGGTAGATGTCTAGGGACTTGCATAAAATGCATCAACAGAAGGTGTGAGTTGTAAGAAAAGGAAGGAGGTGAATTTATAAGAAAATCTCTGACAGAACAATTAAAATGGACGATCGCATTTAAAGCGGATCCTAATTCCTTTTGTTACCAGAGACTCAAATCTTATTACAAAGATTTTCTTCAAATCCCTTGAAATCTGGAAATCAATCATATCTACGTCAAATGATAAGATGAATCTACACTTACTCATTTCACTCTTCTATGTTAGCTTCATTCGTACTCTTCATATAAATGGATTGTTTATCCAAATTATTCGCTGATGATAAAACTCTAATTTTCAGCCTGTATGCATCATGAAAACATACTTATTATCATTCACGACCTTTCCACTCAAATTTCGGGACGAAATTTCTTTAACGGGTAGGTACTGTGACAACCCGGAAATTTCCAATCAAATTTAAACTTTATCTTTATATTATTCCGACACGATAAGCAAAGTTTGTTAAGTTAAATCTCAAGAATTTTAAATTGTGTTCATACATTCATTATAACCTCGACCAAATTCAGACGATTCACGAACTGTTATATATAAATAAATATGTATATATATATATATATATATATATATATATATATATATATATATATATATATATATATATATATATATATATATATATTATAACTTGAGAATATTAATAAAGTATTAAACGTATAATACTTTACATGATCGTATTTGTTTCAATATGTTTATCGATGGAATTAGAAGATAATATCAAATTGTTGATTTATCAGATACATTATGATATGATTACGGGTCTATGTTATGAGGTCCACTGTGATTTAAGAAATCTATTCTTTTTGACAATATTTGGAAAATGGTAAATTGATTTATAAGTAAGAACGTGAAGTGTAAATAACTTAGATGTTGGATATCGACAAGTTAAGTAACTCAACATTTTTCATTAAGATGATTTCATACGTTTATTTAACCTTTGAACTTTATCCCATGCTTCACCAACAAACTGTAATTTAAAAACTTGAAACCTATTATGAATATATATGATTCTACTTTTTTAAAACATTTTATGATATAACGATTTCCATTATTTTAACCTTTAAACAAAATGATTCTTAAAAATATATTTGGTTTTGAAAAACAAAATTATTATATTTATTTGATTTAGTTTCAAACGTACAAAAACGTTTTCAGTTTAAAAAGAACTTTATTATTAAAACGTATATAACTTTTATAAATATCTAGAACCACTTTTGACAACTCATTACTTAACCAGTATGATAAAGATAACGATATTTATATTTTATTTTATTAAATATATATAACGATTTAAATTAATATTATATATATTTATACGCGTATTATACGTACATAGTTTTATACTTTTACTATACTTAAACTTTACCTTTACTTTATTTTTACTTTACTTTAACTTTAATAATTCACTTTAATAATTCATACTTTAATAATTCACTTTAATAATTCACACTTTAATAATTCATAATTTAATAATTCACTTTAATAATTCAAAAATATATTATAAATAGAATTCAATAAGTTTCAATATTTCATAGAAACTTGAAAATATTTTTCTCTAAACTCTCTCAATCGATTTACATATATATATTTACTCCGTATTATTTCAAGATATTATTAGTATACATAAAATATTACGTCAGAGTACTGTCCGAGTGATTTCGAAATTGTTTTTCGAGTGGGATTGGATTAAGGAAATTATAGGTTATAGCTATGGAGGTGATTGGTATGGTTCATGGGTATGCTCGTGAGGTCAATATAGTGTTTATCATCTCCGTTGCGTCTACGTACCTTTCCTGCAATATTGAATCTCAATATTGATACGTGAGTACTCATAATTTAACTTTTACATACTAATAGTGTATCCCTGACTAGTGCTCGAGTATATAGGATTATGCATGTTTGTACTTTTGATATTGCCTTTAGTTAGGTTATGTTGAATCCTGAATTAGTTATATATGCGACTGAGATAAGGTATAAGATATGTATGTCTTTGGAAAGCTAGCGAAAAATTAAGAACTTTTCATTTAGATATCGAATGATTTCGATGAACGGACTTAAAGTTATAGTCCATCGAATTTTTATATTATTATTAAAAATGATTATTATTATCGTCGTTATTATCGTCGTTCTAGTTTTATTTTATTATTATTATTATTATCTTTATCAATAAAAGGATTTATCATTAAAAATTGTTATTTTTTTTATTATTACTATCGTTATTATCGTTAAAGTTATAATTAGTATTATTATTATTATCCAATTATTATTATTATTATTATTATTATTATTATTATTATTATTATTATTATTATTATTATTATTATTATTATTATTATTATTGGTATTATTATTATTATTATTATCATTATTAATATATATATCATTATTTAAAAATGGTTATTGTTATTGTTATTATTATTAAAACTATTACTATATTATCATTAAGATAATTATTAGTATTATCGTTAATAATGTTATAGTAACTATCATTATTAATATTAGTGTAATTAAAACAAATATTTGTAACACCTAATTATTTTGATTACTATTATTATCATTATTACGAACACGATATAAAAGATGATTAAAAGCTATTAAATGAAACGATTAGGAAATAATGGGTAAGAGTATCATGATGAAATTAAAATATTATAAGATATTGATTTAGATAAAATTATCGTTCTTATTATTTTTATCATTACTATTATTATTAAAATTATCGTTAGTATTAAAACTATCATTTTAACAAAAATTATCATTTTAATAGAAATGTCATTGTTACTATAAATATCATTATTATTATTTTAAATAGAATTATTATTTTAAAGATAATATTAAAAATTATCGTAAATATTAAAGTTATCATAATAAGAATTATCGTTTTATCATAATGTCATCTTAGTAATTATAAATATTGATATTTTTATAATAATAATTATTATTATAAAATAATACAACTTTTACTTACTATCATTATAGATATTATTTTATCAAATAAATATTTGATACAAACATATTTTACTACGTGTAATAACTTACTTTAATAATACGTATCATATTATCTTTATAATATTAAATGAACCCTATAAATTTTATTACTTAATATATATAAAAGTATATTTTATTATATAAATATAATATAAAATTTTATTTATTAATAAATATATTATATTATTTACTCTAATAAATCTTTTAAAAATATTTAAAAATATAAAACGACGATATTTAAACTATATATTAATCATGTATAAATTTTTGGAAATTATTTTGAGTCAAATTTACTTTTGTTGACTTTTGCATATTAGTCTCGAGCATTAGGATTGTGGTACACTATGACTTGACCTAATTTGTTAGACAAATATTGACCAACACATAAATATATATAATTAATTTAGGTTCGTGAATCCGAGGCCAACCTTGCACTTGTTCAATGACGTTATATGTATTTTTACTACGAAATACAGTATGGTGAGTTTCATTTGCCTTTTTACGCTTTATATTTTTGGGACTAAGAATACATGCGCTTTTATAAATGTTTGACGAAATAGACACAAGTAATTGAAACTACATTCTATGGTTGAATTATCGAAATCGAATATGCCCCTTTTTATTAAAGTCTGGTAATCTAAGAATTAGGGAACAGACACCCTAATTGACGCGAATCCTAAAGATAGATCTATTGGGCCTAACAAACCCCATCCAAAGTACCGGATGCTTTAGTACTTCGAAATTATATCATGTCCGAAGGAGGATCCCGGAATGATAGGGGATATTCTTATATGTATCTAGTTAATGTCGGTTACCAGGTGTTCACCATATGAATGATTATTTTTTGTCTCTATGCATGGGACGTATATTTATGAGAACTGGAAATGAAATTCTTGTGGTCTATTAAAATGATGGAAATAAATGATTATGATAAACTAATGAACTCACCAACCTTTTGGTTGACACTTTAAAGCATGTTTATTCTCAGGTGTTAAAGAAATCTTCCGCTGTGCATTTGCTCATTTTAAAGATATTACTTGGAGTCTTTCATAGCATATTTCGAAGAACGTTGCATTCGAGTCATTGAGTTCATCAAAGATTATTATTAAATCAATTTATAGTTGGATAGTGGATATTATGAAATGGTATGCATGCCTGTCAATTTTTGATGTAAAGAAAGATTGTCTTTTAAAAACGAATGCAATGTTTGTAAAATGTATCATATATAGGTCAAATACCTCGCAATGTAATCAACTATTGTGAATCGTTTATAATGTATATGAACGGGTCCTTTCAAGGTAGGTCATTTAAAATCAACTATTGTCGACGATGAGAAAGTGATTCACATGTATTTGAGCCAGATAGAAGCACTTAAGGCAGAAAAAGATTCATACAAGTTAAAATATGAGTCAGAAAAGGCTAGGATTGATAATGGGCAAAGAATGTCATATGTGACACAAACTTTGAAACATCCTAAAAATCAAGGGATAGGATATAATCAGGTTGCACCACAGCTTTTGGGAGAGTTTGTCAGTAAGCCTGTTGAGAAGAGTAAGGATCTGGCTGTAGAACCGAAGTACGGTAAGCCTGAGAAAAATTCTGTTGAGCGTAAAAGTGAGAATGGTGAGGGTAAGAAGCCCTTAGATGTAATTTATGAGACAGAGTCTGACACTGATGTCGACACCGAAAAAGACGGGAAACCTTTTGTAGTTGTGACTAAGGCCATTACTATTTTGAAGAATCCAAAGAATGAGGCAAATAGGAGTGAGATTCAGAAGACTGAGAAAATGAGTGTTAGAAAACCGAAACAATTTAGGAAGAAAAACACTCAGCTCACCCCTGTTAAGTTTGTTAAGGATAGTAGTACTTTGAATTCTCAGGTTGTTGACCTTAAAGCTGAACATCCACCAAAAGGTGAGAGTTCCAATTCTGGAAGCGTGACGAAATATGTTCCGCCTAATCGTCGACAGACTGTTAAACAACAATTCTCGTCACCCCTTCCAACTAGGCAACATACTACACACACGAGGAGACAGTTTTCATCTTCTAGGCGTCAATTGTTTAATGCTAATGATTTTGATAATGTTAATTTTTTTAATTGTGGGATGTTGGAACACAGGGCTGTGAATTGTACACCCATTAGACAGACACCACATTGGAAAACTGATCTTAGTCCTAATTCTAAACGCGTTTTTAATAGAAGGTCATTTTCACCTGTGTCTAATTCCTTTGCTGTTCCATCAAATGGAACTAAAGTTTTTCAAACAAATGATTATTACCGTAAACCGTTACCGAAAAATGCTGAAGTTAAAGGTGTCCAAAATTCGGAAGGTCCATCCGGATCTAAGGGACAATAGGTGGTATTGCCAGTGGTTGACATTGATGGGAAACCCACTGCCATTCGGACATGGGTGGCCCTTTTCTGAAATGCCCCGTCCTAATCCATCTGGACGAATACATTACATTTGATTACATCGCGAGGTACTTGACCTCTATATGATACATTTTACAAACATTGCATTCGTTTTTAAAAGACAAACTTTCATTACATCGACAGTTGATGGCATGCATACCATTTCATAATATATCCAACTATAATTGACTTAGTAATAATCTTGATGAACTCAACGACTCGAATGCAACGTCTTTTGAAATATGTCATGAATGACTCCAAGTAATATCTCTAATATGAGCAAATGCACAACGGAAGATTTCTTTAATACCTGAGAATAAACATGCTTTAAAGTGTCAACCAAAAGGTTGGTGAGTTCATTAGTTTATCATAAATAATCATTTCAGATAGTATAATAGACCACAAGATACTCATATTTCGAAAACAATATGTGCAGGTCTGGTCACTGCTGGAAAATCATTCATACGATATATAAACACCTGGTAATCGACCTTAACAAGATGCATATAGAATATCCCCCGCATACCGGCATTCCAAACGGTCATGCAAAAGCATACAAACAGGCCACTCTTTTAAATATGATGGTTGTGTACACCTCACAAACAGATCTTATCTTTTAAAGCTGGCGATTGTATACCTATTTCGAAGTACTAAAGCAGTTCAAATTCTTTGACTGGAGCTTGTGAGCGCCCAAAGATCTATCTTTAGGATTCGTGTCAATTAGGAGCTCGGTTTCCTAATTCTTAGATTACCAGACTATAAAGGGGTGATATCCGGTGTACGAAAGTTTGTATCAGAGCGATCGTCAAATACCTCGCAATGAAATCGATGAATGACGTGTTTGTCCATATGGATTTGGAGCGATCGTCACAGTTGGTATCAGAGCATTGGTCCTAGCGAACCAGGTCTTGCATGAGTGTGTCTAACTGATAGTTGTTAAGATGCATTAGTAAGTCTGGACTTCGACCGTGTCTGCACGTCAAAAGTTTTACTTATCATTTCTTGTCAAAAATTATCTATCTATCATCTTAAGTCTAAATGCGTCTTATTGCATTGATTGCATAGAAAGTATAGAAAAATTCATATCTTAGCGTATCTGTTACTGTAAACTTTTCCTGACACCTTCCGAAAATTTCTTCATGATTTATGGAATTTGGTATTATATATACATATGTAAATTATGTATTGAAGAATACCAAACTAAATTCTATAATCTAATTCATATCAAAAATCATCTCCCTAATTATACAAGATGGATCCTGTATCTAGTTCAAATTCCTTAAACTCCGACAGCTATTCCGATATGGATATTCACCTGAATTTCGAAGACAGTGTAACCGGAATGGATCAACCAATCAGCCATCACCTATTCTGGATGAATTGGGGATGGGTTCGTAGCCTGCTTAGTCATTGGAGACAAGAAGAAGGTGATCCCTTCCATCCACCACATTGCCCTCTTGGCGAAGAACCTGAAGCACTTACCGGCGAACCTATTCGAGACACCATTTTCTCTCTCATTTCCAGAGTGTCTAGTCACGATTATATATTATCTCAAATTCTAGATCTTATTCGTCCACTCGTCCGAACCGACAATCACCCCGGTGTAATAGAAGAAGTCAACGAGCTTCGCGCTCGGGTAGTGGCTTTGGAGAATGTGGTACAAAGGTTACAAGCACCAGCAGCAGCACCGGCAGCAACAATACCACCATCAGCAACACCAACAGTACCATCACCACCACCAACAATAACATCCGCATCCCACACCTCAACATCACAATATGTACCTCGAACATCAACGTCATACGCACCATAGATACCAAGGAATACCAACAACAACAAACGATGAAGCATTGATTCATAACTTCATCGAAGAAATATTTTGCAGAGAATATGTAGTTTCTAAAAGTGTTAGAGATTATATATTCTAGTCCTAGTTGAAAACCAGATGAGATTAATATTATGTTAACTCATTAAATCCATGATTACATCTAAGGAAAATATATATGTAGGTATATTTTCATAAAGATTGTAATTAAGAAAATTCTTTTGTACAAACTGTTAATGGTGAGAATATTTTAACGGGTAGGTATTACCCGAGAGATATATAAATTCACAATTAATATGTTACATTCTTCGATTCTGATTCAACAAATCATCAACTATACTCACTACTTTCACAACAATATATATTCTTTTATAAAAATCAAAGCAACCATCCTCATCCAAATTTGATTACATATTTTGATTTTGACAAATCAAAATCTAAGTCAAGATTTAACAAAAGACATCATTCTTAGATTCCTACATCTTTCGAAACTATACTTTGACTTCAAAACTGTGCTAGAATATCATAGAACCCAGAAAAGTATTTGTATCATTCAAATTCCTAGAACATCATGTGAATATTAACGATTACAATCTATGTTCAAATCCCTCGAAATTCCTGAAGACACTTCAAATAATGAATCATCGAGATGATGATCCAACTACATGTTACCGCAGTCTTGTACCTGAAAAACCCTCGAAATCAAAGTCATAGTTTAACACGTATCCGTGTCAGACCCTTTGGCATTTACTAGCTAAAATAACTTTTCAATCCCTTTTCAAAATAGACAGTTTTGTCACCACTCCAGCAAATCACCTTCAATTGTTCATTCGAATAAGCCTTATTATAACGATTACCCCTTCATCATTATTACCGGGGAACCTTTCATGTCCCACCACATTAGCAGTAAATTTACCAACAACTTCATTGATCCTTGACATTCCGAAAAATCATAATACTCATTGAAACCCTATCATGTACTCATCTACATCTTGTAACAATAATTGTCATACCAACTACCGGGAATTAGCAATCAGTATTTCGAATTTCGCAGCAATTCTACGCCAACAGTTACATATATACATATAATGTCTATCTCCTAGACTTACTTACTTCGAATGTGAAGTTTCTGAAAAACACCCCAAACTGCGAAACTAGTTCTTCGAATTTTGGAAAAATGCTGATGAAGTAGCAAAAACTGTAAACAACCTTAACAGTCGAAAGTTTGATGATAAAGAGTAGTGTGTTGGAAAAGCACAGAAAAAGAGAAAGTTTGGAACTGGAAAACGGATTGAGCAAACTATGAAGAAGGCTGTGGACAAATCACAAAGACTAAACGTGCCTTCAAAGAATCCAAATGATTCAGTGTCTGCTGAAGTCATTAACGAATACCTTGCTCCTGACTCTAAACTTTTACGAACAAATCTTCTTCATCATCCTTCAATATTAGAAATTCTAAGATATCATCATATCTTTCATTATAAATATCTTCGATATTTCTAAAGATATCTTCATAACTATTATTATCTGAAATCATTCATCTCTTCGCGCTATCTGTGTTACATCATAAGAGAAACTATTTTAGTTTCAAAAATCTGGAAAATTCGAAAAATGGATGTTTGAAGTAATGTTGGGAATTGAAGCATGAGTTAGTATAATATAATGACACTTGATCAACGTGATTATATTACAGTAAGTCATGCTGAGTTTCTAATGAAACATGATGATTCATAGTCCATACCGTCATCATGTGCCATGTTACACGACTCTTACATTCTATCTAATCTCTAAATATATCAGGAACACATTCTTTTGATAGTTCTATCTTTTCCTTTAAATTCTAGTAATTTGACAAATCAAGATCGTGCCATTACAATTTCTTTCTTAGAACATTAGTTATGTTCATCCAAAAATTCATACCTACGAATTCTGGACCTTTATTCGCTTGATTTAAAGTCGGAAAGATAAAACAAAAGCATGAAGCTTCAAAATATCAATGGGAGTATATATAAATCAAAGTAAATTTGAGAGAGTATTAACTGTGGATGTCAATGATTATGGAAAGACAGAAGCAGAGACATCGAAATATAAGGGAAGATATAAAACCCAACAACCACCCAGAAATTATAAACTGTATATATCGATGAATATAGCAATATAAAGACAAGGAGGACTAAAAACACTATAAAACCAAGAGTATAGTAGAAGTGAATAGATTCTTCTGGTGGCAGATGGAAAAGAAGAATGACAGATATGAAGGTTAGAAGTATATCAAGAATCAGAACTAGATGGAGCATATTGACGAATGCTTTAAAATAAGAATTGAGGGAGAAAGAATAAATGGTATGAGCTGTGGAAAATAAAGAAACGAAGGGGGTAGATTTATAGTATAATATCATACAGGAAAATCGAGACAGATCATCGCTTTAAATCGAAAAGAATCATAATTTCCTTAATTACCGAAGAATCAAATCTTATTACGAAGATTTTCTCCAAATCTCTTGAACTCCGGAAATCAACCCATCTACGTCAAAAGATATGACGAAACTTACTTTTTCTCATTTCACTCTTTTGTGATAACTTCACTCGTACACTTCACATAAATAATTTGTTTTATCCATATTACTCAATGATGATAAAACTCTAATTTTCAACTCGCATGAGTCATGAAAACATACTTATTGTCATCCATGACCATCCCAACCAAATTTCGGGACGAAATTTCTTTAACGGGTAGGTACTGTGACAACCCGAAAATTTTTAACCAAATTTAAACTTTATCTTTAAATGATTTAATGTTTTCGACATAATAAGCAAAGTCTGTAATGTTGAGTCACGAAAGTTTTGGAACTATATTCATGTAATCAATTATTCTTTGACTGTTCTCGAAGATTCATGAACAATATATATATAACTTAATGTGCATATATATATATATATGATTTCAAGTTATTTAGTAAACGATTGTAACATTCGATTATTGATTCGATTGATATTTAGATAAGTTAACTAAAACGTTTAAAATGAACCAGTAAAACACTAATTTGCTACAGTATTTTCGAATTTCTACAGTACTCGAAAAGCTACAGTGTTTTCGAAAATCACTATTTGCTACAGTATTTTGCTACAGTAAAACACTATTTTAAAATGAAAATGTATATATGTATATGTATATACTACGAGACGATGATTTATAGAAGCAAATAACCAAAACACTTAATTGATTAAAGCTACACTTCAAGTGACATAGTTTATCAATGATTAAGTTTAATTTTTGACAAAGGTACGTGTCACGAAACGTAAAATGCAAGTTTTCTAAGTGTACGAAAGGATATTCGAAAAATCGGAACCGGGACATAAGTCGAGTGACGACGTACGACTTATCAGAACAAAAATTACAAATCAACTATGCACGTGAATTTAATATAATATATAATTAATTATATAAATTAAATATATTATATTTATAATATAAAAACATGTCGACAAACAACGAGACAAAGGATTGTGAGCTGGAAATGGGAGCCATGCGATCGCATGGCATATCCTCATATAAACCATGCGATCGTATGGTGGGTGGGGACAGGTTAGGATGTATAAAACTCGAGGTTTGCTGCCGAATTCATTTCTCATTTCACCAATCTATCTCTCTGTTCTCTATATATTATTATTATTATTATTATTATTATTATTATTATTATTATTATTATTATTATTATTATTATTATTATTATTATTATTATTATTATTATTATTATTATAATTATTATTAAGATTAATATTATTATTAATCTGAGGGTTAGGAGTATTATTATTATTATTAGTATTATACATAAAATACTACGACGGAGTGCTGTTTGAGTAATTTAAAAATGGGTTTTACTAGCGGGGCAGAGCTAAGGAAATTATGGGTTATAGCTATGGAAGTTATGGGTATGGTTCAAGGGTATGCTCATAAAGTCAAACCTAGTGTTTATCATCTCCGTTGCGTCTCCGTACTTTCCTGCAATATTGAATCACAATATTGATACGTGAGCATTTATATCTTATCTTTTATATATTAATTGTGTATCCATGTCTAGTGCTCGAGTATATATATTTATGCATGCTTGTATGCTAAATTTCTTCGCTAAACAGTTTATGATGAATCACGAATTAAATACATATATTACTGATAAAAGGTATATGATATGCATGTTTTTGGAAAGCTGGCAAAAAATCAATAACTTTTCATTTAGAAATCGCGTAATTTCGATGAACGAATTAAAAGATATGGTCAACTGAATTATGATTGACGTTAATTGGAATTGCTTTCGAATCTGCAATTAATATTTAAACAACCTGTTTACGAGATTGATAAGTTGGGTTTTTGAATACTACTAGCCGAGTAAATGAATTCTTAAATAAGGCATGTCTCGTTTTGTTGAACAATAATCAAAAATTGATTGTTTTATCATATTTTTAAGCCTTATAAAAACTATAGTCTAATTTTACAAGAATTGGGAAACTATGTGAAATGTTAAAATGTTTTGATTATCATAATCATTTAACTATAGTATTGAATCAGATTGACTTTTTGAAATGACTTTTGATAACTTTTGTATGTGGATCTCGAGCATTAGGATTGTGATACATTATGACCTGACCTAGCTTGATAGACATTTATTGACCAACTTATGTTCTCTAGGTTGAGATCTATGGTTATTTGGTAATCCGAGTTTCGGTCACATTTTGGTGAACGACTTTATATGCTGCTAAGGTGAGTTTCATTGCTCCCTTTTTAATTGCTTTTGTAATCTATATTTTTGGGCTGAGAATACATGCACTTTATTTTAAACACAATGGATACAAGTACATACTAAATTCTACACCTAGTTTGAACCGAAAATCCCTTAGCTTTGGTAACTAGTAACTGCCGGTTATAAGAACTGGTGGGCGCGAGTAGTAGTATATGGATCCATAGGGCTTGATATCCCCGTCCGAGCTTGAGCGCTAGCCTTTTAACGGACATGTGCTATTTGAGAAGCGTACACGTTGGTTTGTGTGTATTATTAAGATGATTATACAAAGAGTATAAATTATATATACGTTAAGTTTATTTACCAGGGTGCTCAATTTCGTAGAATATTTTGATAAACGTTTCTGGATAAAACAACTGAAATCTTGTGATCCACCTTTATATACAGATTATACGATACATTAAAACTATGAACTCACCAACCTTTGTGTTGATACTTGTTAGCATGTTTATTCTCAGGTTCCCTAGAAGTCTTCCGCTGTTTGCTTATATGTTAGCCAAGCTATGTGCATGGAGTCTTACGTGGCATATTTTTCAAGGAAACGTTGTATTCACAAAATCATCACCATGTATCTATTTTGACTGCATTATCAATGGAAGTATTATTGTAAACTATTATATTACGGTGATTGTCTATATGTAGAAATCATCAGATGTTGAAAACCTTTAATTTAAATATTCAATAATGGTGTGCCTTTTCAAAAGAATGCAATGTTTACAAAACGTATCATATAGAGGTCAAATACCTCGCATTGAAATCGATAAATGACGTGTTCGTCCATATGGATTTGGAGCGATCGTCACAAGTGTTAAAACTTAACAAATAGTTCCAAAATACATTTGTAATAAGCCTAAAATTTATAGAACTCATTTTTGGATCACCGTTTATTTTAAAATAATATAAGTTCCTTTTTAATTCGTTTACTATCAATTGAATGACAAATGAGCGTTTTCGTCGTTTACTAAATAACTTCGAAATTTCTTATATATATATATATATATATATATATATATATATATATATATATATATATATATATATATATATATATATATATATATATATATATATATATATATATATATGTATATAACATACCTTATATATTCACTTTTATAATAAATTTTAATATATCTTATATTAATTTACATATTTATTTATAACAAATTGTATATTGTATATAATAGTTTATTAATATTCTTATGCATAATTATTTATATTTACTTATTTATATATATTTATCTATTTACAAATAATGGTTCGTGAATCGTCAAAAATGGTCGAAGTCAAATGATTTCATAAAACAAATTCAAAATTTTGAGACTCAATATTACAGACTTTGCTTATCGTATCAAAATTAAATAAGAATTAAGTTTAAATTTGGTCGGAAATCTCCGGGTCATCACAGTACCTACCCGTTAAAGAAATTTCGTCCTGAAATTTGATCTAGGTCGTCATGGCTAACAATAAAAATGTTTTCATGACGAATATGAGTCAATACATAGGGTTTTATCATTATTGAAAAATATGGATAAAACAATTTGATTACGCGAAGCGTACGAGTGAAGCTATCACAAAAGAGTGAAATGAGAAATAAAGATTCATCTTGACATTTGATGTAGTCACGGTTGAATTCCGGAATTCAAGGAATTTAAAGAAAATCTTCGAATCTATAAAAGATCTGATTCTTCGGTAATTCAGGAAATTAGGATTCTCTTTAATTTAATATGATCATCTGCCTCGATCGTTACGTCTGATATTTCGCTATAAATCCACCCTCTTTGTTTTCTTTATATTTTGGAGTTCCATCCTTTTTGTTTTCTCTTCCCGACTTTAAGTCAAGTAAAAAATGGTCAAGAATTCATAGGTATGAAGTTTAGAATGAACATAACTAATGTTTTGAGAGAGGGATTGCAATAGCACGATCTTGATTGGTCAAATTACCAGAATTCAAGAGAAAAGATTATACTATCAAGAAAATATGTTCTTGATATGTTTGGAGATTAGATAGAATATAAGAGTCGGGTAACATGGTACATGATTATGTTATGATTCTGTGAATCATCACGTTCCATTAGAAACTCAGCATGAATTACTGTAATATAATCACGTTGATCAAGTGTCATTATATTATACTAACTCATGCTTCAGTTCCCAACACTACTTCAAAAACATTCATATTTTAAACTCGAAGGTTTCAGAATTTAGAAACTAAAATAGTTTCTTTTATGATGTAACACAGATAGCGTGGAGAGATAATTAATATCGGACGAGAATATTTATGAAGATATCTTCAGAAATATCGAGGATATATATAATGAAAGATACGATGATATCTTAGAATTTCTAATATCGATGGATGATGATGAAGATTTGTCCGTAAAGGTTTAGAGTCAGGAGCAAGGTATTCTTTAATTATTTCAGTAGATATTGAATCATTTGGATTCTTTGAAGACAGGTTTAGTCTTTGTGATTTGTCCACAGCCTCCTTCATGGTTTGCTCAATCCGTTTTCCAGTTCTAACTTTTCTGAGCTTTGCCAACATACTATTTTTATCATCAAACTTTTGGCTGTTAAGGTCGTTTACAGTTTTTGCTGCTTCATTCAGCTTTTTCAACATTTCGAGTATGATTCGCAGACTGGTTGCTTTTCAGAATTTCAGAAATGAAGATCGTAATTCAAAGAGATAAATGTTATATGTATACATATAACTGTTGGCTTGGATTAGCTGCGAAATTCGAGAGAAATGATTGAAGATTTTTGGTATGACAATTATCATTACAAGATACAGAGAATACATGATAGGGTTTCAATGAATGTAATGATTTTTCGGAAAATCAAAGATCAATGAAGTTGCTGGTAATTTTACTGATAATGTGGTGGGATATAAACAGTTCCCCGGTAATGATAAAAGAGCACGCATATATATATATATATATATATATATATATATATATATATATATATATATATATATATATATATATATATATATCAAGGTTATAATAAGGTTGTTTTGAACGAAAAGTCGAAGTTGACTTGCTGGAGCTGTGAAAAAATTGGCTAATTTGGAAAGAGATTGCAAAGTTATTTTCGGTAATAACAACGCCAAGGAGCTAGCACGGATACGTGTTAAATGTTTACTCAGGTTCCAAGAGTTTTCAGGTGCATAACTATATGCATAAATCTTTCCTTCCGTAGATGAAATGCAGTTGGTTCATCCTCTCGATTGAGGTGTTTTCAAGAATCATGAAAGGTTTGAATGCAGATGGTAATCGTCGAGATACAAATGAGGTTTAAGATGAAATCAAGTGGCAAACTTGAAGAAATGTTTAGTTTCATATGTTATAATCAATATTTTAATTCATTTTAATTGTCCAATGTTATTAGTCCACAATAGTAGTCCACAGTTCGTAATTCAATAATTCATATATAATATTCGAATTAATTAATACGTATCGTGACCCATTGTATACATGTCTCAGACTCGATCACAACTCAAAGTATATATATTATTGTAGAATCAACCTCAACCCTGTATAGCTAACTCAAGCATTTCTGCATATGGAGTGTCTATGGTTATTCCAAATAATATATATAGATGCGTCGATATGATATGTCAAAAATCTTGTATACGTGTCCCGATATTTAAAGTGCGTAAAATAAATAACAGAAATTAAATGACGATAAATAAAATTGCGAGAATATAAATTGCGATAAATGAATTGCGATAAATAAAATGTAATCAGTTAGCTAGGATCAGTTAGCTAGGAACAGTTAGCGTAGATTCTTAACAAAAATTTTCTCATAGTTAATTTGTTTGTTTCTAACAAATTTTATTTTCTCCAATGTTTTCTTCATTATGCCACTTGTTGGATCTCGATAAGTCAAAATCCAATATGAAATTGAATAAAAATGGTTATTCTGTGGTGAACGGATTCGTATATCTGTAGATGTAAGTAGGATAGTAAATGACCGTTGAATCAGATTCGAAAAATGTACAGTGTAACTTATTAATGTGAAATCTAAATATTCCTCGGGTATTACCTATCCGTTAAAATATTTTTCACCATTAACAGTTTGTACGAAAGAATTTTTAATTACAATCCTTATGAAAATATACTTACATATATATTTCCTTCAGATGTAATCATGGATTTAATGAGTCAATATGATATTAATCTCATTTGATTTATCGTTAAATCTAGAATACATAATCTCTAAAACATTAGAGATTACATAATCGCCATGAAGAATGAAGGTAATTGATGTAGAAATATACGTAGAACGATGATTATACTTGAGGTACAGAATGAGATGTTGAGGCATGGATTGTTGATGGTACGGTTGGTGCCGGTGATGTTGCTGAAGCTGGTACGTTTTGCCCAATATTTTCCAAGGCTACAACTCGGGCGCGAAGCTCGTTGACTTCTTCTATTACACCGGGATGGTTGTCGGTTCGGACGAGCGGATGAATAAGATCTAGAATTGTGGATAGAATATAATCGTGTTGAGCTACTCAAGAAATGAGGATGAAAATGGTGTTTCGGATAGGTTCGCCGGTAAGTGCTTCAGGTTCTTCGCCAAGGGGGCAATGTTGTAGATGGAAGGAATCACCTTCTTCTTGTCTCCAGTGATTAAGTAGACTACGAACACATCCCCAATTCATCCAGAATAGGTGATGGATGATTGGATGATCCATTCCGTCACACTGCTTTCAGAGCTCAAGTGTGTATCCATATCGGAATAGCTGTCGGAATCCGAGGAACTTGAACTAGTGACGAGTTCCATTTCGTATGAGTAAATAAAGGATTTTTCGATATGAAATGATTTTTGGCTATCGGATGGTATTATAATTGCATAGAATATCTGTATATATAGAACAAAAGATTTCGTAGATTACGGAGGAATTTACGGAATATGTCAGGCAAAGTTTACAGTAACAGATACGCTAAGATATGAAATAGTAGATACGCTAAGATATAAATTTTGTCTATACCCTATTCATGTAATCAATGCAGTAAGATGTGTCTAGACTAACAATGATAAGCATGTAACTTTTGACACGAAATGATAAGCAAAACTTTTGACATGCAAACACGGTCAAAGTCCAGACTCACTAATGCATCTAAACAACTATCAGTTAGATACCAACTGAAATGCCCCGTCCTAATCCATCTGGACGAATACATTACATTTGGTTACATCGCGAGGTACTTGACCTCTATATGATACATTTTACAAACATTGCATTCGTTTTTAAAAGACAAACTTTCATTACATCGACAGTTAACGGCATGCATACCATTTCATAATATATCCAACTATAATTGACTTAGTAATAATCTTGATGAACTTGACGACTCGAATGTAACATCTTTTGAAATATATCATGAATGACTGCAAGTAATATCTCTAATATGAGTAAATGCACAGTAGAAGATTTCTTTAATACCTGAGAATAAACATGCTTTAAAGTGTCAACTAAAAGGTTGGTGAGTTCATTAGTTTATCATAAATAATCATTTCAGATAGTATAATAGACCACAAGATACTCATATTTCGAAAACAATCTGTGCAGGTTTGCTCACTGCTGGAAAATCATTCATACGATATATAAACACCTGGTAATCGACCTTAACAACATGCATATAGAATATCCCCTGCATACCGGCATTCCGCACGGTCATGCAAAAGCATACAAACAGGCCACTCTTTTAAATATGATGGTTGTGTACACCTCACAAACAGATCATATCTTTTAAAGCTGGTGGTTGTGTACCTATTTCGAAGTACTAAAGCAGTTCAAATTCTCTGACTGGGGCTTGTGAGTGCCCATAGATCTATCTTTAGGATTCGCGTCAATTAGGAGCTCGGTTTCCTAATTCTTAGATTACCAGACTATAAAGGGGTGATATCCAGTGTACTCGTAACTCAATCGTAGAATGTTTTTAAGTACTTGTGTCTATTTCGTAAAACAGTTATAAAACAGCGCATGTATTCTCAGTCCCAAAAATATATATATTGCAAAAACATTTAAAAATGGAGTAATGAAACTCACGCATATAAATATTGTAAAACAGTTAATAAAGCATTTGCATGTATTCTCAGCTCAAAAATGTAAAGGGTAAAAAGGGCAAATGAAACTCACCATACTGTATTTTGTAGTAAAAATACATATGATGATACTGAACAATACAGGGTTGGCCTCAGATTCACGAACCTATATCATTCATTTTTGTATTAAAACATATTCTTGTAATCGAACAATATTTATATTATTGATAATTTATATATGATAGGTCAGATCATGTTGAGATTGAGAGAAAAGATAAGATATAGTGAGATTCGGTATATAGGAAGAAGACTCGGTATGAGAGAGAATCGGTACAAATTAAATTCCACAGCTTCTAGAACTCAGTTACAATGTAATGGCTATCTAATTAGGAATACATAGGTTCCTTATATAGTCCTCTTCTAAGGAACCTTCATTTAAGCTTAATTCACATTAACACTATACAACTTCGAGGTCCTAACAATCTCCCCCTTAGTGTTAAATGTGAACTTTACAATATAATCCTATCGAAAACTAAAGGAACGTTGTTCCTCTGAAGTGAACTTTAGATTTGAATCCCTTGAGATTCTCATATCTTCGTATATTCACTCTTGTTTTGAGACGACTTTTCAATCTTGTGAGAATGTACTTGACAATCTCATTATCTTCAGTTGAATAGCAGTTATTGATCAGTCTCCATCTCATGTATTTGAAAGCATACATCAATGCTCCGTCTGAGTATCTTCTGAAATCTGAGACTCTGATGAAGATCTTTTTATAGTGAGAATTGACAAATGCAAACCCATATGGACAGTCGCTCACTTCAAGTAAGGACATGTATCTTAACTCTTCAATCACTTGATTTGGCGGTTTGATTCCGAGCTTTTTGTGTCCAGATTCCAATCCCATTTAAAAAGCATGAACAGACATCCATCTCATTGAATCAAGAATAAACCTGTAGACTGCCTTCATTGCAGTAGCATGATAAGTTGTTGCAGATTCATTCAAGTTAATCAAATAATTGTAAATGAAAATAATGTCGTCCATCTTCAGTTTATCAAAATCCGCTTCTGAAAACTAATAATCCTCATCATCCATTCTTGTAACATGAAATAATGGCATCTTCACTTCATCCTTATTAATCATCAAAATCTTATTTATGCTTTTGATCTCTGAATTCCGCTGAATTTGAAGTTTCTCTTCATTCTTCAATTTAAATTTATTGTGAACACTCAGATAAGCTTTGAGATATTCTGGTTTCTTATGATATTTCCATGCACCCAGAACACTCATTGATGCAGAAAGGACAAGATCAGAATCACCATAGATTCTATACGCTTGTTGTTCAATGAATGGTGAACGAAGAATCTTTTTCTCTTCATCCTCACTTAGTTGGTAATCAGCATCACGCTCAAGAACAATCTCTGCAGTTTGAAATGGAACATTCAAATCAGGAGGATTCATAGTATCTTCTTTGCCATTAGAGAAAATCTCCTTTTCGAAGTGTATTCCGAATTCATCAGTTGGAGATGTCAAGTTAACAAATTGATGATTATTGAATTCATTGGTGATACTAGATGACCCCTTCAAAATATCTTCAATGTTGTCAAAATTTTGATTGTTCTCTTGAGATGACTTATTCTCTGATTGATCAGTTGTATCCATAATCATTAACATCCCTGAGTCACCCTCTCTCTGACTTTCTAATTCATCTAGAAAACTTTCACACTGCTGGATTTCCTCAATTTCATCACTACCGGAATCAGATATATCAACAACATCTTTATCCTTCTGTTGACTAGATGTACCAGCTTCATAACCACTGGACCGATGACCACTTTGTCTATTCTCCCCCTCATGAAGATTATCGGCATTGAAATCATCATGATCAGGCATATGAATTGGTCCAGGTGACTTGCATGAAGAGAAAGGATACACTATCCTTGCTTGCTCAAGATAAATCATCATAGTCTCGCGAACTTCATCAAGATCAGTCCATTTAGCAAACTCAGCAAGATAGAGCTCCTCCACCTCATTGTCAGAGAGATACTGTAATCCATATCTATTTAAAATCCGAGAAGGTAACCCAGTTGGTGAAACAACGGTGTAACCATGAACAAAAGCAGCATCAGCAGCATCTGTTGAAGGCGATGTCGATGGAAGTGTGTGAGTTGCCATGAGGGCAGGTAAGCATGATTGTGCGGTATTATTCTTATATGTAGGGCTGTACATACTACTAGTCAGATTCGTGATATCCCCTTCTGATGGAGGTTGGGTAACAATCGGAGTTGTCACCGGCGAAGTTTCTATCGAAGCATCCGCCTCCATGACTTTAGTCTCATGGGACTCTGACAAAGTAGCAGAACTACCCGTCAATTTAGCTCTCGCAGAGATATTGCTATCTCCGACTCCTGAAATCATTAATATACCATGAGGTGGTAAATCTCTTTCAGTTAAAGACTCTTCCTCCAGACCCTGAGATTCAGAGTCCGGAAGAGAAGTGGTTTGATCCAATGGATCACTTTCATGAACCAAGGGATCAGTCTGCTGGAAGTCTGATAAATATCCCGAAGGATTGTCATGTTGACTCGTTTCCATGGGACGCAGCAGATCTTCCTTATCAAGATAAGCCGGACCTCAAGACCCTATTGTACGTTAAGGCACAGGAGGATTTCCAGCCGATACGCAGGGTGCCTTTTTAAGACTTTTTGGCTCCCCTTCGGCCGTTCTGGACTTCAATGATTGAGTTTCCTCAATCGATTGAGTCAACACAGACTTTACTGCAGAGGAAGACTTTACTTCCTTAGATGCCGAAGAAACCTTGCTTTGTAGGATTTATTATTAAGTCATGTTTAGATTAGCTGGGCTTAGTGGTCTTTTTACCATCCGTGCGTTTAAATCTCTTGCCTACCAAAACTTGCGCTTCATTTAGCGTAGGGCTTACTATTATTATTGGATGTGATACGGAGATGGGTGAGGGTGACCTGATTGGTTCTAGGTCATGGTCCGTATCACCAACGGTAGTAGTAACTGTTTGGCGGACGATAGGTGTCGAAGTCCTAGATCTAGTTACTCGTTGGGTTGGCGGAGTCTGAATCATCTCATCAGGTATATATCGAGTTCTCTTAGGAGAATGTTCGGGAGATGATTCAGATGCTGTTGCTGAAGTGTCGATGTCACTGCTCACTTCGGGTGTTGTGGAAAGGGTTGGTTCAATCCTAGTTGGACTAGGTTCCCTGATCCTCACGGGTTGAGCTTAGTGTGCTGCCCTAGATCGTTTAAGGTTCACCCTAAGTGGAGGATTAGCTGGCCCGGGTGGTTGAACTACAGGTTCCTCTACAACCTCTGGGGCTGGAACCGCGGCGGGTTCAACTTGTTCTTGTTGTACCGGGTTCGGAAGAGGTATTCCTACAGCCTCAAAATAAGAACGCATACGAGCGTCTTGGGGTTTAGCTAGCCTCACTAGCCAATTTGGAATCGGCGCAGTGAATTGATTATCAGATACCGTCGGGGTATTCATCTTCAGCTCCGCAAATAGTTTCATTTGTAATCCATGTGTACCTGGTACAAATGTATTTGCATTTCTGCAAGCATTTATAGCATCATGGATAAAGATACAGAAAAACCTTTCGCAAGGAATGTATAAACCCCTTGGTTTATCAACTTGAGCTTGAACCAAATCCCATATTAGTTCTGCATAGTCAGGAGTTTCTACGCTTATGAAAGAGTAGAACAACTTCAGCATTGGCACAGTCAGGCTGTCGGATCCACTCCTTATCATCAGCAAGCATCGGTTGATGATTGAGAAGATCACGTACCACCTTGAATACAGATATTTCTTCTGAAACTTAGCTGGAGGAACATTGCGGGCTCCAACATAACCAAGATCAAAGACAGATGACATCATCTGTTGAGTAGCAGGAAAAGCAGGAGCATTCTGCACAATAGGAAGTCTGAATATCCTCCTGAAATCAGCTTTAGTGATACTCCTCCTCCCTTGAACTCCTCTCAGTTGAAATTCAAAACGAGCTTGTGTTCCCTCTGGATTTTCAGCAGTAGGTTATGTAGCTTCCACAAACCTAATTATTCTGTTAAGTAGCTCCAGATCTGTTACAGGTACACTGACTGTAGAGTTTAGAGCAGGCCACAGAGTGTGCCTCTCTAGAATTGTAGTCCAGTAATTGCAGGAAATGTTGGTTTCAGAGTTGATGAAGTGATTGTTCGCCATTTAGCTGTATAAATAAAAAATAGAAGACCACAAGATATTTAACATAAAGTACATATCTCTATTCTTATTTGCCTTTGAAATCCTTTGTATTTTTCAAGTTTTATATTTTATGATTTTTATGATTTTTCTAAGATATAAAAATCCTTTATTCTCAAATATGAACAAGTAATTAACAATCATGACATTCATATAATATTCATCACAATACAAATTCATCATGCAAAATCAATTATATAACACAAAGAATCAGAACAACACTTGATCAATTTTTTAAACACATTTCAAGCAGATTCGGTAGTCATGAAAACTTGAGATTCTGTAACCAAATAAGCTTGAGTTTTCAGATCAGAAAGATATAGAATAAACATGTTAAGTGTTTGAAGATAAAAATCAGAAATTTTCAAGGTACCAAAAGTCAGATTCGGTATCAAGAGAAGAACAGATTCGGTATCTCCAAAATTAACATAAAGACACTCAAACATGCATATTCTATCATGTAAAATCACAACCATAATCAATTAACCACTCAATTAGAAGTAGAACATGTTAATTGTATGAACAGACTCGGTACTATAGATAGAACATATTCGGTAGATACAGAATCCATCAAACAATCAATTAAACATGTAATCAAGCTCGGTCAAATGATAGATCAATCAATATAACTCAGAGTAGACAAGAATTCATGTTAATTAATCAAATCAATTGAGTTTAATCAAAGATTAAAAGAATACGACTCAGACTCGGTATAAACAACAGAATTTCAAAATTAAGAGTCACAATCTAGTTATTTTGATCTTTTCTGGTTGAAAAACATTTAATTATCTCAGATCTACACTTATGTATCTAAAGCAATGATTAAAATGAAATTATACCAAAGATTTGAAGAAACAGAAGAACGGATTTGGTAGATTAGGCAGATTCGGTATGATCAGTAAGACTCGGTAGGTGATTAAGCACAGTAAGAGAGTTGTTTGACTTTGACCCTCCTTTTATAGATACCGAAGATAAAATACCGAATGGGCTTTACCGAATGGGCCTATTTTACCGAATTCAGTTCACTTTTCAAAACTTTATCAATTTAACTTCAAAATCTTGACAAATTGACTTTTCTTCTTAAAATTCATTTCAATCTTTTCATGAAAAACAATTCTGAGACAATTTTTGAAAACCTTAGAACTTACCGAATCTGTACTTTTGGATGTCAGATTCGGTATAATGCTAAAAATAGCATTTTATTCAGTAAAAATCAAATATTTTTGGATTTTATCGTTTCCAATTTTTATGAATTTTCCAAAATAAGATTTGTACTTAAAAGAACTTTGAATTTTGTGAACAAAGTGAAAATCTTCAGTGATACCAATTGTTAAAACGGATTGCATACTGAGATGTATACAAGTCTTAGTGAATTATTTTAGATATAAAACAAAGAATTTATGAATTCACTTTTAAAAAACAATATTTTTGAGTAATTTTCATTTTATCCCTTTTTCTCCCCCTCAAAATGTGATATACAAGAACGTAAATCAGCATTTTGATAAATTACCCTAGAAAATGAATTAACTCCCCCTTGAAATATGATATCAATGAGTTACTTCCCCCTTACGTAACCATCGAACAATTATATCCAGGAAGTTATCATAAATCTAAAGGCTCCCCCTTAAAAGATGATATCCAAAGCATATGAAAGTAGTTGCTCCCCCTAGAGAGTATCTACTCCCCCTAAACACAAGATCCCAAGAATAAGTCGCAACAGATATAAGGAATATCAAGCACTATACTCTACCATGTCAATCTCTTTGATCAAGAACTTTAGCCTAAGTTCATCTAACGGCTTAGTGAACATGTCAGCTAATTGCACTTTGGTAGGCACAAAGTATAACTCTACATCCCCTTTCTCTACATGGTCCTTAATGAAATGATAGCGAATATCTATGTGTTTAGTCTTAGAATGTTGGACCGGGTTGCTTGTTATTGCAATAGCACTTTGTGAATCACAGTAAATTGGGGTCATAGAAAACTTAAAGCCATAGTTTGAAAGTTGAATTTGCATCCACAAAACTTGTGAACAACAATGAGCTGCAGCAATGTACTCAGACTCAGCAGTTGATAAAGACATACAGTTCTGCTTTTTGGATGACTAACCAACTAGCCTATTCTCCAACATCTGAATTGATCCAGATGTGCTTTTTCTATCAACATGGTAACCGCCATGATCCGCATCAGTGTAAGCAGTGAGATTGAAATCGGATCCATGAGGATACCAGATCCCAAGGTTAGGTGTACCTTTAAGGTACTGAAAAATCCTAACAACCGCTTTGGAATGAGATTTATTAGGGTTTGACTGAAAGCGGGCACAGACAGTTACAGCAAGTGTAATGTCGAGTCGACTTGCAGTCAGATACATTAAAGAACCAACCATGCTTCGATAAAGTGTAACATCAAAGGGTTCCCCATTAGCATCAGCATCCAGTAAAGTCCTCATTGGGGTTGTCATTGGTTTTAAAGCAGTCATTTTAAAACGTTTTAGCATATCATTAATATACTTTGTTTGACTGAGAAAAATCCCATTTGGTAATTGTTTTACTTGTAACCCCAAAAAGAAATTTAACTGGTCAAGAATGCTCATTTCGAATTTGTTGGCCATAAGGTCACCAAATTCTTTGCATAAGGCAGGGGACGTGGAACCAAAAATAATGTCATCAATGTAAATTTGAACCAAGAGAATGTGACCGTGGTTTTTACGAATGAATAGTGTTGTATCAATCATTCCACGAGAGAAGCCGTTGTCCAGCAAATACTTTGTTAAGGTCTCGTACCATGCACGCGGTGCTTGCTTCAGACCATACAAAGCTTTCTCCAAGTAGTATACGTGAGTTGGATGAATAGGATCGACAAAGCCTTCTGGTTGATCGACATAGACTTCCTCTTGAAGATGACCATTCAGAAAAGCAGTTTTGACATCCATTTGAAACACCGTGAACTTCATATGAGAAGCAAATGCAAGGAAAAGACGAATAGCCTCAATCCTAGCAACCGGAGCAAACGTTTTGTCATAATCAATACCCTCTTATTGTTGATATCCCTTTGCCACAAGACATGCCTTATTCCGAACCACAATTCCATCAGAATCCTTCTTGTTCTTAAAAATCCACTTAACCCCTATTGGTCGTTGACCAGTTGGTCTTGGAACCAATCGCCATATTTTTAACCGTTCAAATTGATTGATCTTTTCTTGCATTGCAACCACCCAGTTCGGATCTAGTAATGCTTGAGCGACCGTTGTTGGTTCAATCTTACTAAGAAAGGCAGTATATAAACACATATTCCAAGTAGCCCTTCGAGTTGAGACTGAAGCAGATGCATCACCAATAATAAGATCTATTGGATGACTTTTAGTCCATCGGTTGTGTGGAAGAGGTTGTACATCAGTGGTATCCATTGAAACATCAACCGTTGTTGACGTTGAGCCTTGATCCGCTTGATCTGATGTAACGTTATCTAATGGATTCAATTGAATATCTGGAGAAACAGCTGGAGTTATATCAACTGATGAATCTTGAATTGGTTCAAGATTATCAGTAACAGGAGGTGGTAGGGAGGATGAAGAAGCAACAGGTGAATCAGTTGGTGTTGTATCTTCATCAAAAAGACTTTGTTGAGTCTCCACAGTAGTTGACTGTGACGGTGTAACCAGTATGGCTTAAACATTTGAACTCAGTTGAGGAGCATAAAGACTATCAAACAAGATATCCAGTTCCTCTGATGTAACCGTAGGAACACCCTTCGTCGAGAAAATTAAGTTTTGCGCGGAAGAAGAAGTAGCCAGGTTAGGATCGAGTTTTGAACTGAGTTGTTCAAAAGCCATTCCCGAAAATTCATCGAACTTGACATTGATGCTCTCTTTAATCATTTTTGTCCGTTTGTGATAAACCCGATAAGCAACTTTGTTCGAAGAATAACCGAGAAATATGGCTTGATCACCATTTGGATCAAACTTTCCAAGGCTGTCAAAATCGTTAAGCACATAGCATATACAACCAAAGACACAGAAATATTTGACATTCGGGCATCTACCATATAATAACTCATATGGAGTTTTATCAAAATGTTTATTAATAATACAACGATTTTGGGTATAGCATGCCGTTGAAATGGCCTCCCCCCACATTTTTGGAGGTAGTTTGGAGTAAGCAAGCATCGTTCGAGCTGCTTCGCACAACGTACTATTACGTCGTTCGACTACTCCATTCTGTTGGGGGGTCCGAGCAGCAGAGAACTGATGTTCAATGCCTTGGTCTTTCAAATAACTATCAAGCAGGTCATTCTTAAATTCCATCTCATTATCAGTTCGAATGCTCTTAACATGTTTGTTAAAAGAGCGTTGAGTCTTTTTAATGAACTCAATGATAATGACGGGGGTCTCTGACTTAGTTCGCAAAAGAAAAATCCATGTAAAATGAGTATAGTCATCGACAATGACAAGCACATGTTTCTTGCCATCGAGGCTAGAAATACGCATGGGTTCACATAAGTCCATATGCAATAGTTGCAAAGACGATGAAGTACTGGGGTTTTTCTTAAGCGGATGATAAGTCCGTTTCAGCTTACCCATCGCACATGATGGACACACATGATGCTTATCATAGTGAAAGGTAGGAATACCATCAACTAAGTGTTTAGAGACTAGTCGATTGATACCCTTGTAATTCAGGTGTGACATCCGATGATGCCATAACCATGAATTTTCTTTGGTAGAACGAGTGGTCAAACACATGGTTGTATGTGAAGGTGCATCACTGAGGTCAATAGTGTATAGTGAAGCACACCGTTTACCAACAAGAAGATCATTTCCTTCGGTGGATTGCACCGAGCATTGTCGACGTTCAAACAGAACTTTAAGATCTCCATCGCAGAATTGACTTACACTAAATAAACTGCACCCCAAACCTTCAACATATGAAACCCGTTTGATTGTTATGCCATTTTGCTCAAAATATCTGTAACCCGTTATCGCTGCAATTTCATCATTTCCAAAAGTAACCATTCCTAGGAATTTGTCAATGAAGTTGACAAGCAAGGATTTATCGCCCGTCATGTGTCGAGAACAACCGAAATCGATATACCAAATACAGACACCGAAACCTTGTAAATGTGAATTTCCTAGAGTTTAGGCACCCAAAGTTTCTTGGGTCCTCTACGGTTAGTACCAACAATAAACTTTGGATCAACGACAAGATAATCACGTAAAGCATCATGCAGTTTAGACAATAAAGCATCATTTAAAACCACATTACATGAAGTATCATATGCAATATCAAGTTTTACATCGTTATCAGAAGTCTTAACACACAACTTATTCCAAGTAGATGTTTTGTGCACAGATGAAAATTGAAAAACATGAGATGATTTCCTAGGCCGACTAGCAGATTGCGTTGGTTTGGATGCTACTTTCTTAGTCGTGGACTTAGGAACCCATACAGATTTGTAATTCAAGTTTGAATTATGACCTGTGACACGAGAAACACCTTTTTAGTTAGACGTCCAAACTCTTCAGTTGACACATGAGATGATTGATTTTGCAAAATTTCCAATTTGATTTTACGTTCTTTTGCATCATACTCACTTAAATCAGGTTTAGGACTTGTGTGTTGTGTGGACTTAACTGATGTTGTTAAAAGACTCGCTTTTGAAGTATTTTTCATTAGAATCATAGGAATCTTTTCAGTTAACACAGAACCATCGGGAGAATGAACCTTTTTGACAATAAATTGAGTTGTAGAAACAACTTTTGAACCAGGATTGCCAAATTGAGAACAGAGAGGATTTCTAAGAATAGTAATGGGTTTTACATCCTTAGATGTTGACATTCCCTTTCCTTTCTTAGTAATCCCACCAATACATTCAAGCACATTGGTTTCAACATTAGACGATTGCTTAAGTGTGTTAGCCTGTTTCAGTTGAATTATCTTTTGTTTTAAGCTTCTAATCTCAAGACATAATTTTTCAGCAGAAACTATCACTTCACCCTCCTTAAAAGCATAGGAACATTCTTTCTTAGGCAGTGAAGGCAATTTATCACACAGAGCAAGCATTTGTTCTAATGATTGGCACTTAAGTTGTAAGTCAATATTCTCCTTTTCTAGTTGAGCTACTATACGATTCAAATTCCGTACAGCAGGTAAATACAAATAATAATCGTGCAAAGGATTAAGTTGACTTTCAAAATCTATCAGAGGTTCAATGATCGGTTCAGTATGAGGTTCTACTTTTTCATCTAAAGAATTTTGACCTAGAGATTCTGTCTCAAAGAAAACAGTTAGTTCATGTACTAGGTCTTCACGGAAAACATTATCAGAACATGCAGGTAAAGCAGGTAGAACTGGTTTCACATCAAAAGTTGGTTCATCAAACACCTCATCTATGTTAACAATGCTAGAACTAGGTTTGTTAAACACGTCATTCTCAAGCATTAAAATGTATTTCTCTAGCATGAGTGTAGGAATGTAAACCAATCTACGTGTCGGCACATAATTAGCACATTGCACATTCTTTTCAATTTCAACAAGTTCCTTCAAAAAAGCAGGATTTGATTTACCCATTTTTGCATTAATTTTCTCATACATTAAGCTAATTTGATGGTATTTTTTAGATTTGCGATTAACAATAATATCATCAAAATCAGCATCAGAAGAATGCACAAAATGAGGTGGTAAACTAGCTTGAAAGTAATCAGAATGATATAATCTTGGAATCTTTTTGGAAGCTCCATCTAAGATCTTAGGATCTTCAAAACCCAACCCCCACTTTTCACCATGAATCGTTTTTGGTCTATTCATGAAAATCATTTGTTTTGAAAGTTCCATATCCATGATAGCTTTGGATTGCTCTGTTCGATAGAGAAAAACTCTATCGAGCAAGTTGAGCTTTCATTAGAACAGACTCTTTTGACAGTGAAGAGATTTCAGTGTCTTTTTCAATTATTGCGTTTTTCAAATGAATAATTTTCTTGTTTAGCTTTGAAAGTGTGGGTTCATGTTGGTTTTTTAAATAAGAAAGATCTTTTTCTAAGAATTGAACTTTTTCTGCAAGTCGTTCAGATTTTAAACGATAATCAGTTCGTTCGACTTTAATCGGATGAATTGATTTTTTAAGATCTTCCAACTCAGATTCCGAGGAGCTGAGTTGGACGGTCAACTTTTGCAATTCTGATTGTAATTTGGATGAAGATGGTTTGGTCTCAGAAAGTTTAATTTTGTCTTTTAAAATCTTGTTTTTAGATTTTAAGCCTTTGACTTCTTTTGACATTGAGACCAGATTCTTCATCAAGTCATTTTGCATTTTTATAAATTCAGGTGAGATTTCAGTTGATTGTACCTCATCATCGTCAGATGTTGAGTCAGAATTCTCCAATGCTTCCTTAGCTTTGATGAGCTTAGTCACCTTGCAAACATTTGCATGTTCCACCTCTGAGTCTGAATCATCAGTCTAGTTAAACCAAGTATCATCAACCGGTTTCAGCTCTCCCCCATTTTCCACAATCTTAGCCATCAATATTTTCTTCTTGTAGTAACCTGCGTCCTTCTTCTTAGGCATCTTGCACTCACGAGAGTAATGACCAGCTTTGCCACAATTGAAACAGATTGAATCTTCCTTCTTGGAATCATCAGCACGTTATTGTTTGGATTGATCAGCTTTCTTATAGTACGAGGAAGATGATGAGTGTTTGCATTGATTGCTTGATTTGCCTTTAAACTTGTGTTTGTTCAAGGCGTTTGTGAACATGGCTGCCATCTTGACTAATTCAAGGTGTGAATCATCAACATCAGAAAGATTCAACTCTTCAGAATCAGTTGATTCTTCAACAAGCACTTTCTTGGACAAGCTTTTGGAAAATGATTTGCTCTTCTTTTTGGCAATTAGAGCAAGAGGATCACTTGGAGATGACTCTTTCCTTCCTTCTTGAAGTTTAGACACTTCAGGTTGGTAATGCATAAGAACTCCAACAAGCTCATGAATAGTCAACTTGTCAATATCTTTGGTAGATCGAACAGTGGTTCCATAAGGAAGCCAATCAGCATTGAGCTTTTTGAGGAATTTCATGTTGACTTCAGCATGTACTTTTACAATCTTACACCTTTTCAACTCATTGAGAACACCATTGAAACGACGGTAGGTATCCTTGAGTAGTTCTTCTGGTTCCTGCTTGAAATCTTCATACAATCCCAGAGCCTTATTCAATTTAGTAACGTCTGACATGTCATAACCTTCTTGTTGTCATTTGATCTCATCCCATATATCTTTTGCAGTAGTGTTGCTATCAAAATTTTCAAATAGCTCATAAGGGATAGCTTGCATGACAATATTCTTAGCCTCTATGTCACCCTGAGCTCTTTCACGTTTATCACCAGAAAGTTCATAGACTGGAATTGGCATACCAGTATTCGGATGAAAATCAACAACTGGACCATCTCTCAGAGAAGCCCATATATGTTTAGCTTTCTCACCCTTATAGTCTATGTACTGAGTGATACAATGAAGCCACTGAGTGTACTTGCCATCAAACAACACTGGAGATTGGGATCCGATCCAATGATAAGAGTATCTTGAGTAGACATCTTAAATTGAGGTAGATTCGGTATAGATTCGGTATTAAACACAATCTATGATCAGGGTTCAGTATAAAATCTAACAAGAATGTCAGATTCGGTAAAGATTCGGTACAGTAGCAGATTCGGTAAGTGGTTCGATACTGTAGCAGATTCGGTAACAATTCGGTATACCAGATTCTGTATCAGAAACTGATAAGAATCACAAGTAACACACCCAAATTCGGTATGGATTCGGTAACCACACAACTTGAAGCCTCAGAGTACTTAAAACCAAAGAATTAAGTGAAACTGAGATTCTGATTCGGTAAATGACTCGGTAGTCAAATTCTGTAAAATATTATGTGTAAACTCAATCCAATTCCCTTGAATTAGATTCGGTAACCTTGCTGCACAAGAAAACAAGTTAGTAACAAATAGAATATCAATGATACCGAAGATTCAGGATACCGAATGTCAACTGTAGCAGTTGACAATACCGAGTCTAAGTCTAAAACTTAGAAATATAATAGAATTCTTTCTCAAACCACACCAATTAGTTGCGTATGAACAAACCGAATGTGATAGAATCACAAACACACCACAATCTGCAACACTTAAGATGAATTTCCAGTAATGAAGCAGATTCGGTATGACAGTTACGATACCGAATGTTGATCAAATCTTCAAAACTTGAAGAATTGGAGAAATTGAACCGACAGAAATGTGATTTAACACCTCACGAATACAACTGAATCTTTAAATCTTCACAAAACACCAGAATCAAGCTTGAATTAAGCAATATCGAGAGTTTTAGCCACAAACTCTAAAAATCAACTTGATTCTCCATAATTGAAGTTAAAAAGCTGTAATGATGATCGAAACTCTTTCTAATAGACCTAATACACCTTCGCTGAACTTATCACAAGAATCTGAGCGTCAGATTATCAAATTCGATAGTACCGAATCTGATTCATTCTACCGAGAGTATTCAGATTCTGTAATCTACAATCTCTGGATCGATATAGTGATGTAGAATCACTTCCTGGAAGCTCTGATACCAAATGATAGGTCAGATCATGTTGAGATTGAGAGAAAAGATAAGATATAGCGAGATTCGGTATATAAGAAGAAGACTCGGTATGAGAGAGAATCGGTACAAATTAAATTCCACAGCTTCTAGAACTCAGTTACAATGCAATGGCTATCTAATTAGGACTACATAGGTTCCTTATATAGCGCTCTTCTAAGGAACTTTCATTTAAGCTTAATTCACATTAACACTATACAACTTCGGGGTCCTAACAATATATATAGTAGATTTATAAGTTTCATTATATACATTTTCATTTTTTATATAGATATAGTTAAGTTATGTGTATTAGTTATATATATATATATATATATATATATATATATATATATATATATATATATATATATATATATATATATATATATATATATATATTATTTGTTTGTTAAAATTAGTAATTATATTGATATTAATATTATATTAATATTGGTAAAAATGATAATAATTATAGTACTTAATATTACTAATAAAGGTAATAATGTTAATAATTCTATTAGTGATAAATATCATGATATTAATAATAATAATTGTAAAAATATTAATCTTACTGTTACTGTAGTTATGATTAATGATTTTAATATTTATATAATAATACTCATTAATACACTACTTATAATGATAATGATAGTAATAATAATATAATTGTAGTCCTAATAATGGTAAAAATAATAATAATAATAATAATAATAATAATAATAATAATAATAATAATAATAATAATAATAATAATAATAATAATATTAATACTTATAATAATAATAATAATAATAATAATAATAATAATAATAATAATAATAATAATAATAATGATGATGATAATAATAATTACGAATGTGATAATACTACTAATATTAATGATAGATATATCAAAATTTCATTATGATAGTAATATTAAAATTAATGATACTTAATATTAATACTTAGGGATAATATCAATAATAATAATACTAAATATATTCTAATGTTAGTATCAATAATTATAATGATAATAATACTAATAACTATATTACTAATAATAATAACAATAACAATCATAATAATAATTCTTATAATACTTAATAATAATAATAATACTAATAATAATAATACTAATACTTAATTAATAATAATAATAATAACAATAATAATAACAATAATAATAATAATAATAATAATGATAGAAATAAATAAACAAATATAAAAGAGTATACCCTTCTCTAAAAAGAATTGCCCATGACGGAACTCGAACCCCCGACCTCTCGTTAACCCGACACACCACTAAACCGTCCAAGCCCATTTGTTTTTTCTTGATTCTTATTACGCCCAAATTATATATATAACCGGAATTCTAATTCAACAACTAGGGAACTCGGTAAGAATGAAAACATTACTCATGGCCCCCTTCCTTTGGCCCAACAACCAAATTAATACCCGGCCTAACTGAATTTAATGGCCTGTGACCCAATATAGAAAGCCCACACTATCAAAATAGCTTTTTATTAAAAAAATATATATATACTTATAGTCGCCTGGTTTCGAACTCACGACCTCCTGTAAACCATCACACTACTCAACCATTACACTGCCTTGCATCTTTCTGTTTTATTTTAGATTTTAAATCTGCCTATACTATGTTTATGTTTCCTTCTCCTTTATCAAAATTAATTGATAGTGACCCATCATCATCTAACCCAAGCATCATTATCATCTTCCTAATCATTCACACATCGTATATTCATTAACACAGGATCGTCACAATCGTTAATATCATCATATAAATCATTTTTTTCATTATCACCGCATTCATCACTATAACATATATCCCTCATCATCGTTAAACATCACATCCTTACGACTGTGATCATCTTCATTCGGATCATCACTATCCTAACATCATAATCGCCTTAACATCTTCTTATATCATCGACCCCATCAACATCTTGCTCGTAGCTTCCACTATTCATCACCTTCAACATCACGTCATCATCATTTTCTTCGCGATCAAATCATAACATCATCATCATTCTCACTTCGATTAACAGCAACAGCAGCAGCCTAGCTGTTGCACTTTGACAGAAACAAGAATAAATAAACATCGAGCAGTAGTAGGAACGAAGAGAAAGAAATAAAAGAAGGTGGCGGTTACCGAGGTTGGTCTTGACAGAAAAGCAACTCGACAGATGGTTCTTTTGGTGGTGGTTTTAAACAGAAGGATATAAGGTGTTTGTTGGGTTGTTAGGTGTTTTGGGTTGGCGAATAGAGGCTTGGTTATGGTGGTGATTAGAGTGGTGAGGTGATGGTTCTAATTGTTGGCTGTGTTGGGTGATGAAAATAACTAAATGGGTTGAGTTTTTACAACAGCAAACGGGAACGGTAATGGTCGTCAATGGTGTTGTAGTGGTTGTGAGCTGAATATGGTGGTAATGAGGGTATCGTGGAGGTGGTGATGGAAGGTGGCTGAGGGTTACTCGTGGGGTGATTGCAAGAGGTGACCGGTGAGTTATAGATTTGAAGGGATAGTGGTGATGTTTGATCATATATACATCCATCATCTATATATATAAACTTATGTATATTAATAAAAATTAATAATAATAATATAATAATATTCAATCAATCATATAAATGGTACAGAAGGAATAGTTAGGCAGCCAGGGTTTTTGGAATACTCTACCGACGCTTTTCCCCAGATTGCTAAATCGTACTCCGTTGATAAATCAGTGGCGAATAAAAGTTCTCGGAAAAATCCCATATTTTTAAATTAACTATATTTATTTATTTTGGTCAGTATGATATGAAATTCAGTCATTAATTTAATAAATAAAAATTACATCAACTGTCCCTCTCATTTATGGGTAAAATATAAAAAGTGTTAAAACTTAACAAATAGTTCCTAAATACATTTTTAATAAGCCTAAAATTTATAGATCTCATTTTTGGATCACCGTTTATTTTAAAATAATATAAGTTCCTTTTTAATTCGTTTACTATCAATTGAATGACAAATGAGCGTTTTCGTCGTTTACTAAATAACTTCAAAATTTATTTTATATATATATATATATATATATATATATATATATATATATATATATATAACATACCTTATATATTCACTTTTATAATAAATTTTAATATATCTTATATTAATTTACATATTTATTTATAACAAAATGTATATTGTATATAATAGTTTATTAATATTCTTATGCATAATTATTAATATTTACTTATTTATATATATTTATCTATTTACAAATAATGGTTCGTGAATCGTCGGAAATGGTCGAAGTCAAATGATTTCATAAAACAAATTCAAAATTTTGAGACTCAATATTACAGACTTTGCTTATCGTGTTAAAATTAAATAAGAATTATGTTTAAATTTGGTCGGAAATCTCCGGGTCGTCACACTTTCTAACTAATCTCCTTATTTTAATGTGCAGGTCGCCTACAATCCTCGCTATAGTACATGGATTGTTGATAGTGGGGCGTCCAGGCACATGACATGGAACTTGTCCTTACTTTCTAATGTGAAAACAGTGGATGGAGGACCAGTTTCTTTTGCAGGTAGTGAAGGAGGTTTTATTACTGTGCAAGGGGTGATTGCCAACGAGAACGTCAGCTTTGATAAAGTCAATTTTGTGGAGCAAATGTCGAACAATTTGCTTTCAGTTTCATAGGTTGCTGACAAAAAGTATACGGTTGCTTTTGATGACAAATTTGTGTTATATCTTGAGAAAAGAATTTGTAATTCTGGAAGACATGATTTTCATGACTGCTCCAAGGTGTAAGGATCTCTATATCCTTGATATGCGAAAGGCTCATGTTAAAGCAGCAACAGGCCATCAAGATTTTGTTTCCAAAGCTACTGAACAGGAGTCTATTATTTAGCACAAGCGTATGGGTCATCTGAGTCTAAGGAAGATGAATAATCTAGTTCACAATGGACTAGTTGATGGTGTTAATATTAAGAGTTTTCATATTCCTAAAGGGTGTCTTTCGTGTAAGAAAGGGAAACAGACAAAGAAGTCTCATGCTACCAAGTAGCATCATTCTGTTAATATTCCTTTGGAGTTGTTGCACATGGATCTCTTTGGTCCAGTAAATTGTAAGACAATCACTGGAGAGTTATATTGCTTGGTGGTTACAAATGAGTATTCACGTTTCTCTTGGGTTGTGATACTGAAGCATAAATCAGATACTTTCGAGCACATTAAAGTCTTGATTCTGAAGCTTGAAAGTTTGTATAAATTGAAGGTTAGAAAGATTCGTACCGACAATGGTACGGAGTTCAAGAATAACAACATGCTGTTGTTTTGTAATGAAAAGGGGATACAACGATAGTTCAGTCCAGCTTATACACCTCAGTCGAATGGGCTAGCTAAAAGAAAGAATGGGACGTTAATTGAAACCGCAAGAACTATGCTAGCTGATGCATGTTTACCTATTGTTTTCTGGGGAGAAGTGGTGAGCACAGCGTGTTATGTGATAAACAGAGTTCTAGTGGTGAAAAGACACGGCAAGACATGTTATGAACTGTTGCACAAGAGAAAGCCTAACATTAAATATCTTGAACCCTTTGATGCTCCTTGTACTATTCTGGTACGATACACGGGAGGAAAATTCAATTCAAAGGTTATCTCTGGTATCTTCTTGGGTTATGGGAATCCAAATAAGCGAGTGTACAATACTGAATCTAAGTGTGTTGAAGAACATTTCGAGGTTGATATTCAGTGTAACGCTCCAGCTCGTGTTAGTAAAGGATTCACATGGCAATTTGAATATGATAAACTGTTTGACTCTTTCAACTTTCCACCGGAGGCTACAGACGAAAAGGAACTTCTCAGATGTTGTATGATGCTCAGAGTTCCATAGAGAATGTCATCTCTATTCCAAGCCAGACTCAGGTCCAGATTCAAAGTACTCATCAGAGTCTGATTCAGAGTCCGAGGCAAAGTACCCAGAGTGACCATTCTAATGCCGATCCTAATGTGGAGATAGTGTATGAGATAGATGAAGATAGTGATTCAGAAGAAGATGATCCTAATGTGGATGTTAATAGAGCACGGTTAACCGAATAACATTTAAATCCTCTTTACAATTAACCTCCAACTGTAACAGGGACTGAACAGCCAACTAAAGTAGGAGGAGTACGTAGGTCAAACCGTGTGATTATGCCTCTAAAACGTTTAGATGATTATTACATAGATACGAGGGGAATTCCTCATATTGGCATTCCTCATGCCACGACTAATGAAGGATCTACGTCTGAAGTTCCTACTATATCTGATGTTCATGTGGTAAGTGAGAGTCAATTGGCAGCAGAAGATGTTGAATCAGAAAGTGCAAATGTGGTAACAGCTTTCTATTCCTCATTAAACAAGATGGGGAGAGTATTTGTGCATGCTCACTCATGTTATGTGTGTCAAATTGAACCTAAAGATGCCTATGAGGCACTGAAGTTTGATGAGTGGGTCAGTACAATGCAGGAAGAACTATTACAGTTTAAGCATTTAAAGGTTTGGAGACTAGTCAATCCACCACATGGTTGTGAACCCTATGGTCTTCGAAGGGTTTTGAAGAATAAGAAGGATGAACAAGGTATTGTTATCAGAAACAAAGCTAGGTTGGTGGTAAAGGGATATCAACAAATCCCTGAGATTGACTATGATGAGGTTTTTGCTCCGGTAGCTAGACTGGAGGCAATTAGAATTTTCTTGGCGTTTGCGTCCTTCATGGGATTTAAAGTTTTTCAGATGGATGTTAAAAGCGCATTTTTGTATGGAGAGATTAACGAGAAGGTTTATGTTGAGCAACCACCTGGTTTCGAAGATCCTCATTTCCCATAAAAGGTTTATCGACTTGAAAAGGCACTTTATGGTCTTCACCAAGCTCCTAGAGCGTGGTATGCCACTTTGTCCAATTATATGCTTGAGAACGGTTTTAGGAGAGGTGTCATTGATCTGACACTTTTCATCAAGAAAAATGGACAACATCTTATGTTAGTGCAGGTTTATGTTGATGACATCATCTTTGGGTCAACGAATCAGGGAATGGTTGATGAATTTGAGAAGGTCATGCAATGGAAGTTTTAAATGAGTTCCATGGGAACTATAAAGTTTTTCTTAGGTTTGCAGATAGCTCAGACGGATAAAGGCATTTTCTTGCATCAGACCAAGTATGTTGCTGATATTCTGAAGAGATTTCAAGTAGAAGCAGAAAGACCAGCTAAGACTCCGTTGTCAGTGAATCATGGGATCTTACCTAATTGTGAGGGTGCTCCAGTGGATCCTACATTATACAGGGTGATCATAGGTTCTCTAATGTATCTAACAGCTTCTCGACCAGATATTATGTTTGTGGTTTGCTTGTGTGCTCATTATCAGGAAAATCCTAATGTTCATTATATGTTTGTGGTTTAGAAGATTTTGAGGTATTTGAAAGATACACCGAGTTTAGGGTTATGGTATTTGTGTGAGGATGGGTTTGATCTCACAGCGTATAGTGATTCTGACTATGGCGGCTGCAAAAAAGATTTCAAGTCAACATCAGGAGGTTGTCAGTTCCTTGGTAGCAAGCTAGTTACTTGGCAGTGTAAGAAGCAGACAGCAGTGGCTCAGTCCACTTGTGAAGCAGAATATATTGTCGCGGCCAGCTGTATATCACAGGTTATCTGGATTCAACAGCAGCTACGTGACTACGGTTTGCATATTTCTAACACTCCTATTTATGTTGATAATACTGCTGCTATAGCTGTCACTAAAAATCTTGTAAATCATTCTAAAACGAAACATATAGGGATTAAATACCATTTCATTAGAGATTGCTATGAGAAAAGTTGATAGATGTAGTGCAGATAGACACTACGACCCAACGAGCTGATCTTTTCACTAAAGCTTTTGAAAAACCACGCTTTGAGTTCTTGTTAAAAGAAATTGGACTTAAATTACTGACTGACGTGGTTCCTGAAACTGAGGCTCCTAACACAGAGGAGCCTCCCAAAGAGACTGAGTTGTGAATGCCTAAGAACATCCTGTATAGTATGTGTATTTTTTGCATACTAGTTAGTAGGTCATTTGCATGTTTAATTTTCGTTTGCATGATAGACATTTGTTTTCTGATGGTACTGCATGCTAGTTTGTGTTTTTATTTTGTTTTTGTGTTTTTGTACAGATAAAATCAAAAAGCCATAAAAATTATAAAACCAGAAAATCAAATAAAAAGTTGAATACTTGAAACACCCATAAAAATTAAAAATTCAGAAAATGAGTTGCTTGTTCTATTTGTGGGGAATTGATTGCAATATTGAACTGACATGTATAGAGGATGATTGATAGTATATTGGTAAACTTTATTGACATAATTCTGGATAGAGATGATCACAATAACAACGCGTAAATATCATGATGAGGAAATCATGGAAAGGTTTACAGCGTTGAGGGTAGTCACCTACTTATCACTGAATATGTACTGAGAAATGGTTGTTTAGAAACTCAACAGATGGTTAAGGTCTCCCCTACTACGACTTATACTTGGTAGAAAAGGATAATTTTGTAAGTCCCCAAGGTAAACATACTTTGTCTAGGATGCATACTTGTTTCTATTTACCTTTATTGCTTGGACCGAAAATCAATATCATACATGTCGGGTATCCAAAGGGAGGCATTCTCTCTAACTGGGTTGAGAAGTGAAATTCTGTATCACAGACATAGAATGATTTGAACAACGCAACGTAATCGGGTTATAGACTTCAACATCAGAAGATTGATTTTCTGTGCAGAGACTACAAACGTCAAAAGACAATGGTGCATCATCATGAATGTCTGTATTTATTTTTATTTGTTCTGTTTATGTTGTGTAATCTAGCATGGAGAAAATTGCAACAACAAAAAAAAAAAAATATGGCTTATGTTTTGTTACTCAAGTTGTAAATCAATCGATGCACCATATTATTGCAAGAGAATCATGGATCGAGAATTGAACAAGTTTGAAGGATTCTAATAGATATTTCAATGAGAGAACAGTTTGGATGATTTAATTATCTACATCCGAGGGGGAGATATATATCAGATCTTCAGATATAGAGAACTTAAATCAAGCTGTGATAAGGGATTGTACCTATTGGCCTGGATAGCAGGGGATATCGTCTGGAGGATACCTTAGCATTCCATCACTCAAATATATATCACTACTATCCATCTAACATCATACATCATACGATTTTCGTTTAAGTATGGGGTTTATAGCAACCGATATGCGTCTTTTCAAAGTATGCAATAAATTTTGAGATAAACAACGTTATCTAAAACGAAAAGTATAAGTTTAAGGTAGAAGCTCATGGCTGACAGGGTTGCTAGAAACATCGTGAGATGGTTCTATTCAATTAAATTGAAAGTATATTGATGTGATAAGAGGACAGCGTCAATATATTTATGCTCAATTGTTCTACCTGAAACATCGTACGATCTCAAATGAGGACTGACTTCGTGATCAAAATCTAACATTGAAAAATATTAAAGTAATTAATCTAAAGTGATCATCAAAATCTAGGGTGAATGTTGGTAAATGTTTATTGATATACTTGAAATCTATTCTGTTTATGCTATAAAATAAATGAATCATGTCAACATAGTTCAGATCTGATCCCCGAAATCTAAAGATGAAATCAATTTGGTAGGTCAACTCACAAAAATATGTAGTATGTTCTTCTTAGTGTTGGTTATGAAAAACGATATATCATTTATTGATCGTGTACAAGTTTTCTTGCTTTGTGACTTTTCTTGCATGTGCTTATATATCTGAAAAACCCAAAAATATTTGCATCTTTAGTTAGTTGCATGCGCATTTAAGTGATTAAGGATTAAGCTTGATAACTCAGTTCTTTGAAGGGTTCAATGTGAAAGGAATCCCGAGTTTTTTTTTTAAACTTGAAAATAATATGTTTTGAGCTTAATGGAACGAAGCGTGTTTAATTTTTGTACCGTTGAGATCAGTCCCAGGGGGAGTGGACTAGGAAAGTGTTTGTGGAATTGAAAACCAAATTTTCTAAGTTTTAAACCCTAAAGACAGTCGGCGGAGTGAGGGTACACACACGACCGAGTGAGTGTACACATACGACCGCATGTGTCACTCACACGATCAACTAAAGTTTTAAAGTAATGAGATATGTTTATAACACACTCAGCCGAGGGAGTCACACTCATTACCAAGTGAGTGACACACTCAACCGAGTGTGTCTGTGAGTATAAAAGGGTTTGACTGACGAACGGCTCAAAACACTTGGTGATTTTTAGAGCGAATTTTACCCTGAATTTTTAAGTTTGTGGAATGAGCTTTTGATCTCAAGTTTTAGATACAACTTTTGATTGTGATTACAGCGCCCATAACGAGGTAATCTATCTCGTTTTCATTTGTTTTTAATCGATGATTTTAGGTCCGAAGCTTATAACTTTAATCGAATGCTTTTTAGACTAGATTTGTTAAAATTAATGTTATGCATATGTTAATCGGCGTTGTTAGAGGCTTGTGTGACCAAGACTTGAACCAAAACAACAGATTTGATCATTTTGTGAGATTGGGAGAAAACAGATCTGAAGAACACGCTCGACCGAGTGTGTGACACACTCGAGTGTGTGACACACTCGACCGAGTGAGTTCACACACTCGACCGGTTGACTACACACACGACCGTGTGTGTGTATACACTCGACCGAGTGTATTGAAACACTAATTTTTTATTTTTGCTGTTTTTTGGTTGTTTTGTTGAATTCATGCTATGTTATACTGAATGTTCTATGTAGTCTTGATTAAGTATGTCAGGTGGTAGTTTGGTTGGAAACTGGAGATTTGATCTTGAGACGGTAGGAGAGTTTTGGCCAAACACAGGCCTATCCAAGTGGAATCCAAAGTTGTTGCCACCCAGACCACTCATGAACAATGGAAGGGTCTAGATTGCTTAACACTCCTTGAGATAGGAGACTATTATTGTCCCAAGCTCATTCAAGAATTCTATACCTGTGTGGCTTTAGAAGAGGGTAAAAAGAAGTATGTTCATGCTAATTTCTTTGGGAAAGCTTATAGGTGGACCCTAGATGAGTTTGCTGATCATTTACTATTACCATACTGGGGAGCCAAGATTTATTGTCCTAGCAAAGATATTAGAAAGATTTCTAGCAAGTTTGATGTTCATTACTAAGCCAGGGTATGTAATGGGTGCCAATAGAATCGAGGATAGAGACGGTGATATTAGGAATGATTTGATACCTAACATGAGGATTATCAAAAGATACGTTGTGTTTAGAGATCCAACTGACGATTTGCTTTCTGGTACTGAACCTGTTCTGTTGTATTGTCTTACGAAAAGAATTAAAGTGAATTTAGGTCAGATTGTCGTTAATATCTTGAAGGATATCATGGATAATGAGGAAAAACCATTTCCCTATGCAGTTCTCTTGAATCATTTGTTTGATGAGCTAGACCTGTTTGAGAACAAGAATTACAATATGAAGCCAGTCCCAGAGAATGTTATTGTGGGATAATTCTAATGTTTGTGCTTTAGTGTGTTTATGTTTAGTCTTGTTTAATGTGTAATTTGATAAGGCTAGTCTGTTAGCCTTGGAATTATGGTTGGTAATAAACGATAACCTCTGAACGATGTAATTGTGCGTTTATTAGTTAATGTGCTTATTATGTTTGTTTATCAACTGATTCGTAAAATTAATTTGATACCCCATGATTCATGGTGGTAAACGCTTAACATTTGTATTGTTTTGAGTTTCGTATAGATTATTCGAGATGTCTCAAGAACAACAACATACATATGAGGAGACAGTGCATGAAGAGCAACCGATACCGTTATCTTCCGAACTACCAGGTCTCATCGGACGTGAAGGTACTAATGTGCTTGCTTGTGTTGATGATACTGGGATTGAAGCTCAAAGGGGAAAGTTTGGTCCAATTATCGCATTTCTGAAGCGATCTAGAATCTTCAAGACAATTACTGCTAAGTGCACTCCGTAATATTCACATCAGAGAAAGTTTTGGGAGGTTGCTAGCATTGTTATTGAAGATAACAAGAAGGTGATACTGAGTTCGGACAATAATACTATTGTTTGAATTTCTGCTCAGACTATAAGGGAAGACTTGGGGTTCCCTGATGATGATACAATGCCAACTTCTTTACCAGTTCTGAAGGTAAGAAGGTGTTTGAAGAGATGTGGTTATGCTGGAGATATAACTAAGGCTGTAAAGCGTACAAAATTCAGCAGACAGTACAGTATGTTTGTTTGAGGTGCTTGAGCCCGATGCAGGGTAGTTTCGATGAAATGACTGGGAAGTATAGTTCGATGTTTGTTGCTTTAGTGTTGAATGCTGACTTCAATTTTTCTCAACTTATCTTTGATGGGATGTTGTTGAACGTGAAAAGGAAAATTCATCTGGTGTTTTCGAGATTTATTCAGATAATGCTAGAGAAGCAAGTTCAAGGGTTAGTGAAAATTCCCCAAGATGTGCTGAAACAGAATTATTTGAAACTTCAGGCCTTCAATAGGGTTTTGCAAAACAGGGTTGGTTCTATTGAGATTCCGGAGAAGAGGTTGATTGGTCATCTGGCCAATGAAAAGTACGTGTGTCCGGAAGGTTTGAGCTGTAGACATGAAAACAGCACTTCAGGTGATGAGACAGATATAACTATTGCTGGTGATGAAGAAGTAAATCAGCCTCCACCGAAGCAAACGGGTCCTCGATTGGTGGATGAGGATGATGTGACTGCACTTGATGACACTTAAGTTAATTTGATCAAAAGGAATTTAGCTGAAGCTCCAAGTGTGTCTACAAGACTGATACAGAAGCGTTTAAAGATTCTGGTTAAGGACAACAGCTCATCTTCCACAACAAAATCTCAACCAAAGGTTGTTCCGACTGCTCAAGCTACTGGTGATGCTGGTGGTTCTACTCAACTTCCACCCACTCAACAACAGAAAACTCCATCTACTCAACAAGTCCAAACTTCTCAGTATCCTGAAGGTGTTACATGTGATTTGATTAGAATAGTTAATCGTCGATTGATTCAGTTGACTGCTGATTTTGCTAAGTTCCAAAAGGCCGCTGAGGAGGACAAGCAAAAGAGAGAAACAGAAATGTTTGCAATGAGGGAGTTAGTTGATAGACAGCAGTTGAGGATTGATGAACTTGAGAAGAATGTAGGAAGCCAGGCTGGTGAAATCCTGGCTCTTCAGACTCAAAATCAAGATTTGACTGAGAGATTAAATGAATGGGAGAAGAAGATTATGATTGAAGAAGAATACGGAGAACCAGATCCTTTTGGTACTCTAGGTGATGAGGAGGAGGACAGGGCTCTGGAAGTTGCTAAGGGATATACTGAGGATAACCCACTGTATGTAACTCCACTTCAAGTAATAACAGTTTCTGAATTTTTAGCTATGCAGGATCACCTTAATCATTCTACTGTTTATACTGATTTAGAAGAAGGGGAGATCCCTCCGGATCTCACCAAGACTAAACAGAAGTTGATGGAGCGTCTAGAGCGACAAGCTAGAGAATCTGCTGACGCTGCATCAAAAGCCTCAACTGAAGCTTCGACTTCAGGGGCTCATAAGTTTGATGAGGATTTGAGTGATTCTGATGATGTTGATGAGAGTGATAACAGTTTTGATGAGGTAATAATTGAGGATGAGTCGACCAAGCCGTATCCACGTTATGAAGGTTTTGCTGATAATGATCTTCCAAATTTTCTGATTCCTTTCAAATGAATGATGAGCTTTTGAATAGAAAATGAAAGGAGAAAGAATAGAAAGAGCAAGAGAGAGTGTGCTCCTGGAATGGTTTTTGCCGGTAAAGATTAATAAAGAAAAGGTAGAGGTTTTGGAAGAAGATTGGAAGATATCAATGAGAATTCGTAAATACGTGATGAAACCTAAGGTGGAGCCTCAGTTTTTGAAGTTTATCGAGCATTGCGAGAGTTTACGTGCTAAAGGGAAGATTATCGCTTGGGCCTACATCAAAGAGTTTGATATTTACGCGATCAAGAAAGAATACGGAGTGGATTATATCAGATATGCATACGAGTTCACTTCGTTACCATATTTTGAATTTATGCAGATTGCAAGGCTCAAGATGTTATATCAGGATTATGTTGGTATTCCTGATCTTTTGGTTGGTAAGATAAGAAGATCATTTAAGTCACCTAATTTCTTAGGTTTTTGACCTCAATTTCCGAAGATCACTTACAGGGCGAACAAGAAAACGGGCATCAGAAGGAAGATAGTTAAATATCAACCTGTGAAGTATATGCAAAAGGTTCCATTGAGGAAAATGCCGCAACACTTCAACCCTTGTTTTCGTTGGTGGTATTATGATGAACGCTCAGAGGAAGCGGTTATAGTGTTAGACAAGGATGGAGGAGATGAAAATGATAGTATAAGGGTTCTAAATCCAGTTTGGTTAAGGAACTACAGTGAGGAAGATATCTTTACCCTTTACTACAACAGGATGCTGTATCGTCCAGAAAATCTTGTGCAGGCTGAACAATATTGCAGAGTTGTCAAACTTTTCTACTTGAAGAACTGGGTGACAGATCCATTTGATGATTGATAACTGAATTTTTATTTTACGACTAGGTCTTAGGGGGAGTTTGTTGGTGCATGAATCCACAGCCGTAGATTATTTCGTCGTTTAATACATTCGGTTATGTAATAACATTTACGTGTGACTATTGATTACGTTTGTGTTGGTGTGTACTTCATTAATTAAGCAATCAATATGTTAATCTGCATACACAGTTGACTGAGTGTGTCCACACACTCGACCGACTGTGAAACACAGTCGACCGACTGAGTGACACACTCGACCGAGTGTGTCTGATATGCAGTATATATACGGGTAGAAACCTCCTTTGTGAGGTTACACATTCCCTTTACCCTAATCGACAGGTTTTTGTCTCTACCGAACCCTAACACCATCTACCACCGAAATAACTCGTTTAGGAGTCGATCTAATCTAGCATTTACCCTAGGTTTAATCTAATCAATCCCAATACGACCCATATCTCAGTTTTACTCAATTCTAGTGTATTCTGCCTCTAGGATTGATAGCAAGCGACCTAAGATCTGTCAATATTCGTCTACACAACCCTTTTTCTATTTTGATGATCAAGTAATTAAAACAACTTATGTTTTCTTCCTTTTTAATCGGCAGTTTGTAAAACCCCAAAAAGAAAACCTTGGTTCTCTTCCTTTTCGTTGAGGAGGAAAATGAGTAGGAGAGAAAAAAAATGATTCATAAAACCATGTAGCATATATATATATTTATATATATGAATGCTTGTACGTTTATCATTATTTATATATATAGATGATGACAATTGATTTCAATAATTGTTGAGGAGAGCCATTATTAGAAAGAAAAAAATCATGCAATTTAGATTCTCTTTTTAAATTCTTGATACGTTTTGATTTTGTGATTGTGATGGTATATTTAACTACTCCAACACAAAAGGCATAAATAAATTATTTAGATAATTTTATTAATCAAAATATTAAATAAGCCCATTCACAATAAGCCTATTCAATATTCAGTGATCAAACGGCACATTGTAATATATATATATATATATATATATATATATATATATATATATATATATATATATATATATATATATATATATATATATATATATATATATATATATAATTAAACTATACTCTTTAAACTATAGGTTATAATTATATATCAATAATATATAATAATTGGTGTCTAAATGCTAAAGTGTGTGACCCCATAGGCTTGTATATAAGCAGTAGTATAGATTTGTGTTATGGCGTGCACACTAAATCAACAAACTCCCACTTGTGCATGACATAACATCTAAAAAACTATACAGACATATATTGGCGTCTAGCAACACGTCAATGCCCCTGAAAATATACAAGTGTTTGTTTCAACTAAACAAACTATCATTATTATTAAAATGATTTAATGATTGAGTATCTATTGTCCCTTTATTACCGATACCGAGTTGACATGAGACATGGATCTAGTCATTCTCATTTGTCAACTAATTCTATTTCTCGATCTAGAAAGATTGAATGCGATCACCAAGTTAGATTTAATCATCAATCAATATAGCTTGGACACGGCTGTGTAAATATCCATTCACTTTCATCGAAGGGCCCAGTGGTATCATACTCTCACGTAGAGGAATAAATCCCATTTTGATTATATGCGTTCGTCATGTACTTCACATCATACTCAATGATGGCCTTTATAACTACCTTGTTCAGTATAGCGTTTAACCATATCAAAGTATGATATGTCATACAATCAAAAACCAACATATACATCTCAGGTCTAAGGACACAAAGACATAACCATTATGAGATTCACTATTGACGACGATCCATGTAGTGATATCTCATGATTGGGTCATTCCAATATTCATCATCAATGAATACATATGAATTTTGGCCTCAACTAGATTACTACTCACCATCAGTAAATAAAACCAAATTTCATAATAATCTTAATTCATGTTACTCCCATAACATGACCGATTATGGAGATTTAGAATAATCAACAATTATTCATGGATCAAACATGTTAATATAGAACACAGTGATATAAATGAAAACGACCATACCAAGTATCTCAATTCATTAAGATAAAACTGCTTAATGTTCCAGAAATATCCAAATACTAAATTACAAATGAAAAGTATTAATAGCTTAATGAAGTCCAATATTATTAGCATGATCATCATGCTTGTTGTGCATCAAGAGCTTCGTGAATAGGTTAGCCACGATATCATCTGTATGAACCTTAAGAATACTAATTTCATTCCCCACAATGACTTCACGCATGTAGTCAAACTTTTAAAGAATGTGTCAGATGGCTTAATGTATATGTGATTCTTTCGCAAGTATAATACGCAAAGAACTATCACAATACATTTTCATAGAAGATTTAATGTTGGGAACTACTTTGATTTCAACAGTAAACTTCTTAATCCAGATAGCTTCCTAAGCAGCTTCTCAAGCAACAATGTATTCTGCTTTTGTTGTAGATTGTTCAACCGTGCTCTGCTTTAAGCTCTTCCAATCAACTATCTTGTCCATCATGACAAAGACACAACCTAACTGGGATCGAGAATCATCTCGATCAGTTTGGAAACTAGAATATGTATTATGGTTAATACTTAACTCCTTTTCCAAACCATCGTAAACCAATAACATATCTTTAGTACTCTACAAATACTTAAGAATATTCTTAACAACAGTCCAATGTTCTTAACCTGTATATATTGTTGATAACGACTCGTCAAACTCAAAATAACGAGACATCATTTTAGTACATAACATGGCATACATAATGGATCCTATAGCCAAAACATATGTGATACATTTTGTTCATCTTATCTCATCATGTGTGATAAGACTTTGAGACTTGCTCAAGGTTATGCCCTTTTGCACAGGCAATGCTCCAAGGTTGGAGTAATGCATGCTAAATCTTTGCAAGATAAAATATGTACATTAATTTAAACCAATAAGCCATTTGAATCTGTTTCTATAGATCATGATTCCAAGTATATAAGTAGCTTCTCCAAGATCATTTATGAAAAAAAACATTTTCAAGCCAAGACTTGACATCTTGCAAGTTGAAATGTTATTTCCAATAAGCAATATGTCAACAACATACAAGATCAAGAAGACTACTTTGCTCCCACTAGATTTAATATAAACACATAGCTCATCTTGTTTTTGAGAAAAACCAAACTCTTTTGATATTCTCATCAAACTTAAGATTCTAGCTCCTGAATGCTTTCTTTAATCCATAAATGGATTTTAAAAGCTTACATACTTTATTAGGATGCTTAGGATATATAGATCCTTTCGGTTGAACCATATATACGTCCTCACTTAGGTCCCCATTTAGAAAAGCGATTATGATATCCATTTACCATACTTCATAATCATGAAAAGTAGCTATGGCAATAAGTATCCTAATTTATAAAGCTCGCGATCAGGGGAAAAGTTTCATCATAATATTTTGCCTCCAATCGAGCTTTAAAAGTGTTTACATTACCGTCCATGCTAGTCTTCTCTTTGAAGACTCATTTACACCCCATTGTCTTACAGTTGGGTGGAAGATCAATCAAGTCACATACTTAATTATCTTTCATGGACTGCACATTTGCATTCATAGTATCTCGCCATTTTTAAGATTCGTGATCTTATATGGCCTCACAGTAGCTAGAGGGTTCATAATCCTCTAGGTGAGGTTCATCTGAATTAATCAGAAAATCAAACCTCTTATGCCGATGAGGAGTTCTACCAAACCTTATGAAGTTTAGGTGCAACACGTTCTGACTCACCAACAATGCGCTCAGATTCAACGTGTGGATTACTAGTGCTTATAGAAGGTATGTTACTTTGTGGTTCTTGAATTTCTTCAAGATCTACTTTACTCCCACTAAATTCTTATAAGAGAAGATCTCCTTTTTTAAGAATTTAGTAGACTGAGCAGAAAACACTTTGTTTTCAGCTTCGTAGTAGAAGTAGTAACCCATTATTTCCTTTGGGTATCCCATAAAGTGAAATTTAATACTTCAGAGTTTTAATTTGTTTGAAGTGTCATACTTCACATACACTTCACAACCCTAAAATTTCAAATAAGACAACTTGGGAATCTTCCCATGCCATACTTCATATGATGTCTTTTCTACCTTCTTGTTTGAAATTATTTTGAGTATGCTTGCAGCAGACTCTAATGCATAACCCCAAAAAGACGGTGGTAGAGTAGTCAAACGCATCATAGATCAAATCATATCAAGTAAAGTTCGATTCCTCCATTCAGACTCACCATTGAGTAGTGGTATGTGAGGTGGAGTGAATTGTAAGGCAATCCAACAATTCTACAGGTGGTCCAAAAACTCTTGACTCATATACTCACTTCCTCAATCAGAGTGAAGTGATTTAAATATATTTCCAAACTAATTGTTTATTTCGTTTTTGAAGAACTTGAACGTTTTAAAAACTTAATGTTTATGTTTCAACAAGTAAACATAACCATATCTACTCTGACCATAGTTAATTTAACGAAGCAAGATTTACCAGTTCTAGACATTGTTCTAAAAGGGCCACATACATCAGTATGTATTAGTCCTAAAAGATCTTTAGCTCTTCCACCTAAATCGGAGAAATGAGCCTTTGTCATCCTTTCACATAAACATTACTCACATACATCAAATGAATCAAAGCCATTTGATTCCAAAAGTCCATAAGAATGGAGTTTTGAAATGCGTTGTTTATATGACCAAGACGACAATGTCATAAATAGGTCTTATTCAAGCGTTGCTTGAATCGCTTGGCAGTACATGTATACATAGAATTCTCATTTGAAATCACACCATGCATATCAATTTAAAAAATACCATCACTTGGATAGTGAGATGACCCGTACTAATTCATAAGGACGAATACAATAACATATGATTACATTGTGAGGTATTTGACCTCTATATGATACATTTTACAAACATTGCATTCATTTTAAAAGACAAACTTTCATTACATCAAAAGTTGATAGGCATGCATACCAGTTCATAATATCCAACTATAAATGACCTAATCTGTCATTTGCTTAATTATAATCTTTAATGAACTCAACGACTTGAATGTAACGTCTTTTGAAATATGCCATGAATGACTCCAAGTAATATCTTTAAAATAAGCAAATGCACAGCGGAAGATTTCTTTCAATCCTGAGAATAAACATGCTTTCAAGTGTCAACCAAAAGGTTGGTGAGTTCATTAGTTTATCGTAATCAATCATTTCCATAATTTTAATAGACCACAAGATTTCATTTATTCAATAATCATACACTAGCAAGTGTTTAAAATTCATTCATATGGATTGAACACCTGGTAACCGACATTAACAAAATGCATCTAGAATATCCCCAAACATATAAACATCGAAGTACTAAAGTAATTCAAATTCTCTGACTGGGCGTGTCAAAGCCCATAGATCTATCTTTAGGATTCGCGTCAATTGGTGGCAATTATAATAAACACCAATTCTTAGGCTACCAAGTTCAACAAGGGCGATATCCGGTATAACAATTCAACCATAGAATGTAGTTTCGATTACTTGTGTCTATTTCGTCAAACATTTATAAAAACGCATGTATTCTCAGTCCCAAAAATATATATTGCAAAAGCATTTAAAAGGGAGCAAATGAAACTCACAATACTGTATTTCGTAGTAATAATGCATATGATGGCATTGAACAAGTGCAAGGTTAGCCTCGGATTCACGAACCTATATTAATTATATATATTTATATGTTGGTCAATATCTGTCTAACAATTTAGGTCAAGTCGTAGTGTATCACAATCCTAATGCTCGAGACTGATATGCAAAAGTCAACAAAAGTCAACTTGACCCAAAATGACTTCCAAAATCTATACATGATTATTATATAACTTAAATATAGTCGTTTTAAATATATTTAACAGATTTTATTAGAGTAAATAATATAAATCGTTTATTAATAAATAAAAAATTATATTAAAATTTATATATAAAAATATACTTTTATATATCTTAAGTAATAAAATTTATAAAGTTCACTTAATATCATAAAAATATAGTGGTATGTATTATTAATGTAATTATATTACATGTTGTAAAATACCTTTGTATCACATATCCATTTGATAAAATGATATTGATAATAATAATAATAATAATAATAATAATAATAAGTAAAAGTTGTATTATTTTGTAATAATAATAATTATTATTATTATTCTACTAATAATAATAACAATATTTATATTTATTAATGATGATATTAATTATGATAAAATGATAATTCTAATCATGATAATTTTAACAATAATGATACTTTTAATATTAACAGTAATAATAATAATATTTTATAGAAATAATAGTTCTATTCAAAATAGTAATTTTTAATAATAATAATACTAAAATGATAATAATAATGATATTTTAAAATAATATTGATATTTCTATTAAAATGATAATTTTAGTAAAAATGATAGTTTTAATATTAATAATACTTTTAATAATAATAATAATGATAAAAATAATGAAAATGATATTTTTATTTAAATCAGTATCTTACAATATTTTAATTTCATCATTTATTAGAATGTATTAATGATAAAAATTTATGTTAATATATAGTAAAAATATATTTTTATATAGTAAGTATTATAATTTGTATAATGTTCACATAATATCTTTTTAATGATAAAAATGTATGTATCATTAATATATATTTGTAACAAGTATTTATTTGATTAAATAATATAATATTGATAATAATAATAATGAACCAAAAGTTGTATAATTTTATAATAATAATAATATTAATTATTTTAATAATAATAATAATAATAATAATAATAATAATAATAATAATAATAATAATAATAATAATAATAATAATAATAATAATAATAACAATATTGATATTTACTAATGATAATAATAATTTTGATAACAAGTAATAATCTTTTGTAGTAATACTAATGTCATAATAATATTACTAATAATGATAAAAATAATGAAAACAATATTTTTATCTAAATCATAATCTTAACAAAAATTTAACTGAATCATGATACTTATACTCATTATTTCCTAATCGACTTGTTTAATAGCTTTTAGTCCTCTTTTATATCGTATTCATAATAATGATAATAATAGTAATCATAATAATTGGATGATATTAATATTAGTTTTAATGATAATGATACTAATAAGTATTATAATAATATCAATGATAATACTAATAATAATAATAATAATAATAATAATAATAATAATAATAATAATAATAATAATAATAATAATAATAATAATAATAATAATAATAATAATAATAATAATATTATTATTATTAATAATAACCTTAATGGTAATAACGATAGTAATAACAATAACAATCATAATACTTATATTAATAACGATAATGATATTAATAATAATTATAATAATTATTAAATAATAATAATAACGACTATAATAACGACGATAGTAATAATAATAATCATTTTAATAATAATAATAATAATACTAAAATTAATAATAATTCAGTTGACCATATCTTTTAATCCGTTCATCGAAACCATAAGCTTTCTAAATGAAAAGTTATTAATTTTTCGCCAGCTTTCTAACGACATACATATCATATACCTTATCACAGTTGCATATGTATCAAATTCGTGATTTATCATAAACTATATATTGACGAAATAAAATATACAAGCACGCAAAATCATAAGTACTCGAGCACTAGTCAGGGATACACTATTAATATATAAAAGATAAGATATGAGTGCTCACGTATCAATATTGAGATTCAATATTGCAGGAAGGTACATAGACGCAACGGAGATGATAAACACTAGTTTGACCTCAAGAGCATACCCCCCGAAGAATACCCATAACCTCCATAGCTATAACCCATGTTTTCCTTATCTCTATCCCGTTCGAAAAATCCATTTTGAAATAATAAGCTCATGACCTCGTCGTAGTATTTTATGTATACCAATAATATCTTGAAATAATACTGAGTAAATATATATATATATATATATATATATATGTAGATCGATTGAGAGAGTTTAGAGAAATATATTTCAAATTTCTATGAAATAATGAAACCTATTGAATTCTATTTATAATAGATTTTTGAATTATTGAAGTGAATTATTAAAGTATGAATTATTAAAGTGAATTATTAAAGTATGAATTATTAAAGTGAATTATTAAAGTATGAATTATTAAAGTAAATTATTAAAGTATCAATTATTAAAGTGAATTATTAAAGTTAAAGTAAAGTAAAAGTAAAGTAAAGGTAAATTTAAAGTATAGTAAAAGTATAAACTGTGTACGTATAATACGCGTATAAATATATATATAATATTAATTTAAATCGTTATATATATTTAATAAAATAAAATATAAATATCATTATCTTTATCATATTAGTTAAGTAATGAGTTGTCAAAAGTGGTTCTAGATATTTATAAAAGTTATATACGTTTTAATAATAAAGTTCTTTTTAAAATAAAAAATTTTTTGTACGTTTGAAACTAAATCAAATAAATATGATAATTTTATTTTCCAAAACTAAATATATTTAAGAATCATTTTGTTAAAAGGTTAAAATAATGGAAATCGTTATATCATAAAACGTTTTAGAAAAGTAGAATTTTATATATTCATAATAGGTTTCAAGTTTTTAAATTACAGTTTATTGGTGAAGTGTGAGGTAAAGTCCAATGGTTAATATAAACGTATGAAATCATCTTAATGTAAAATGTCAAATGGATTTATCTAATCGACGAACCTTATCCTAGTTATTTATTCTATAAGATCAATCATTATGAAAGCTAAATAATTAACTTATCAAAAGACACGAGAAAATTATTGTAAAGTATGTATTAGAGATCAAACAGGAATTTACACTAACTTTTGTCTAACACTCATTAATTGACATTTTGTTCTTTCTTGTGAAACACTTTACCATTTATTCCGAATATTGTTAAAAAGGAAAGGTTTCCTAAATCAAAGTGGACCTCTCAACAGAGACTCGTAATCATACAATGTATCTGATAAATCAATCATTTGATATTATCTTCTAATTCCATCGATAAACATATTGAAACAAATACGTTCATGTAAGATATTATACATTTAATACTTTGTTAATATTCTCAAGTTATAATATATATACATATATATATATATATATATATATATATATATATATATATATATATATATATATATATATATATATATATATATATATATATATATATATATAATCACATCCATTTATATAATGGTTCGTGAATCGTCGAAATTTGGTCAAGGTTAAATGAATGTATGAACACAGTTTAAAATTTTTGAGATTCAATATTACAGACTTTGCTTATTGTGTCAGAAACATATAAAGATTAAAGTTTAAATTTGGTCGAAAATTTCCGGGTTGTCACAGTACCTACCCGTTAAAGAAATTTCGTCCCCAAAATTTGATCGAGGTCATCATGAATAACAATAAGAATGTTTTCATGACAAAAATGAGTTGATAAATAGAATTTTATCATCATTGAGTAATATGGATAAAACAATCCGTTTATGTGAAGAGTATAAGTGAAGCTATCACAAAGGAGTGAAATTAGTAAATGTAGATTCGTCATATCTTTTGATGTAGATAGGATTGATTTCCAGAATTTAAGAGATTTAGAGAAAACCTGCATAATAAGATTTGGTTCTTCGGTAATCAAGGAAATTAGAATCCGCCTTAAATGCGATCATCTCTTTGTCGGATATATTACTATAAATCCACCCCTTCCGTTTTCTTACAACTCACACCTTCTATTCTTTCTATCTTAATTCATACTTTAAAGCATTCATCAATATGCTCCATCCGGTTCTGATTCTTGATATACACTTAACTTTCATATCTGTCATTCTTCTTTTTCATCTACCGTCGAAAGAATCTATTTATTTCTACTATACTCTTGGTTTTATAGTGTTTTTAGTTCTCCCGTGTCTTTATATTGCTATATACATTGATATATATGGTTTGTAATTTCGGGGTTGTTGTTGGGCTTTATATCTTCCTTAATATTTCATAGCCCCTTTTTCTGTCTTCTATAATCATTGTCATCCACAGTTAATGCTCTCTCCTATTTGCTGCGATATATACTCCCATTTTTTTTGGAGCTTCATTCTTTTGTTTTCTCTTCCCGACTTTAAGTCAAGCGAATAATGGTCCAGAATTTGTAGATATGAATTTCGGAATGAACATAGTTAATGTTCTAAGAAAGAAATGATAATAGCACGATCTTGATTGATTAAATTACCAGAAAGTCACGGAAAAGACCAAATCATCAAGAAAATATTTTCTTGATATTTTTAGAGGTTAAATATAATGAAAGAGTTATCTAACATGGCACATGATAATGTTATGGTCTGTGAATCATCATGTTTCATTTAGAAACTCAGCATGACTTACTGTAATATAATCACGTTGATCAAGTGTCATTATATTATACTAATTCATGCTTCAGTTCCCAACACTACTTCAAAAACATTCATATTTTAAACTTGAAGGTTTCAGAATTTAGAAACTAAAATGGTTTCTTTTATGATGTAGCACAGATAGTGCGAAGAGATAAATAATCTCAGATAAGAATAGTTATGAATATATCTTCAGAATTATCGAAGATATTTATAATGAAAGATTCGAATATGTTTTAGAATTTTAAAATATCTGGAATCAAAGGTTGATGCGAAAAATTTGTCTGTGAAGGTTTAGAATAAGGAGTAAGGTATTTGCTAACGATTTCAGCAGACACTGAATCATTTGGATTCTTTGAAGGTAGATTTCATCCTTGTGATTTGTCCACAGTCTCCTTCATAGTTTTCTCAATCCGTTTTCCAGTTCCAAACCTTCTCTTTTTTTGAGCTTTTCCAACACATTATTCTTTATCATTAAACTTTTGACAGTTACGGTTGTCTAAAGTTTTGCTGCTTCATTCAGCTTTTTCAACATTCGGAGAACTAGTTCGCAGTTTAGGGCGTTTTTCAGAAACTTCACATTCGCAGTATATAAGTCTAGGAGATAGATGTTATATGCACACATATAGTTGTTGGCGTAGACATGCTGCGAGATTTCAAAATACTGATTGCTGAATCCCAATAATTGGCATGACAATTCTTGTTACAAGATGCGGATGAGTAAATGATGGGGTTTCGATAAATATAATGATTTTTCGGAAAGTCAAAGATCAGTGAAGTTGTTGGTAAGTTTATTGCTAATGTGGTGGAACATAAATGGCTCCCCTGTAACGATGGCGAAAGGGAAACGTATCTATCGAGGTTATAATAAGACTGTTTCAACTGAAAAGTCGAGGTTAACTTGTTGGAGCTGTGACAAAACTGACTACTTTGGAAAAGAATTGAAAAGTTATTTTAGCTAATAAATGCTAAAGGGTCTGACACGGATATGTGTTAAACTATGACTTTGGTTTCGAGGGTTTTTCAGGTACAAGATTGTGGGTAACATGTGGTTGGATCATCATCTCGATTGTTCATTATTTGAAGTGTCTTCAGGAATTTCGATGGGTTTGAATACATATTGTAATCGTTAGTATACATATGATGTTCTGGGATTTTGGTTGATACAATTATTTTTCTGAGTTCTATGAATATAAATGATGTTTTAGCACAGTTTTGAAGTCAAAGTATAGCTTTGAAAGATGTAAGAATCTAAGGGTGATATCTTCTGTTAAATCTTAACTTGGATTTTGATTTGTCAAAATCAGAATACGTAATCAAATTTGGATGAGAATGGTTGTTTTGATTTTTATAAAAGAATGTATATTGTTGTGAAAATAGTGAGTATAGTTGGTGATTACTGAATCAAATCCGAAGAATGTAACATATTAATTGTGGATTTATATATCTCTCGGGTATTACCTACCCGTTAAAAAAAATTTCACAATTAATATTTTGTACAAAAGAATTTTATTACAGTCTTTATGAAAATATATATGTGCATATTTTCCTCAGATATAACATAGATTTAATGAGTTAATATTAAATTAAACTCATTTGATTTACGGTTGAAACTAGAATTGAATAATCCCTAAAAACTTTAGAAATTACATAACTTTTACGGAGTATTTCTTCAATGAAATTGAAATTATGAATCAATACTTCGTTATTTGTTGATGCATGATGTTGGTGTTCGTGAAATTCTTGTGAACTTTGCAAGGTACGAATGATGTTATCTGAAAAGTTTCGAGTACATCGATGATAAAGTGTAAAATCAAACATATATTTGAATAATACACTTGATTTATTATGAAATGGAATTCATTGAATTAAAACAGATATTGTAGTTAACGATGATTAAGTCGTTAATCGAAAGATTATAGCATATTAGTAATATGAATTTAGCTGGGTAGTATCTACCCTTTTTCAATTCATACATAATAGCTTAGTACGAAAAGATTTATGATGGTTTCAAAATTTATAATTATAAGATATACATATAAATTCTTCAGAGGAATTGAGTTAATACTTCATAATTTGTTGATACACTATAATTGTTGTTGATTCGTAATAATGTCCACAGTGATTCTTGAACTGGCGGAATTTGTGATGTTATAGGTGCCGCTGATTCTGACGATGCTGACGGCACTGACTGTGCTGGTGATGCTAACGATACTGTTGATGCTGCTGGTAAAACAAATCTAGCTTGTAAATCATGCATCATTCTTGTCAGGGTTTCTATTCTTCCTTCTATCATTTTGGTTCATTCATCTAATTTTTGGTTAGGGCTAGAATAGATAATCTCTAAGACTTTGAAGATTACATAATCGCCGCGAAATGTTTCTCCAATGAAGTTATGAATCAATACTTCATCGGTCATTGTTGTTGGTACTCCTTGTTATCTACGGTGCGTATGACGTTGATGTTCGAGGTACAGATTGTGATGTCAAGGTGTGGGATGCGGATGTTGTTGTTGGTGGTGGTAATGATACCGTTGGTGTTGATGATGGTGGTGCTGTTGATGCCGGTGTTGATGCTGGTGCTTGTAACCTTTGCACCATATTCTCCAAGACCACTACTCGAGCGCGAAGTTCGTTAACTTCTTCTATTACACCGGAGTGATTGTCGGTTCGGACGAGCAGATGAATAAGATCTAGAATTTGAGATAATATGTAGTCGTGACGAGACACTCTGGAAATGAGAGAGAAAATGGTGTCTCGGACAGGTTCGCCGGTAAGTGCTTCAGGTTCTTCGTCAAGAAGGCAATGTGGTGGATGGAAGGGATCACCTTCTTCTTGTCTCCAATGATTTAGTAGACTACGAACACATACCCATTTCATCCAGAATAGATGATGGCTAATTGGTTGATCCATTCCGGTTACACTGCTTTCGGAGCTCGAGTGAAACTCCATATCGGAATTCGAGGGACTCGAACTAGTGGAGAGTTCCATTTCGTACGATTGAATAAAGGATTTTTTTTATATGAAATGATTTACGGCTATCGGATGATATTCTAATTACCTAGAATATCTATATATATATATATATATATATATATATATATATATATATATATAGAACAAAAGATTTAGTAGATTACGAAGTAATTTACGGAATATGCCAGGCAAAGTTTACAGTAACAGATACGTTATGATACGAATTAGCAGATACGATAAGATATGAATTTTGTCTATACACTATCTATGCAATGAATGCGGTAAGACACGTTTAGACTTAAGATGATAAGCAGGTAATTTCTGACAAAAGTGATAAGCAAAACTTTTGACATGCAGACACGGTCGAAGTCCAGACTCATTAATGCATCTTAATATCTATCAGTTAGACACACTAATGCAAGACCTGGTTCGCTAAGACCACCGCTCTGATACCACATGAGACGACCCGTCCTAATCCATAAGGACGAATACAATAACATATGATTACATTGCGAGGTATTTGACCTCTATATGATACATTTTACAAACATTGCATTCATTTTAAAAGACAAACTTTCATTACATCGAAAGTTGATAGGCATGCATACCATTTCAAAATATCCAACTATAAATGACCTAATCTGTCATTTGCTTAATTATAATCTTTAATGAACTCAACGACTTGAATGCAACGTCTTTTGAAATAGGCCATGAATGACTCCAAGTAATATCTTTAAAATGAGCAAATGCACAGCGGAATATTTCTTTCAATCCTGAGAATAAACATGCTTTCAAGTGTCAACCAAAAGGTTGGTGAGTTCATTAGTTTATCGTAATCAATCATTTCCATAATTTTAATAGACCACAAGATTTCATTTATTCAATAATCATACACTCGCAAGTGTTTAAAATTCATTCATATGGATTGAACACCTGGTAACCGACATTAAAAAAATGCATCTAGAATATCCCCAAATATATAAACATCGAAGTACTAAAGCAGTTCAAATTCTCTGACTGGGGCGTGTCAAAGCCCATAGATCTATCTTTAGGATTCGCGTCAATTGTTGGCAATTATAATAAACACCAATTCTTAGGCTACCAAGTTCAACAAGGGCGATATCCGGTATAACAATTCAACCATAGAATGTAGTTTCGATTACTTGTGTCTATTTCGTCAAACATTTATAAAAACGCATGTATTCTCAGTCCCAAAAATATATATTGCAAAAGCATTTAAAAGGGAGCAAATGAAACTCACAATACTGTATTTCGTAGTAATAATGCATATGATGGCATTGAACAAGTGCAAGGTTGGCCTCGGATTCACGAACCTATATTAATTATATATATTTATATGTTGGTCAATATCTGTCTAACAATTTAGGTCAAGTCGTAGTGTATCACAATCCTAATGCTCGAGACTGATATGCAAAAGTCAACAAAAGTCAACTTAACCCAAAATGACTTCCAAAATCTATACATGATTATTATATAACTTAAATATAGTCGTTTTAAATATATTTAACAGATTTTATTAGAGTAAATAATATAAATCATTTATTAATAAATAAAAAATTATATTAAAATTTATATATAAAAATATACTTTTATATATCTTAAGTAATAAAATTTATAAAGTTCACTTAATATCATAAAAATATAGTGATATGTATTATTAATGTAATTATATTACATGTTGTAAAATACCTTTGTATCACATATCTATTTGATAAAATGATATTGATAATAATAATAATAAGTAAAAGTTATATTATTTTGTAATAATAATAATTATTATTATTATTCTACTAATAATAATAACAATATTTATATTTATTAATGATGATATTAATTATGATAAAATGATAATTCTAATCATGATAATTTTAACAATAACGATACTTTTAATATTAATAGTAATAATAATAATATTTTATAAAAATAATAGTTCTATTTAAAATGATAATTTTTAATAATAATAATACTAAAATGATAATAATAATGATATTTTATAATAACATTGATATTTCTATTAAAATGATAATTTTAGTAAAAATGATAGTTTTAATATTAATAATACTTTTAATAATAATAATAATGATAAAAATAATGAAAATGATATTTTTATTTAAATCAGTATCTTACAATATTTTAATTTTATCATTTATTATAATGTATTAATGATAAAATTTTATGTTAATATATAGTAAAAATATATTTTTATGTAGTAAGTATTATAATTTGTATAATGTTCACATAATATCTTTTTAATGATAAAAATGTATGTATCATAAATATATATTTGTATCAAGTATTTATTTGATTAAATAATATAATATTGATAATAATAATAATGAACCAAAAGTTGTATAATTTTATAATAATAATAATATTAATTATTTTAATAATAATAGTAATAATAATAATAATAATAATAATAATAATAATAATAATAATAATAATAATAATAATAATAATAATAATAACAATATTGATATTTACTAATGATAATAATAATTTTGATAACAAGTAATAATCTTTTGTAGTAATACTAATGTCATAATAATATTACTAATAATGATAAAAATAATGAAAACAATATTTTTATCTAAATCATAATCTTAACAATAATTTAACTGAATCATGATACTTATACTCATTATTTCCTAATCGACTTGTTTAATAGCTTTTAGTCCTCTTTTATATCGTATTCATAATAATGATAATAATAGTAATCATAATAATTGGATGATATTAATATTAGTTTTAATGATAATGATACTAATAAGTATTATAATAATATCAATGATAATACTAATAATTATAATAATAATAATAATAATAATAATAATAATAATAATAATGATAATATTAATAATAACCTTAATGGTAATAATGATAGTAATAACAATAACAATCATAATACTTATATTAATAACGATAATGATATTAATAATAATAATTATAATAATTATTAAATAATGATAATAACGACGATAGTAATAATAATAATCATTTTAATAATAATAATAACACTAAAATTAATAATAATTCAGTTGACCATATCTTTTAATCCGTTCATCGAAACCATAAGCTTTTTAAATGAAAAGTTATTAATTTTTCGCCAGCTTTCTAACGACATACATATGATATACCTTATCTCAGTCGCATATGTATCAAATTCGTGATTTATCATAAACTATATATTGACGAAATAAAATATACAAGCACACAAAATCATAAGTACTCGAGCACTAGTTAGGGATACACTATTAATGTATAAAAGATAAGATATGAGTGCTCACGTATCAATATTGAGATTCAATATTGCAGGAAAGTACGTAGACGCAACGGAGATGATAAACACTAGTTTGACCTCATGAGCATACCCCCCGAAGAATACCCATAACCTCCATAGCTATAACCCATGTTTTCCTTATCTCTATCCCGTTCGAAAAATCTATTTTGAAATAATACGCTCATGACCTCGTAGTAGTATTTTATGTATACCAATAATATTTTGAAATAATACTGAGTAAATATATATATGTAAATCGATTGAGAGAGTTTAGAGAAATATATTTCAAGTTTCTATGAAATAATGAAACCTATTAAATTCTATTTATAATAGATTTTTGAATTATTAAAGTGAATTATTAAAATATGAATTATTAAAGTGAATTATTAAAGTATGAATTATTAAAGTGAATTATTAAAGTATAAATTATTAAAGTAAATTATTAAAGTATAAATTATTAAAGTGAATTATTAAAGTTAAAGTTAAAGTAAAGTAAAAGTAAAGTAAAGGTAAATTTAAAGTATAGTAAAAGTATAAACTGTGTACGTATAATACGCGTATAAATATATATAATATTAATTTAAATCGTTATATATATTTAATAAAATAAAATATAAATATCATTATCTTTATCATATTGGTTAAGTAATGAGTTGTCAAAAGTGGTTCTAGATATTTATAAAAGTTATATACGTTTTAATAATAAAGTTCTTTTTAAAATAAAAAATTTTTTGTACGTTTGAAACTAAATCAAATAAATATGATAATTTTATTTTCCAAAACTAAATATATTTAAGAATCATTTTGTTAAAAGGTTAAAATAATGGAAATCGTTATATCATAAAATGTTTTAGAAAAGTAGAATTTTATATATTCATAATAGGTTTCAAGTTTTTAAATTACAGTTTATTGGTGAAGTGTGAGGTAAAATCCAATGGTTAATATAAACGTATGAAATCATCTTAATGTAAAATGTCAAATGGATTTATCTAATCGACGAACCTTATCCTAGTTATTTATTTTATAAGATCAATCATTATGAAAGCTAAATAATTAACTTATCAAAAGACACGAGAAAATTATTGTAAAATATGTATTAGAGATCAAACAGGAATTTACACTAACTTTTGTCTAACACTCATTAATTGACATTTTGTTCTTTCTTGTGAAACACTTTACCATTTATTCCGAATATTGTTAAAAAGGAAAGGTTTCCTAAATCAAAGTGGACCTCTCAACAGAGACTCGTAATCATACAATGTATCTGATAAATCAATCATTTGATATTATCTTCTAATTCCATCGATAAACATATTGAAACAAATACGTTCATGTAAGATATTATACATTTAATACTTTGTAAAAACTATATGATGACATATATATGGATATATATATATAGTTAACATGATACTATGATAAGTAAACATATCATTAAGTATATTAACAATGAACTACATATGTAAAAACAAGACTACTAACTTAATGATTTTTAAACGAGACATATATGTAACGATTATCGTTGTAAAGACATTTAATGTATATATATCATATTAAGAGATATTCATACATGATAATATCATGATAATATAATAATTTAAAATCTCATTTGATATTATAAACATTGGGTTAACAACATTTAACAAGATCGTTAACCTAAAGGTTTCAAAACAACACTTACATGTAACGACTAACGATGACTTAACGACTCAGTTAAAATGTATATACATGTAGTGTTTTAATATGTATTTATACACTTTTGAAAGACTTCAATACACTTATCAAAATACTTCTACTTAACAAAAATGCTTACAATTACATCCTCGTTCAGTTTCATCAACAATTCTACTCGTATGCACCAGTATTCGTACTCGTACAATACACAGCTTTTAGATGTATGTACTATTGGTATATACACTCCAATGATCAGCTCTTAGCAGCCCATGTGAGTCACCTAACACATGTGGGAACCATCATTTGGCAACTAGCATGAAATATCTCATAAAATTACAAAAATATGAGTAATCATTCATGACTTATTTACATGAAAACAAAATTACATATCCTTTATATCTAATCCATACACCAACGACCAAAAACACCTACAAACACTTTCATTCTTCAATTTTATTCATCTAATTGATCTCTCTCAATTTCTATCTTCAAGTTCTAAGTGTTCTTCATAAATTCTACAAGTTCTAGTTACATAAAATCAAGAATACTTTCAAGTTTGCTAGCTCACTTCCAATCTTGTAAGGTGATCATCCAACCTCAAGAAATCTTTGTTTCTTACAGTAGGTTATCATTCTAATACAAGGTAATAATCATATTCAAACTTTGGTTCAATTTCTATAACTATAACAATCTTATTTCAAGTGATGATCTTACTTGAACTTGTTTTCGTGTCATGATTCTGCTTCAAGAACTTCGAGCCATCCAAGGATCCGTTGAAGCTAGATCCATTTTTCTCTTTTCCAGTAGGTTTATCCAAGGAACTTAAGGTAGTAATTATGTTCATAACATCATTCGATTCATACATATAAAGCTATCTTATTCGAAGGTTTAAACTTGTAATCACTAGAACATAGTTTAGTTAATTCTAAACTTGTTCGCAAACAAAAGTTAATCCTTCTAACTTGACTTTTAAAATCAACTAAACACATGTTCTATATCTATATGATATGCTAACTTAATGATTTAAAACCTGGAAACACGAAAAACACCGTAAAACCGGATTTACGCCGTCGTAGTAACACCGCGGGCTGTTTTGGGTTAGTTAATTAAAAACTATGATAAACTTTGATTTAAAAGTTGTTATTCTGAGAAAATGATTTTTATTATGAACATGAAACTATATCTAAAAATTATGGTTAAACTCAAAGTGGAAGTATGTTTTCTAAAATGGTCATCTAGACGTCGTTTTACTAAAATGACTACCTTTACAAAAATGACTTGTAACTTATTTTTTTGACTATAAACCTATACTTTTTCGGTTTATATTCATAAAATAGAGTTCAATATGAAATCATAGCAATTTGATTCACTCAAAACGGATTTAAAATGAAGAAGTTATGGGTAAAACAAGATTGGATAATTTTTCTCATTTTAGCTACGTGAAAATTGGTAACAAATCTATTCCAACCATAACTTAATCAAACTTGTATTGTATATTATGTAATCTTGAGATACCATAGACACGTATACAATGTTTCGACCTATCATGTCGACACATCTATATATATTTCGGAACAACCATAGACACTCTATATGTGAATGTTGGAGTTAGCTATACAGGGTTGAGGTTGATTTCAAAATATATATAGTTTGAGTTGTGATCAATACTGAGATACGTATACACTGGGTCGTGGATTGATTCAAGATAATATTTATCGATTTATTTCTGTACATTTAACTGTGGACAACTAGTTGTAGGTTACTAACGAGGACAGCTGACTTAATAAACTTAAAACATCAAAATATATTAAAAGTGTTGTAAATATATTTTGAACATACTTTGATATATATGTATATATTGTTATAGGTTCGTGAATCAACCAGTGGCCAAGTCTTACTTCCAGACGAAGTAAAAATCTGTGAAAGTGAGTTATAGTCCCACTTTTAAAATCTAATATTTTTGAGATGAGAATACATGCAGGTTTTATAAATGATTTACAAAATAGACACAAGTACGTGAAACTACATTCTATGGTTGAATTATCGAAATCGAATATGCCCCTTTTTATTAAGTCTGGTAATCTAAGAATTAGGGAACAGACACCCTAATTGACGCGAATCCTAAAGATAGATCTATTGGGCCTAACAAACCCCATCCAAAGTACCGGATGCTTTAGTACTTTGAAATTTATATCATATCCGAAGGGTGTCCCGGAATGATGGGGATATTCTTATATATGCATCTTGTTAATGTCGGTTACCAGGTGTTCACCATATGAATGATTTTTATCTCTATGTATGGGATGTGTATTGAAATATGAAATCTTGTGGTCTATTATTATGATTTGAAATATATAGGTTAAACCTATAACTCACCAACATTTTTGTTGACGTTTTAAGCATGTTTATTCTCAGGTGATTATTAAGAGCTTCCGCTATCGCATACTTAAATAAGGACTAGATTTGGAGTCCATGCTTGTATGATATTGTGTAAAAACTGCATTCAAGAAACTTATTTTGTTGTAACATATTTGTATTGTAAACCATTATGTAATGGTCGTGTGTAAACAGGATATTTTAGATTATCATTATTTGATAATCCACGTAAAACTTTTTAAACCTTTATTGATGAAATAAAGGTTATGGTTTGTTTTAAAATGAATGCAGTCTTTGAAAAACGTCTCATATAGAGGTCAAAACCTCGCAACGAAATCAATTAATATGGAACGTTTTTAATCAATAAGAACGAGACATTTCAGTTGGTATCCGAGCGTTGGTCTTAGAGAACCAGAATTTTGCATTAGTGTGTCTTATCGAGTTTGTAGGATGCATTAGTGAGTCTGGACTTCAACCGTGTTTACTTGAAAAATGATTGCTTAACAAATTTTGTTGGAAACTATATATTTTTAACATGTGAATATTATGTGATATATTAATCTCTTAACGCGTTTGATATTATGTGATAGATGTCTACCTCTAGAACAAGTCCCATTGACTCACCTAATAATAATGAAGAGTCAAATGTAAATTGGAATGATTCGTGGACTGATTCACAAGTTCCCGAAGAGGAACCGGAAGAAGAGTTGGAACCGGAAGAAGAATCGGAACCGGAAGAAGAATCGGAACCGGATGAAGAAATAGAACCGGTGGGGGAAATAATAAAACGGTTAAGTAAAAGAAAATCCTCAACCAACCGACCAAGGTTAATTATGGTCAATGGTGTTTCCGCCAAGGAAGCAAAATATTGGGAGGATTACCAATTCTCCGATGAATCGGATTCCGACGAGAATTCCGATGATGTTATAGAAATTACCCCAACTGAATTTAAAAAGGCAAAAGAAAATAATAAGGGAAAGGGCATAAAAATAGAGAAATCTAATTCCAACCCCGATGAACTTTATATGTATCATCAACCCCCGAAGTCCTTAAGTTGTAACAATGACCCGGGAACCTCTAAACCACCAGGTTTTTCTAAACCAATGTGGAAAACGACGGCTCGTATTAGGGGAACATCATATATCCCTAGAAACTTGGCAAAACGAATCAAAACCGAAGAAGAAGAAGAAACAAGCGAGTCGGAATAAGATAGTTGTATTCGTGTGGTGTAATATATATAATATAGTGTGCTTATGCTTTATGATATATGTAAAAATTGCTTGTATTAATAAGTATTTTTTTTATGAATCTAACTCTTATCTATTTTACAGTATAAAAACACAAAATGGATAGACAACCCAATATTTTAAGAGACCTACCCGGAGACATGATTGATGAAATCTTGTCTAGAGTCGATCAGAATTCTTCGGCACAACTATTTAAGGCGAGATCAGTTTGTAAGACATTCGAAGAACGTTCCAAGAATGCCTTGGTTTATAAAAGGCTTTCGTTCGAAAGATGGGGGATATCACATTGGGAAATCCATAAGTTACGATGTGTTTACTTTGACGCATATATTGCGGGGAACCCAAATGCTATTTTACGCAATGGGTTAAGAAATTATTTTGACTCAATATATCCGAATATTGGACTTCGTGATTTAGAAAAAGCGGCTAACATGCAACATAAAGAAGCATGTTATGCTTACGGATTAGTAATGTTCGCTTCTCACCAATGTGAGAACAAGAACATCGGGCTACAACTATTAAACAAAACATTCCCACAAGTGACGGAGTCAGTAATTGGGGTAAGAAATGAGGTTTTTAGATTGTTACGGGACTGTTGGACATTACGTAACCCTCGTCCCTTTGACGACGTTACAACACGCTGTCTTATCAACGGCCATAACGGTTATGTTCCACAAGACCAAGGATGGGAAGTAATCCTAGTAAAACCAGAATGCATGACTTGTTTCTGGACGTATGAATTACGTGTCTTTATTGCCTTTGCTGAACGACTTGTGTACTAGCTAGAATTATCTTCACAACCATCTTGTATCAAATTTATTGTGTGCTATATTTCATGCTATATGTAAAATAAGCGGTATTGTAAGTTTGTAAAATATTGTGTAAAAGTTTGAACGCGAAATATTATTATAATCAGTTTTTCATATAGAATTGTAGTAGTTGAATTGTATATTAGCTACTAAGTATGAACTTAACGGGTAGGTACTACCCGAATTTAAACTTATAAAACGCTAATATGAAAAAAAAGCTTTTATAAATGAGTTCATATTATGCTACGAAATACTATTAACTACTCTTAATATTCTGTATGATTAACTTGTTCCATTTGACTATTTTGAAGGAAATGGCACCGACTACTCGACACACCGTGAATATGAATGAAGAGGAATTCCGTACTTTTCTAGCTTCAAACATAGCCGCAGTACAGGCTGCGCTACATACCAACAATAACCTTGGATCTAGCAGTACAGGAAATCGTGTAGGATGCACCTACAAAGAATTCACTGCCTACAAACCTTTGGAATTTGATGGAACCGAAGGACCGATCGGATTGAAACGGTGGACTGAGAAGGTCGAATCGGTGTTTTCCATAAGTAAGTGTACTGAAGAGGACAAAGTGAAGTACGCTACGCATACCTTCACAGGTTCTGCGTTAACATGGTGGAATACCTATCTAGAGCAAGTGGGACAAGACGATGCGTACGCACTACCGTGGTCAGCATTCAAGCACTTGATGAACGAGAAGTACCGTTCCAGAACCGAGGTCAATAAGCTCAAGACAGAACTTAGAGGGTTACGAACCCAAGGATTTGATATTACTACGTACGAAAGACGATTCACGGAATTTGCCTATTCTGTCCGGGAGCATTCGAAGATGAGGAAGAGAAGATCGACGCGTTTGTGAAAGGATTACCGGAAAGAATCCAAGAAGATATAAGTTCACACGAGCCCGCCTCCATACAACAGACATGTAGAATGGCTCACAAACTAGTGAACCAGATTGAAGAAAGAATTAAAGAACAGACTGCTGAAGAGGCCAATGTGAAGCAAGTCAAAAGAAAGTGGGAGGAAAACGGTGATAAGAATCACCAATACAACAACAACAGCAATTACAACAATAATCGCAACAATTATCCCAACAATCGCAACATCAATCGCAACTACAACAAATGGCCCAACAACAATAACAACAACAACAACAGCAACTACAACAATCATCTCAACAACAATAATAACCGCAACAACAATAACAATCAGAAGCAGCTATGCCAAAGGTGTGAAAAGTATCACTCGGGGTTCTGCACCAAATTTTGCAACAAGTGTAAAATAAATGGTCATAGCGCCGCTAAGTGTGAGGTCTACGGACCAGGGGTTAATAGAACGAAAGGAACAAATGGTGTCGGAACGAGTAATGGCAGAGCAAGTAGTGTCGGAGCAAGTTATGCCAATGTAGTTTGTTATAAATGTGGAAAACCAGGCCACATTATTAGAAATTGCCCGAACCAGGAGAACATTAATGGACAAGGCCGCGAAAGAGTTTTCAATATTAATGCGGCAGAGGCACAGGAAGACCCGGAGCTTGTTACGGGTACGTTTCTTATTGACAATAAATCTGCTTACGTTTTATTTGATTCGGGTGCGGATAGAAGCTATATGAGTAGAGATTTTTGTGCTAAATTAAGTTGTCCATTGATGCCTTTGGATAGTAAATTTTTACTCGAATTAGCAAATGGTAAATTAATTTCAGCAGATAATATATGTCGGAATCGAGAAATTAAACTGGTTAGCGAAACATTTAAGATTGATTTGATACCAGTAAAGTTAGGGAGTTTTGATGTGATAATCGGTATGGACTGGTTGAAAGAAGTGAAAGCAGAGATCGTTTGTTACTAAAATGCAATTCGCATTATACGAGAAAAAGGAAAACCCTTAATGGTGTACGGAGAAAAAGGCAACACGAAGCTACATCTTATTAGTAATTTGAAGGCACAAAAACTAATAAGAAAAGGTTGCTATGCTGTTCTAGCACACGTCGAGAAAGTACAAACTGAAGAAAAGAGCATCAATGATTTTCCCATTGCAAAAGAATTTCCCGATGTATTTCCGAAAGAATTACCAGGATTACCCCCACATCGATCCGTTGAATTTCAAATAGATCTTGTACCAGGAGCTGCACCAATAGCTCGTGCTCCTTACAGACTTGCACCCAGCGAGATGAAAGAACTGCAAAGCCAATTACAAGAACTTTTAGAGCGTGGTTTCATTCGACCAAGCACATCACCGTGGGGAGCTCCTGTTTTGTTTGTCAAGAAGAAAGATGGTACATTCAGGTTGTGTATCGACTATCGAGAGTTGAACAAACTTACCATCAAGAACCGCTACCCACTACCGAGAATAGACGACTTATTTGATCAACTACAAGGCTCGTCTGTTTATTCAAAGATTGACTTACGTTCCGGGTATCATCAAATGCGGGTGAAAGAAGATGATATTCCAAAGACTGCTTTCAGAACACGTTACGGTCATTACGAGTTTATGCTCATGCCGTTTGGTTTAACTAATGCACCAGCTGTGTTCATGGACCTTATGAACCGAGTGTGTGGACCATACCTTGACAAGTTTGTCATTGTTTTCATTGATGACATACTTATTTACTCAAAGAATGACCAAGAACACGGTGAACATTTAAGAAAGGTGTTAGAAGTATTGAGGAAGGAAGAATTGTACGCTAAGTTTTCAAAGTGTGCATTTTGGTTGGAAGAAGTTCAATTCCTCGGTCACATAGTGAACAAAGAAGGTATTAAGGTGGATCCGGCAAAGATAGAAACTGTTGAAAAGTGGGAAACCCCGAAAACTCCGAAACACATACGCCAGTTTTTAGGACTAGCTGGTTACTACAGAAGGTTCATCCAAGACTTTTCCAGAATAGCAAAACCCTTGACTGCATTAACGCATAAAGGGAAGAAATTTGAATGGAATGATGAACAAGAGAAAGCGTTTCAGTTATTGAAGAAAAAGCTAACTACGGCACCTATATTGTCATTGCCTGAAGGGAATGATGATTTTGTGATTTATTGTGACGCATCAAAGCAAGGTCTCGGTTGTGTATTAATGCAACGAACGAAGGTGATTGCTTATGCGTCTAGACAATTGAAGATTCACGAACAAAATTATACGACGCATGATTTGGAATTAGGCGCGGTTGTTTTTGCATTAAAGACTTGGAGGCACTACTTATATGGGGTCAAAAGTATTATATATACCGACCACAAAAGTCTTCAACACATATTTAATCAGAAACAACTGAATATGAGGCAGCGTAGGTGGATTGAATTATTGAATGATTATGACTTTGAGATTCGTTACCACCCGGGGAAGGCAAATGTGGTAGCTGATGCCTTGAGCAGGAAGGACAGAGAACCCATTCGAGTAAAATCTATGAATATAATGATTCATAATAACCTTACTACTCAAATAAAGGAGGCGCAACAAGGAGTTTTAAAAGAGGGAAATTTAAAGGATGAAATACCCAAAGGATCGAAGAAACATCTTAATATTCAGGAAGACGGAACCCGGTATAGGGCTGAAAGGATTTGGGTACCAAAATTTGGAGATATGAGAGAAATGGTACTTAGAGAAGCTCATAAAACCAGATACTCAATACATCCTGGAACGGGGAAGATGTACAAGGATCTCAAGAAACATTTTTGGTGGCCGGGTATGAAAGCCGATGTTGCTAAATATGTAGGAGAATGTTTGACGTGTTCTAAGATCAAAGCTGAGCATCAGAATCCATCAGGTCTACTTCAACAACCCGAAATCCCAGAATGGAAATGGGAAAACATTACCATGGATTTCATCACTAAATTGCTAAGGACTGCAAGTGGTTTTGATACTATTTGGGTAATAGTTGATCGTCTCACCAAATCAGCACACTTCCTGCCAATAAGAGAAGATGACAAGATGGAGAAGTTAGCACGACTGTATTTGAAGGAAGTCGTCTCCAGACATGGAATACCAATCTCTATTATCTCTGATAGGGATGGCAGATTTATTTCAAGATTCTGGCAGACATTACAGCAAGCATTAGGAACTCGTCTAGACATGAGTACTGCCTATCATCCACAAACTGATGGGCAGAGCGAAAGGACGATACAAACGCTTGAAGACATGCTACGAGCATGTGTTATTGATTTCGGAAACAGTTGGGATCGACATCTACCGTTAGCAGAATTTTCCTACAACAACAGCTACCATTCAAGCATTGAGATGGCGCCGTTTGAAGCACTTTATGGTAGAAAGTGCAGGTCTCCGATTTGTTGGAGTGAAGTGGGGGATAGACAGATTACGGGTCCGGAGATTATACAAGAAACTACCGAGAAGATCATCCAAATTCAACAACGGTTGAAAACCGCCCAAAGTCGACAAAAGAGCTACGCTGACATTAAAAGAAAAGATATAGAATTTGAAATTGGAGAGATGGTCATGCTTAAAGTTGCACCTTGGAAAGGCGTTGTTCGATTTGGTAAACGAGAGAAATTAAATCCAAGGTATATTGGACCATTCAAGATTATTGATCGTGTTGGACCAGTAGCTTACCGACTTGAGTTACCTCAACAACTCACGGCTGTACATAACACTTTCCACGTCTCGAATTTGAAGAAATGTTTTGCTAAAGAAGATCTCACTATTCCGTTAGATGAAATCCAAATCAACGAAAAACTTCAATTCATCGAAGAACCCGTCGAAATAATGGATCATGAGGTTAAAAGACTTAAGCAAAACAAGATACCAATTGTTAAGTTTCGATGGAATGCTCGTAGAGGACCCGAGTTCACCTGGGAGCGTGAAGATCAGATGAAGAAGAAATACCCGCATCTATTTCCAGAAGATTCGTCAACACCTTCAACAGCTTAAAATTTCGGGACGAAATTTATTTAACGGGTAGGTACTGTAGTGACCCGAACTTTTCCATGTTTATATATATTAATTGAGATTGATATTTACATGATTAAATGTTTCCAACATGTTAAGCAATCAAACTTGTTAAGACTTGATTAATTGAAATATGTTTCATATAGACAATTGACCACCCAAGTTGACCGGTGATTCACGAACGTTAAAACTTGTAAAAACTATATGATGACATATATATGGATATATATATATAGTTAACATGATACTATGATAAGTAAACATATCATTAAGTATATTAACAATGAACTACATATGTAAAAACAAGACTACTAACTTAATGATTTTTAAACGAGACATATATGTAACGATTATCGTTGTAAAGACATTTAATGTATATATATCATATTAAGAGATATTCATACATGATAATATCATGATAATATAATAATTTAAAATCTCATTTGATATTATAAACATTGGGTTAACAACATTTAACAAGATCGTTAACCTAAAGGTTTCAAAACAACACTTACATGTAACGACTAACGATGACTTAACGACTCAGTTAAAATGTATATACATGTAGTGTTTTAATATGTATTTATACACTTTTTAAAGACTTCAATACACTTATCAAAATACTTCTACTTAACAAAAATGCTTACAATTACATCCTCGTTCAGTTTCATCAACAATTCTACTCGTATGCACCCGTATTCGTACTCGTACAATACACAGCTTTTAGATGTATGTACTATTGGTATATACACTCCAATGATCAGCTCTTAGCAGCCCATGTGAGTCACCTAACACATGTGGGAACCATCATTTGGCAACTAGCATGAAATATCTCATAAAATTACAAAAATATGAGTAATCATTCATGACTTATTTACATGAAAACAAAATTACATATCCTTTATATCTAATCCATACACCAACGACCAAAAACACCTACAAACACTTTCATTCTTCAATTTTCTTCATCTAATTGATCTCTCTCAAGTTCTATCTTCAAGTTCTAAGTGTTCTTCATAAATTCTACAAGTTCTAGTTACATAAAATCAAGAATACTTTAAAGTTTGCTAGCTCACTTCCAATCTTGTAAGGTGATCATCCAACCTCAAGAAATCTTTGTTTTTTATAGTAGGTTATCATTCTAATACAAGGTAATAATCATATTCAAACTTTGGTTCAATTTCTATAACTATAACAATCTTATTTCAAGTGATGATCTTACTTGAACTTGTTTTCGTGTCATGATTCTGCTTCAAGAACTTCGAGCCATCCAAGGATCCGTTGAAGCTAGATCCATTTTTCTATTTTCCAGTAGGTTTATCCAAGGAACTTAAGGTAGTAATTATGTTCATAACATCATTCGATTCATACATATAAAGCTATCTTATTCGAAGGTTTAAACTTGTAATCACTAGAACATAGTTTAGTTAATTCTAAACTTGTTCGCAAACAAAAGTTAATCCTTCTAACTTGACTTTTAAAATCAACTAAACACATTTTCTATATCTATATGATATGCTAACTTAATGATTTAAAACCTGGAAACACGAAAAACACCGTAAAACCGGATTTACGCCGTCGTAGTAACACCGCGGGCTGTTTTGGGTTAGTTAATTAAAAACTATGATAAACTTTGATTTAAAAGTTGTTATTATGAGAAAATGATTTTTATTATGAATATGAAACTATATCCAAAAATTATGGTTAAACTCAAAGTGGAAGTATGTTTTCTAAAATGGTCATCTAGACGTCGTTTTTTCGACTGAAATGACTACCTTTACAAAAATGACTTGTAACTTATTTTTTTGACTATAAAACTATACTTTTTCTGTTTAGATTCATAAAATAGAGTTCAATATGAAACCATAGCAATTTGATTCACTCAAAACGGATTTAAAATGAAGAAGTTATGGGTAAAACAAGATTGGATAATTTTTCTCATTTTAGCTACGTGAAAATTGGTAACAAATCTATTCTAACCATAACTTAATCAAACTTGTATTGTATATTATGTAATCTTGAGATACCATAGACACGTATACAATGTTTCGACCTATCATGTCGACACATCTATATATATTTCGAAACAACCATAGACACTCTATATGTGAATGTTGGAGTTAGCTATACAGGGTTGAAGTTGATTCCAAAATATATATAGTTTGAGTTGTGATCAATACTGAGATACGTATACACTGGGTCGTGGATTGATTCAAGATAATATTTATCGATTTATTTCTGTACATTTAACTGTGGACAACTAGTTGTAGGTTACTAACGAGGACAGCTGACTTAATAAACTTAAAACATCAAAATATATTAAAAGTGTTGTAAATATATTTTGAACATACTTTGATATATATGTATATATTGTTATAGGTTCGTGAATCAACCAGTGGCCAAGTCTTACTTCCCGACGAAGTAAAAATCTGTGAAAGTGAGTTATAGTCCCACTTTTAAAATCTAATATTTTTGGGATGAGAATACATGCAGGTTTTATAAATAATTTACAAAATAGACACAAGTACGTGAAACTACATTCTATGGTTGAATTATCGAAATCGAATATGCCCCTTTTTATTAAGTCTGGTAATCTAAGAATTAGAGAACAGACACCCTAATTGACGCGAATCCTAAAGATAGATCTATTGGGCCTAACAAACTCCATCCAAAGTACCGGATGCTTTAGTACTTCGAAATTTATATCATATCCGAAGGGTGTCCCGGAATGATGGGGATATTCTTATATATGCATCTTGTTAATGTCGGTTACCAGGTGTTCACTATATGAATGATTTTTATCTCTATGTATGGGATGTGTATTGAAATATGAAATCTTGTGGTCTATTATTATGATTTGAAATATATAGGTTAAACCTATAACTCACCAACATTTTTGTTGACGTTTTAAGCATGTTTATTCTCAGGTGATTATTAAGAGCTTCAGCTATCGCATACTTAAATAAGGACGAGATTTGGAGTCCATGCTTGTATGATATTGTGTAAAAACTGCATTCAAGAAACTTATTTTGTTGTAACATATTTGTATTGTAAACCATTATGTAATGGTCGTGTGTAAACAGGATATTTTAGATTATCATTATTTGATAATTCACGTAAAACTTTTTAAACCTTTATTGATGAAATAAAGGTTATGGTTTGTTTTAAAATGAATGCAGTCTTTGAAAAACGTCTCATATAGAGGTCAAAACCTCGCAACGAAATCAATTAATATGGAACATTTTTAATCAATAAGAACGGGACATTTCATTTGGCATGTTTGTCCCATCCTTGCCTCGAACTCAGGTCTCACCGTGAATACGATTAAGTCGTTCAATTTGGAAACAGTGGAAATTCACGCTAGTCTCACTAGATCGAAAAATCCACCTCGTGGCTATAATTCGATTAGGTCTCACCGTAATCAAAAAATAACGAGGAGTGTTTGCAAGCTCATTGGATGGCATGACTTAAATTTGAAGGGTATTTTGAAAATGTTTGTGTTTAACGAATAATGCATGCACACAAGATTCGCTACACTATTAGTTAAAAAAACATTTTAACCAATTGTATATGTCAATTATGTTGGTGCGTCTAATTTGTTATTTAATTTATAGGATATAAAAATAACAAATATACAAACGTGTATCGTGTTAAAACAATTTTAAAAGATGTCACCCAAATATATTATTTTAGTTTTAAAATCATCAATTTTAAACTCGTTAGAGTTTAACATTTAAAATCAGCTTTTTTAATCTTTAAACTCATTACGTGTTTTATTTAACGTTTTCATCAAAAACATTTAGCATATACTATAATCAACAATTATATATATAAATGCGAAAAATGAAACACAATCATGCATCACACACATACATAGTCTAGCCCAAAAATCCTATGCTTGATCCCATGAGCCGACATGAGAATAAGATGTCAAACTAAGGACAATACTATAGCTCCCACTTGATTTAAGAACCAAGTGAAAACTTTTCGAACGTCATCGTTGCTAACTTGATCTCATTGCCATCTTTTTAGCCAAACTTCGCGTTGCATCTTTATCTTTAATCTTCATCTTGTTACATTTATTTAAATTTGAAAATACAACTAAATTAGTACTTTTACAAATTGATATAAACTTAAATAAAATACTATGAATATGAAAAATAAATATAATACAACTTTGGCTTCAAAATGGCCTTTCTTATAAAAAAAAAATAATCAACATGACATAATATTATCATGACCAACAATCATAACATTCACATATAATCAAACAAATAGGTCGGGGCATTACGGGCTATGTATGCAATCACAATTTTAATAACAACATTATTAAACCCTATATATGGCTTGTCCATGGTTACAATGCATGTATATAACCATGGAATACAACAATCAATAATTTTAATAAATATTCAAGCCATAACAATTAAATCTACAATTTAAAATAGTGATATTCTTTCAATCATATTTGTGCGTCATGAGGTTAAGTCTAAATCAACCGCGTTGACTTTAAAACCCAAAAAGGTTTCAACTTTCAACAATACACCACAAAACTAAATCTAAAGAATAGTAACATGACAATTAAAATGGTGTAAAAGCGGCTCTGATACCACTGATGGAAAATCGTGTGTACTTTTAAATTTTATAAACGCAACGGAACATGAAAAATAAACATCTTTTATTAACTTTAAAATAAACATCATTTATTTTATTATAAACTTTCAAGTAAAACATTCACACGATTAACGATCCCAACAAGATCCAATTTCACCACTAATAATTATCAACTAATAAATTCACAAAGATGAGTTTAGATGTACCTTTAGCGAGTGATGCAAGAACAGCAGAAATAATTATCCACGTCTAGGTTGAAACATGTATTCAAAGTGTATGAATATCTCTATGGTTGATCCACACAGCACCTCAAACAGCACCAATCAGATGCTAGTCCGTATATAACTCAAAAATAATAATTAATCAAACAATTCGATTAATTAATAGAATGCAAAAAAAAAAAAAACAAATAAGAAAACACAATGTTTTCTTTTGTTCTTCGGCCGCAAATAACGTAAAGAAAAAGGGACAACAACCCTTTTGCTATTTTGATGATCAAGTAATTAAAACAACTTATGTTTTCTTCCTTTTAATCGGCAGTTTGTAAAACCCCAAAAACAAAACCTTGGTTCTCTTCCTTTTCGTTGAGGAGGAAAATGAGTAGGAGAGAAAATAAATGATTCATAAAGCCATGTAGCATATATATATATTTATATATATGAATGCCTGTACGTTTATCATTATTTATATATATAGATGATGACAGTTGATTTCAATAATTGTTGAGGAGAGCCATTATTAGAAAGAAAAAAATCATGCAATTTAGATTCTCTTTTTAAATTCTTGATACGTTTTGATTTTGTGATTGTGATGGCATATTTAACTACTCTAACACAAAAAGCATAAATAAATTATTTAGATAATTTTATTAATCGAAATATTAAATAAGCTCATTCACAATAAGCCTATTCAATATTCAGTGATCAAACGGCACATTGTAATCATATTTAATTAAACTATACTAGGTTATAATTATGTATCAACAATATATAATAATTGGTGTCTAAATGCTAAAGTGTGTGACCCCATAGGCTTGTATATAAGCAGTAGTATAGATTTGTGTTATGACGTGCACACTATTTAACATGTACATGGTTCGGTTTGGCTGTTTTTTGACGGAGGTTTGGGTGTTTACGGTTTATGAATTTTCAAACTAAACCGGACATTTTAGTCCACTAAGAAAAATGGTTATTTGTGACGATCTTTTTTAGTGACGACTTATTATTTGGTCACTTATAGTGTTACTTAGCTATCATTAAAAAAGTCGTCACTAAATTTTAATCATTATATGATATTAGTGACCAAACAAATGCTCATTATAGTGACCAATTTTAGTATTTTAGTCTCTAATAATATTTTGTGGCAGATCAATAGTGACGAGAAGTAACCAAACTAGTTTGGTCACTAGCTTTAACTTTAGTTAGTGATCATAGTGTTATTAGTGACCAGTAACCTTTATCATTAAAGCCCTTTTTTGTAGTGGTTGTTCGACTTGATTGAGACATCAAAACCAATTCGGTTCAGTCAGTTTAGCGTAGGGTCCTTTAATGGGTTTGTCTACACCCGTGTTGGTTAAGTACCACAATTTACAAGTTCTTTTAATGGTTGTAGGGACTTGTAGCTTTTATTTTTCTACAATATGAAACAGTAAACAAAAATTTAAATTCAATTTGTGCATCTTACATGTACATAAACTAAATTCAAAGTGATTGAGAGAATGAGAGATCAATAAGAACAATCATTTACACAACTGAATCTAAAACATATCCAGTCATATATATTAACCAAATCAAAATTTTGCTTTTATATCCAAATGAAACTCACATGGATATTATTATTATTATTATTATTATATTATGATTTTTGTATAAAGTTAGCATACGGCAGCTGCAGTAATCATGCAGATACTAAAGATTCTTTGGCCGATCTAACAAGAAAAATGGAATCATACAAAATCGACTTTGTTTCGTCACAAACAATGACAGGCTTAGCTAAATGTATAATCTTCTATTATATAAAACAAATGCATAACAACAAATTCATTAGTTCATGACCATTTCATATCCTTTTCGTCTGTCACCGGACTAATCCATCTAACAAATTTGTAGCATTTTTTACTTTATTTTCGTACTGAAATCGAACTTAAGGGTGATACAACAAGAAAGAGCCTATCATTGTCCACCTTAAATTATACGGAGTACTTTGTACGATTAAACGAAGAAAACAATACAAGGCTTGATCAATATGAAACACACATCCAAAGGTGACAATTTTCACCCATTCACCTAAAAAATTTCGGACTTCCTTTTTTGGATTCTATATAACTTGTATTAATGTAATAAGTACAATTTGAACGAAACAAGTGAGTGAAACAAACTTAAAACCATCTAAACATAGCCAAAATATTACAAGTTTTCATATAGTTAGTTACTTTATCTAAACGAAATCGCACATCATGTTTTCTAATGATTTTTATATCTAAAACCAAGAGTTTATAAAAAATGGTTAAGTACGTCAAGATGTATTAGTCTACACGTCGACTTCTATGCGTAATGAAATTTCAATAATCGTTATTGTATGTATTTGACGACGGCTTCATCAAGTATCCAGTATATTTTTGCTGATGTGGCAGCTTCAAACAGGGCCACGTCATCTAACACATCTTCACCAAGTCATCAAGACAGGTGTCATTTTTTGTAAAACCCTTCCAACCTCATTCAAACCATTATACTCATGCATATATATGCTTATATATACTATAAGACCTTATGAAGTAACAGAGTGATGAGAAGAATTAGAGAAAGTACCAACTTTTGATCGTCTACGAACAGCTTTCATGGCGTCATATGTAACAAACGATATTGAAAACCAACAAAGTGACGATAAGAATTTGCACAAACAAGTTGATGTTGATAACCTTAGCGTAAATGATCATCAACAGATTATCGACAGACTTTTTAAGGTTGCCGAAGTAGATAATGAAATCTTTTTGAAGAAGTTAAGAGACAGATTCGACAGGTTAATTACTACTTAATTTCATTTTAGCTTCTTAACTTCATTAGGTCTTCAATTGCCATAAGAGTGACAACTTTAGCCCATTTATCACTATTTTTTAATCATATATATGATATATGATATATGAAGGTTTCAAAAACTTTACTAAAAAAATACTGACTTTTATTATTTACATGGTAAGAAGAAGATCATTTTTAAATGTCACTAATTGTATTACGTTTCGGGTTGCAGGGTTGGCATTAATCTTCCAACAATCGAAGTTCGTTTTGAGAATCTAGCAGTAAAAACCGAGTGTTATGTTGGTAACAGAGCCATTCCCACTTTAACAAACACAATTCGCAACAATGCTGACATGGCTTTCGGTTTTCTTGGTATTGGACTATCAAAGACTAGAAAACTTACAATTCTTGATAATGTTTCTGGGATCGTCAAGCCTTCAAGGTATTTTCTCTTTTCGTTAATGCATTACGAAGCAATCTAAATATCTACTAATAGAACATAATTAAATGTATAAAGTTAAATTAAAATATATTAGAAAAATTCTAGTGTTATACGAACAGTGTCAAATCTAGAATCGTAACTGAATAGTGTCCTAGTGTTATATGTAGACTCACCACTGTATATGAAATTATATGATTTGGACCCCACGACTGAGCCGAACCAAATTTTTTGCCTAGGTGCGTTCCCACAATACGAGGTCTAAAATCACCATAAAAAAATTAACTATTTTTCTATGACAGAATGACCCTTCTATTGGGCCCACCCTCATCCGGAAAAACGACACTTCTACAGGCTTTGGCAGGACGGTCACACCCTGGCTTAACGGTTAGTTGTTAATTAGCTACGCTCTTATGGAGATCTTTTCATCAAGTATTTAAAACAAATAGGTAAAAGAAATTTAAAATTTGATACCGTTGTATAAAATGCGTACAGGTTGAAGGAAAAGTGACATACAATGGGCATACACTTGATAAATTTGTTCCCCAACGGACAGCTTCGTACGTTAGCCAATCAGACGTTCACGTAGGCGAAATGACTGTTAAGGAAACTCTTGATTTTTCAGCTAGGTGCCAGGGAGCTCGATCTCAATACGGTACTTGATAGTTTACTAGAGGTGGCAAATGGGTAATGGGTTGAAATGGGTAGTTCTTTAACACGGGTCAAATTGGGTTGAGTGCACCCAAACCACCCTATTTTCCAAAACTTTGATATGAATTATTAGGATGATATCTATAGATTGATTTAAGACGTAGTATCCATTAACAGTACAGTACTTTGGGTGATCATTTGACCCGTTTTGATTTTAGCTATATTTACTGTTCCGTTACTTTTGACCCGTTTATAATGTAACCTGAATCTAAGCATTCACAATTATTACCTTTAAAGTAAATATTGATTTACAGAATTGTTGACTGAGCTTGATAAAAGAGAGAAAGAGGCCGGTACATGTCCAGAACCAGAAATTGACCCCTTCCTGAAGGTAAAAATTTATCAAACTTATAAAAGAAAATAGAAAATTGTAGAATTAATTAAGCTTAAAAATATGGGTTAATGTTAATATTATTACATATTTTGTCTATTCAGGCTACAGCAATGGAAGGTGTTGAGAACAGTTTAATTACTGACTACATTATTAAGGTATACTTGGTGAAACTTTTTAACATAAAAACTAGATTACGATATATATTCGACAATAATAATCAGTTCATATCTTTTTTTTTATTTAAATTTTTTTTTTTTTTTTTGTGAACGGCGAACACACACCCATATCACAAATAGTCCACCCCAGGACTCAAAAGCATAATGAGTTACCTCGATACCGCTAAGCCAAAACAGTCAACACTTTGACTGATACACCAAAAATGGGTGCATCAGTTCTTAAAAAATGGCACATGATAACACGTGTTAGCACGATAATCCTTCGTAAACTTTATCGAGTCAAGATATCTTACGTGTTTTTTTACGCTCGTTATACCAAAATAGATATTGGGACTTGAGATATGTCGGGACACTGTCGTCGGAAACCAAATGATAAGAGGAATATCCGGAGGACAGAAAAAACGACTCACTACTGGTAAGCAATCTTCAACAATATGGACATACATATTATACAGTAATAACAGAACCTACCGAAAATGTCCACAACTTGGAAAAAAAAAACAGAATTTTAACTATAATCGCCTGATCCGGCTAACCTCTAGTGAAAAACAGGAGAGATGATCGTTGGACCAACGAAGGCGCTATTTATGGATGAGATATCATCGGGCTTAGACACTTCAACAACGTTTCAAATAGTCAAATGTTTGCAGGATATAACACACTTGACACGAGCCACCGTTTTCATGTCCCTCCTGCAGCCATCTCCTGAGACATTCAATCTGTTTGATGACATCATTCTTTTATCGCAAGGCCAGATTATATATCAAGGCCCAAGAGAGCATATTACTGAGTTTTTTGAGAGTTTAGGATTTACATGTCCAGAAAGAAAAGGAATTGCTGATTTCTTGCAAGAGGTAATAATATATTATAGTAACTTCATTAATCTAATGTTCTGATAGTAATCTATATTGTTAACAAATGATATAAAATACACTTTTGATGACAATTCGACCCATTTCGTTTTTTAAAAATGAAAGGTGCCCTTTAGACACTTCAAAAAGATGAATCATCAAATTGAAAAAGACTATTAATGCGCAAATGGGTCAAAATTGTCACGTCTTAGATAAGGTAATCTTTTTTCAAACAATACAGATTCATCTCGAGAAATATATTCAAAGTATCCGCATTTTGACAAAACTTCTAATCCTAACATTATCAAACGGAGCAGGTTTTCCCTGTTCAGGTTAGCAAACAAGATTTTTTAGGTAATCAAGATTCAAGAAGAAATTTATGCGCAGATACACATATACGATATGCATGTATGCAAATAAGTTTGAGCATCTTTTTCAGATTAAAAAAGAATAAACTCCAACTTATTACAGGTAATCTCCAGGAAGGATCAAGAACAATATTGGGCTGACAAAAGCAAGTCATACACCTATGTTTCAGTCTCTCAATTCAAAGACCATTTCGAACGCTTTCACGTTGGCCACGAGCTACAAAAGGAACTACTCGTTCCATATAACAAAAATGAAAGTAACAAATCAGCTCTCGTCTTCAAAAACTATTTGGTCCTGAAAAAGGACCTCTTTAAAGCCTCATTTGATAAAGAAGTACTACTGATTAAACGAACTGCTGTAGTATATATAGCGAAGACTCTACAAATCAGCTTCGTTGCAATCATCGGAGCAACAATGTTCTTGAGGACTCGAATGCACTCTAGAAACGAAGACGATGGAGCACTTTATGTTGGGGCGCTTTTGTTTGTACTAATCATTAATATGTTTAATGGTTTTCCTGAATTACCGATGACCATTGAGAGACTTCCCGTATTATACAAGCATCGAGACCTTCGTTTTCATCCAACTTGGGCGTATACCGTTCCGACTATACTATTACGTGTACCGATCTCGTTAATAGAGTCTACTGTTTGGACTATTTTGACCTACTATGTCATTGGGTTTGCCCCTGAAGCTAGCAGGTAAGCACAAACATTGAGTTATCCACTAGAAAACACAAGCATTGAACTGTCATGTTTTCGCTTAGTGAAGCGTAAAGGTGGCAAAATGGGTGGGGCGGGTAATGGGTTAAATCATGTTTTCGTTTATTGGAGGCACTGCTGTAAAAGTCGGCCGACATTTCGGTTTGGAGGCTAGCCTGTCCCGAATCGCCCAAAACCGCCTTAAATGTCGGTCAAGGCTGATTCAGTCAAAGTCGGTCAAAATCGGTCAAAGTAAAAGTTAGGACAAAATTTTTATATTTTTTAAATTAGATTTTGTGTCATATATCTATTTTTGAATCATTTATGTTCTATTTTGATATGTGTGTGTGTGTGTTTAATTTATTTATTACTAAAAGTCAACGTTGGTCAATGCCATACTTGTCCCCGACTCGCCCCTCCAAGGTCCCGACCAAGTTGTCCCCTACTCACGACTTTTACAACTATGATTGGAGGGTAGAGGTGACCCAAATCACCTTTCACCCATTTTGTGTCGCTGCCCCTTAAAAGCATGCTGCTTTATATATTGATGTTAAGTTTTCAAGAGATTCTTTTATCGTAGTAACTAGATTTAAAACTTATTGTTCGGTTGACAGGTTTTTCAAGTACTTCCTGGTAACATTTCTGATTCAGCAAATGGCATCAGGCATATTTAGACTTGTTGCTGCAGTCTGTAGAACCATGACCATAGCCAATACTGCTGGAACTCTGTTTCTGGAATCAACTTTCCTTTTGGGTGGTATTATTCTTCCTAAAGGTGAGTTTTATAGGCAAAATTTGGGAACAAAAGGCGAAATTCGTTTATCGAGAAACAAATATCGACAACAGTATGAGATAAATGTTGTATGATATATTGGAACGTACATCTATCAAAGCTTTAAATTTGCTGGTTAAGTGATTCGTAAAAGTGGGAATTTATGCGAGTCGTGTTACATTGACTCAAAAACGAAATTATCCCTTTTAATTATCACTTTATGTGATCAATGTTTTGAGATAACAATGTTGTTTATCTTTTTTTTTTTTTTTTTTTTTTTTTTTTTTTTAATTATTCTACAACATTGACCCATTATATATAAGTTAACAAGAACTGAGCCATCAATAAGTAAATGGGTCGAATCTACCATGTTTATTAATCAACTACTACTTAAATGTCTCGTTTTCTTGTGTAACAGATCGAATTCCAGACTGGTGGCAGTGGGCCTATTGGGTTTCTCCTTTAAGTTACGGTTTCAACGCTCTTACTACAAACGAACTATTTGCTCCACGGTGGATGAACGAAGTGGTATATACGTTGTTTCTACGTTTCGTTCATATAAATCCCATTAATTACAAAACGGACATAAACTTGTTTTTTACTGGAACACAGGGCTCTGACAATGTTACCAGATTGGGTGTAGCAGTTTTACACAACTTCGGAGTAACACCAAATCGAAACGGGTTTTGGATTGGTGCAGCTGCTCTTCTTGGTTTAGCAGTACTTTTTAACGTTCTTTTTACATTAGCTCTCACATATTTAGATGGTGAGTTCCGAACAGTTTTTATAGGAAATATAAATATATACCAATGTTGTATAGCCCACTTATGTGGGATTTGGGTTTGTTGTTGTTGTTGTTGCAATGTTGTATAGATGTGGCAAAATGGGCAGATTTTTGGGTTGGGTAGCAGGGTATAACAGTTAATTTTTAGCACTGTTTAGAACAGTCAAGTTGTGTTGACTCAACATGTAAACATCTACCAGAAGGTTACTATTGTTAAAAAATGATGCAGTTCTTGACTTTTAACTTCCAAAATTTTGACTCATTTTCTTGTGAAGCAAATTTCGTTACTCTACCCATTAATGATTAGAGAAGTAACTAAACGGGTCGACCCGTTTTAAGTAAATGGGTCGTAATTGACATCTCTAATATTGATTTGACATAGTTTTAGATTTTTCTTATATTGGCAACATATATCAGCTCCTGGAAAGCCACAAGCAACTATACTTGATGACGCAGCCAAGCAGATGGATGTCGATTATGTTTTAAATTTGAAAACCTCGAGTAAGTGATGTTATAAATTCAACTTGCCTTTCAAAAAAGTGATGTTATATATTTAAAAAGATATGGTCAGTTATCGTCTTCTTAATTAGTTAAATTTTCAGCTGAAATGATTAACAAGAAAAACCAAAATATAAATGAAGATTTAAGTGTTGAGGCTGAAAATGTTGCTGCACCTAGAAGAGGGATGGTTCTTCCATTCACTCTACTCTCCATGTCGTTTGACAACGTAAATTACTACGTGGATATGCCCCCGGTAATTATTCATCTTTTTAGTAGATATATTCTAAAAACGGAGAACTACTGGAATTATAATTTATTTAGTTGGTATCCTCACAAGAGGTCTCAACTTCAAACCTCACTGGAAGCATATTCTGGTTGGCTAAGGAAAAGGGTCGGAAACGGTTACGGGATAAGTTGATTAGACCACGTAAATCTGAGTATAAATACTTCCCTTCACCCGGTTGCTTAAACGGGTAAACATATAAGGTTTTCTCTGTTTGGGTTATCCGCGGAAAAGGAGTATTTTCAGGTGCACGCGGCTTCCCCGGGTAGCTTTAACAGAAAATTCTTAAAAAGGAATTAAAAAAAAAAGATTTGATTATTTTGGTAGCTATTAAGTACACAACATGAATTTTCAACTTTTTAAACTTTTTCATCTTCAACACTTCAAAGGCAAACAAACTTATATTATTATCATATATTATGGAAATTTATGACAGGCAATGAAAGAACAAGGTGTTAAAGATGAAAAGCTCCAGTTACTTAAAGAAGTAAAAGGTGCATTCAGGCCAGGAATACTTACAGCATTAATGGGAATAAGTGGGGCCGGAAAAACAACTTTAATGGACGTCTTATCAGGAAGAAAGACCGGTGGTTACGTAGAAGGTGACATCAGAATTTCGGGATTCCCCAAAGTTCAAGAAACTTTTACTCGAATTTCAGGATATTGTGAACAAAACGACATTCACTCACCACAAGTTACTGTGTATGAATCTCTGATATTTTCGGCGTTCCTCCGACTACCAAAAGATATCAATAAACAAGAAAAGATGGTAAGGAACACCCACTAATGATGTCACTTAATATGACTAAATGGGAATGAGTCAAATTGGGTTATGTGTTGTCATTAATTAATGGGTAAAAAATAGAAAATGAGGGTGATGATAGTTCCACCACACTTGTTGATCAATCCACCACACATATGCAGTAATGAGTTGTACAGTACAAATCCTTAATGCGTGTGTGTGGTGGATTTATCATAAAGTGTGGTAGATTTAACGTTACCCAGAAAATAGTCCTTATAAAATGAAGCATGTCAAATGGGTCAAACGGATCGAAAGTCACCGACAATGTCATATATAAACAATCCAGAAAACCTTCTCAAATAAATTTATATAAAAAATCAAGATTAATTTATGAAGTTTACCAATCTGACTCATATGTAAAACTAGCTGTGTTGACCATTTTGACATGTTACTAAACCCGCCCAATTTACCACCTCTAGACAGATGGAACTTTAAAGTACTAAGACTATTTTTTTTACAATTACCGATCAGCTTTTCGTGGAGGAAGTGATGGAACTTGTCGAACTAGACAATCTTAAGGACATGATTGTAGGTATACCGGGTGTTACAGGTTTATCAACACAACAACGAAAGAGATTAACAATAGCAGTAGAGCTTGTTGCTAATCCTTCAATCATATTTATGGATGAACCAACAACGGGCCTTGATGCAAGAGCTGCAGCAATCGTTATGAGAACGGTTAGAAACACAGTGGACACTGGGCGAACAGTAGTTTGCACCATCCATCAGCCTGGCGTTGATATTTTTGAAGCATTTGATGAGGTAATTTACAAATATTTATTTATTTATCTATCTTTCTTTTTTTGCGATCTTTAATGCATTGGACACGATATTCGTATTTTGCACCAGCTACTACTGATGAAAACTGGAGGAGAAGTTATCTACTCGGGACCATTGGGCTTAAACTCGGAGAAACTTGTTGACTATCTTGAGGTACTTCAATTGTAATTAAATATACTCTGTCAATTTTTATGCTAGTAGAGGTGGCAAAATGGGTGGCTGTTGATGGTCAAGACGGCTGAATGGTCCGGGTTGCGTGGACCTGTTGTAAAAGTCCCTCGACTAGGATGACTAGACCCCGACTAGTGGGAATTTGAAGTAGTCCGACTAGTCTCCGACTTAGACGATTTATACCATTAAAGTTTGTCAAAAGTCCAATTAAGTCAGTCAAAATTGGATATATTAGTTCAAAGTCGGATTTAGTCTGCCAAAGTAGGTTAAATACAGTCAAATTCAAAGTTGGTCAGCGTCCAGCTAGTCTCTGACTAGTCCCCGACTTGGTCGATTATTCCATACAAGGTCTCTACCGACTACTACTGACCAACGACTTTTACAACTTTGCTCGTAATACTTCCTGTTCAATTTTAATACAATAAAAAAAAATAGCGTGCCAGAGAATATAAAATATACAACAAAATGAAAATAGTGTGTTTTCACACTTCAAAAAGAGGGTAAAACCAACCCTTCGGCGTGTTTTCACACTTCAAGTCAAAGTATGACAGTTAAAAAAAGACTGGGAGTATTAATATAGTATATTGTTTGCCCACATATCTCCTAAACAGCATTAAGTTATCTTAATTCACACATGATAAAATGTTTGTGTAAACATATTCATACACACATACATATATCCACATGAATATATATGAAAATGAAAACTAATTAAATCGTAAACTATACTTACCGTACAATTTTAGGCAATTCCGGGGGTCCCACGAATACTAGATGGGCAAAATCCAGCAACATGGATGCTTGAAGTCACCTCAGTTGCAGCCGAATTGAAACTTGGAATCGATTTTGCGCAATACTACAAGTCATCAAGCCTTTATCAGTAAGTGAAATTATACAATTAATGTTAATATTTATGTTTCACCATTATATAATTCATACTAACAGAAGTATATTTTAAAGCAGAAGAAATAGTGATCTTGTGAAAGAATTAAGCATACCTCCTTCAGGAGCAAAACAACTTATTTTCGCGACACATTATCCCGAGTCAACATGGGGACAATTCATGTCGTGTTTAAAGAAACAATGGATGAGTTATTGGAGAACTCCGGATTATAATCTCGTTCGATTCTCGTTCACCCTTGTCACTGCGCTATTGATCGGGTCAATTTTTTGGAAAGTTGGTACTAAAAGGTTAGTTTATCTGTACGGTTTCATTTTTTCGGTATCTTTGCTCATCCCTACTTTACAGTTTTATCATGAAGATATGTAGTGTTTTCGTAATAGCATTGTTTTAGGTGTCATACTTTATACCTTAACTATGTACCAAAAATGACCCACATGGCCACATTAACATGAACCTGTTATCCAACCGGCCCTGACCCGCCCATCTTACCACCTCTAACCGAATGTGACTTCTCATTTCAGAGATAGCAGTACTGACCTAACAATGATTTTTGGAGGTTTGTATGGTGCTGTATTGTTTGCTGGAATCAACAATGGCAACACAGTAGTACCAATTGCAGCCTTCGAAAGAACTGTATTTTATCGTGAGCGAGCTGCTGGGATGTACTCAACCTTACCGTACGCCATGGCACAGGTTACAATTTATTTTCTCAAGAAATATATCAAAATAACATAATACCAACTTCTTTTCATATAATTTTTTTTTTTTTTTTTTTTTTTTTGCATACAGGTAATTGTGGAAATACCGTATGTATTATTTCAAACCACGTACTATACGCTTATCGTATACACCATGGTGAGCTTCGAATGGACCGTACCAAAGTACTTGTGGTTCTTCTTCATACACTTGTTAACGTTCTTGTACTTCACGTATCATGGGCTCATGTCTGTTTCACTAACACCTAACGACCAACTCGCATCTATCCTCACATCGGCTTTCTATTCACTCTTTAATCTCTTTTCAGGGTTCTTCATTCCTAGACCGGTAACTTTAACTTCTAACTTATTATTATCAATATTACAGAACTCGGAATTACTCGGGCGAGTACTCGACTTTTGCTACTCGGGGAGTACTCGGTCAAACTCGGAATTACTAGGAAAATTGGTAAAAATTCGGTCAAAATCAATCACAGACAAACTTGGTCAACATCCGCGTACTGCCCGAGTTTCCAAGTACTCCCTAAATATTCTCGACCGAGTACTCCCCGAGTAGCGATTTTTGCAACCTTTGATTATTTATTTCGTACTCTTTTTTGGTGAAACATAACATTGTATGGTGAATGGTGATTTTGTGTCTTATGAAAATTTCAGAAAATTCCAAAGTGGTGGGTATGGTGTTATTGGATCTGCCCATTAGCATGGACCTTTCAGGGACTCATTGCGTCACAATACGGTGATGTTAACGACACTATAAAAGTGCCGGGGATGTTACGAGACCCGACGATCAAATGGTATGTTGAAAACCATTTCGGATACCAAGAACGGTATTTAGGAGTAGTGGCTATAGTTTTAGTAAGTTTTACAGTGTTTTTTACAGTTATGTATGCATACTGCTTGAACAAATTGAACTTCCAGACAAGATAGATGATAATTTACTACCGGTTTCGGTTGTTTGCATATATATGTTTGTGGTTTATTTGCATGCATATGATGATTAAGTTGTATAAAATAAAGTGGCAAAAACTGCCAATAAAATGATGAGGGCATGACTGTTTAGTGCAGAGTTTAAGAATTGTCATGCAGAGTGTTAAAATGAAGGAACAATATTAACCAAATATATATAATTATTAGGGTTGCGAAACTCGGAATTACTCGCGAGTACTCGGTCAAACTCGGCCAATACTCAGGAATACTGGAAAAATCGGTCAAAACTCGGTGAAAATCCGGATTAATCGGAAAATAGGTCAAAATCGGTAAAATTTCGGTCAAACACTGACAAAGTCAAACTTGGTCGATCTCCCCGCTAAATTCTATGGTAGAGAACGTTGTAATAATAACTGGGCCATGCTTCAGAAAGATAAATTGAAAGGTTGGGCGATCTCCAACCCCGAGTTGGCGAGTGCTCCCTAAAAGTTTCGGACCAAGTACTCCTGAGTAGCGATTTTCACAACTTGTATATATTTCAGATATGATGTCACAAAACAGGATGCATAATCAGGTTGTGCACTTAAAGATGAACCATCAAAAATTCGAGCATACAAGAGAAAGTAATAATCCAAAAAGTTAAAGAGTACAAAGTCAAAAACATACTTTTGAGGCTTGGATGTTCATGTGAACACTTAACGGACGCATAACAACACAAACGGTATATAATATGACCTTTCATACTTCAAAAGCCTTAAGCGGATCATTAGGATCGATGGAGTTAAAATAAGGTAGATCCGCTGGTAGCGTTTCGAGACTCAATCCAACTTCTCCCAATTTTCCAATAACTTGATCAAAAACAATCTTGTTTCCACCCCGAGTTAGGTGCAAACCATCCCTGCATTTTCACAAAAAAAACGGGCTTCATTTACATATCTACATATGTGTATGCGTGCATAGTTGCAGGAGGGTCTTGCTGCTACATATATTGAACTAATAATTTGTGTACGCAACGAGTACACTCCCCAGAACGTGCTCTGTTATGTACCAGACACTATTGTAAAAGTCGGCCGATGCGTCGGTATGGGGACTAGCCTATTCCAAGTCGCCCAAAAACGCCTTCAAAGTCGATCAACGTTAAAAAGTCGGTCAACGCTAAAAATTTGGTCAAAATTAGGTAAATTTTTTATATTTTCTAATATTAGATTTTGCACCACTTATTTATGTTTAAAATATTTATGTTTTATGTATTTATGTTTGATATATATATGTCGAATTTATTATTACTAAAAGTCAACATTAGTCAACGCCCAACTTGTTCCTCCAAGGTCCCAACCGAATTGTTCCCGACTCGCGACTTTTACAACATATGTACCCGGTGTCCTCTTAATCGAGTGACCAAATTATAAAGGACCCACTAAGTTTTATTCTTACACCTCTAAAAGTGTTTTAGAAGGTTGTACAGTACAACATTATAATGCATGTTTAGAGGTGTACAGATAATTTGAGGTGTACACCCATCAATTTTAAAGGATGCGTGTATGTGACAACCATATACACTCACATTTCATCTTGACCAGAGTCATGTCATCGATTTACAGCATGTGGGAGATAAGATACGTACAATATCAAGTTTTAGTAACTAAGAAAGTGTAAAAAATACAACATAACATTTCTTAGTTTGGTATATAAAATACCAAAATAGCAAGAATTAAATTCGGATACGTTTTTGGTGTAATTTGAACTTTGCATTAACTATGAGGAGAAATTACCTTAAATAAGCTTTGCGCCAGTCATCATACTGCTGCATTCGAGTCCAAAGATCTATGACTGGGACATCACATTCTCCTGCAACCGCGACGCATGCTTTCGCATAGTTGCCAGCCACTTCATTTGTGCGTTCTGGTAAATTTGACGGATTCTCATTATAAGGATGTCTGCATATTATTTTCAAGTTAGTGTTCTTCATCATAAAATTGCACAAAACACGGATAAAATATGCAATCTATACTTCTTAACATTCAACGGAAGAACTAAAATGGTACTTGACGCCAAACTAACTTGGGCGGTGTTTGAATGTGCATTTAATATTTATCAATTTTGAGTGTTACAGTAAAAAGATGAATACCAAAATTTGATAGGTAACTTTTGGATCAACTAATCAAATTAAGGATAGCAATAACAAGTGTCAAAAGTTAATAGATTATTAAGATTATAATATTACCTACATGTGCATATTCTTAACTAAGAAATTAATTGATTGCAATTGATCAAATTTTACTAGAATTATTACCTACATGTGCATATTCTTAACTAAGAAATTAATTGATTGCAATTGATCAAATTTTACTAGAACTTTAAAATTTCAGTTCATGGACCTGAGACATTCGTAAAGGAGTAGGGTCGATCACAAATATACTGTAACACAACACTGACACAACACTGACATTGGAAATCGGTAAAATAAAAGTCAAGACTGGTTCAGATAGAGCTTTACAGAAGGCGTTTAGCTTCATCGATTGGAGGAGGAGTCATGAGGATAATGTGAGTCGAAGACCAACGATTCTGAAACAAAACAAAGAATAGATCACAAAATAACCAATAGATAAAAAAAACATAATCAAGTCGCATCAGTGTATTAAAATACATTTATTTAGCCAGGGGTTGTTTACTTTTTTTTTCTTTTCTGAATTTGCCTCTGTTTCCATTTGGCTCTTATTTGGAAGGGGTGTCTGATTCTATGTCTCCTAGAAACGGACCAATTTTCGGATTAAATGACAAAGATACAACATTTTTACTTACTAAATTATGAGTTGCACAAAAATAGATCACTAAGTGGAAAGTAAACAGGCCAAAGTTGACTTCATCTCTTAACCAATGATCTAAATCTCAAACAAAACTTAACTCTTTTAACAGACTTTCACTTAATAAGGATCAACTTATATATATTCAAAAAGGTAATTTGGTCTCTACTTGATAGAAATGATATATTGTTTGATCGCCGATTTTAGAAATCAATTATCAAAAGCTAAATTAATAGAAACTAATCCTCGATTTTTTCATATTTTTAGTAGTATAATTTAACCAGATTTTTTCCTAATATCTAGGTAGCATATTACTAGAGTATAGAAATGTTAAGAAATTGAGAGGTTATTTGTATTTATGATCATTTTGTTAGTTAATTCTAGGATCAATAATCAGACAATTATTATTTCTATTTTGTGCAATTTTCACTAAACAATAAGATAAAATGTGAATTTGATTTCAATGTAAGTCAAACATATAAGTTTTTATCTACAAACTTGATCTAAATTTAATACTTCACTACTCTCAAATATATTAAAATTCATCTTGATAACCGTCCTGTGTACCAACATGAATTTTGAGTAAAAGAGAGCCAGCATGTCACAGATTTGACCTCACAAGTCAAAGTGTATTTTATTGAAATACAGGCAAGTTTTACGAAATACTGAAATTTAAAGATTTTAAAAGCACAAGGATTCACGTAACTGATAATTTATGCATTTACAATGTGCAAAGTCAAGCGCAAAAAACACTATACTTAACTTATTATAGTCACCAAAAATCTATTATAATCCAGGAGGCCGAGGATTACGGTGTGTTTGGCAAAACTAGCTGGTAGTTGGTAGCTTTTAGCTTGTAGCAGGTAGCTGGTAGCTTTTAGCTTGTAGCTTTTTAGATATATTTTGGTGATTGGTAGAGTAACTGAATCTATTAAATAAAGAGTAAAATGACAAAAAGCTAGAAGATAAAAGCTAAATGCTAGTTCTAGCAGTTTTTAGATTTTAACTTTTTTCCTCTGTCTAAAAGCTTTAAGCTCCTTTAACCAAACAGAGCTTTTTATTAAATAGGAGCTTTTTTCGTAAAAGCTAAAATCTCTGTGCCAAACATACCTTAGTGGTAAGATGTTTAGACATAAATAGAGGTATACGTTCGAACTCTCACTAAGTAAATATCTTTCAGAAACGGTCACCAAAAGTTGGAGACAACCTCATCAGAAAACAACACAAGTGGTGGATTTAATATCTTTCACAAGTGGTAACGGTGGCACGTGCCAACAATCAAACAGTGTTAGTCAATGTTAACTTTTATACGTTTCGCATTAATAGTATGAATTTAATATGGTGACGCCAGTGGATCCACTATTAATATGGTGATACACCGGATCCGCTAGTTCATTTTATAGCTCACACTGATATGCTCAAGAGTACACTAGAAAGTTTTTAGGTCCAACAATTTAGGTATTAGCTAAATATCATTTGTGTAAATCAATTGTCAAATGACTTGATTCATATAAGGATATAACCACTCAATCTCCCTATCTTTCAATCATTAAATCAACTAAGTCTAAAACTATCAAATATAAAATTTGTATCTAGTGATCCACCAATCTAGGATTTTATTAAATTTTATGTTTTACGTTTAATACATAATGATTCATTTTAGAATGATGATATCAAGGATCTTCTTTGTGATCAACTAGAACTTTTAAATTATGATCTTACTTAATAAATAATAATACATTTATTTAAATTTCAAAAGTTTATTGTCATTTGGTGCCATTAGTGATCGAAATTTCTAGATTCGCCATCGTTACACGCCCGTTTACCAATTTGTAAATCATCACATGGTATACCGATAAAGTTGATGGTACGGATCACTCCCCTTATTCCAATCAATCAACACAGATTAGCCAGTTTCAAAAAATATTATCAAACGTCCCAAATATACCATCAAGGGAAATGACTTATTTATTTATTTTTTGTTTCACTAGAAAAAATAAAAAATAATGATAATTAAAAAAAAAAAGTAAGAGACTGAATAATAATAATAATAACCTTGAGATATGAGACAATGTGAGTGAGATTTTGTTTGTATTCATCGATAGGCACGTGTTGAAAGGCAGCGTATCTATCGGGAAGACAAGCATCATTTGCACCAAAAAACACCGTCACTGCCAGCGGTGCACGCCCAACGCCGTCGTTCAACTCCGCCGGAAACACCTTTTCTAATACCTTCTTCGCCCATCGTGTATTATACCCACTATATCCCCTCAATACTACATCAGCCTGTGTTACATCATTATTTATTTATTTTTATTTATTATTTATTCATTTTATTATCAAATTGAAATCAGAAAATTTATTAGATTTATTTACCGTACGAGCAAAGTGGTTGGTGAGAGCGGCGCCCCAACCGTCATCGGAAAAAGATTCTTCAGTAATGGAGTCACCGAACAGATAGATTTTTGGTCTCATTTTTGCGCTCTCTAAAATCTCTGTTTTCTCCATCTCTTATGCTATATTCTAGAGTTTTTTTTAAGAGCCGAAAATAATGGAAAAGAAAGTGGATGAGAATGGTTTACTATCTTTCCCGATCCGTTCAAATATAGGTGGAAAGTGTTCTTAACAAAAAAAAATAATGTACTATCCTTCCTAATTATCTCCTATCCTTTTCTTTCCGCTTAAAATAAAAATTCGATAATCGCTATTATTTTTAATCCGTCTTTTTCCTTTCCTTTCCATTAAAAAAAACTCAAGAATGTAGCGTTAATGATTTTGCATTTTATATTTTGTATTTTGTGATATATATTTATATTTATTTTTATTCATATTATTAGCATATGTACTAAATTTTCATTATTTTCAATTTTCAAAGTCACGCCTCTCAACTTCTCTATTTCACGTCAGCATCAACTACTGTAACATTCCTTTTAACATATTTTAAGAAAAAATTCATGATTTATCCCGAAACTTTGTACGAAAATCAAGGTGGGACCTAAGTTTAAATCAATTATGGTTGATTTCAAGTTTTAAACAATGTACACGAATAGTCCCATAGTTAATTGGTCATTAGTCGTGCCAAGCTAAGTAAATCACGTTCAATATACATGCTGGGCATTATGGTCTTTTTACCGTATACACTTAGCAAACCACGTATTGAAGCACACATTGTACCCGCCCAAATATCATCCGACATTAGTTTGACGTTAGTTTTTTGCTGTTTAAAAAGTCACTCCATGAATACGTTCATCATCAAAAAAAATTCAGTCTGCAATATTTCAAGAGATTCTTTAGATGCATCATCATACAACATAAGAACCGAAGAAGAAGAGATCAATGACTACAAATTTAACTAATAGTATTCATCATTGTTGTTTATTGATTGATTTTGTTTCTATACATTCAGTGACATATTCAGGCCTATACTCTATAAAACTACACAATTGTGGTTGTTTCACAAATCCTCCACGTTGTGAATACATTAAAGGTCGTGTTAATATATTGTGTAACATCCCGCATTTTTCCGTTAAATTTATTTTAACGTCGTCTTTTTTTTAGATAATATCCTTCGTTACCTAAATTCGTATCTTCCGTCGACTAGCGTTTTAATATTTTCGTTATTGGATTATAACATCTCCCGTTTACTCTTGCGTGTTTAAAATAATTCGTTCGGTAAATTCACGCACCCGCTTTTAAACTTGAGGGACTAATAGTGTCTAGTGGCCAAAGTGGTGACTAGGTCAACTAGTCAACCACTTCACCTCCTCCATTCATTTTCATTTCTCTTTTCTCTTTTCCATTTTCTTTCAAATAATACTTTCATTTTTGCATCTTTTTCATCTTCAACAAAGATTCATCATCTATTTCACATCTAGGAAGCTCACAACAAATCCGATTACATATTTGGAATCCTCTCTTCACCCTCTACAACTTGATACCAATTTTATCTCGTTTGGGTAACATTTCTAAAACTCTATATTTCATGTTTTTAGTGTTTTTGACTTGAAATGGTGTTAATTAGTGTCTATGGCTCAAGTCTAACATGAATATGTGTTGGGTTTGGTCGATTTCTTGTTTTGAGTAACTAGCTTGAATATGAAAAAAATGGGTGTGCTTAATCTTGAATTTTGGATGATTAAATATTGTTTAAATGTTAAATTTCATGTATTAAATGTGTTACTAGCATCATTAGCTTCGTTTTGGTATGTTGGATGACATGAAAACCTTACATTAACTTGATTATTGATTTTGTGATTATTGGTTAGGGTTTGATAGATCTTAAAACGAAATTTGATGCATTAAATGCTTTGCAATGTTATTTGTAAGTGTTTAGTTGTATTGTATGCTTAATTAGCGACGAAACGGCATATTGTATGTGTAAATTGAGTTCCCGAATCATGAAATGCGTTTTACGAACTTGAAACTTGAATGATAAACTTTTAACGATCACTCGACGAGGTTTTTGGTTGTTGTAAATTATTAACTTGATTGATGATATGTGTTTAGTGGTATTCCTCGTCAAAATACCTTTCCAACGATATAAGATACGTGTTTTGAGTGTTTGCGGTTCGTTATTTGTGAGTTGGTGATTTTTGGTTCGAGACTTAACAAATTCAGCAAACAACATCTTTTATGTAGTAAAGCGTGTCGCGCAACCTTGAGCGCGCAGCGCACATGTAAAGGTGCAGATGCTTACCCCCTTTAGACAAAGTCCTGACCTGGTTCCACGCTTTAGTGTGCGCCGCGCACACCTGCGCGCGCCGCGCACATTCCCTGGCCAAATTTTCTTTTTGTTTTATTTTTCATAAATTCTTTTCTCGCTTAACCGCAACTCCGATTAACATGAAATTTGGATAACATTCTCATATATGATTTCTCATCATGGGAAAATTTTCGGACACCCGACCCGTCCCCGTTGACTTTGACCAAGTTTGACTTTTAGTCAAACTTAACCAAAAATTTATGCAATCGTTCTAATCCTCTTTTATACTTGATTCTTGCATGAAACTTGACAACTTGATTCACATGCTATATATTCGAGTCGTAACGAGCCATAGGACTAATTGAACACATTTCTCCCGACCTTGTGTCGTAATCGGTTAATTGATACACTTACTTGTTTAGGTCAAGGCTAAACAATTTTCATGCACACGTTTACTTTGTGAAGTACATTTATACTCATGCACTCGAGGTGAGATCATAGTCCCACCTTTTCAAAAACTTTTACTCTTTAAACTATGGGATGAGAAACATATACGTATCATACTTTTATGCTTTGAACATAAGTACGAAAACAAACATTCCACAGCGAGTTAGAACAAAAAGCCTCAATTCAATTATCATTAGTTACACTTGCAGGATGTAAGCGAGAACTTATATTATGTGATCACATGGGCTTGACGAGCCTCATTCGGACGGTTCGCTACCGTTAGCGGATGAAATATATTTTCGGGTTTAGTGTATGTTCTAACACTACGTAACAGGGTACAAAACAGTTAAGTCTTGATAATTGGGTGCTCGCGATCATACTTTTGGAATACAAACGATTTGGATAATCAACTATATTAAATCTTGTGGTTCAAAAACAACGTTTACAAATACACCTATGATTTCACCCACGTTTTTTGTAACGACCCTGGATTTTCCAACTTATATTTATTAATATTTATTATTAATACTTGTGTTTTAATAAATGTATTCTTGTACATTTACTTGTCACCGTATTTGACTTTCCATGTCTCGACTTGTCTTTGTGACACACGTACTTTTCACGAATAATATTTCGGATATTATTTACATTCATGATTGATTATTATTAATCATTTTTAATTAACTAATGCAAGTAGTTAATTACTTGGGCTTTTATTTAATTTGTTGCTTACTTGGACTTGGGTTTGTATTAATGGACTTGGAAGCCCACCCTACTTCTCTTAATGGATTAATTAGGAGCCCACTTTTATGCTAGTAACTTATTAATGATAAACTAGATTAATTAGTGAAATATGGAGACAAATACTTCAAGCATGCTAGCAACTCTTTCCCATACATTTAACTTTAATCCATTCTAAGCTTACACCATCTCCTCATGCATGAAAGTGAGCTTTTGACCTTCCCTCTTTTGGCCATGAAAACCGTCGACCATCCATGGGTGGGAGGGAGTTCAAATTTTTTTTTTTTTTGATTACTTATTTGCAAGTATTCCTTCACTTTTACACACACTTCATTTTACACTTCTCTTTCTCTCATCTTTTTCTCTCAAAACTTTGTAAGTAATAAACTTTATTCTTCTTCCTTTTCTTACTTGAAAACCGATTATACATCATCATCATTTACTAGTTTGTAATTTATTGTTGTTTGTTGTTGTTAAAGATCAAGTTCTATAACTTGTATCTTCATGTAATCTTGGTTACTTCCATCTTTTGTTTGATGACGAACCAAGAACAAGAATCTAAACTTGTTAGTTTATGGTTCAACACTTAAATGTTATAAGATTTAAAGTTCATAAGCTTTATAATCATACTTGTGTTCATGTTTTGTAGACTTGAAGTTTATTTTCTTAAGATCCAAACTTTGATTTGAATCTTATCAAGTATGAAACAAACATGAACATAATACTTGTAACTTTAGTTTATTTCTTCATTTTATTTATTTAAAGTTGTGATATTGCTAAATTGGTCAAGTATTACTAGTTAAACTTGATCTCATATTTCTTGAAACTAAAGTTAACTTTATAAGTTCAAGAACATGGAAGTATAACTTTCTAGTTATAACTTCACACACTTATGTTGGATCTAAGTTTTTATAGCTTATGGTCTTCTAATTTTGTTGTAAACAAGAGCTTATAAGCTTATATACATTTTACAAGATGAAAATCTAAGTTTCATAACTTATGGTTTCATTAAAGTGAAGATCCAAGTTCTATAACTTAGAATCTAACTTAAGAACACTAGATCTAGACTTTCTAGTCTAGGATCTTTAAGATCTAGCTAAGATCTAAGTTCTACAACTTAATATCTTGTTTATTTAGTTTACTTTCAAGTTTGTAGCTTAATATTACTATTAGAACTCGTGTATGTGTCGGATCTAAGATCTTGATGTAACTTTGGTTCATCAAACTACTTACAACCCTTAATTGAGTTGGTCTACATATCTTAGACCTACACTAGTGTTATGATGGTCAAAACTTGGTTAAGACGATGCAAACACATCAACGAGTTGTACACTTGAAGCTATAAGCATCAAGGATGAGAACCGTGATGAGCATCAAGCACCAAGAACCCACCGGAGCACCTTACCTACTGTTTTCTGGGTCTGATCAGTAATCTGGGCTACTGGAAAAGTTGATTTCCATCTATTTCGGTTCGAGTAGATGATTTTCCATTTAGGCCTTATCTTAATCCGAGTTATGGTTTAGGATTTATGGCCTTCCGAAAGTCACTACACCCTTTTAACGTTGTGCTGAAATTTCTGACCTACTCGCACTTAAACCGTCGCCACAGTCAAAAGAAGACGATTTTGGTTCTGGAAATTGGTCAGCCTCTAGGGGAATCATATACGGAGCCATGGCCACTGGTCTCACCTCATTTCAGTTTGTATAGTGGTCGTGGCGACTGAACGAATTCAGCCTTTATTTCAAACTCTATTCTTGATTGAAACTTACTTTACACTTTTTGATTAATGATGAATGATGATGATACTTAAGACCTAATTTACATACTTTTAAACCTTTGGGAACGATTTACTGACTTAGTAACTTTTGACTTAGGTTGAGGACCTTTTGGACAAACTACTTGCTTACTTTCCCGAATCAACTTTACTACTTTTCACTGTGAGTTATAGCATCCCTTTTTACTTTAACTATTTTGGGAACTGAGAATACATGCGCATTTTACGTTTTACATACTAGGTAAGAGTACTTAAACTTTATATATGTGTGGGTTATACAACGGCATAAACTTTCCCTTTAGCTCGGTAACGTTTAGTCATTGGTCTTTGAACCGGTGAATGCGAATCTTAGATATGGATCCATAGGGTTTGACATCCCCACTCGGGCTAGTCGCGCTAGCATTTAACGGGTGTTTAATACTTCGTAAACTTACACACTCGCCAAGTGTACTTTTAGGGGGTGTTATTTACGTTAAGTTAGTTACCAAGTGCCCACGGTTATACATATACTTTTCATACTGTTTTGAAACACTGAAATCTCGTGGCCTACCTTACATTACTGTTACATTAGACTATAGCTCACCAACCTTTGTGTTGATGTTTTGAATCATGTTTTTCTCATGTGCTTAAGAGGTTTGTTTACTTTCGCTGTTGTAGTCTTGCTGTAGACACCCGCTGCTTGTGTTAGAGATGTCTTCGCATGAAACGTTTATCTTGAATTCACAAACTTTATTACTTTTGAACAATGTATTCGTAACGACCATTGGGTCACGTACTATCATTAATTGCTTCTATTCATAGAAGCATACTTTCATTGTAAAACATTTGATGTTGGTTAAGACATCACCTTTTCTTATGAATGCAAAACTTCTTTTAAAACATCATATAGTGTTTGACCTTGTAATGATCCTGTTGTTAATGATCCGTACACGTTGATTTTGTACGGGGCGTTACATTTGGTATCATAGCATTGGTTGTAGGGAATTAGGTTGCATTAGTGAGTCTAGACCGGACCGAGTAGGATTCACTAATAGGACTAATCTACAACTTGCTAATTTACTTGTTTCTGCGGAACTTGCTGCATGCTGCTGCTTACTTTTACTGCTATATGCCGTATGCTACTACATGATTTCACTACTGCATGCTTCCATCTGCTTTTGATTGCATGATACTTCTGTAGGATTCGTTATTATTGCCATGCTATTTACTGTTATAGATGATCTAGACTGTCGTAGTTACTTTGCATAATACGTGCTTGCTATATGACTTACTGACATGGAAAAAGTTATTTTTCCTTGTTCAGATGTCGGATGTCCCGCCCGTTATCATTTTGGAGAGCGACTCAGACTCATCCGCCACCTCGCCTGCTACTGCTGCTAACACATAGATCCCGTCCTCTCTACCCTCCAGCGACTCTGGCGCTTCGTCCTCTGGAGACAGTAGCCATGCACCCGACCTAGTGTTCATCTCAGACAGACACGAGGATCCACCGGAGATTCCAGCTCCACTTATCCCAGGGCCTTCGGAGCCACAGCACCATTCCGGTGGTGCTGTGATTCCTGGGGATCATGGGGAGGGTCCGTTCCATAATGAGCGTAACCATTAGGTCATACGCCTTCCTGATGGACGTGTTGTGCCAATCCCGCCTTGCAGATACCGACTGATGACCACCGGTTGAGCAGATCCACCCTCAGATAGTTCAGACGACTCATCATCCAATGACTTCAGCGAGGAGAATTCTGATGAGGATTCCGATGAGGACCCAGAGGAGACGCTCGTGCAGCCACCATCCACCCCGCCGAAGAAGTGGTATCGTTTCGATGGTACTGCTATTCTGGGGGTTAACGGAGGTAGGTCGTTCATTAACGCACATGGACTGAAGGTTAGAGTTACCGCCCGTAAGTGGCTTGTGCCGTATCCTGCTGATCCATTCATATGTAAGGCTCTCCGTTACGCACCGTATACTTCTGGTGCTGGACCGTCTGCACCACCAGCTCCACCAGCATTATCTGTACCACCAGCTCCACCTGTACCATCTGCATCGCCTGCCCTACCAGCATCCCCCATCGTCGAGGAACTGACGAGGAAAGTGCAGATCCTCCGTGCTCGGGTAACTGAGCTCGAGGACCAGGTGTCTCACACGATGGACATCCTTTACCCACCATCACCATAGGGCTTTTGTATTAGGTTTCTTTATGTAATCCCATTTGTAGTTTCATGTTTCACTCATGTATTGTACGAATCTTATATGGATGTATGCAACTTTTAATTAATGAATGGAACTTTGGGTTGTTTAATTTTTATACGATGTTCCATTTACGTTATTGTATGATGATTTTGTGGTATCTGAATCTATTTGCGTTACTTAATTAGCGTGTGTTGTGTTGATTCCATGATTGGTTACCGTATACCAAATTATTATTTATTGAATGCTGGATTTTGACTTGAGTCAAAATTTTTGTTTAGAAGATCAATGGCTAACGGAAGATCAACGCCCACAGCAGCACAGATTGAAGAAATGATAGCCGAACGGGTAGCCGCAGCTATAGCGGAAATGAACCCCCAAGCTCCACCGGTTATCCAGCACAATCATAACGGGTGCACATACAAGGAATTCCAAAAGCTGCAAGCCCCACAATTTTAGTGGTACTGAGGGGCCAGTTGGACTTACAAGGTGGTTTGAGAAATTAGAAGTTGTGTTCCGTGTAAGCAACTGTTCAGAAATGAACAAAACTAAGTATGCCTCCTGTACACTGTCGGACGGCACCCTAACCTGGTGGAACACACTTGCTCAAGCTAAGGGTATTGATGAGGCGTATGCTACCCCGTGGGAGGAATTTAAGGGGGCCATGATTGAAGAGTATTACCCCAGGACAGAGATACAGAAAATGGAGGCTGAGTTCTGGGATTTGAAGGATGTGGGAACCGATCTCGATGGTTATAACTGAAGGTACTTGGAACTAGCTTTGATGTGTCCCACGATGGTTACCCCGGAATTTAAGCGCATGGAACGGTATTTGTGGGGACTTCCCAAGTCCATTCAAGGAAATGTCACCTCTTCAAAACCAGCTGATGTCCCGGAAGCTATGCGGATGGCGCATACCCTGATGAACCAAATTACCAGCAAGGAACCGAAAAAGGGGAAATCTGAATCGGGAACTAGTAGTGAGAAGCGTAAGTGGGACAACAACAAGGGGAGAGTCTTTGAATAAAACCCTGCTAAGAGGCACAATGACGGAAGGAACCCCAACCTGAACCCTAGCTCGAACTCTAACTACAAGGGTAGTCTGCCGCAGTGCAAGAGATGCTACAAGCATCACACCGGGTACTGCAACGTGGTCTGCAAAAAATGTAAAAGGACTGGGCATATTGGCAAAGACTGCAAGATCACCACCCTGAATGTGAAGACAAACCCTACTGGACCGAGGAAGTGCTATGAATGCGGACAGACGGGCCACTTCAGAAATGAGTGTCCCAACAAGCGAAAGGACGGCAGACCACCGCGTGGAAAAGCTTTCAACGTAAATGCAAGGGATGCCCGTGAGAACTCCGACTTGGTCACAGGTATATTCACTATCAACAATCTATTAGCTTCTGTCCTATTTGATACTGGTTCCGATAGGAGTTACGTATGTAGACACTTTTGCTCTAAGATAAATTGGTCGTTAGTTCCTTTAAAGGAGAGTATGCTTGTTGAGGTAGCCAATGGAAAACTTGAGAAAGTTGACCAAATTAGCCGAGGAGCTATTATCAATATAGCTGGTGTGGATTTCGAGATTGACTTGATACCCATTAAATTGGGAAGCTTTGATGTTATTGTCGGTATGGACTGGTTGACCAAGATAAGGGCTGACATTATCTGTGGAGATAAATCTCTTCGTATACCACACGGAGACGGTGAGCCACTAATTATTTACGGAGAGAGATGTAGCTCGAAACTGAACCTCATTAGTTACATGAAAGCCCAAAAGATCATGAAGAAAGGACGTCTTACTGTTTTAGCACATGTGAAAACATTAGAAACCGAGGTGAAGAGCGTGGATGATGTACAAATTGTGAACGAATTTTCCGATGTCTTTCCCGAAGAATTGCCCGGATTACCGCCAACGAGGGCAGTGGAGTTTCAGATCGATTTAGTGCCAGGAGCTGCACCTGTAGCTATCGCACCTTATCAACTCGCACCTTCCGAAATGCAAGAGTTGCAGAGCCAATTACAAGAATTGCTAGACCGTGGATTTATCCAACCAAGTTTCTCGCCTTGTGGCGCACCTGTTTATTTGTGAAGAAGAAGGATAGATCATTCTGCATGTGTATCGACTACCGTGAACTCAACAAATTGATGATCAAGATCGGTATCCTCTTCCCCGAATTGACGATCTTTTCGACCAGTTACAAGGATCAAGCGTTTACTCTAAGATCGATTTGCGATCCGGTTATCACCAGTTGAGGGCGAAGGAAAGTGATGTGATGAAAACTTCGTTCAGAACATTATGGTCATTATGAGTTTCTCGTGATGCCATTCGGTTTAACCAACGCACCTGTTGTGTTTATGGATCTCATGAATCGTGTATGCAAGCCATACCTGGATAAGTTCGTTATCGTCTTCATAGATGATATCCTCATCTACTCCAAAAGCGAAGAAGAACATGAACAACTTCTTCGTCTAGTGTTGGAACTCTTGAGACAAGAGCAACTTTATGCAAAATTCTCTAAGTGTGAGTTTTGGTTGAAGGAAGTCCAATTTCTGGGTCACGTTGTGAGTGATCAAGGTATCGAAGTTGATCCCTCAAAGATCGAAGCTATCAGCAAGTGGGAAACCCCCACTACTCCGACTCACATTCGCCAATTTTTAGGTCTCGCCGGTTACTACCGAAGATTTATTGAAGGTTTCTCTCTGATTGCGCGTCCTTTGACCGCGCTGACTCACAAAGGGAAGAAGTTCATTTGGGAACCCGAACAGGAATCAGCATTTCAAACCTTGAAAAAGAAGTTAGCCACCGCACCTATCTTATCACTTCCTGAAGGCAGTGACGATTTCGTCGTTTATTGATGATGTAGCGTGAGGGTACAAAATAGTATTATTTTTAATACAAAATACGTTACAAATTACACAAGTTATTTATTTATTTATAGAGTGGGATATACCTAAACCTTGCTACAACACTATAGGCAGTATACCTAATCGTAGAGTAGTGTAGTTTTTAGTAAGTCCGGTTCGTTCCACAGGGAGCTGGTGATACTTACTATATTTTTAACAACTATATTTATACAAAATATATATAATTATATAAGTAATAATATTATTATAAAAGGGGGGTTTTACCGTTTAATGACCGGTTTGTCGATTCTATATTTTAAGCGCAAAGATAAATGACGATAATTAAAGTGCGTAAAATAATGACAATAAATAAAATGACAGTAAATAAAATTGCGAGTAATAAAATGACAGTAAATAAAGATACGATGAGAAATACAATAAAAGAATTATGCTTATTTAAACTTCCGTAATCATGATGTTTAACGTTTTGATTTTAATTAATTGTCATTCGGGTTAATTGTCCTTTGTCATGGTTTATTTGATACCTATCTGGTTTTTATCCATAATAGTCCATCGGTCATAAATATAAAGTGCGAGTGTCCTCGTCAAATTACCCTTATACCCGATGAAATGTCCCATTCTTATTGATTAAAAACGTTCCATATTAATTGATTTCGTTGCGAGGTTTTGACCTCTATATGAGACGTTTTTCAAAGACTGCATTCATTTTAAAACAAACCATAACCTTTATTTCATCAATAAAGGTTTAAAAAGCTTTACGTAGATTATCAAATAATGATAATCTAAAATATCCTGTTTACACACGACCATTACATAATGGTTTACAATACAAATATGTTACAACAAAATAAGTTTCTTGAATGCAGTTTTTTTTTACACAATATCATACAAGCATGGACTCCAAATCTCGCCCTTATTTAAGTATGCGACAGCGGAAGCTCCTAATAATCACCTGAGAATAAACATGCTTAAAACGTCAACAAAAATGTTGGTGAGTTATAGGTTTAACCTATATATATCAAATCATAATAATAGACCACAAGATTTCATACTTCAATACACATCCCATACATAGAGATAAAAGTCATTCATATGGTGAATACCTGGTAACCGACATTAACAAGATGCATATATAAGAATATCCCCATCATTCCGGGACACCCTTCGGATATGATATAAATTTCGAAGTACTAAAGCATCCGGTACTTTGGATGGGGTTTGTTAGGCCCAATAGATCTATCTTTAGGATTCGCGTCAATTAGGGTGTCTGTTCCCTAATTCTTAGATTAACAGACTTAATAAAAAGGGGCATATTCGATTTTGATAATTCAACCATAGAATGTAGTTTCACGTACTTGTGTCTATTTTGTAAATCATTTATAAAATCTGCATGTATTCTCATCCCAAAAATATTAGATTTTAAAAGTGGGACTATAACTCACTTTTACAGATTTTTACTTCATCGGGAAGTAAGACTTGGCCACTGGTTGATTCACGAACCTATAACAATATATACATATATATCAAAGTATGTTCAAAATATATTTACAACACTTTTAATATATTTTGATGTTTTAAGTTTATTAAGTCAGTTGTCCTCGTTAGTAACCTACAACTAGTTGTCCACAGTTAGATGTACAGAAATAAATCGATAAATATTATCTTGAATCAATCCACGACCCAGTGTATACGTATCTCAGTATTGATCACAACTCAAACTATATATATTTTGGAATCAACCTCAACCCTGTATAGCTAACTCCAACATTCACATATAGAGTGTCTATGGTTGTTCCGAAATATATATAGATGTGTCGACATGATAGGTCGAAACATTGTATACGTGTCTATGGTATCTCAAGATTACATAATATACAATACAAGTTGATTAAGTTATGGTTGAAATAGATTTGTTACCAATTTTCACGTAGCTAAAATGAGAAAAATTATCCAATCTTGTTTTACCCATAACTTCTTCATTTTAAATCCGTTTTGAGTGAATCAAATTGCTATAGTTTCATATTGAACTCTATTTTATGAATCTAAATAGAAAAAGTATAGGTTTATAGTCGGAAAAATAAGTTACAAGTCGTTTTTGTAAAGGTAGTCATTTCAGTCGAAAGAACGACGTCTAGATGACCATTTTAGAAAACATACTTCTACTTTGAGTTTAACCATAATTTTTGGATATAGTTTCATGTTCATAATAAAAATCATTTTCTCAGAATAACAACTTTTAAATCAAAGTGTATCATAGTTTTTAATTAACTAACCCAAAACAGCCCGCGGTGTTACTACGACGGCGTAAATCCGGTTTTATGGTGTTTTTCGTGTTTCCAGGTTTTAAATCATTAAGTTAGCATATCATATAGATATAGAACATGTGTTTAGTTGATTTTAAAAGTCAAGTTAGAAGGATTAACTTTTTTGCGAACAAGTTTAGAATTAACTAAACTATGTTCTAGTGATTACAAGTTTAAACCTTCGAATAAGATAGCTTTATATGTATGAATCGAATGATGTTAGGAACATCATTACTACCTTAAGTTCCTTGGATAAACCTACTAGAAAAGGGAAAAATAGATCTAGCTTCAACGGATCCTTGGATGGCTCGAAGTTCTTGAAGCAGAATCATGACACGAAAACAAGTTCAAGTAAGATCATCACTTGAAATAAGATTGTTATAGTTATAGAAATTGAACCAAAGTTTGAATATGATTATTACCTTGTATTAGAATGATAACCTACTGTAAGAAACAAAGATTTCTTGAGGTTGGATGATCACCTTACAAGATTGGAAGTGAGCTAGCAAACTTGAAAGTATTCTTGATTTTATGTAACTAGAACTTGTAGAATATATGAAGAACACTTAGAACTTGAAGATAGAACTTGAGAGAGATCAATTAGATGAATAAAATTGAAGAATAAAAGTGTTTGTAGGTGTTTTTGGTCGTTGGTGTATGGATTAGATATAAAGGATATGTAATTTTGTTTTCATGTAAATAAGTCATGAATGATTACTCATATTTTTGTAATTTTATGAGATATTTCATGCTAGTTGCCAAATGATGGTTCCCACATGTGTTAGGTAACTCACATGGGCTTCTAAGAGCTGATCATTGGAGTGTATATACCAATAGTACATACATCTAAAAGCTGTGTATTGTACGAGTACGAATACGGGTGCATACGAGTAGAATTGTTGATGAAACTGAACGAGGATGTAATTGTAAGCATTTTTGTTAAGTAGAAGTATTTTGATAAGTGTATTGAAGTCTTTCAAAAGTGTATAAATACATATTAAAACACTACATGTATATACATTTTAACTGAGTCGTTAAGTCATCGTTAGTCGTTACATGTAAGTGTTGTTTTGAAACCTTTAGGTTAACGATCTTGTTAAATGTTGTTAAACCAATGTTTATAATATCAAATGAGATTTTAAATTATTATATTATCATGATATTATCATGTATGAATATCTCTTAATATGATATATATACATTAAATGTCTTTACAATGATAATCGTTACATATATGTCTCGTTTAAAAATCATTAAGTTAGTAGTCTTGTTTTTACATATGTAGTTCATTGTTAATATACTTAATGATATGTTTACTTATCATAGTATCATGTTAACTATATATATATATCCATATATATGTCATCATATAGTTTTTTTTACAAGTTTTAACGTTCGTGAATCACCGGTCAACTTGGGTGGTCAATTGTCTATATGAAACATATTTCAATTAATCAAGTCTTAACAAGTTTGATTGCTTAACATGTTGGAAACATTAATCATGTAAATATAAATCTCAATTAATAAATATAAACATGGAAAAGTTCGGGTCACTACAGTACCTACCCGTTAAATAAATTTCGTCCCGAAATTTTAAGCTGTTGAAGGTGTTGACGAATCTTCTGGAAATAGATGCGGGTATTTCTTCTTCATCTGATCTTCACGCTCCCAGGTGAACTCGGGTCCTCTACGAGCATTCCATCGAACCTTAACAATTGGTATCTTGTTTTGCTTAAGTCTTTTAACCTCACGATCCATTATTTCGAAGGGTTCTTCGATGAATTGAAGTTTTTCGTTGATTTGGATTTCATCTAACGGAATAGTGAGATCTTCTTTAGCAAAACATTTCTTCAAATTCGAGACGTGGAAAGTGTTATGTACAGCCGCGAGTTGTTGAGGTAACTCAAGTCGGTAAGCTATTGGTCCGACACGATCAATAATCTTGAATGGTCCAATAAACCTTGGATTTAATTTCCCTCGTTTACCAAATCGAACAACGCCTTTCCAAGGTGTAACTTTAAGCATGACCATCTCTCTAATTTCAAATTCTATATCTTTTCTTTTAATGTCAGCGTAGCTCTTTTGTCAACTTTGGGCGGTTTTCAACCGTTGTTGAATTTGGATGATCTTCTCGGTAGTTTCTTGTATAATCTCCGGACCCGTAATCTGTCTATCCCCTACTTCACTCCAACAAATCAGAGACCTGCACTTTCTACCATAAAGTGCTTTAAACGGTGCCATCTCAATGCTTGAATGGTAGCTGTTGTTGTAGGAAAATTCTGCTAACGGTAGATGTCGATCCCAACTGTTTCCGAAATCAATAACACATGGTCGTAGCATGTCTTCAAGCGTTTGTATCGTCCTTTCGCTCTGCCCATTAGTTTGTGGATGATAGGCAGTACTCATGTCTAGACGAGTTCCTAATGCTTGCTGTAATGTCTGCCAGAATCTTGAAATAAATCTGCCATCCCTATCAGAGATAATAGAGATTGGTATTCCATGTCTGGAGATGACTTCCTTCAAATACAGTCGTGCTAACTTCTCCATCTTGTCATCTTCTCTTATTGGCAGGAAGTGTGCTGATTTGGTGAGACGATCAACTATTATCCAAATAGTATCAAAACCACTTGCAGTCCTTGGCAATTTAGTGATGAAATCCATGGTAATGTTTTCCCATTTCCATTCTGGGATTTCGGGTTGTTGAAGTAGACCTGATGGTTTCTGATGCTCAGCTTTGACCTTAGAACACGTCAAACATTCTCCTACGTATTTAGCAACATCGGCTTTCATACCCGGCCACCAAAAATGTTTCTTGAGATCCTTGTACATCTTCCCCGTTCCAGGATGTATTGAGTATCTGGTTTTATGAGCTTCTCTAAGTACCATTTCTCTCATATCTCCAAATTTTGGTACCCAAATCCTTTCAGCCCTATACCGGGTTCCGTCTTCCCGAATATTAAGATGCTGCTCTGACCCTTTGGGTATTTCATCCTTTAAATTTCCTTCTTTTAAAACTCCTTGTTGCGCCTCCTTTATTTGAGTAGTAAGGTTATTATGAATCATTATATTCATAGATTTTACTCGAATGGGTTCTCTGTCCTTCCTGCTCAAGGCATCGGCTACCACATTTGCCTTCCCCGGGTGGTAACGAATCTCAAAGTCGTAATCATTCAACAATTCAATCCACCTACGCTGCCTCATATTCAGTTGTTTCTGATTAAATATGTGTTGAAGACTTTTGTGGTCGGTATATATAATACTTTTGACCCCATATAAGTAGTGCCTCCAAGTCTTTAATGCAAAAACAACCGCGCCTAATTCCAAATCATGCGTTGTATAATTTTGTTCGTGAATCTTCAACTGTCTAGACGCATAAGCAATCACCTTCGTTCGTTGCATTAATACACAACCGAGACCTTGCTTTGATGCGTCACAATAAATCACAAAATCATCATTCCCTTCAGGCAATGACAATATAGGTGCCGTAGTTAGCTTTTTCTTCAATAACTGAAACGCTTTCTCTTGTTCATCATTCCATTCAAATTTCTTCCCTTTATGCGTTAATGCAGTCAAGGGTTTTGCTATTCTGGAAAAGTCTTGGATGAACCTTCTGTAGTAACCAGCTAGTCCTAAAAACTGGCATATGTGTTTCGGAGTTTTCGGGGTTTCCCACTTTTCAACAGTTTCTATCTTTGCCGGATCCACCTTAATACCTTCTTTGTTCACTATGTGACCGAGGAATTGAACTTCTTCTAACCAAAATGCACACTTTGAAAATTTAGCGTACAATTCTTCCTTCCTTAATACTTCTAACACCTTTCTCAAATGTTCACCGTGTTCTTGGTCATTCTTTGAGTAAATAAGTATGTCATCAATGAAAACAATGACAAACTTGTCAAGGTATGGTCCACACACTCGGTTCATAAGGTCCATGAACACTGCTGGTGCATTAGTTAAACCAAACGGCATGACCATAAACTCGTAATGACCGTAACGTGTTCTGAAAGCAGTCTTTGGAATATCATCTTCTTTCACCCGCATTTGATGATACCCGGAACGTAAGTCAATCTTTGAATAAACAGACGAGCCTTGTAGGTGATCAAATAAGTCATCGATTCTCGGTAGTGGGTAGCGGTTCTTGATGGTAAGTTTGTTCAACTCTCGGTAGTCGATACACAACCTGAATGTACCATCTTTCTTCTTGACAAACAAAACAGGAGCTCCCCACGGTGATGTGCTTGGTCGAATGAAACCACGCCCTAAAAGTTCTTGTAATTGGCTTTGCAGTTCTTTCATCTCGCTGGGTGCGAGTCTGTAAGGAGCACGAGCTATTGGTGCAGCTCCTGGTACAAGATCTATTTGAAATTCAACGGATCGATGTGGGGGTAATCCCGGTAATTCTTTCGGAAATACATCGGGAAATTCTTTTGCAATGGGAACATCATTGATGCTCTTTTCTTCAGTTTGTACTTTCTCGACGTGTGCTAGAACAGCATAGCAACCTTTTCTTATTAGTTTTTGTGCCTTCAAATTACTAATAAGATGTAGCTTCGTGTTGCTCTTTTCTCCGTACACCATTAAGGGTTTTCCTTTTTCTCGTATAATGCGAATTGCATTTTTGTAACAAACGATCTCTGCTTTCACTTCTTTCAACCAGTCCATACCGATTATCACATCAAAACTCCCTAACTCTACTGGTATCAAGTCAATCTTAAATGTTTCGCTAACCAGTTTAATTTCTCGATTTCGACATATATTATCTGCTGAAATTAATTTACCATTTGCTAATTCGAGTAAAAATTTACTATCCAAAGGCGTCAATGGACAACTTAATTTAGCACAAAAATCTCTACTCATATAGCTTCTATCAGCACCCGAATCAAATAAAACGTAAGCAGATTTATTGTCAATAAGAAACGTACCCGTAACAAGCTCCTGGTCTTCCTGTGCCTCTGCCGCATTAATATTGAAAACTCTTCCGCGGCCTTGTCCATTCGTGTTCTCCTGGTTCGGGCAATTTCTAATAATGTGGCCCATTTTTCCACATTTATAACAAACTACATTGGCATAACTTGCTCCGACACTACTTGCTCCGCCATTACTCGTTCCGACACCATTTGTTCCTTTCGTTCTATTAACCCCTGGTCCGTAGACCTCACACTTTGCCACGCTATGACCATTTCTTTTACACTTGTTGCAAAATTTGGTGCAGAACCCCGAGTGATACTTTTCACACCTTTGGCATAGCTGCTTCTGATTGTTGTTGTTGTTGCGGTTATTATTGTTGTTGGGATGATTGTTGTAGTTGCTGTTGTTGTTGTTGTTGTTGTTGTTGTTGTTGTTGTTGGGCCGTTTGTTGTAGTTGCGATTGATGTTGCGATTGTTGGGATAATTGTTGCGATTATTGTTGTAATTGCTGTTGTTGTTGTATTGGTGATTCTTATCACCGTTTTCCTCCCACTTTCTTTTGACTTGCTTCACATTGGCCTCTTCAGCAGTCTGTTCTTTAATTCTTTCTTCAATCTGGTTCACTAGTTTGTGAGCCATTCTACATGCCTGTTGTATGGAGGCGGGCTCGTGTGAACTTATATCTTCTTGGATTCTTTCCGGTAATCCTTTCACAAACGCGTCGATCTTCTCTTCCTCATCTTCGAATGCTCCCGGACACAATAGGCACAATTCTGTGAATCGTCTTTCGTACGTGGTAATATCAAATCCTTGGGTTCGTAACCCTCTAAGTTCTGTCTTGAGCTTATTGACCTCGGTTCTGGGACGGTACTTCTCGTTCATCAAGTGCTTGAATGCTGACCACGGTAGTGCGTACGCATCGTCTTGTCCCACTTGCTCTAGATAGGTATTCCACCATGTTAACGCAGAACCTGTGAAGGTATGCGTAGCGTACTTCACTTTGTCCTCTTCAGTACACTTACTTATGGCAAACACCGATTCGACCTTCTCGGTCCACCGTCTCAATCTGATCGGTCCTTCGGTTCCATCAAATTCCAAAGGTTTGCAGGCAGTGAATTCTTTGTAGGTGCATCCTACACGATTTCCTGTACTGCTAGATCCAAGGTTATTGTTGGTATGTAGCGCAGCCTGTACTGCGGCTATGTTTGAAGCTAGAAAAGTACGGAATTCCTCTTCATTCATATTCACGGTGTGTCGAGTAGTCGGTGCCATTTCCTTCAAAATTATCAAATGGAACAAGTTAATCATACAGAATATTAAGAGTAGTAAATAGTATTTCGTAGCATAATATGAACTCATTTATAAAAGCTTTTTCTTCATATTAGCGTTTTATAAGTTGAAATTCGGGTAGTACCTACCCGTTAAGTTCATACTTAGTAGCTAATATACAATTCAACTACTACAATTCTATATGAAAAACTGATTATAATAATATTTCGCGTTCAAACTTTTATACAATATTTTACAAACTTACAATACCGCTTATTTTACATAAAGCATGAAATATAGCACACAATAACTTTGACACAAGATAGTTGTGAAGATAATTCTAGCTAGTACACAAGTTGTTCAGCAAAGGCAATAAAGACACGTAATTCATACGTCCAGAAACAAGTCATGCATTCTGGTTTTACTAGGACTACTTCCCATCCTTGGTCTTGTGGAACATAACCGTTATGGTCGTTGATAGGATAGCGTGTTGTAATGTCGTCAAAGGGATGAGGGTTATGTAATGTCCAACAGTCCCGTAACAATCTAAAAACCTCATTTCTTACCCCAATTACCGACTCCGTCACTTGTGGGAACGTTTTGTTTAATAGTTGTAGCCCGATGTTCTTGTTCTCACTTTGGTGAGAAGCGAACATTACTAATCCGTAAGCATAACATGCTTCTTTATGTTGCATGTTAGCCGCTTTTTCTAAATCACGAAGTCCAATATTCGGATATATTGAGTCAAAATAATTTCTTAACCCATTGCGTAAAATAGCATTTGGGTTCCCCGCAATATATGCGTCAAAGTAAACACATCGTAATTTATGGATTTCCCAATGTGATATCCCCCATCTTTCGAACGAAAGCCTTTTATAAACCAAGGCATTCTTGGAACGTTCTTCGAATGTCTTACAAACTGATCTCGCCTTAAATAGTTGTGTCGAAGAATTCTGACCGACTCTAGACAAGATTTCATCAATCATGTCTCCGGGTAGGTCTCTTAAAATATTGGGTTGTCTATCCATTTTGTGTTTTTATACTTTAAAATAGACAAGAGTTAGATTCATAAAAAAAATACTTATTAATACAAGCAATTTTTACATATATCATAAAGCATAAGCACACTATATTACATATATTACACCACACGAATACAACTATCTTAATCCGACTCGCTTGTTTCTTCTTCTTCGGTTTTGGTTCGTTTTGCCAAGTTTCTAGGGATATATGATGTTTCCCTAATACTAGCTGTTATTTTCCACAACGGTTTAGAAAAACCTGGTGGTTTAGAGGTTCCTGGGTCATTGTTACAACTTAAGGACTTCGGGGGTTGACGATACATATAAAGTTCATCGGGGTTAGAATTAGATTTCTCTATTTTTATGCCCTTTCCCTTATTATTTTCTTTTGCCTTTTTAAATTCAGTTGGGGTAATTTCTATAACATCATCGGAATTCTCTTCGGAATCCGATTCATCGGAGAATTGGTAATCCTCCCAATATTTTGCTTCCTTGGCGGAAACACCATTGACCATAATTAACCTTGGTCGGTTGGTTGAGGATTTTCTTTTACTTAACCGTTTTATTATTTCCCCCACTGGTTCTATTTCCTCCTCCGGTTCCTCTTCTTCCGGTTCTGATTCTTCTTCCGATTCCGACTCTTCTTCCGGTTCCTCTTCGGGAACTTGTGAATCAGTCCACGAATCATTCCAATTTACATTTGACTCTTTATTATTATTAGGTGAGTCAATGGGACTTGTTCTAGAGGTAGACATCTATCACATAATATCAAACACGTTAAGAGATTAATATATCACATAATATTCACATGTTAAAAATATATAGTTTCCAACAAAATTTGTTAAGCAATCATTTTTCAAGTAAACATGGTCGAAGTCCAGACTCACTAATGCATCCTAACAAACTCGATAAGACACACTAATGCAAAATTCTGGTTCTCTAAGACCAACGCTCGGATACCAACTGAAATGTCCAGTTCTTATTGATTAAAAACGTTCCATATTAATTGATTTCGTTGCGAGGTTTTGACCTCTATATGAGACGTTTTTCAAAGACTGCATTCATTTTAAAACAAACCATAACCTTTATTTCATCAATAAAGGTTTAAAAAGCTTTACGTAGATTATCAAATAATGATAATCTAAAATATCCTGTTTACACACGACCATTACATAATGGTTTACAATACAAATATGTTACAACAAAATAAGTTTCTTGAATGCAGTTTTTTTTTTACACAATATCATACAAGCATGGACTCCAAATCTCATCCTTATTTAAGTATGCGACAGTGGAAGCTCTTAATAATCACCTGAGAATAAACATGCTTAAAACGTCAACAAAAATGTTGGTGAGTTATAGGTTTAACCTATATATATCAAATCATAATAATAGACCACAAGATTTCATATTTCAATACACATCCCATACATAGAGATAAAAGTCATTCATATGGTGAACACCTGGTAACCGACATTAACAAGATGCATATATAAGAATATCCCCATCATTCCGGGACACCCTTCGGATATGATATAAATTTCGAAGTACTAAAGCATCCGGTACTTTGGATGGGGTTTGTTAGACCCAATAGATCTATCTTTAGGATTCGCGTCAATTAGGGTGTCTGTTCCCTAATTCTTAGATTACCAGACTTAATAAAAAGGGGCATATTCGATTTTGATAATTCAACCATAGAATGTAGTTTCACGTACTTGTGTCTATTTTGTAAATCATTTATAAAATCTGCATGTATTCTCATCCCAAAAATATTAGATTTTAAAAGTGGGACTATAACTCACTTTCACAGATTTTTACTTCGTCGGGAAGTAAGACTTGGCCACTGGTTGATTCACGAACCTATAACAATATATACATATATATCAAAGTATGTTCAAAATATATTTACAACACTTTTAATATATTTTGATGTTTTAAGTTTATTAAGTCAGCTGTCCTCGTTAGTAACCTACAACTAGTTGTCCACAGTTAGATGTACAGAAATAAATCGATAAATATTATCTTGAATCAATCCACGACCCAGTGTATACGTATCTCAGTATTGATCACAACTCAAACTATATATATTTTGGAATCAACATCAACCCTGTATAGCTAACTCCAACATTCACATATAGAGTGTCTATGGTTGTTCCGAAATATATATAGATGTGTCGACATGATAGGTTGAAACATTGTATACGTGTCTATGGTATCTCAAGATTACATAATATACAATACAAGTTGATTAAGTTATGGTTGGAATAGATTTGTTACCAATTTTCACGTAGCTAAAATGAGAAAAATTATCCAATCTTGTTTTACCCATAACTTCTTCATTTTAAATCCGTTTTGAGTGAATCAAATTGCTATGGTTTCATATTGAACTCTATTTTATGAATCTAAACAGAAAAAGTATAGGTTTATAGTCGGAAAAATAAGTTACAAGTCGTTTTTGTAAAGGTAGTCATTTCAGTCGAAAGAACGACGTCTAGATGACCATTTTAGAAAACATACTTCCACTTTGAGTTTAACCATAATTTTTGGATATAGTTTCATGTTCATAATAAAAATCATTTTCTCAGAATAACAACTTTTAAATCAAAGTGTATCATAGTTTTTAATTAACTAACCCAAAACAGCCCGCGGTGTTACTACGACGGTGTAAATCCGGTTTTATGGTGTTTTTCGTGTTTCCAGGTTTTAAATCATTAAGTTAGCATATCATATAGATATAGAACATGTGTTTAGTTGATTTTAAAAGTCAAGTTAGAAGGATTAACTTTTGTTTGCGAACAAGTTTAGAATTAACTAAACTATGTTCTAGTGATTACAAGTTTAAACCTTCGAATAAGATAGCTTTATATGTATGAATCGAATGATGTTAGGAACATCATTACTACCTTAAGTTCCTTGGATAAATCTACTGGAAAAGGTAAAAATGGATCTAGCTTCAACGGATCCTTGGATGGCTCGAAGTTCTTGAAGCAGAATCATGACACGAAAACAAGTTCAAGTAAGATCATCACTTGAAATAAGATTGTTATAGTTATAGAAATTGAACCAAAGTTTGAATATGATTATTACCTTGTATTAGAATGATAACCTACTGTAAGAAACAAAGATTTCTTGAGGTTGGATGATCACCTTACAAGATTGGAAGTGAGCTAGCAAACTTGAAAGTATTCTTGATTTTATGTAACTAGAACTTGTAGAATATATGAAGAACACTTAGAACTTGAAGATAGAACTTGAGAGAGATCAATTAGATGAATAAAATTGAAGAATAAAAGTGTTTGTAGGTGTTTTTGGTCGTTGGTTTATGGATTAGATATAAAGGATATGTAATTTTGTTTTCATGTAAATAAGTCATGAATGATTACTCATATTTTTGTAATTTTATGAGATATTTCATGCTAGTTGCCAAATGATGGTTCCCACATGTGTTAGGTGACTCACATGGGCTTCTAAGAGCTGATCATTGGAGTGTATATACCAATAGTACATACATCTAAAAGCTGTGTATTGTACGAGTACGAATACTGGTGCATACGAGTAGAATTGTTGATGAAACTGAACGAGGATGTAATTGTAAGCATTTTTGTTAAGTAGAAGTATTTTGATAAGTGTATTGAAGTCTTTCAAAAGTGTATAAATACATATTAAAACACTACATGTATATACATTTTAACTGAGTCGTTAAGTCATCGTTAGTCGTTACATGTAAGTGCTGTTTTGAAACCTTTAGGTTAACGATCTTGTTAAATGTTGTTAACCCAATGTTTATAATATCAAATGAGATTTTAAATTATTATATTATCATGATATTATCATGTATGAATATCTCTTAATATGATATATATACATTAAATGTCTTTACAATGATAATCGTTACATATATGTCTCGTTTAAAAATGATTAAGTTAGTAGTCTTGTTTTTACATATGTAGTTCATTGTTAATATACTTAATGATATGTTTACTTATCATAGTATCATGTTAACTATATATATATATATCCATATATATGTCATCATATAGTTTTTTTTACAAGTTTTAACGTTCGTGAATCACCGGTCAACTTGGGTGGTCAATTGTCTATATGAAACATATTTCAATTAATCAAGTCTTAACAAGTTTGATTGCTTAACATGTTGGAAACATTTAATCATGTAAATATCAATCTCAATTAATATATATAAACATGGAAAAGTTCGGGTCACTACACCCGAAGTCAAATATTTCAACTAATTAAGGATTTAAACTGTGACGCAGTTATCACTTCTGTCAACAATTACACCAGTTATCACTGTATGTAATCTACCCCTGTTTTGATTAGATATGAATATTAATTTACCCACTTGATCAGTTTGAATAATCAATTACCCAACCCGAATAATTAATTAAATGATTATAATAGATTCCATATGAACGTCACTAAATAGGACAACCATAATCATTATTAATTATTAGGTTAATTAATTTGAAGATAGGTTCGACAGACTCCAATGAGTTGTCACTCAATTAGACAATACCCCCCATCTATTAATAGTCAATAGTCCAATTTCCACAAGTGTCGGTCTTTTACCCAAACCTTAATTATGGTCCAAAGTTCAATAACCCCATCTTAATATTTTAGCCTAACATCACGATTACTTCGGCTCAAATAAGCATAATAATAACTTAGTTACGAGACATTAAATTAAAAAGGAAGAACATAGCTTACAGTGGTGATTAATCGCGTAGCGTTGCACGGACAGAATTTTGACTTAAAACCCGTAAAACATTTCTTACAATAACCCAACTAAACCATAACTTTATTATTAAAATTAACTTATATTAAAATTATAATATAAATATATATTACATATTACAGAAGAGAGAAAGAAATATGAAGAAAGGTGTTCTTTTCATTACACCGTGAATTTCATTTTATAGACAATTGGTGATTTGAAATTTTCACTTATGACCCCTTAACTATGCTCAATTAACAACTTTTTATTATTTATTATTATTCTTATTATGAATTATTTAAATATTATATTATATTCTTGAGCATAGTTAACTTGTAATTTTAGCTCCGTTGCGTCGAGCGTTGAAAGTTGGTTCATGTCTCGGTTCTGAATTTTCGAACGTCCTTGCGTACAATTTAATATCTTGTACTTTGCGTTTTGTAACTTGTACTCTTGTCATTTTTAGATGTTTCTCATCAATAATTTGAACCACTCGGATTGTATCTTGTACATTTGAGCTTTTTGGACGTTTGCGTCTTCAAATCTTCGTTTTCGCCTTTTGTCTTCGCACTTATTTATTTAAACAATTACAATAAAAATATAATACAATTACATATGAAAACCTATTATTTAGAAGGGATATTGCTATGAAATATATGTTCCTTTTTAGCCTTATCAAATATCCCCACACTTGAGCGTTGCTTGTCCTCAAGCAATACAGAACTTGAAATAAAAACATACATGAATCACTTTTTTATTCATCACACTTTGTACATCAGTGATTTTGATATGGTGGTATAAACAATGATAGTAACGATAGAACCATGGTTAAAGGTGGGTGTGTCATCCACAGTTGCCTCGGGTTTAGGTCAACGACACTTGCAATCAAATAGCCGATTTACTTTCGGTTTCCAAAGCAAAGTGCACATTTGAAAGGTGGTTTACCGTCCCACATGACTATGAAAATGTAGATCCTTAAGGAAATTGGATCTTTATGAAAACATTTGATCTTTTTGAAAATTTAATCTAGCTTTTACCCTAGATAAGTTTTCCGGAATAACCCTTCACCGGTGTTTGCAAAATATTTTTGTGGGTTGTGTGGGTTTCAGATTTGAAAATTTTAGCTCAACACTTGTGGTTTTGTGTTACCCACTTGCTAACCTTGTATTGGGAAAGCAACACGTCCAGTTTACTTGTTCCGTATATTACCTTTCGGTAAACTACCGTCCGGTTGTAAAGGAAAGCGATGAACAAGAAACTGTTAAGGCAATGTCTAATGACATGCATATGATTATGGTCTTAAAACGTGTCGGATGCTAGTACTATCCTTTGTAGGAGCAATAGTAAAGATCATCCTATGATTTTTCGGTCTGGCACAAGGTCCTGTCTCCGACCATGCTATGCAACCACCGTTTCTTACGGTTGACACCCGATTTGGTTCAGGTGACCTAATGAATTCTGATGAATTCTCAGGATTTTACGTTCAATGGTAATGAACGCATTGAAAATAGGTTTTCAGAAAACAAATCGGTTTTATTTTTGATCAAAATATTTTCTCGTTCAAGCTCGAGTTTAGATATCATTGAATTCCATGAGTTTGTAATTCTCAATCTTTAAGGTCAATCTCTAGGATTGAGTAATATCAGTCTTAAAAGCTGATTTTTGATCTTTAAGGAGATTATCCTTTCTGGGGATCTGATTCATTAGTCTTATCAAGCTAATTTGCACGGTGCCCCCCATTGTACGAGATAAATCCTTCTCATGGTTAGGATAAATCTGACCACTTGGCGACCCTGTTTGATGTTGAGGTCCGTGGATTTCCTGCTAATTTTAGAGATGACTTTTCTAGATTTTTCGTCAACCTACAGCTGGTCTGGACGACAACTTCTTGACCTAAATCAAGAAGCGCGTGTCTTTTTCGGAAGACTTTACTTCCTTTTAATGATGGAATTGATTCATCGTGTAGATCCATCTTTCTTTAAAATATATTACAGTAAACCGGGTAAAACTGTTAATTTAGTCCAAAGTAAAAGCACCTGCAATAACTTTACAAAAACATGTGATAGATAGTTTTTAATTGAATAACTTGGTACATTCTCCCCACACTTGGCTTTTTTCATGCGTCTTTTTATATCTTAATAAATAAATTCAAGCGTTTTAGTTGTTTCTCAATTTATGTCCTTTTCGAGGTAACAATAATTTCGGCATTAACACCTAGTTTTATCGTTCATAAATATGTATAAACATGATTTTGAATTCATTTAGTTAAAATTTTTTAAATTTTTCATAATATTTAGAAAATAAGCCAAGTATAAACCCGTGAGAATTTATAACCCTTCCCCACACTTGAGATCATGCAATGCCCTCATTTGCATGAAATCAGACTATAATTATAAATTCATGAGGGTGATTAGTGTAGGAAAGTGATTAAAAATACCCAGTTTGTAATTACAAAGCTCGTCGAATGATAGATGGCGCGCCTCATCGTTCATTCCTTTATTTATTATATCACATTTGTTGTTTTGCATCTTGTCGTCAAAATCAGTAGCTTTTGCTGAACTTAATGTTAGTCTTTGAAAGTGCGTTGTTTTACCCTGTTGTTTACATGATAAAATACAAACATATATACATATTTTTAAAGTTGGGTTTATTACCCCACGTTCAAAAATTTATAAAATCAAATATTTTTTATTTTTTATTTTTTTGCATACTTTAAATCAATAAAATTAAAAATAATGATGACAAAATTTTTTGCCCCGCCCTCGGGTAAAGTAATTTCGGCTCAACGACCTAGTCTTCAACTCACGACGAATTTTAGAAATCATTTTTTTCAACTTAATGAAATAAAGTAAATTTTTGTTTTTAAATTCACACAAAACTTAAAAAGAAAACATATTAATTTCATATAAAACCTAAAAAAACAAAAAAATTCAGAATGGGGGGAGAAAACTAGTTCTTTAGTGTCTGCTAGTGGAAAAGACCAATCGGATTCCATTCTCGGAACTACACGAGAATAGAACAACTAACTCCAAACAGCATTTTCTTTTTAGAATATTTAAATCTCCTCACACTTAGGTAGATGTGGTGTCGAAATTGTGAATAACTTCATCGTCAATTTCTCTTGGACCATAATCAACTTGCATATCTATGACTCTTTTTTAAGCCATTGGTCGGATTCCTGTGTAATATCCACAATTTCAACTAGTTTCGCCTTTTCTTTAGGCGATAGATTGGATACTAACCGGTTACATAACTTAGAGTTCCCCTTTGTTCTAGCATCGCGAATCCGTTTAATAAGTTTCTTCATTGAACTATTAATAACGGGATCATTTAATTTCGTATCAACAACGGGGTTCTTTGTTATCAGGTCATCATTAGGTGTTACTTCATTTTCCCCACACTTAGGCGTTTTATTATTGTTAAGCACTACCATTGGAGTTGGTAAAACAACATGGTTCTTACCAATCGTTTCTGCTGGTTTAACGGTTTTGGCTGGTGGAGATTTAGACTTTCGAATCATAAAGGTGATCGATTTCTCATCATTACTAAGTGTTATTCTACCCTTTCTTACATCAAATAACGCCCCGGTGGACGCTAAGAATGGTCGACCTAAAATTAGAGGAACGTTTGAGTCCTCTTCTATGTCAATGACAATGAATTCGACTAGAAAGGTTAAATTACCTAATTGAACGGGTAGGTTGTCAGCAATTCCAACTGGGTGCTTAATGGTTTGATCAAGGAGTCGAACACTCATATCCGTTGGACTTAACTCACCTACACCTAATCTCTTATATAATGAAAGAGGCATAATACTTACACTCGCACCTAAATCTGCTAGTGCATCATACATGACACAATCACTAAGTAGACAAGGAACAATAAATTCACCTGGATCACCTATCCTAGGTAGAGGTTTTGGTGGAACTGTCTTCACCGGGTTTACTTCTACGGTTTTTATTTCTTGCACTTTCTTATTCTTCTTCTTCTTCTTCTTTCCAGAGGTATCACAAACTTTATTACCTATCACTTGCTCATACTCAACTCCTTTTCTTGAAAACGGGATGGGTGTTTTGTATGGTGCCACCACTGGCTTTACATACTCGGGTGGTGGTGGTGTTGTAACTTCTTCATTGTTACTTACATCTAAAACTTTCCCATCTTCTGGTATTGGTTTTTCAGAATTTGTTGATATCATGTTAACATTTTCATTCCGAGGATTTACTTCATTATTACTCGGTAGCTTTCCTTGTTTCCTTTCACTCATCAATCTAACAAGAGTACCTACTTGTTTTTCTAGATTCAAAATAGAAGCTTGTTGAGTTCTAAACGACTGATCAAACCTCTCATTCGTTTGGGTTTGAGTTTCAATAAATTGTGTTTGAGATTCAACTAGCTTAAATACCACTTCTTCCAGATTTGACTTCTTCTCGTCGGTTTGTTGTGATGGTTTATATAAGCCAGGTCTTTGTTGATTGAAAGTGTTGTTTTGAGTTGGTTGGTTATTCGTACCTTGTTGGTTGTACGAGTTATTGTTGGTTCCATTTGGATTGTAAAGAATGTTTTGATTTCGATTGAAGTTTAGCCTTGGCGGTTGATAATTATTTCCCGACCTTTGGTTCATGTAGGAAACATTCTCACGTTGTTCCATCGTTTGTTCAACATTACAATCTTTCGTTAAGTGTGGTCCACCGCATTGCTCACAACTGATTCGTATTGCGTGAATGTCTTTAGTCATCTTTTCCATTCGTCTCTCGAAAGCATCTATTTTTGCGGAAACGGAATCAAAGTTATGGCTAGAATCGGCTCTAGCCGCTTTAGATGAACGATATATATCTTTCTCTTGGTGCCACTCATGAGAGTGGGAGGCTGTGTTATCAATAATTTTGTAAGCTTCAGTTGCGGTTTTCTTCATAATGGAACCACCAGCTGCTGTGTCGATATCTTTTCGTGTAGCGATGTTTACGCCTTTATAGAAGATTTGCACTATTTGAAAAGTATCTAATCCGTGTTGAGGACATCCTCTCAACATCCTTCCGAATCTTGTCCACGCCTCATATAATGTTTCATTTAGTTTTTGCACGAACGTGGCAATTTCTCCTTGAAGTCTCACGGCTTTAGATGCCGGAAAGAATCTTTGAAGAAATTTCTCAACTAAAACATCCCATGTGTCAATCGTTCCTTCAGGTAATGATTCTAACCAATCTTTGGCTTCTCCCTTTAAAGTCCAGGGAAACAACATGAGATAGATCTGTTCATCCTCAACTTCTTGGATTTTGAATAGTGTACAGATCCTATTAAACGTACGAAGATGTTCGTTTGGATCTTCCTTCGGCGCACCACTATATTGGCACTGATTAGTTACCATGTGTAGGATTTGTCCTTTGATTTCATAATCTGGCGCATTAATGTCTGGCTTAATAATGGCGTGACCTTGGCCCGTGCGTGTGGCTCTCATTCGGTCTTCCATACTTAGAGGTTCCAGATTTTCCATAATTGAATTTGTTGAATACGAATCACTAGAAGATTCTGATTTAATGGTTTGTGGTTCAGGAGGAATGATTAGTGGTTCTGGATCTTGGAATTGTCCCTGAATATTCTCCGGATTCTCAATTGTGAGGTCGGGTTCAAAAGATGGATTATCGGAAATTTGAGTTGGAGTTCTTGGTCGACTAGATGATGATTCTAAAGAAAAGTCAACGGCGACAATATTGGCTAGATGTCTTGATCGAGTTATAGGTGGTGAACGTATGAAAGGTGGTGAACGTTTTACTCGGTGCATTCACTGAATATCCTATTAGTTTTTAAAAGGAAAGAAAAATTATATAAGTTATCCAATTAATAGACTTTTCTGATTTTGCCCACATTTCGAATAGCCAAAAGATGTAGCAGAGGGGCAGGATTCGTTTGGTATCAATATAATTGAGTACTGTTTGGCTCCAATAACCCGGTCCACGTACAAATCCAACTATTACTACGAACCAGAAAATTTTGATGTCTATCAATTTAACCACTTAAAATAAATTTTCGTAATTTTAAGAAATTTAGATAAGAAGTAGAATAAAAATCTATGTCCTAAAACTAGAATAGCGAGAAATAAGAAAGAAAAATATTGCGCGTCGAAAAAGGTCGAAAAATAAAAGGTCGAAAAATAGGCGTCGAAAAATAAAAATAAGAAAGTAGCGCGAAAAACGGCGTCGCAAAATTCTAAAGCACATAAATCTTAGTCTAAGGAATAAGCACTTAAGGGATTTTACGGCAAACCTAAAAATTCTAGAAATAAAAATAACTATGGCAAAACTAAGCTTAATATTAAAAATTGTAATTAGAGTCTAAAAATCTAAAGGTAATAAAAAAAACTTTTTTTTTAATTTTTTTTTATATTTCGTTTTTTAAGGATTTTAAAAATTTTTTTAAAATTTTTTTTTTTAAACATTTTTTTTTTTTAAATTTTTCTTTAAAAAAAACGATTTTTTTTACAATTTTTTTTAAAACGAATTTTTTTCTTTAAAAAAAATGATTTTTTTTACACAATTTTTTTTTTAAAAGGAATTAATAATTTTTTTATTATTTTTTTTTTCAAAACTTTTTTTTAACTCATTTACTATTCATGAATAGTAAATGAAAAGAAATTAATTAATTTACTATTCACATGAAAGCGACATGATAGAAATTATTAATTGCAAGTTACATAATATACCCCTGAAATATTTAATAAATACGACTTTTTAAAACTTTTACGATTCAAAATAGTAAAGGAAAGAAATTAATTAATTTACTATTCACATGAAAGCGACATTGTAGAAATTATTAATTATAAGTTACATAATATACTCCTGAAATATTTAATAAATACAACTTTTTAAAACTTTTAAAACTTTTACGTATCAAATTTGATTCTAAAATATTATTATATTATTATATTTTATTTCAATATTATTATATTATTATATTTATTAAATTATTATATTTAAATTAATATATCTTTAATCAATCAAAAACTAAAAAAAAAAACTTAAATACCCCGTGAAAACACAAAAAGTGTCCCCGAAATTACTTTTTTTTATAACTATATTTTTACAGATATAAATTAAAAATATAGCGTTTTAGCGCTCCCCGGCAGCAGCGCCAAAAACTTGATGATGTAGCGTGAGGGTACGAAATAGTATTATTTTTAATACAAAATACGTTACAAATTACACAAGTTATTTATTTATTTATAGAGTGAGATATACCTAAACATTGCTACAACACTATAGGCAGTGTACCTAATCGTAGAGTAGTGTAGTTTTTAGTAAGTCCGGTTCGTTCCACAGGGAGCTGGTGATACTTACTATATTTTTAACAACTATATTTATACAAAATATATATAATTATATAAGTAATAATATTATTATAAAAGGGGGGTTTTACCGTTTAATGACCGGTTTGTCGATTCTATATTTTAAGCGCAAAGATAAATGACGATAATTAAAGTGCGTAAAATAATGACAATAAATAAAATGACAGTAAATAAAATTGCGAGTAATAAAATGACAGTAAATAAAGATACGATGAGAAATACAATAAAAGAATTATGCTTATTTAAACTTCCGTAATCATGATGTTTAACGTTTTGATTTTAATTAATTGTCACTCGGGTTAATTGTCCTTTGTCATGGTTTATTTGATACCTATCTGGTTTTTATCCATAATAGTCCATCGGTCATAAATATAAAGTGCGAGTGTCCTCGTCAAATTACCCTTATACCCGAAGTCAAATATTCCAACTAATTAAGGATTTAAACTGTGACGCAGTTATCACTTCTGTCAACAATTACACCAGTTATCACTGTATGTAATCTACCCCTGTTTTGATTAGATATGAATATTAATTTATCCACTTGATCAGTTTGAATAATCAATTACCCAACCCGAATAATTAATTAAATGATTATAATAGATTCCATATGAACGTCACTAAATAGGACAACCATAATCATTATTAATTATTAGGTTAATTAATTTGAAGATAGGTTCGACAGACTCCAATGAGTTGTCACTCAATTAGACAATACCCCCCATCTATTAATAGTCAATAGTCCAATTTCCACAAGTGTCGGTCTTTTACCCAAACCTTAATTATGGTCTAAAGTTCAATAACCCCATTTTAATATTTTAGCCTAACATCACGATTACTTCGGCTCAAATAAGCATAATAATAACTTAGTTACGAGACATTAAAATTAAAAAGGAAGAACATAGCTTACAGTGGTGATTAATCGCGTAGCGTTGCACGGACAGAATTTCGACTTAAAACCCGTAAAACATTTCTTACAATAACCCAACTAAACCATAACTTTATTATTAAAATTAACTTATATTAAAATTATAATATAAATATATATTACATATTACAGAAGAGAGAGAAATATGAAGAAAGGTGTTCTTTTCATTACACCGTGAATTTCATTTTATAGACAATTGGTGATTTGAAATTTTCACTTATGACCCCTTAACTATGCTCAATTAACAACTTTTTATTATTTATTATTATTCTTATTATGAATTATTTAAATATTATATTATATTCTTGAGCATAGTTAACTTGTAATTTTAGCTCCGTTGCGTCGAGCGTTGAAAGTTGGTTCATGTCTCGGTTCCGAATTTTCGAACGTCCTTGCGTACAATTTAATATCTTGTACTTTGCGTTTTGTAACTTGTACTCTTGTCATTTTTAGATGTTTCTCATCAATAATTTGAACCACTCGGATTGTATCTTGTACATTTGAGCTTTTTGGACGTTTGCGTCTTCAAATCTTCGTTTTCGCCTTTTGTCTTCGCACTTATTTATTTAAACAATTACAATGAAAATATAATACAATTACATATGAAAACCTATTATTTAGAAGGGATATTGCTATGAAATATATGTTCCTTTTTAGCCTTATCATTTATTGCGATGCTTCAAAAAGTGGTTTTGGTTGTGTACTGATGCAACGCACAAAGGTTATCGCTTACGCCTCCCGACAACTGAAGATTCACGAGCGAAACTACACTACTCATGATCTTGAGCTTAGAGCCGTTGTCTTTGCATTAAAGCTGTGGAGACACTACCTTTATGGAACAAAGAGCACTATTTTCACCGATCATAAAAGTCTCCAGCACATATTCGATCAGAAACAACTGAACATGAGACAGTGACGATGGATCGAGACGCTGAACGACTATGATTGTGAACTTCGTTATTACCCTGGCAAGGCCAATGTTGTAGCTGACGCTTTGAGCCGAAAGGAGAGGATGGCACCTCTTCGTGTTCGGGCACTGAACATCACCATTCATTCGAACCTCAATAGTCAGATCCGAGCAGCCCAAGATGAGGCTCTCAAGGAGGAGAATATATCTCATGAATACTTGAACATTCTCGTCTCTCGATTCGAAGTTAAGGAGACTGGACTCCGATGCTATGCCGGAAGAATTTGGGTACCCCGTTATGGAGATCTACGGAGCCTTATACTAGATGAAGCCTACAAGTTGAGATATTCGATTCATCCAGGAGCCAGTAAAATGTACCACGATCTTAAGGAACAGTATTGGTGGCCTAATTTAAGAAGGACGTTGCAACTTATGTTGGGAAGTGTTTGAATTGCTCAAAAGTTAAGGCCGAACATCAGAGGCCTTATGGGTTACTTCAACAACCGAAAATCCCGCAGTGGAAGTGGGAAAGGATAACAATGGATTTCATTATGAAGTTACCGAAAATGGTGGGCGGATACGATACCATCTGGGTTATCGTTGATCGTCTTACCAAATTTGCACACTTCTTAGCCATGAAGGAAATGGATACGATGGAAAGACTCGCTCAACTATACATAAAAGAGGTTGTATCTCGTCATGGTGTGCCCTTATCGATCATCTCAGATCGCGATCCCCATTTTGCTTCCAGATTTTGGCGTTCTTTGCAAGAAGCCTTGGGGACTCGTCTCGACATGAGCACTGCGTATCACCCGCAGACCGATGGACAAAGTGAACGCATGATTCAGACTTTGGAAGACATGTTGCGTGCATGTGTCATTGATTTTGGAAAGGCTTGGGAAAGGCATTTGCCGCTAGCCAAATTCTCTTACAACAACAGTTATCATTCGAGTATTAATGCCGCACCTTTTGAAGCATTGTATGGCCGCAAATACCGATCTCCTATTTGTTGGGCCGAAGTAGGCGAAAAGCAAATCACTGAACCCGAGATAGTCCATGAAACAACTGAGAAGATTGTCCAAATTCAAGCGAGACTCAAGACGGACCGTGATCGCCAAAAGAGTTATGCAGACCTTAAACGTAAAGACTTCGAATTCAACGTGGGTGACCGTGTAATGTTGAAAGTCGCACCTTAGAAAGGTGTAATTCATTTTGGAAAACGTGGGAAGCTCAACACGCGATACATTGGTCCTTTTGAAATCTTGGAGCGTGTTGGACCCGTTGCTTACCGTTTGGATCTTCCGACTCAGTTGAGCTCAGTTCATCCTACCTTTCATGAATCAAATTTGAAGAAGTCTCTTGCTGAATCGGAACATGTCATACCATTGGAGGAACTTACAATTGATGACAAACTCCGCATCGTAGAAAAGCCTATCGAAATTATGGACCGTGAGGTCAAAACTTTGAAACACAACAAGATTCCGATCGTCTAAGTCTGATGGAATGCCAAACGAGGACCTGAGTTTACCTGGGAACGAGAGGATCAAATGATGCAGAAGTATCCTCACCTTTTCCCAGCTCCTCCATCTCCCTCAGCTTAAAATTTCAGGACGAAATTTTCTTTAACAGGTGGGTAATGTAACGACCCTGGATTTTCCAACTTATATTTATTAATATTTATTATTGATACTTGTGTTTTAATAAATGTATTCTTGTACATTTACTTGTCACCGTATTTGACTTTCCATGTCCCGACTTGTCTTTGTGACACACGTACTTTTCACGAATAATATTTCGAATATTATTTACATTCATGATTGATTATTATTAATCATTTTTAATTAACTAATGCAAGTAGTTAATTACTTGGGCTTTTATTTAATTTGTTGCTTACTTGGACTTGGGCTTGTATTAATGGACTGAGAAGCCCACCCTACTTCTCTTAATGGATTAATTAGGAGCCCACTTTTATGCTAGTAACTTATTAATGATAAACTAGATTAATTAGTGAAATATGGAGACACATACTTCAAGCATGCTAGCAACTCTTTCCCATACATTTAACTTTAATCCATTCTAAGCTTACACAATCTCCCCATGCATGAAAGTGAGCTTTTGACCTTCCCTCTTTTGGCCATGAAAACCGTCGGCCATCCATGGGTGGGAGGGAGTTCAAATTTATTTTTTTTGATTACTTATTTGCAAGTATTCTTTCACTTTTACACACACTTCATTTTACACTTCTCTTTCTCTCAAAACTTTGTAAGTAACAAACTTTATTCTTCTTCCTTTTCTTACTAGAAAACCGATTATACATCATCATCATTTACTAGTTTGTAATTTATTGTTGTTTGTTGTTGTTAAAGATCAAGTTCTATAACTTGTATCTTCATGTAATCTTGGTTGCTTCCATCTTTTGTTTGATGAAGAACCAAGAACAAGAATCTAAACTTGTTAGTTTATGGTTCAACACTTAAATGTTATAAGATTTAAAGTTCATAAGCTTTATAATCATACTTGTGTTCATGTTTTGTAGACTTGAAGTTTATTTCCTTAAGATCCAAACTTTGATTTGAATCTTCTCAAGTATGAAACAAACATGAACATAATACTTGTAACTTTAGTTTATTTCTTCATTTTATTTATTTAAAGTTGTGATATTGCTAAATTGGTCAAGTATTACTAGTTAAACTTGATCTCATATTTCTTGAAACTAAAGTTAACTTTATAAGTTCAAGAACATGGAAGTATAACTTTCTAGTTATAACTTCACACACTTATGTTGGATCTAAGTTTTTATAGCTTATGGTCTTCTAATTTTGTTGTAAACAAGAGCTTATAAGCTTATATACATTTTACAAGATGAAAATCTAAGTTTCATAACTTATGGTTTCATTAAAGTGAAGATCCAAGTTCTATAACTTAGGATCTAACTTAAGAACACTAGATCAAGACTTTCTAGTCTAGGATCTTTAAGATCTAGCTAAGATCTAAGTTCTACAACTTAAGATCTTGTTTATTTAGTTTACTTTCAAGTTTGTAGCTTAATATTACTATTAGAACTCGTGTATGTGTCGGATCTAAGATCTTGATGTAACTTTGGTTCATCAAACTACTTACAACCCTTAATTGAGTTATGCTACATATCTTAGACCTACACTAGTATTATGATGGTCAAAACTTGGTTAAGATGATGCAAACACATCAACGAGTTGTACACTTGAAGCTATAAGCATCAAGGATGAGAACCGTGATGAGCATCAAGCACCAAGAACCCACCGGAGCACCTTACCTACTGTTTTATGGGTCTGATCAGTAACCTGGGCTACTGTAAAAGTTGATTTCCAGCTAGTTCAGTTCGAGTAGATGATTTTCCGTTTAGGCCTTGTCTTAATCCGAGTTACGGTTTAGGATTTATGGCCTTCCAAAAGTCACTACACCCTTTTAACGTTGTGCTGAAATTTCTGACCTACTCGCACTTTAACCGTCGCCATGGTCAAACGAAGACGATTTTGGTTCTGGAAATTGGTCAGCCTCTAGGGGACTCATATACGGAGCCATGGCCACTGGTCTCACCTCATTTCATGAAAGGACCCGTTCATATACATTATAAATGATTCACAATAGTTGATTACATCGCAAGGTATTTGACCTCTATATGATACATTTTACAAACATTGCATTCGTTTTTAAATGACAAACTTTCTTTACAACGAAAGTTGACGGCATGCATACCATTTCATAATACATCCAACTATAATTGGCTTAATAATAATCTTGATGAACTCAATGACTCGAATGCAACGTCTTTCAAAATATGCCATGAATGACTCCAAGTAATATCCTTAAAATGAGCTAATGCACAGCGGAAGATTTCTTTAATACCTGAGAATAAACATGCTTAGAGTGTCAACCAAAAGGTTGGTGAGTTCATAGGTTTATCATAACAATCATTTCAATATATTAATAGACCACAAGATTTCTGTTTATAAATACATGTACACTCGCAAGTGTATAAAAGTATTCTATAAGTTGTAGGCACCCGGTAACAAGCCTTAACGTTCATGTTTTACCCTCTGAAGTACACCAGATTAGGTGTGTTCAAAATAACCTCGAAGTACTAAAGCATCCCATAGTCAGGATGGGGTTTGTCAGGCCCAATAGATCTATCTTTAGGATTCGCGCCTACCGTACATAGACAAGTAGTTTAATGTTACCAAGCTAAGGGTATATTTCTAGTTTAAACCCACGTAGAATTAGTTTTAGTACTTGTGCCTATTTCGTAAAACATTTATAAAAAATAGCGCATGTATTCTCAGTCCCAAAAATATATATAAAAGGGAGCAAATGAAACTCACAATACTGTATTTCGTAGTAAAAATACATATAACGTCATTTAACAAGTGCAAGGTTGGACTCGGATTCACGAACGTATCAATATTGAGATTCAATATTGCAGGAAAGTACATAGACGCAACGGAGATGATAAACACTAGATTGACCTCACGAACATACCCATGAACCATACCCATCACCTCCATAGCTATAACCCATAATTTCCTTAGCTTCGACTCATTCAAAAAAACTATTTTGAAATCACTCGGACATCACTCCGTCGTAATATTTTATGTATACTAATAATATCTTGAAATAATACAAAGAAAATATATATATGTAATTCGATTGAGAGAGTTTAGAGAAATATATTTTCAAGTTTCTATGAAATAATGAAACCTATTGAATTCTATTTATAACAGATTTTTGAATTATTAAAGTGAATTATTAAAGTATGAATTATTAAAATGAATTATTAAAGTATGAATTATTAAAGTGAATTATTAAAGTAAATTATTAAAGTATGAATTATTAAAGTGAATTATTAAAGTGAATTATTAAAGTATGAATTATTAAAGTGAATTATTAAAGTATGAATTATTAAAGTGAATTATTAAAGTATGAATTATTAAAGTGAATTATTAAAGTATGAATTTTTAAATTTAAAGTAAAAGTAAAGTAAAGGTAAAGTTAAAGTATAGTAAAAGTATAAAACTATATACGTATAATACGCGTATAAGTATATATAATATTAATTTAAATCGTTATATATATTTAATAAAATAAAATATAAATATCGTTATCTTTATCATACTGGTTAAGTAATGAGTTGTCAAAAGTGGTTCTAGATATTTATAAAAGATATATACGTTTTAATAATAAAGTTCTTTTTAAACTGAAAACGTTTTTTGTACTTTTGAAACTAAATTAATAGAATATTATGGAAACCAATTCTCCACTAACTTTTGTCTAACTTTCGTAAATGACACTTTTTGTTTTTATTTATAAATAGCTTTACAAATTATTCTGAATATCGTTAAGAGGAATAGATTTTCTCAAATCATAGTGGACCTCTCAACAGAGACTTGTAATCATAATTCAATGTTTCTGATAATTCAATCATTTAATATATTTTTTTAATTTCATCGAAAATCATATTGAAACAAATACGTTCGTGTAAGGTATTATACGTTTAATACTTTATTAATATTCTCAAGTTATAATATATATATACATATACATATCTATTTATATATAACGGTTCGTGAATCGTCGGAATTTGGTCGAGGTTATAATGAATGTATGAACACAGTTTAAAATTCTTGAGATTTAACTTAACAAACTTTGCTTATCGTGTCAGAATAATATAAAGATTAAAGTTTAAATTTGGTCGGAAATTTCCGGGTCGTCACAGTACCTACCCGTTAAAGAAATTTCGTCCCCGAAATTTGATAGAGGTCGTCATGACTAACAATGAGAATGTTATTATAACGATTATAGAGTTTTATCATGTTCAAGAAGAATGGATAAAATAATTCGATTAATAGAAACGTGTGAGTGAAGTTATCGTAAATGAATGAAATAAGATAATATTGATTCGTCGTATCTTTTGACGTCATCACGATTGATCTCCGAAAAGAAAATCTTTGTAATCTATATTGGATTTGATTATTCGGCGATTAAGGAAATTATGATCCTCTTTGAATTAATGCGATAATCCATTTTGATTTCTCTATCGGATATTTCACTATAAATCCACCTCATTTGTTTTCTTACAACTCACACCTTCTCAACTCATATTTTAAAGTATTTGTCAATATGCTTCATCCAGTGCTGATTCTTGATATACTCCTCACTTTCATATCTGTCGCTCTTCTTTTTCATCTGCCTCCGAAAGAATCTATTTACTTCTACTATACTCTTGGTTTTATAGTGTTTTTAGTTCTCCCGTGTCTTTATATTGCTATATGCATTGATATATACGGTTTGTGATTTCTGGGTTGTTGTTGGGTTTTATATCTTCCCTTATATTTCAAAGTCCTTGCTTCTTCTATAATCATTGTCATCTCCAATTAATGCTCTCTTTTATTTGCTGCGATTTATACCCCAATTTCTATTTCGGAGTTTTGTCCTTTCGTTTCTTCTTCTTGCGATTAAGCACCGCTTGTAATGGTCCAGAATTCGCATATATGAATTTCGGAATGAACATTGTTAATGTTCTAAGAAGAAAATTGTAATGGCACGATCTTGACCTGTCAAATTACTATAATACCTCGAAAAAGGCCGAATCATCAAGAAATATTTTCTTGATATTTTAGAGGTTAAAGAGAATACAAGAGTCGTGTAACATAGTACATGATGACGTTATGATCTGTGAATCATCACGTTCCATTTAGAAACTCAGCATGACTTACTGTAATATAATCACGTTGATCAAGTGTCATTATATTATACTAGTTCATGCTTCAGTTCACAACACTACTTCAAAAATATTCCTATTTTAAATTCGAAAGTTTCAGAATTTTGAAACTAAAATAGTTTCTTTTATGATGTAATACAGACAGCACGAAGAGGTAAATGATTTCAGATAAGAATAATTATGGAAATATCTTCAGAAATATGGAGGATATTTATAATGAAAGATACGATGATATCTTAAAATTTCTAATATCAGAGGATGATGAAGAATATTGTCCGTAAGGGTTTAGAGTCAGGAGCAAGGTATTCGATAATGACTTCAGCAGACATGGAATTATTTAGATTCTTTGAAGGTAGATTTCGTCCTTGTGATTTATCCACAGCCTTCTTCATGGTTTGCTCAATCTGTATTTTTCAGTACCAAATATTCTCTTTTTCTGAGCTTTGCCAACACACTACTCTTTATCATCAAACTTTTTACTGTTAAGGTCGTTTATAGTTTTTGCTGCTTCATCAGTATTTCGAGAACTAGTTCGCAGTTTAGGGTGTTTTTCAGAAACTTCACATTCAAAGTATATAAGTCCAGAAGATAGACACATATAATTGTTGGCGTAGACATGCTGCGAGATTTCAAAATACTGATTGCTAATTTCCGATGATTCGTATGGCAATTCTCGTTACAAGATGCAGATGAGTAAATGATGGGGTTTTGATAAATATAAAGATTTTTCAGAAAGTCAAAGATCAATGAAGTTATTAATAAGTTTACTGCTAATGTGGCGAGATATGAAAGGTTCCCCGGTAATATTGATGAAGAGGTAATCATTATAATAAGGCTTATTCGATTGAACAATTAAAGTTGGTTTGCTGGAGCTGTGACAAAACCGTCTATTTTTAGAAGGGATTGAAAAGTTATTTTAGCTAGTAAATGCCAAAAGGTCTGACATGGATACATGTTAAATTATGACTTTGGTTTCAAGAGTTTTTCAGGTACGTAACTGTGGATAACATGTGGTTGGATCATCATCTCGATTGTTCATTATTTGAAGTGTCTTCAGGTATTTCGAAGGGCTTGAACACAGATTATAATCGTTAATATACATACGATGTTCTAACATAGTTTTGAAGTTAAAGTATAGCTTTGAAAGATGTAAGAATCTAAGAGTGATGATACCGGTTATAACTTGAATTGAATTCGGCGATTTCAAAATCAGAATATGTAATTAGATTTTTGAATGAGTATGGTTGTTTTGATTTCTATAAAAGAATGTATATTGTTGTGAAAGTAGGGAGTATAATGGATGATTTGCTGAATCAGATTCGAAGAATGTAACATATTAATTGTGAATTTATATATCTCTCGGGTATTACCTACCCGTTAAAAAAAATTGTCACAATTAATATTTTGTACAAAAGAATTTTATTACAGTCTTTATGGAAATATATGTGTATATTTCTTCAGATGTAATATTGATTTAATGAGTTAATATTAAATTAAACTCACTTAATTTATGGTTAAGGCTAGGATAGATAATTTCTAAACTTTAGAAATTACATAATCATCATAGAATGTTTTCCCAATGAAGTTATGAATCAATACTTCATCGTTGTGGTATTCCTTAGTATCTACAGGGCGTATGACGTCGATGCTCATGGGACAGATTGTGAAGTTGAGGTTTGCGATGCAGTTGTTGTTGGTGGTGGTAATGGTACTGTTGATGTTGTTGATGGTGGTACTAGTTATGTTGTTGGTGCTGCTGCTAGTGTTTGTAACCTTTGCACCATATTCTCCAAAGCCACTACCCGAGCACGAAGCTCGTTGACTTCTTATATTACACCGGGGTGATTGTCGGTTCGGACGAGCGGATAAATAAGATCTAGAATTTGGTGTAGTATATAATCATGACGAGATACTCTGGAAATGAGAGAGAAAATGGTGTTTCGAATAGGTTCGCCGGTAAGTGCTTCAGATTCTTCGCCAAGAGGGCAATGTGGTGGATGGAAGGGATCACCTTCTTCTTGTCTCCAATGATTAAGGAGGCAACGAACCCATCCCCAATTCATCCAGAATAGATGATGACTAATTGGTTGATCCATTCCGGTCACACTGCTTTCGGAACTTGAGTGGGATTCCATTTCGGAATCTGAGGGACTTGAACTAATGACGAATTCCATTTCGTACGATTGAATAAAGAATTTTTCGATATGAAATGATTTTCTAGCTATCAGGTGGTATTCTAATTATATAGAGCAAAAGGTTTCGTAGATTACGGAGGAATTTACGGAATATGTCAGGCAAAGTTTACAGTAACAGATACGCTAAGATATGAATTAGCAGATACGCTAAGATAGGAATTTTGTCTATACACTATTCATGCAATCAATGTAATAAGATGTGTCTAGACTAAGAATGATAAGCAGATAATTTCCGACAAAAATGATGAGCAAAACTTTTGACATGCAGACACGGTCGAAGTCCAGACTCACTAATGCATCCTAACGACTATCAGTTAGACACACTAATGCAGACCTGGTTCGCTAAGACCACCGCTCTGATACCAACTGAAAGGACCCGTTCATATACATTATAAACGATTCACAATAGTTGATTACATCGCAAGGTATTTGACCTCTATATGATACATTTTACAAGTATTGTATTCGTTTTTAAAAGACAAACTTTCTTTACAATGAAAGTTGACGGCATGCACACCATTTCATAATACATCCAACTATAATTGGCTTAATAATAATCTTGATGAACTCAATGACTCGAATGCAACGTCTTTCAAAATATGCCATGAATGACTCCAAGTAATATCCTTAAAATGAGCTAATGCACAGCGGAAGATTTCTTTAATACCTGAGAATAAACATGCTTAGAGTATCAACCAAAAGGTTGGTGAGTTCATAGGTTTATCATAACAATCATTTCAATATATTAATAGACCACAAGATTTCTGTTTATAAATACATGTACACTCGCAAGTGTATAAAAGTATTCTATAAGTTGTAGGCACCCGGTAACAAGCCTTAGCGTTCATGTTTTACCCTCTGAAGTACACCAGATCAGGTGTGTTTAAAATAACCTCGAAGTACTAAAGCATCCCATAGTCAGGATGGGGTTTGTCAGGCCCAATAGATCTATCTTTAGGATTCGCGCCTACCGTACATAGGCAAGTAGTTTAATGTTACCAAGCTAAGGGTATATTTCTGGTTTAAACCCACGTAGAATTAGTTTTAGTACTTGTGCCTATTTCGTAAAACATTTATAAAAAATAGCGCATGTATTCTCAGTCCCAAAAATATATATAAAAGGGAGCAAATGAAACTCACAATACTGTATTTCGTAGTAAAAATACATATAACGTCATTTAACAAGTGCAAGGTTGGACTCGGATTCACGAACGTATTAATATTGAGATTCAATATTGCAGGAAAGTACATAGACGCAACGGAGATGATAAACACTAGATTGACCTCACGAGCATACCCATGAACCATACCCATCACCTCCATAGCTATAACCCATAATTTCCTTAGCTTCGACTCATTCAAAAAAACTATTTTGAAATCACTCGGACAGCACTCCGTCGTAATATTTTATGTATACTAATAATATCTTGAAATAATACAAAGAAAATATATATATGTAATTCGATTGAGAGAGTTTAGAGAAATATATTTTCAAGTTTCTATGAAATAATGAAACCTATTGAATTCTATTTATAACAGATTTTTGAATTATTAAAGTGAATTATTAAAGTATGAATTATTAAAATGAATTATTAAAGTATAAATTATTAAAGTGAATTATTAAAGTGAATTATTAAAGTATGAATTATTAAAGTGAATTATTAAAGTGAATTATTAAAGTATGAATTATTAAAGTGAATTATTAAAGTATGAATTATTAAAGTGAATTATTAAAGTATGAATTATTAAAGTGAATTATTAAAGTATGAATTTTTAAATTTAAAGTAAAATAAAAGTAAAGTAAAGGTAAAGTTAAAGTATAGTAAAAGTATAAAACTATATACGTATAATACGCGTATAAGTATATATAATATTAATTTAAATCGTTATATATATTTAATAAAATAAAATATAAATATCGTTATCTTTATCATACTGGTTAAGTAATGAGTTGTCAAAAGTGGTTCTAGATATTTATAAAAGATATATACGTTTTAATAATAAAGTTCTTTTTAAACTAAAAACGTTTTTTGTACTTTTGAAACTAAATTAATAGAATATTATGGAAACCAATTCTCCACTAACTTTTGTCTAACTTTCGTAAATGACACTTTTTATTTTTATTTATAAATAGCTTTACAAATTATTCTGAATATCGTTAAGAGGAATAGATTTTCTCAAATCATAGTGGACCTCTCAACAGAGACTTGTAATCATAATTCAATGTTTCTGATAATTCAATCATTTAATATATTTTTTTAATTTCATCGAAAATCATATTGAAACAAATACGTTCGTGTAAGGTATTATACGTTTAATAATTTATTAATATTCTCAAGTTATAATATATATATACATATACATATCTATTTATATATAACGGTTCGTGAATCGTCGGAATTTGGTCGAGGTTATAATGAATGTATGAACACAGTTTAAAATTCTTGAGATTTAACTTAACAAACTTTGCTTATCGTGTCGGAATAATATAAAGATTAAAGTTTAAATTTGGTCGGAAATTTTCGGGTCGTCACATTTCAGTTTGTATAGAGGTCGTGACGACTGAACGAAGTCAGCGTTTATTTCAAACTCTATTCTTGATTGAAACTTACTTTACACTTTTTGAATAATGATGAATGATGATGATACTTAAGACCTAATTTACATACTTTTAAACCTTTGGGAACGATTTAATGACTTAGTAACTTTTGACTTAGGTTGAGGACCTTTTGGACAAACTACTTGCTTACTTTCCCGAATCAACTTTACTACTTTTCACTGTGAGTTATAGCATCCCTTTTTACTTTAACTATTTTGGGAACTGAGAATACATGCGCATTTTACATTTTACATACTAGGCATGAGTACTTAAACTTTATATATGTGTGGGTTATACAACGGCATAAACTTTCCCCTTAGCTCGGTAACGTTTAGTCATTGGTCTTTGAACCGGTGAACGCGAATCTTAGATATGGATCCATAGAGTTTGACATCCCCACTCGGGCTAGTCGCGCTAGCATTTAACGGGTGTTTAATACTTCATAAACTTACACACTCACCAAGTGTACTTTTAGGGGGTGTTATTTATGTTAAGTTAGTTACCAAGTACCCACGGTTATACATATACTTTTCATACTGTTTTGAAACACTGAAATCTCGTGGCCTACTTGGCATTACCGTTACATTAAACTATAGCTCACCAACCTTTGTGTTGACATTTTGAAGCATGTTTTTCTCATGTGCTTAAGAGGTTTGTTTGCTTCCGCTGTTGTAGTCTTGCTGTAGACACCCGGTGCTTGTGTTAGAGATGCCTTCGCATGAAATGTTTATCTTGCATTCACAAACTTTATTACTTTTGAACAATGTATTCGTAACGACCATTGGGTCACGTACTATCATTAATTGCTTCTATTCATAGAAGCATACTTTCGTTGTAAAACATTTGATATTGGTTAAGACATCACCTTTTCTTATGAATGAAAAACTTCTTTTAAAACAGCATATAGTGTTTGACCTTGTAATGATCCTGTTGTTGATGATTCGTACACGTTGATTTTGTACGGGGCGTCACAATTTTCGTTGACCGTTTTCTATATGTTTCTCAGGTTCATACTTGGCTACTTGATACATGCTTCCGCACACTTTGATTACTTGCTTGGAGTCAAGCATACATGCATACGCTAGCGATAGCACTTTTGGATTCAAACTTAAAGCATACATACTTAAGCTATTTATAGCAACTGTGATTTTCAACTTATATTATGTCGCAAGTTATTTCATTTATACTTTATAACTTTTGTAAACTTAAACTCATTGTCGAACTGTTTGGTAAACTAAACTTTGCAAGTCTTGTACGTTTCAAATGAATGCGACATAATTTTGGTCAAACGCGTCTCATATAGGAACTATGACCACACAACGGGACATAAGTTAACGGCGCCGTCAATGACGATTTTGTCGGGACGCTACAGATGGTATCAGAGCTGGTTTAACTTTAGCCGTAAAGGTAGTCACGCGCTCCGGCTGTCACGCCGGGCACCCAAACGGACTACGCTTTTTGGCGGGTTAATCGTAGAGGGGGTTCTCACAGTGTAACCTGTGACGAAGCATTGGCTCTTACCCCTTGCGGTCCCTTTGTAGGAGGATTGGCAGTTTGGCAGAAATGCGGGCCGTAAAATCAGTGTTTGAGGTACGCTCAGTGGTCACCAAGCGGTTAGCTGGAAAGGCACTGGGTGGGTTTCTACCCCATCTGTCGCTACAGATGGTATCAGAGCGTTGGTTGTAGGGAACTAGGATATGCGTTAGTGTGTTTGACAGAGTCATTAGGACGCATTAGTGAATCTAGACTACAACCGGATAGTTAGCCATTGCATTCTGACATACATTTGCTATAGATAGCACTTACTTGACTACTTGTACATTATACTTGAATCATTCTTAGGCAAACTTCTTAATGGTGCCAAGCTTTCATCATACGAATCCGTATTCTGCCACTTTCTGGTAACACACGTAAATTCAAAATTCATACACGTAAGGATGACGACGACTTCATTAGTCACTCTAGTTCGGGAACTCTGTCTCCCAGATTATTATTCATCATCGTCCCAACTTACTATCCCCAAGTACTATAAAGTTTCCACCACCATGGCAATCATTAACCACTACCGATGTTACACCGGTGTTCTACACTATCTACCACTTTTTGTTACTACCATCACTACTCTCGGTGAGTATCGTTATCATTACTTATCACTACATTTGCGTACTACTCGTTATCATAATTCGTTTCCCTTTCGTACCTAAGAACATCATTGTTTGACTTGAACCGCATTGACGTGAATAATCATCTATACACTTCCCTCGGGAAATGCATCTTCAGAGTTGCACTAATTCTTTCAGTTAATACGAGTCACGTTAGAGATGTCGTTACACTTTGTTCATTTTAAATCTTCACGATTACACGAACTTGATTTTTGGAGTGATGTGAGAATGGAGGTATGAGTTAGTATAATATAACGACACTCGATCAACGTGGTTATACTATGGTAAGTCATACCAAAGTTCTAATGACACATGATGGTGATTGGACTCGATCAACATAATCACCACCATGTGCCATGTACATGACTTCATTTTTCTTGTTGGATATCCTAAAACTCTGAGAATGTTGATAACAACCATGCCAGGGATACATCTTCGATTATTATCGAACCATATCTATGCTTCCGAATGAATGACAAATTCTTTTGACTTCAAACATATGTTACACGTGTATACTATCTCGTTTTCGCACAGTTTCATCGACGAACTACAAAATGCTTGATATGCTCACATCGAGGCGAAAACTTCTCTTGCATTACACTCGTGCTTCCGTATAAGGAAATCTTTTATCTAAATTCTCAATGGAGAGAGAGACTCTTCACGTTATACTAGTATTCGCCATGAGGGTGAATAGTCCTAACGAACGTTTTCAGAAACCGATAAGAAACTTGTTCTAACTAACGTTTTCAAGTCCTAACGAACTTGTTCAATATACCTTAAAGAAATGTACCTCGTTTCGGATCGAGATCCTCGTTTCACTTCTAGATTTCGGAGTGCCTTACAAAATGCCTCGGGACCACGTTTAAACATGAGTACCGCATATCATCCACAGACCGGTGAACCAAACAAACATACGATTCAAACCTTGGAAACCATAATACGAGTTTGTGTTATCAACTTCAAATTTACTTGAGAAAAGTATTTGCCTTTAACCGAATTCTCGTACCACGATAGTTATCACCCGAGTATTAACGCCACATCTTTCGAGAACTCGTATAGCCGCAGTTGTCGTTCTCTTAATCATTGAGCCGAAATAGGTGACAAGCAAACCACCGAACCCAAACTCATTCATGAAACAACCGAGAAATTGTTCAAATTCCAAGAAGGAATCAAGACGGCCCGTAGTCGCCAAAAGAGCTACGCTGATGTTAGACGTAAACCTCTCGAATTCCAAGTGGGTAACCGCGTAACGTTAAAAGTTGCGCCTTGAAAAGGTGTAATCTGTTTCGGGAAACGTAGAAAGCAAAATTCGCAATATTTTGATCCTTTGAAAATCTTGGAGCGTATTGGACCCGTTGCTTACCGTTTCGAACTCCCAACTCGATCGAATTCCGTTCATTCTACATTCCATGTATCAAACTTAAAGAAGTGTCTTGTCGAACGAGAACTTGATATTCCTTTCAATGAGCTTAATATCGATGACAAACTTCACTTCCTGGGAAAACCGGTTGAAATCATGAATCGTGAAACCAAACTTTAAAACAACGTAAAATCCCGACTGTCAAGGTTCGTTGAAATGCCCAAGGAAGTACCCTTACTTATTTGTAGAATTGGCAACGCAAGATCTCGGGGAAGAATCAATGACTACTACTTTCAACTAAATTTCGGGACGAAATTTCTTTTAAGGTGTAGGTAATGTAACATCCCGTATTTTTCCGTTAAATTTATTTTAACGCCGTCTTTTTTTTAGATAATATCCTTCGTTACCTAAATTCGTATCTTCCGTCAACTAGCGTTTTAATATTTCCGTTATTGGATTATAACATCTCCCGTTTACTCTCGCGTGTTTAAAATAATTCATTCGGTAAATTCACGCACCCGCTTTTAAACTTGAGGGACTAATAGTGTCTAGTGGCCAAAGTGGTGACTAGGTCAACTAGTCAACCACTTCACCTCCTCCATTCATTTTCATTTCTCTTTTCTCTTTTCCATTTTCTTTCAAATAATACTTCCATTTTTGCATCTTTTTCATCTTCAACAAAGATTCATCATCTATTTCACATCTAGGAAGCTCACAACAAATCCGATCACATATTTGGAATTCTCTCTTTACCCTCTACAACTTGATACCAATTTCATCTCGGTTGGGTAACATTTATAAAACTCTAGATTTCATGTTCTTAGTGTTTTTGACTTGAAATGGTGTTAATTAGTGTCCGTGGCTCAAGTCTAACATGAATATGTATTGGGTTTGCTCAATTTGTTGTTTTGAGTAACTAAATGGGTGTGCTTAATCTTGAATTTTGGATGATTAAATGTTGTTTAAATGTTAAAGTTCATGTATTAAATGTGTTACTAGCATCATTAGCTTCGTTTTGGTATGTTGGATGACATGAAAACCTTACATTAACTTGATTATTGATTTTGTGATTCTTGGTTAGTGTTTGATAGATCTTAAAACAAACATTTGATGCATTAAATGCTTTGCAATGTTATTTGTAAGTGTTTAGTTGTATTGTATGCTTAATTAACCACGAAACGGCATATTGTATGTGTAAATTGAGTTCCTGAATCATGAAATGCATTTTACGAACTTGAAACTTGAATGATGAACTTTTAACGATCACTCGACGAGGTTTTTGGTTGTTGTAAATGATTAACTTGATTGATGATATGTGTTTAGTGGTATTTCTCGTCAAAATACCTTTCCAACGATATAAGATACGTGTTTTGAGTGTTTGCGGTTCGTTATTTATGAGTTGGTGATTTTTGGTTCGAGACTTAACAAATTCAGCAAACAGCATCTTTTATGTAGTAAAGCGCGCCGCGCAACCTTGAGCGCGTCGTGCACATGTAAAGGTGCAGATGCTTACCCCCTTTAGACAAAGTCCTGACCTGGTTCCACGCTTTAGTGCGCACCGCGCATACCTGCGCGTGCCGCGCACATTCCCTGGCCAAATTTTCTTTTTGCTTTATTTTTTATAAATTCTTTTCTCGCTTAACCGCAACTCCGATTAACATGAAATTTGGATAACATGCTCATATATGATTTCTCATCATGGGAAAATTTTCAGACACCCGACCCGTCCTCGTTGACTTTGACTTTGACCAAGTTTGACTTTTAGTCAAACTTAACCAAAAACTTATGCAATCGTTCTAATCCTCTTTTATACTTGATTCTTGCATGAAACTTGACAACTTGATTCACATGCTATATATTCGAGTCGTAACGAGCCATAGGACTAATTGAACACATTTCGCCCGACCTTGTGTCGTAACCGATTAATTGATACACTTACTTGTTTAGGTCAAGGCTAAACAACTTTCATGCACACGTTTACTTTGTGAAGTACATTTATACTCGTGCACTCGAGGTGAGATCATAGTCCCACCTTTTCAATAACTTTTACTCTTTAAACTATGGGATGAGAAACATATACGTATCATATTTTTATGCTTTGAATACAAGTACGAAAACAAACATTCCACAGCGAGTTAGAACAAAAAGCCTCAATTCAATTATCATTAGTTACACTTGCAGGGTGTAAGCGAGAACTTATATTATGTGATCACATGGGCTTGACGAGCCTCATGTAACATCCCGCGTTTTTCCGTTAAATTTATTTTAACACCGTGTTTTTTTAGATAATATCTTTCATTATCTAAATTCGTATCTTTCGTTAACTAACGTTCTTAATATTTCCGTTATTTGATTATAATATCTCTCGGTTACTCTAGCGTTTTTAAAATATTCGTTCGGTTAATTCACACACCCATTTTCTAACTTGAGGGACCTAAGTTAACGACGCCGTCAATGACGATTTTGCCGGGTCGCTACAGATGGTATCAGAGCGTTGGTTGTAGGGAACTAGGATACACATTAGTGTGTCTGACAGAGTCGTTAGGACCATTAGTGAATCTAGACTACAACCGGATAGTTAATCATTGCATTCTGACTTGCATTTGCTATAGATAGCACTTACTTGACTACTTGTGCATACATACTTGAATCTTTCTTAGGTGAACTCTATAATGGTACCAAACTTTCATCATACGAATCCGTATTCTGCCACATTCTGGTAACACACGTAAATTCAGGATTCATACGCGTAAGGATGACAACGACTTCATTAGTCACACTTATTCAGGAACTCTGCCTCCCAGACTGTTATTCGCCACCGTCTCAATTTACTATCGGTGTCACACCAGTGTTCCTTACTATCTACCACTTCTTGTTACTATCATCAATACTCTAGGTGAGTATCATCGTCACCACTTATCACTACGGTTGTGTACTATTCGTTATCATGATGCATTACTCTTTTCGTACGTAAATGCATTATTGTTTGATTTGAACCGCATTGACGTGAACAATCATTTATACACTTCCCTTGGGAAACAATTCTTCAGAGTTGCACTAATTCTTTCGATTCAATACGAGTCACGTTAAAGACGTCGTTACACTTTGTTCATTTTAAAACTTCACGATTACACAAACTTGAATCTATGGAGTGATGTGGGAATTGAGGTATGAGTTAGCGTAATATAACGACACTCGATCAACGTGGTTATATTACGGTAAGTCATACCAAAGTTCTAATGACACCTGATGATGGTTGGACTCGATCAACCTAATCACCACCATGTGCCATGTACATGACTTCATTTTTCTTGTTGGATACCCGAAAACTCCGAGAATATTGATAACAACCATACCAGGGACACATCTCCGATTATTGTTGAACCATATTTATGCTTCCGAATGAATGACAAATTCTTTCAACTTCAAACATATGTTACACGTGTATACTATCTCGTTTTCGCACGGTTTTATCGACGAACTACAATATGCTTGTCATGCTCACATCGAGGCGGAAACTTCTCTCGCATTACACTCGTACTTCTGTATAAGGAAATCTTTTATCTAATTTCAATGGAGAGAGAGACTCTTCACATTATGTTAGTATTTGCCATGAGGGTGAATAGTCCTAAGGAACATTTTTCAGAACCCGATAAGAAACTTGCTCTAACAAATGTTTTCGGAAACAGATAAATCTTCCGCAGCGCGAAATTCTTGAGAAACGAAAACTTGTTCAATTATATCTTAAAGAAATGTACCTCGTTTCGGATCGAGATGCTCATTTCACTTCTAAATTTTTGGGGTGCCTTACAAGAAGCCTTGGGACCACGTTTAGACATGGGTACCGTGTATCACCCACAAACCAACGAACAAAGCAAATGTACGATTCGAACCTTGGAAACCATAATACAAATTTGTGTTATCGACTTCAAAATTACTTGAGAAAAGTATTTGCCTTTAGCCGAATTCTCTTACTACAATAATTTTCATTCGAGTATTAACGCCACACCTTTCGAAAACCCATATAGCCGCAATTATCGTTTTCTTAATCGTTGAGCCGAAGTAGGTGACAAGCAAACCACCGAACCCGAACTCATTCATGAAACAACCGAGAAATTGTTCAAATTCCAAGAAGGACTCAAGACGGACCGTAGTCGCCAAAAGAGCTACGCTGATGTTAGACGTAAACCTCTCGAATTCCAAGTGGGTAACCGCGTAACGTTAAAAGTCGCGCCTTGAAAAGGTGTAATCCGTTTTGGGAAACGTAGAAAGCTAAATCCGCGATATTTTGATCCTTTTAAAATCTTGGGGCGTTTTGGACCCGTTGCTAGCCGTTTAGATTTTCCGACTCGTTTGAGTCTCCGTTCGTCCTGTAATCCACGTATCAAACTTAAAGAAGTGTCTTGCAAAACAAGAACTTGTTATCCTTTTCGATGAGCTTACAATCGATGACAAACTTCACTTCCTGGGAAAACCGATTGAAATCATGAATCGTGAAACCAAACTTTAAACGACGTAAAAATCCCGACTGTCAAAGTTCGTTGAAATGCCCAAGGAATTACCCTCACTTATTCGTAGAATTGGCAACGCAAGATCTCGAGGAAGAAACAACGACTACTACTTCCAACTAAATTTCGGGACGAAATTTCTTTTAAGGTGTAGGTAATGTAACATCCCGCGTTTTTCCGTTAAATTTATTTTGATACCGTCTTTTTTTAGATAATATCTTTCATTATCTAAATTCGTATCATTCGTTAACTAACGTTCTTAATATTTCCGTTATTTGATTATAATATCTCTCGGTTACTCTAGTGTTTTTAAAATATTCGTTCGGTTAATTCACGCAACCGTTCTCTAACTTGAGAGACCTAAGTTAACGACTCCGTCAATGACGATTTTGCCGGGTCTCTACACCTCATTTGGACAGTTCGCTACCGTTAGCGGATGAAATATATTTTCGGGTTTAGTGTATGTTCTAACACTACGTAACAGGGTACAAAACAGTTAAGTCTTGATAATTGGATGCTCGCGATCATACTTTTGGAATACAAATGATTTGGATAATCAACTATATTAAATCTTGTGGTTCAAAAACAACGTTTACAAATACACCTATGATTTCACCAATGTTTTTCGTTGACAGTTTTCTATATGTTTCTCAGGTTCATACTTGGCTACTTGATACATGCTTCCGCACACTTTGATTACTTGCTTGGAGTCAAGCATACATGCATACGCTAGCGATAGCACTTTTGGATTCAAAATTAAAGCATACATACTTACGCTATTTATAGCAACTGTGATTTTCAACTTATATTATGTCGCAAGTTATTTCATTTATACTTTATAACTTTTGTAAACTTAAACTCGTTGTCGAACCGTTTGGTAAACTAAACTTTGCAAGTCTTGTACGTTTCAAATGAATGCGACATAATTTTGGTCAAACGCGTCTCATATAGGGACTATGACCACGCATCGGGACCTAAGTTAACGGTGCCGTCAATGACGATTTTGTCGGGTCGCTACATATTGATGGCATAGATATCGATAAGTCTTCTATCCTTGAAATTCAAGATATGGTAGATAAAATAGGATAATGTGATAGTTGAAGCGCCCCGTCCTAATCCATTTGGACGAAGTCCATATTGATTACAAACGATTCACAATAGTTGATTACATCGCGAGGTATTTGACCTCTATATGATACATTTTATAAACATTGCATTCGTTTTTAAAAGATAAACTTTCTTTACATCGAAAATTGACAGGCATGCATACCATTTCATTATATCCACAATTCAACTATAATTGACTTAATAATAATCTTGATGTACTCAATTACTCAAATGCAACGTCTTTCGAAATATGCCATGAATGACTCCAAGTAATATCTTTAAAATGAGCAAATGCACAGCGGAAGATTTCTTTAACACTTGAGAATAAACATGCTTTAAAGTGTCAACCAAAAGGTTGGTGAGTTCATTAGTTTATCATAATCAGTCAATTCCATATTTTTAATAGAACACAAAATTTAAATTTCCATTTCTCATAAACATCATCTCGTATCAGGCATTTCACACAGCATAGAGATAAAAGTCATTCATACGAACTACAAACACCTGGTAATCGACCTTAACAAAATGTATATAGAATATCCCCCGCATACCGGCATTTCGCACGGTCATGCTCAAAGCATATAATCAGACCACTCTTTTAAATATGATGGTTGTGTAGACCTCAGAAACAGATCATATCTTTTAAAGCTGGCGGTTGTAATACCTATTTCGAAGTACTAAAGCATCCGTAACCCGGATGGGGTTTATTAGTTCCCGTAGATCTACCTTTAGGATTCGCGTCAATTTAGAGATCGGTTTCCAAATTCTCAGATTACCAGACTAAAAGGGGTGATATCCGGTGTACGTCATAACTCATTCGTAGAATGTTTTTAAGTACTTGTGTCTATTTCGTCAAACATTTATAAAAATTGCGCATGTATTCTCAGCCCAAAAATGTAAAGGGTAAAAAGGCAAATGAAACTCACGATACTGTATTTCGTAGTAAAAATACATATGACGTCATTGAACAAGTGCAAGGTTGGCCTCGGATTCACGAACCTATATCATTCGTATATATATATTAAAAAATATACTTGTAATCGAACAGATATATATATTATTATTAGTGATATAATTTTTATATTATTAATTTATATATTTTATTATTACTATAAAAGATTATAACTTTTGTTACGTTATATGTATCAAATATTTTATATGTATATATTTCATTTGTTTGTTAAAATAGTAATTATATTAATACTAAATAATATTAATAGTGATTAAAATAATGATAATGATAATACTAGTGTTAATAATAATGATATAGATATTAATGATTTTATTAATAATAATATTAATGATAGTTTTAATGATAAATCTTATAATAATGTTAATAACAGTAATTCTTATTTAAATGAACAGTTTATTAATAATGATAATGAAAATAATAATTTTTATAATAATACATAATACTTAATAATAATAATTATTATAGCAATTTTATTACTAGTGGTAATATTAATATCAAAACTTATGTTATTCCTAATCAAGATCTTTATGTTTAATTTGTGAACTAATAACTAAAACTTCTATAACATCAATTCGTATTTCAAATCATAATAATAATAGTAATATTTATTAACAATAATAATAATTTTTAGTGATAATAATTTTAATATTAATGATAATAACAATAATACTAAATAATAATTCTAATACTTAATGATAATAATAATAATAATAATAATAACCATAATATCAATAACAATCACAATAATAATAGTAATAATAATAACAATGATGATGATAATAGTAATATTTAGCTAGGTTAATGATAATAACATTGGTAATATTTATATTAATGATAATAATACTTAACATAATAACAATAACATAATTAATAATAATAATAATAATAATAATAATAATAATAATAATAATAATAATAATAATAATAATAATAATAATAATAATAATAATAATAATAATAATACTAATACTAATAATAACAAGATTAGAAAACTACCTCAAATGTAATGAATCCCAAAAAAAAGAAAAACAGCCCACTCCTGGGCTCGAACCCGAGACCTCTACCTAACCCGAACACACCACAAACCACTACACCATTTCTGTTTTTTTTGATTAAACTCCCATATAATTTAAACTAAACCCGTTTTCAGCTGTTTCTTTCCATCTCCTTCTTCTTAATCAAATTCGAGCAACCAGAGTATTAATCAAACATACAACGCCTCGTAGTTTAATTAAGGACTTTCAATTGAAGTAAAAATGACCTTAGTGATTGATGATTAATTAACAGAAAAAAATATGAAGTTGCAGACCCACGAAGAACACGATGAACCCTATTCATGATTTTGAATTTAAGATCTTTTTAGACCACGATTTCTACATGAGATAGGTATCCAGTGACGTATAGAAACTTTCTATACCTTCAATTGATCCAAAAACTTCAACATGTTTACGAATTTCATGATGAACACAAAGTTTGACTTTTTGAAAATAGAGTTTGACTCGAAAATTCGAACTTGATATCAGGAATTGGAGTATGAGATTTTACAGGTAGTTTAAATGAAGGATTCCTAACCAAACTACATTAATAGATTTTGAAATTTATTATGAAATTGAGCTTTTTAATAAACGGGTTCAAGAACAGAGATATCGACGGGTTTCTTGAATTTTCTGTTTAATTCCTTAATTAATGGAAGCAGAAAGTGGTTATGCTTGATAGTGATGATGTATAGTCGAATGGTTTTATTCAACATTGATCAATTTGATTGTTTTATATCCGATTAAATCGACAGGAAGGACTAATCAGAAACAGAAGAAAAGAAGA